>NW_028318344.1:11170338-11808176 GCF_062004578.1 Staurois parvus | reverse complement strand
TGCTCCTTGGTGGAAGAAAATCTGTGATAATAGCAGTGTTGATGGGCCTACTTGGAATCTTTGGCTGCTGCCTTTCTGGTTGAGAAGATTGCTCATCAAAAAATAAAATCTTGGATATGTGGTTGGGAACACCTAGTGAAAAACAGACATCTCACTTGGAGATACATATGAGTTTTTTATTT
This sequence comes from Staurois parvus, assembly GCF_062004578.1. Taxonomy (NCBI): domain Eukaryota; kingdom Metazoa; phylum Chordata; class Amphibia; order Anura; family Ranidae; genus Staurois; species Staurois parvus. The sequence goes on along the minus strand of NW_028318344.1, from coordinate 11,807,994 downwards.
GAACAGAAACGTCAGATACAGCAAACACGTTTCGGACTAAACTCCCATTCTTCAAGGCTTGAGCAATAATGTGTAATGGACTTGTCCAAAACAATTCAACTGCTCTCACTGCAATTAAGTTAGGCTGACATTCAGCCCTAATCTAGGTCACAAAGTTTTTTCTTCCTGATACCATTACACATTATTACTCAAGCCCTGAGGATGGCAGAGTCCAGTTCCCCTAAAACGTGTTGGCTGTATTTGACATTTCTGTTCAAATGGACAATTCAATCGTACCTTCAACGGAGATGACTGTTTTTCACTTGGCACTCCTAACCATATATCCAATTACAGACTTGTCCAAGAAGACCTGGGCTCAGTGAAAATGGGTTAAAAAAGACTGGCCTTCAGACTGAGGACATCTAAATGGCAGGAAAAATTCTGTGGGGAAAATTTCAGGATCGTTCGTGAATATTGCAGCAAAAGCTGGTTGTGTTATTTTATCTTTTAATGGACTATTCTTTTTGTTGTGTTATTTTGGTTGAAGTACTGCTTTAGGTCATTTCTATATTGAAAGGCTTAAAACATCACTTACTAATACGACCCTTGAAAATATGAATTCTCTGCAAATGGACTATACTCCTGTATATGGACTGTACCTTTGTGCTCAACATACAGTGCTCTGCTAGAAACTCAGATAAACAATATCCTTACAGGGATTTTAGCCACATTTTGCAAATATATTGTAACAACAGAATGCAGACTTGTACTATGTATATTGAATTTTTTCCACCCTCATTATAAAAATAATTTAAAAGGGTCTATAGGGGCAATTGCCTTTTAAATCAATATATAGAACTGTGTAATTTATAGTACTGGAGTAGAATTCTAGTATCCATCTTACAGAGGAAAAAATCTATTTAGATTGCAGCACTTTACCAAATTTATAGCCCTGGTGGTATTTTGCTGTACTCAGTAGTGGGGTGAAAAATGTTTAGAGGTCTAGTTGCACATATTCCAGCTGCAGAAAAAGGCTTTTGCGGCAGTTGTAATATTCCAGATTGTTAGCAATATCTCCTGTAATACAACCTGCAGTACATATACTGTAGCACTATTTCTCAGAATTATTTTTACATGTACTTATATCTGGAGTAGATATTTTCAAATTTCCCCTGGATTGTCTTGGTTAAAGTGGACCTGTTGGGAAGATAAAATCCCCTGCTCATTTGTCCACTCTACTCCTTGGACTCATAAATTGTAAAAAAAAAAAATAATACATTCGGTAAAGGGGCTGCTGCGCCAGGATCCTGCAGTGGATCGCTATGATAGTTATTTGGTCACTGATCTCTGACAGAGAGGATCAGCAGGTTTGAATTCTGATTCTCTTCTTTTGCTTTGACCATTTTGTAATGTGACTGTCTATCAGGAGATCCCAGAGCTGTAGTTTCTACTGTTAAGGTTGGCATTTCATAGTTTAGTTTGTAGCACCCCCTTACCTACAGGCTGTGGTGGAGGACCCCCAAGGGAGCTTGGTGGGTTAGCATCTGACCTCAGGGCAGAAATCTCAGCTCTTTTTGGGTTGGGCAGCGGATTTCTTATAGCCCACAAACTCAGGGAGAGATGGTTACTCTACAGGATACTTGAAAATGAGAAAAAAAAACAGACTACTTTTTTTACCAAGCATGCATTTTCTTTAAACAGTTCTCAAGCAGCCTATCATGTTTCATAATTAAAGACCAGTTCCTACCAAAATTTGATTTGCAGGATTACAGGCAAGTTGAATCAAATACTAGTTTCTTAAAGCTCAAGGACACCAGTGGTAAGATATCTCCACTAGAATATAGTGCTTAGATTTATTGGCCATTTTCACTTGAAACAAACTAAATTTTGCTGATGTAATGGTCTACTAGTCCTTCTTTGGCACTGCCCTCACAGGCACAGTACCCATCACCAGTTCTCCATGAGAAGAAGTTCAAGGAACCACATCTCCTACACTTTCTGTCTTCATACCAACCTCCAATAAATGGCAGAACGTTTAGTCTCAGAGTTACTCAAAGACATAGCACCTCTATCTTGGCTCTTCTTGTTTCATAGTTACAAAGTTAGTCAAGTTGAAAAAGACACAGGTCCATATAGTTCAACCAATTGAAAAAAATAAACAAATCGAAAACAAACAAAGAGAAAGAGGGGGCTTAAAGGCCTAGTACATTACCAGATGAAACTTTAAGTAGAAACAACAGAAAACTGCATACTCACAAAAGCACAAGGCTGAAGGCATTAAGACCAGATCCAGGTGGCAGAGTGACCCTCAGCAAAGATGTCAGCGAACCTAACGTCACTGAGACTCACCAGCTAACTCATTTCCAGGGACGAATGTTCTTCATCAGAGCAAAGGATAGTCTACATGTCACATCTCTTTTTATATATGATGCACCTTTAGTTGGACACAGCCTTCAGAACCTCCTCCAAAGTGGGGAGGGAGGGACCAATTGGCCAACAATCAGGAGTAACTAACAAGACCAATGTTGTGTAATACAATGCAAAAAGTATAAAAAAATAAAACATTTACTGGATCTATTAAGCCAAAGAAACATCCCTTTCACCAACAGAAAACCTCATTATACACAATCCTATACCCCCAGATGATCCAGTGCTTTCACACATAACATTGTCATTTTTTGAATTGCAGAGCCACCGGCTGCAATTCACAAGAGAAAAGGTTACCTGCCTGAATTTTCATATGAAGCTGCATTTATTGCTTTTTTTATCCTTTATAATTAAGCCATGGAAAGGGAAAAAGGCATCTGAGGAGTCATCCACAGGTTGAGAGTATAAGCTGAAGCCTATTTTTCACTTATACAGTTGTGGCCAAAATTATTCAACCCCCAATGCTGTAAAGGGGTTTAGGGACTATAGTGTACATTTGGAATTGTATTCAGAATCAAATCCTACAAGGACGTTGTAACTACCCAAATGCAACTAAAATGACATCAATTGTTTATGTAATACAGTAGTAAATGGTTCTTATGTGGTTTCTTCATTGCCACAATTATTCAACCCCTTAAAGACTACCACTCTGAAGAACAGAGGTTCATACAGGTGCTTTCCATCAGGTATTGAAAACACCTGTGGATGTCACCGAGCAGCAATCAAGCATAATAAGCACCAATTAGGCAGCTTTAAAATGACTGTGATACTCAGCTCCTTCTAGACATTTACTGGTGTGGTTACAAACATGGTGAAGGCAAGAGAATGGTCCAGGAAGACAAGAGAAGAGGTGATTTCTCTTCACAGGAAGGGCAATGGCTATAAGAAGATTGCAAAGATGTTAAACATACCAAGAGACACCTTAGGAAGCATCATTCGCAAATTCAAGGCAAAGGGCACTGTTGAAACGCTACCTGGTCGTGGCAGAAAGAAGATGCTGACTTCGACTGCTGTGCGCTACCTGAAGCGTAGAGTGGAGAGAAGTCCCCGTGTGACTGCTGAGGAACTGAGAAAAGATTTGTCAGATGTGGGTACAGAAGTTTCAGCCCAGACAATAAGACGCACACTGCGTAATGAAGGCCTCCGTGCCAGAACTCCCAGGCGTACCCCCTTGCTGTCTCCAAAGAATAAGAAGAGTCGACTGCAGTATGCCAAAAGCCATGTGGACAAACCACAAAAGTTGTGGGATAGTGTTCTGTGGACTGATGAAACAAAATTAGAACTGTTTGGGCCCATGGATCAACGCTATGTTTGGAGGAGGAAGAACAAGGCCTATGATGAAAAGAACACCTTGCCTACTGTGAAGCATGGTGGAGGGTCAATCATGCTTTGGGGCTGTTTTGCTTCTGCAGGTACAGGGAAGCTTCAGCGTGTGCAAGGTACCATGAATTCTCTTCAGTACCAGGAGATATTGGATGGAAACGTGATGCAGTCCGTCACACACCTGAGGCTTGGGAGACGTTGGACCTTTCAACAGGACAATGATCCCAAGCATACCTCCAAGTCCACTAGAGCATGGTTGCAGAGGAAAGGCTGGAACATTTTGGAGTGGCCATCGCAGTCACCAGACTTAAATCCGATTGAGAACCTCTGGTGGGACTTAAAGAAAGCAGTTGCAGTGCGCAAGCCTAAGAATGTGACTGAACTGGAGGCCTTTGCCCATGAAGAATGGGCGAAGATACCCGTAGATCGCTGCAAGACACTTGTGTCAAGCTATGCTTCACGTTTAAAAGCTGTTATAACTGTAAAAGGATGCTGTACTAAGTACTAAGATTGAATGTCACTTGGGGGTTGAATAAAACTGATAATGCTGTGAGCACAGAAAAGACATTTGTGGTTATTTCATTATAACTGTTATGTTATATTTGTCTGACCTACAAGTGCCTCTTTAATGTAAATGTAAGCAAGATGACTGAATGATCAAAAGCAATGTCAAACTGGCCAAAACACTCAATTTCAGTGGGGGTTGAATAATTTTGGCCACAACTGTATGTAAGTTACAGTGATCTGGTGTGTGCGGAACCATGCCATTTGAAGTCTACTAGAACCTGACAAGCTGATTTTGTCTGTCCAGTTTATTCACATGTTGATCTGATTGATACAGGTTGGGGAGGGGGCTTTTGAGTGGTACTATTCTTACTATAATGTGGATATCAATTTATAATCTGACTTGTATTTGCAGTGCTGAGAGCTCAGGTTTAAATTCAAGAGCTATTTAACCTTAACTGGAAATTCTAGCCGCCAACAATACAGATAAGCCTCACCAACAATCACCACCCCTGATGAACCCAGACAGCACCACAGTTGAGAAAAGCTGGTGTAGACTAAGCTCTGCATAATTGCCATCCCACTGCCCAATGTGAGAATTTAAAAGGCCATTAGGGCACTGTTACTAGACAGGACACAGACATGGATTGGGATTAGGCAAGTAGTCATGAAAGTGAGGTATCTAGTGATAAAATAAAATTGAAATGATCAGAAAAGGTCCATAGAACTAGGTTTTCAGACTCAAACCAGACACACTATGATGACTGTTTTAGCCTAGGTTCATGCTATTGTGGGCTGTGCATTATTAGAATGGGCTATTGTGCCTGCACTTCCTTCAGGAAAAAGGTGCTTGCACCTTTTTTAAAGATGCAGCTGAAGGGAAACCGCATTGTCTTTTTAACCATGCGATTTCCATGTGGTTCCTGCATCTGCAAACACGCTGTGGGCTAAGATGCGTGGGGGTGCCATTCTGAATGAATATCAGCCCCGTGCCTGGGCCAGATCTAGGGGGGAGCTGGGCGTGGGCTGTGCCCCCCCCAGATTTTAGTTGAGTCCCCCCTCAGGCCTTTGAGAGTGTATCTGTTCATCCATGAGCCAGCCTTATGGGGGAAAATAATCTAAGGGAGCTTTGATGCAGATGGTTGATATAAGAGACTCTCTCATTGGGACAATCCATGTAAGGGAGCACTATGATTGGGAATACCTGATGTAAAGGGGCACTCTGATTTGGACACCTAATGTAAGGGGGAATTGTGATGGGGTAACAGATTATATGTAAGGTGGAACTCCAATGGGAACAGTTGATGTAAGGGGGGACAGTTTAAGGCAGACACCTGATGCAAGGGTGCACTCTGATGGGTAAACTTGATGAAAGGGGGCACTCTGATGAGGACACTTGATGCAAGAGGGTACTCTGATGGGAACACCTGATGTAAGGGGGGCACACTAATGGGGACCTTGATGTATGAGGGACTCTGGTGGGGATCCTGATGTAAGGGGGGCTCTGATGGGGATCCTGATTTAAGGGAACATTGTGATGGGATAACAGATCATATGTAAGGGAACACTCTGATGGGAACAGTTGATGTAAGGGGGGACTCTGATGTGGACCCTGACATAAGGGGGCACTCTGATGGGGATCCAGATTAAAAGAGGCACTCTGATGGGGACCCTGATATAATGGGGCACTCTTTTGGGACCCCGATGTAAGGGGGACTCTGATGGGGACCCTGATATAGAGGGCTCATGTAAAGGGGGGCTATGATAGAGATACCTGATATAAGGGAGCACATGTTCTGTTTAATCACCCTAATCTAATGCCAGCCTAATACTTATTAGCATTTCCCAGGTTGTGACACTGTGACAGACTGTCAGCGACTCACACAAAGTGTTGACATTGTGCTCCCTGACTTTTCTTCCTGCAACCCCAGAACAGATCCGGCTCTGCCCTGCACATCACATAAGAGCAGCTCAGTTGGTTGTGGGTGTGGGAACAGGTACAATTCCTGTATGCAGAACCAGCCTGCAGACAACGAGCAAGTGTGTACCTAGCCTTTAGCAGGAATTCTAGGGCTTACGTACTCAGGATTTTGTTTACAACAGAACTGCATGTCTTAGCATGCAAGTAAACAGCAAAAAAAAAAAATGGCAAAATGCATCTTAATAGGAGGTCAAATGCAGGACAGAAACGCCTGTTAAAAAACTAAATAGCATCACAAACATATCTCAGATGTAAGCTGAATACATCTAAAATCATGTTGCATTGGCTCCCTAAGGCTGCATTCACACTTAGGAGATTTGTAGCTTGCAGCTCAAAGCTCCAAAAGCTCTCAAACTTAAAAAAATCAATTGTTCTCTATGGTGCCTGTTTGCGTGATCAGGTGTGAACAGGCACCATAGAGAAAATTGATTTTTTAAGTTTGAGCATTTTTGGAGCTTCAAGCTACAAATCATTCAAGTGTGAATGTAGCTTAAGGCTCATTTACACTAGCATTGTCCTCTGAAACCCAACAATAGGATAATTTACACCGCTGTCTGCTGTCTTTGAAGCATAAGGGGGAGATGTTAAAAATGATGCCCATCCACATGTTTTACCACCCCTAACCATAAGTGTAAATGAGGCCTTAAAGCTGAACTCCAGGGAAACAAGCCCTTGCACTGAGAAGGTTAAATTCTGGTTTGGTCTCGGGTACTGGAAAGAAAAACAGTTTTTTTTACCCAATCCTCTACTCCTGTGGGCTCCTTCCACATTGCTAAACCGGTCCCTGCAGCCTCTTCTACCCTACCCTACAGCTGTTACTAGTATTATTTGATCAAGTTAAAAGCCCTGCATGGGACATGAGGATGCTGGGGGACAGTTTACCATTGGTGCATAGGGGTGTAAAGAAGGGTCGTCTGGTGGAGCAGGAGATCAAGTAAGTAAAAGTGCTTTTTCCAATTCCCAGACATACATGAGCATTTAACCCTTGCAATACAAGGGCAGTCCCACTGCAAGAACTGGATATGTGAGGTATCAGCGAGCGCTTATAATGATAAAAAGCAGCTGTACACTAAAAGGAAACCATAAAACCTTCAGAAAAGATATGTATAAAATTGTGCAGCGCTAAAAAACAAATAATAGAACAAATAATTTTCTAAAGTATATAAATTAAAAATATAAACAGTTCCTGATATGTTAAAGTCCATAAAGGAAAGTATGTATCAAAATAATTGCGGCCCAAGGTGACACTGTTATTCCCAGTAGTATGTTAATTCAGCAGTGTTCTGTGAGCGGCAAACAAATAGGTAAAATGCGCACTCACCAGATATGCATGGATAATGCGCAGTATATTAATCAATGGAGGTCTGCCAGGAATCCCTCTTTAAGGTGGTACTGGAGAAACAGCCTAAGGTAGATGAATAACATCAAGGTGGCGTTATACCCGGAGGACCCCTTTAAGGACGTGGGCTGTTTCTCCAGTACCACATATACATCAGAAATTATTTGTTTTATTATTTGTTTTTTACCACTACAAGAACGATTTATTCTTTCTATGGAAATAGCAATAACCCTTCCCAACTGTATTCGTAACTAAAGAAAAAGTTTAAAAGGTTTGGCTTTACATACAGTCCCTGGGTTTATTTATGTTCTCTGGGTTTTGTGGCACCTGGGTAACACTACAAGGCGCATGCAGGCACTTTCAGGCCTCATACACACAGGGCATTTGCCCAGCTCTCCTAAATGTCTTTCCTCTTGGCTGCAGAGTTTTGGCAGAAAAAAATACTTGACGTGTGTAAATGCATCTAGACACGTTTAGGTGCGTCCAGCACCTGAGCAATAATTAATTTCAATGCCCAGTCAAATTAAATAAAAATAATTTATTATAGCCATTGAAATTAATTAACTTGACTAGCATTAATGCACATTTAGATGCATTTTCTCCTAAAACACTTCTGCTCCTGGACATGCTGGCAGTGGGTTTTCTTTCTGCCCCTGCCTCTAAATGGCTCTGTGTAAATGAACACATTAACATGGAGGGGAGGGCCGAAAAAGAACAGCAGGTACCCCTAAAAGCAGTGTTTGTAAAGTCCAGTGCGGATAAGGCCTTAGTGGTTGTTGCTGGTTGTTATACATTATAATGGCCACAGGTTCCATTTGACTCAGCCTCCATTTCAGATCATATTTAAAAAAATATATAATAATTAGCTGATATAAGTAATTATTTTATGTTTTCTTGTCATTCAAAAAGCATGAGTTAATTTTCCATGTTTATGTCTTTTAAAAAATGAGTCAATATTCAAACAAGATGAAAGTTTATTATTCCCATCCCACTGGCAGGTTTATGTTATAAATGATATATTTATGTCTCGGCATCGTGAGCTTGTAAATGTAAAAGCCGTGTGGAAGTATTTACTATGCTGAGCAATTAATACCATTGTAACACATTTCATGACTAGAGCACTTATTCAATATTCTGGTCCCGTGAAATGTTTTATAACTTTATAAACCTGTGACGATCGCCGCTTAGAGTATATTTACAGCCCATGTAATTTTTATTACAATATCGTGCCTCTTTGATTTACTTCCTAAATGCTAAATATCTTATCTCAGATATGCCATTAAAAGAACTTCCAGCAATAATACTTCTATTTGTTCACATAAATGAATTAAAAAAATGATGAATTTATTTGTGAGATGTGGTATGTGTAAACTCCCAGCATCCACTGGATACTAGCTGAAATTTCATTTCAGGCTTGCAAAGTCTGCCCTGGCTACAGAGAGAAAAAGCTGAGAGCTGCTAGGAGTGACTCCTATACAAGGGGTGAAAGGGGCAAATGCCCTGGGCTCCCCTGCCAGAAGGGGCCCCAGAATTCCTTTAAAAAAGTGAACTTATTTTCCCTCAAGACTTCAGTAGTGTTTTCGTTGAGGAAAAGCCTTTGTCAAGCTCCATTCATGTCTCACTCCATCTCAACAGGCAGTTTTATTACATGATGAAGGACTTGCTGATAAGTTTTCAGGTGTTAATGTGAGACTTAGAATATATTTGAGCATGATGCTCACTATTTGGGAGAGAGGTTGTTCAGCAAATTGGCACCAATAAAGAATTATCTGAGAACCACAATGACCCTTGAAAGACTAAGTGCTCTGTGTCTACTGGCTGTCAAGAGCAGTCTCCTCAAGATGATACAGTTTGACAGACAGCCCATAGAATATGATATTTTCTTTCCTTCCATCATGAGTGAATGGAAAGAAAATCGCTTGATTCCTCCATCAACACAGTCAGCGTTGATCGTGGAATTGGTCCCGCAGCTCTGTTGTGTTGGCAGGGTGGGGGGTGGTGCAGGGAACCATCCCGGCCAGCAGAACAAAATGATTACTGCTAGCGGCTATAGACGTTGGCAGACACCACGTGTAAAAATTCCAACAGGTGGATCTACTTGAGTACAGCCAGCCTGCCCATAAATGGATCGAATCTCAGCCTGTCCCTGCTGAACCGGGTCACGATTCAATCCATCTATCGCTGGCATAGGTAATGATTTTGCAGATGCTAAGTGCAGGAAGAAAGACTTTATTGTAGTAGCTGTGATGTATGACTTTTCAGTTCCAATTACCTGTGTATTGTGTATTCTTACAGTCAATAAAATTGAAAATAAAATTTACATAAACCTAACTTAAAATATTTAAGAACAAATGTGGTTTATCATTCATTTTGGTTTACTTTTTTATTGGTCATATAATTTAATTTCTATGTTGAGGGGCCCCGAACCTAAAGTGCCCCGGGTCTCCCAATGTCCAAATCAGGCACTGCTCTTATAGGTTCAAATCCTCTACTGAACTGGGCTAGGGAATATGTAAACCCCACATTTCAGATTCCTGATATTTGCCTGCTGTACCATGCGCTTGTGTGAAAAAGTATCCTTTTCTCTTTGTATTGCTTTGTTTGTGTGAAATCCCTATGTAGCTGAGAATAGAGGGAAAGTGATCCCTTATAAAAGAGAAAAAAAAGTATTTATAATTTTTTATATGTATCCATACATGTTTTGCCTGTCATTTCTATTTTAAACTGAATGGGTTGTTTTACAAGATCAGGGTTTACATATACAACTCATGTGTAGTCCAAAGTTTTGACAGTGTCATGTTTCATGTGGTGGGGGGACATTCTTTCTAACACTGAGAATTCTGGTATGATGTGTAGCACTATGTGCTAACAAAAATACATTTCAGATAAACAGAACTGATTTTGGTCATAAGGCCAACCATACAGGTTAATAAAATGATCATAGACTGGCTAACATTGATTAATAAATACATGAAAACATAAATAATCAGATTCTACACTTAGGTTGCACTTCAAACAACATTTTATGGAAATATTGGCCAAGGAAAACTAATGTTTTTAGATGAACTTGTTGGGAAGTTCACTATAAAATTCTTGTTTCTTGAACAGGGGACACCAAACTATGACCTGCAGGCCAAATCCAGCCTGCTACAGGAATGCATGTGATTGCATCTAGTGGGGACCCTGATGTACCGGGTCTCTAGTTTGGACTCTGATGTAAGGAGTTCTGATGGGGTCCCTGATCTAAGGAGAGGACTTGGAAGGGGACTCTAATGTATACAGTACTCCCAAGGTAATCTCTGATGTAAGGGGGGATCAGATGTGGGTGCTGATATAAGAGGGGCTCTAAATGGGACTCTGATACAAGGGAGGCTCTGATGGGGACCCTGATATGAGAGCACTCTGGTTGGGACTCTGATGTAAAGGGGGCTCTAATGGGTATCCTATTGTTATAGGTGACTCTCTTTGGGATCCTGATGTAAGGGAGGCCATGTTGGGGACCCTGATGTAAGATGCACTTTTCATTGTTTTACTGAAATTTTATCAACTTTTGTCAAAGGAGCTTGCTGGAAAATGTTTGTCTTAACAGCAGCTGCATTCACTCAGATTAGACGTAAGAATGAAGTCACCTTTAGTGGTGGGATTACAACCAGTTCGAGTTGAATGGGGGAATCCTCCAGCTGAGCCAATGTATTTTGACAGTGGAGAAGCTTCTCCGCCATCAAAATACACTGATCAGCTTTGCCGGCTATAGCCTACACCACTGATCGAGTGGGGAAAACCCAACAGGTCACCTGTACAGAAGGGATTGGTAGAGTGACTGCTGTACAACCACAGAGCCCATACATGGATTGAAATTCAGCTGGCCCCTGCTGAACTGGCCAAATTTCGATCCATATGGCCAGCTTTAGAGTTACATGGAGATTTAGTGTGAGGGGGCTTGAGCATTGTTCTGGAGCTTTACTGGGAGATCTGTACCAAAAACTACCAGCGCTAGTCCTCCATTTCTGATAGCTTTTGTATTGCAAGTTTCAAGACAAGTGCATCCTTCGTCTGATGGGGCCACTGAACCTTTCCTCTATTGCTTAACTTTCTTGGAATCATATAACAAATAGAAAATAACATAGAGGCCTTGTACCTAAGATGTTGTGTCTCCATCCCTGTTCAGCAAATACAATATTAATTGTTAATTTGCCCATGGGACTTTACATGAGGAATAACATATAAATAGATTGTACATTATCGGTCTACTAAACAATACATGGAAATGTTTTACATACCGTATATACTCGAGTATAAGCCGACCCGAATATAAGCCGAGGTACCTAATTTTACCACAAAAAACTGGGGAAAACTATTGACTCGAGTATAAGCCGAGGGTGGGAAATGAGGCACCTACTAGTCAATGTAAAAAATAAAGTGGGAGGAATAGTGCCCCATCATTAGTATCAGTGGGAGGAATAGTGCCCCATCATTGGTGTCAGTGGGAGGAATAGTGCCCCATCATTGGTATCAGTGGGAGGAATAGTGCCCCATCATTGGTGTCAGTGGGAGGAATAGTGCCCCATCATTGGTATCAGTGGGAGGAATAGTGCCCCATCATTGGTGTCAGTGGGAGGAATAGTGCCCCATCATTGGTGTCAGTGGGAGGAATAGTGCCCCATCATTGGTATCACTGGGAGGAATAGTGCCCCATCGTTGGTGTCAGTGGTAGGAATAATGCCCCATCATTAGTATCAGTGGGAGGAATGGTGCCCCATCATTGGTGTCACTGGGAGGAATAGTGCCCCATCGTTGGTGTCAGTGGGAGGAATAATGCCCCATCATTAGTATCAGTGGGAGGAATAGTGCCCCATCATTGGTGTCAGTGGGAGGAATAGTGCCCCATCGTTGGTGTCAGTGGGAGGAATAATGCCCCATCATTAGTATCAGTGACACCAATGATGCGGCACTATTCCTCCCACTGACACCAATGACACTTGCTGACCCCTGTTGCAGTATGGTGCTGCTGCAGCCAGCATATGTGGTTGCAGCAGCACCTCTGCACTGCACACTTACCGGCTTTTCCCTCACTCGATTTTCGCGGGTCCGCTCGGCTCCGCCTCCTCGCCCGTGATTGGCCGCCTGTGTTTCTTTTCTGAGCTACAGTTCTGGCGGCCAATCACCGGTGAGGAGGCGGAGCCGAGTGGCAGGAGTGAGGGAGTGGCCGGAGTGACGGAAGGAGCAGCGCTTCCTGGATGGATCATCGTGGGAGCCAGGTAAGAGACAGCAGCCCTCTGCCCACCCCTGTACGCGCCCCCCTTGACGGAGCCTCGCGCCCCCCCTGGGCAGACCTTGACTCGAGTATAAGCCGAGGGGGCCGTTTTTCAGCACAAAAAATGTACTGAAAACTCGGCTTATACTCGAGTATATACGGTACATTAGAAGGTTGAAATAACAACTTGATTCTTTGTATCTGACTGACGTCAGCATGAGGTACACAAATCTTGGTGTAATTGTTTCATATAAATATTTCAATTAAAATTCAACTAAAGTTGTTAAAAAGGGATGTATCCTATAACTCTACGTGTTTCGTGATGTTCTTTTCAATTCCTCAGGAGTAGATGCCATCCACATAAAATCTGTAGACTACAAAACATCAAAATTTCAAACTATATTTTAGCACTCCCCTGAAAAAAGGGGGAGGACAATATTGCTCAAACTACAATCGTTGATTAATAAAAAAGTTCTTACAGACCAGCCTGATATTTAGTATAAAAACACCATTGTAATGCCTCCAAATGACGACAGCTGTAGGGTGTCTGACCCAGGAGTTGTGGAAGGGGCCCTTAGCACCCCAACAGGACAACAAAAAGTGGCACATGGTGATGCATGAATGGAAACTTTCTTGGAAACCCAACAAGACATGGGAACTGACATGTACTGGTTATAATAAAAATAAGAAGAAAGAATAAGAAGAAAGAAATGTTCCGAATCTAGGTCAGATCTAAATTTGATAAGATCAGTCTGCTTATTATAATATAATAATTCAATTGAATCCCTTTATATATTTATAATAGTAAACTAAGGGAGCAGGCAACAGAGGGGAAAGAGACACTCATCTTCATTCACTTTGTATTTTTAATAATTGGCGATGATGCAGCACAGATATGCATTGTAGCAGCTGTAAGCCGGACAAGCTACACAAAGTGGAACAGCAGCTGTGTGTATGTGGACTGGTGAGAGGATATGAAAAGGTCTTGGGACAGAAAAAACCTTCATCCAGGGATGAGACACCAGATGGACTGGTGATCAGCTAATGACAGAACAGAGAGGTCACGTCACAGCTGACTGTTGCAGTTTGATTAAAGTCGGAAGGCTGACGTTTGTGGATTGCCAGTCAGTTTCTGTCTGTCAAGAATTCATCATCTGTTGAAAGATTAAAATGAGATTTATGAGCCCCCAATACAGACATAGTCCAGAAAAAAATGCTGTTTTCTTTTGTATATAATAGAATTAACATCAGGGACATTCTGTATTGTTTCAATGCAGACTGCGTTATGATTTCAATAACAAAATAGTCTGATCTTAGTTTTCATTTTCTGTGTTCTGTATTTAAATCAGTGTTATTTTATCAGAATCCTTTGAAGAACAGAGACCTAGGTCAGGGGTGGGCAACCTGAGGCTCTCCAGCTGTTGCAGGACTACAAGTTCCATCATGCCTCTACAAGTCATATCTGTAACTGTCAGTTTTGTAATGTTGCAATGCCTCATGGGAAATGTAGTTCCACAACAGCTAGAGAGCCGCAGGTTGCCTACCCCTGACCTAGGTGAACATTGTGATCTATGGTTGATGGTTATTACATTGTATTTTGGTGACCAAATAAAGGTCAATACCAGTCTTTGTTCTCAATAAAAGCACAAATGCAAGTAATGTGGTATAAACAATTTCTAGGCCTGTAGACTGTATGACCCAGGCCATGGCACCCTCAGCAGTCACGATAGGCACCAGAGTCTGTGCTTGTTAACCCTACACATGGTTAGGCATATGCTGCACATAGAAACATAGAGGCTTCAAATGGAAAAGATGAGATTGTGGGAAGGCACATGGTCTTTAAATGGTTTTCATCATGCAAAAAAAAGGTTAGTTCATGAAAACCAGGATAAAGCAGGTACCATGTCAAGTAACATAATATTCTGGAGTTGGGCTTTAACACTGGAGCTGCTTTAGAGCTGCATAAAAGAACAAACATTTGGAAGAGTAATGTGAACCTACAAGGAAGCACCTAAGGTTGCCTGCTGTGACATTCAAATAGTGATTAACATGAGGGGCGATCAAAGGGTTAACTGTGTGCTGGGAGTGTTTTACATAGGGGGCCGTGTTAGTGTGCTTTACTGTAAGCACACTGCTTTGGATGGCTGTGCTGTGTCCGAGCCAACAGGGAGGAGAACTATTGGTAAACAAAACAGTCCTCCTTCCCTTCGGAGATCCTCAGTAATCACTGGGTGCCGGCGACTAATCACCGGCCGGGACCTGGTGATTGACAGCTGCAGCTGCAAATGGTGGCATGGGTAGGGAGCGCGCGTGGCTCGCGTGCCCCCCTGCCCGGTAATATTAAATAATATATACGTAATTTCGCACACCCTTGCCACCCTGTAGCAGTATTTCTGCTATAGGGCAGTCGGGAAGTGGTTAAAGTGAGTGTAAACATACTTAAGAAAACAAAGATAACAAACATGTCATACTTACCTGCTCTGTGCAATGATTTTGCACAGAGCAGCCCCGATCCTTCTTTTCTTGGGTTCTCCACTGGTGCTCCTGGCTCCTCCCCCTTGCTGAGTGCACCCATAGCAAGCCCCTTGCTGTGTTGGCACTCATGCAGGCTTGATCCTGAGCCTCGTTGTGTGTGTCCATAGCCAAGCACAGCATGGCTCGGCCCTGCCCCCCTGCTCTCTCCTTAAAGTCTGTGATTGACAGCAGCAGAAGACAATGACTCCTATTGCTGCCTCCATGTCTAATGAGGAGAGAGAGAGCCGAGAGAGACACTGCTCTTGTGCACATAGTTGGATCGAGATCAGGCTTAAGTACAAATTTAGGGCTGCTGGGAAGAATACTAATTAGAGATTTTTTTTTTTACCTTAATACAGAGAATGCATTTAGGCAAAAAAACCTTCTACCTTTACAACCACTTTAAGTACTATTGCCATGATTTTTAAAATAATTTCAATCAACACTTTGCTGATGATCTGCTGAATATACATATATTGCATAAATGGACCCAAAACATATAGAGGATCTAAAAATTCCACCTTCAAATTGCAATATAACTGTAAATGCTTTTCTGACTGCCAGGCAAATAACAAACAGAGAGATCAGGAATATCAACCTCCATATTTTCTTGGCTCAGGTTCCATGTTGTTGTATAGTGTAAGCAAGGAGCCCCACAAAAGCTGGTTCTGCAGACCATATATGACAACCATTGTCATGTTGCTTGAAAGGAAAATATAATTTAAAAGGGAATTTCAAAGAAAAGGATAAATTACTGTTTTACTGGTATTCCTTCCTGTAGTCACATGCAAGAATTACCATCTTTAAAAATCACATTGTAAAGGAAAGCAGTACCCCTCCTGCTGATGAGGCACCATTAACAGCAATGAATTTTTCATCTAGTGTTGTCATGCATCAACGCATATCAATGATGCAGCATACTGTCTGAATAGGAGCCTTTGAAAACAATGTTTATTTTGCCCGAACTGCATTCCTGTGCAATATAACACGTGAACAGTCCCTTAAAATGCCTAACAGATGCTTTCTATTGGTACACTTGTTTTCAGCACATCTCAATCTGACATTGGTGTTTTTTTGGTACAGGAAATTTATGTCAATAAAATGTGTGTAGCCACATCCTTATCATAAAACATTCACAAACCCCCTAACAATTAACTCTACGCTGACCTGCACTTGAAGTAGATGTAAGCCCTAACTGTATGATACTAGATTGGCTAAAGCACTGTGTACTCTAAATAATTGCTGTTTTGTTTTTATATTAAATCCTACTTTCACTTTTTTTTAACTGATTTTGCCTCTTAGTACTGCTGATTTTACATGTACTACTTCATGTGTCAGCTAGACAAGAGACTGGACCATTCTGCGTAACGTTCGTCTCTCTTGGTATATTACCAGCTCTGAAATGGCCGATCTGGGTAAGAAGGCAGTCACTAGGTCTTATTTCATTGAAAAATTATAGTTTAAAAAGATTGAAAATTTCCTTTGAAATTGAAGAGATACTAAAGGTTCATTTTTTTTTGTTGTAAAATACCAAAAATGTCTATACTAAATTGCTGTGTGCAGTGGTTTTTCACAGAGCAGCGTGGATCCTCCTCTTGTCAGGTCCCCCCACAGGCTCTCCTGGCTCCTCCTTTCTGTCAAGTGCCCCCATAGCAAGCAGCTTGCTATGGGGGCACCAAATGCCCTGTGTGTCCATTCACACACAGAGCCGTGGCTTGGCCTTGTCCCCTCTTTCTCCTCATGGGATGACTGGCTGGGAATGACAGCAGTGGGAGGCAATGGCTCCTGCTTGCTGTCTCAGCCAATGGGGAGGCAGAGATCGGGGACAGTTGAGGCTGTCGTGCACATTGCTGGATCGCGATGGGGCTCAGGTAAGTATTGAGGGGGCTGGCGACACTTGTGCATACAGAAGGGTTTTTGACTTCAAGCATAGGTTTGAAAAAACCTTGAGCCTTTACAACAATTTTAAACCCAAAAGCGAACATTTATTATATTGCAGCTTACCAATTTTTAGATGTAATGGCTGCATTAGTTTCCTTTCATAGGCTTTCTTTCTTCTATTTTCATCTGGTGATTCAACCAGCAACTCTGCTGTTTTCAAAAGTTTAAGCTTTTCAGCAGAATGTATCCATTTACATGAATGATCAGATTTTATTTAATATTGTGAAACCCTTATCCCAAAGCGAAAAAAAACCTGTTTGCTGTATCTGATTATAATGTGTGTTCTGGCGTTTGACTGCAATTTGTTATTGTATTTAAATCTGCTAATACATTTACCACTCCCATCCCCCCAGACTGACAATGCTGCTGTGTCCTGTGCTCATTACATAGTGGTGTCTCACTAATATATCGGGTGTGTTACTGGCCAGATCCCCAGGGGGAAAAAGCCAAAGAAAAGAAAACTGATGCAGCTACCCCTCCTAATGATTGGTAAGCTGCAATATAATGCATTTTGGTTTTGGGTTTAATATTGCTTAAACCACATGACTACGGCACACTTTTGCCCAGGTCAATCTTCACCTTTCAGTGCTGTTGCACTTTACATGACAATTGCACGGTCATGAAACACTGTACCCATATGAAATTTTTAGCTTTTTTTCACACCAATAGAGATTTCTTTTGGTGGTATTTAATCACCATTGGGTGAAATGAAAAAGACCAACAATTTTGAAAGAAAATACATTTTTCTTCATTTCTGTTATAACATTTTGCAAATAAATAATCTTTCTACACAAATTTAGGCTAAAATGTATTCTGCTACATGTCTTTGGTGAAAATAACCCAAATCAAACTCTGGTGTACTGACGGCTGATCTCATTTCTTGAGGCCCAAGGCTTTTTTTTTCTCCTGTTACCAGAGCAATACAATGTTACCATAGTAGCACTGTACTACTCTGGGAAAGTAATTAGGATTTTGACGATTTCTTATACCAACAAATTACATTGGTATCAGCAAGCATTGTTACTGAATGTCACAGCAATCACGTGACACTGGCATCAGGTAGTGATCTGTCATTGGCCTTGTCCCGTGGACATAGCCAGAGACAGATCGCGCCAGAGTGCGGCCTGATCCTGGGAGGCCATCATTCTATAATAGGCTGGGTGGGAGGAAGACAGTTGTCACAGGAAAAAGTGTCACCAGTGGAAGATTTCCCTTCCTGCTCTGGTAGCAGCTCAAAATTTGGATTTGCCCACATTTTCATTTCTGGTCACATTGGACAGTTATAAAATGCAAATTTCCCTGTTTTGGACATGGACAGCATCAAGAACCCTACGTTGTTCTAAGCTAAACATAAGAAAAAAGTTTTGCTTTTGGTTATACTTCAAATTAGCATTTTCAAGTCTATATGAGATTTGAGTGGTTGGGTTTTGATCTACTTTACCCAAAACCATTGGCAGACCTTTTTCAGGCAAGTTCTGATCTGGAGCTGATTGGCAGACCTTTTTCAGGCATGCCCGTCTGACAGAAGCAGGCTGAATGAATTATAGCTCAGAGTTTAGGTAAAAATCCACTCTGTAAAAGAGGATCCCTTTGCGCTACAGAGGCATTCTCAGTTGTCCAATAAATGTATTGTTTGTCATAATACATGAATAGGAAGGTGTAGAGCTCTGACAGCTGAAAAGCTTGCATTTATTTTTAAATTACCCACTGGAAGGTTCTACTATGACAACACTTTTAGGTTCCGTATGTTTATTTTACGTTTTACAGGTACAGATAACCAAAGCCATTAATGACAGAACACAAAATCACAATCCTCGGCTGCACTTATAAAATTTCACCGATCATAGCATGACATGTTGTAGGAAAAGGGGCAATAGATATCACATCACAACTATTTTCCACTGAGGTGTCAAGCAAACATATGATTAAACCAGGTTATCATGTCAAATTTAGTCCGTCCTCTCTCTCTGCAAAAGTGGGGAGGAAAGCTCCCTGCCTCATGTAGTGTATACCAGGAGTAAAGATACCTGAGAAATAGTAGAAAGTCATGAAAAAAGGAGAGAAGAAAAGGTTAGAGCAGGGAAATGGAGAGAGGAGATCCAGGGCAGGAAAAATGAAGAGAAGGAAAGGTTAGAGCAGGGAAAGCGAGAGAAGAGATCCAGGGCAGGAAAAATGGCGAGAAGGAAAGGTTAGAGCAGGGAAAGCGAGAGAAGAGAAGAGATCCAGGGCAGGAAAAATGGAGAGAAGGAAAGGTTAAAGCAGGGAAAGGGAGAGAAGAAGAGAGGAGATCCAGGACAGGAATAAAGCAGAGAAGGAAAGGTTAGAGCAGGGAAAGGTAGAGAAGAAGAGAAGAGACCCAGGGTTTTCCAAGACCATAGAGATACACTAAACAGCCCTCCAGTTGCATGGTCATGTACAAAACCCAAGGTGACCATGTTTTTTCAAAATGCTTAACCTTATCATTCAGCACACTCTAGCTTCTCATCAATCATGATCCACAAAATGTTATGTTTTGTATGGGTTCCTTTGATGCCTTCTGTACGGATAGATCCCTTTTGTATAAATTTATAGAAGTGATCATCTTTGTGTGTATTTTCCTAATACCCATGTAATATCCATTGGCCAATAATAGCATGATGGAACACTTTAGCATCAACATGGATTGCAGTGTTCCTCATGCATAACAGTCTCTAAGATCTGTTCTATCCTCATGTGATAAATGCCTAATTTCATCTGTATTGAGCTAATGCTTGGGCTGCATTAATGAAAAACGAATGAGCTTTTTGCCCTGTGTCAAGTATAAAGTTGACCCTTAAACATTTTCCCGATGCATTTTATTTAATTAACACATAGAAACCACAGGAAACTAAATTCTAAGTTAATTTTGACATATTTAATCATTGTACGTGTTCCCCACTTAACACTCTGTTCCCTATTTATGTTTTACATGATACATTTTGCCGGGGATTCTTTTTGGAAAAAAAAAGCCAGTATTTCTTACATTTCTGACAAATTTCCTTAATCAGATTATATTTTCACCAGCATATATTTGCATTTATTTACATTATTTGAGTTAATTCTGGTTTACTTGTACATATTTTCTCGGTCAGTTGAAAAAGCTGGAAAGGCTGAATATAATGAGCTAATTGGATAATTCTGAACAACTCTGCCAAATTATCTAAATCATTTTTTCAGGAATTGGGCAACTGGAACCTCTTATTTCTGGCTAATGAGAGATTCCCCTTCTCTTGGTGTCTGTGCACATATGAGACACATTTTTCTACTGGATTGATTCGGCTATGCTGTTGTTGCAAGAAAAAAATCTAAAATGAAAAAAATGTATGCCCACAATCTAAATATGTAGCATTCAATGCTGGGTGGAAACTAAATCTAGATCAGGTAAAAGAGAAATACATTTAGAATAAACTGCCATAAGCTAGGGTTCTGTACATTTTTTTAATGCGCTTGACAGAGTTTTTTTACAGGGAGTTTTTATACATTTCCAAGAGGAATGTAATTGACTATGGTTGGTTCGGGGTGGGGGCTGCTGCTTCCTCTCCCTTATTCACTTTACACATGTTAATTTAAGGATAGAATAGATTCAACTGTATTTACAGAAATACAATAATCTAAAAGCAATGGTGTCACTGATACCATGGTGTACTTTCTTGCTAGGAAACAGGTGGAATAGATCCTACTGAAATAATCAAAGGGTAAACTTGACAAAAAAGCTTCCAGTGTTCCCCAAGATCCAGCACTGACTAAATCCTGCACTAATATGATACAAGCAATTCTTCACAATTCTATATGGAAGGGTGTAAAAACATCTCACTCTACCTCATTAAATTAATACTCTGATGTCAAATTGAAAGCATGGAGCAGTAGTATAGAAGGTCTGTGATCAGAGAAAAAGTAGGGAATGGAATACTAAGAAGGATTGTGATAGGTTATCTTGACATCTCAGTGAAGTTTTGTTTCGGAGGGAGGGAGGTTAAAAAGCCCATAGAGTCTTCCAATAGACTGACTTTCAGATAGATCAGCTACAATCTAATATTTATGAATCTCTGCAGATGCCATGACTTTTCTATGTGAAGAGTGTTCAGACAGTTTATTGATAACTACAGTTTTCTTGCTGAGCTGGCATTGGAGGTATCTACTGCAAGTTGACAGAGCTCTCTAACCATATACAGTTGCCTGATAGAAATGTTTGCCTTTAGAGAAGCCCTGACAAGAAAATATGCCTGAGAATCAGTTGCACCTGAATGCTCCAATGCGTTTCAGTGACTTTTGTTAGCTTATTTGTGCACCTATAAAAAGATGAATGATAAATGGACTTTACATGTGGACTGTGGTCATGCATTAAGACATTAATGTTTAAGGGGTTGAGTTTTCTTCTAGAATTGACTATATATTCAGGCTAGGAAGTCTCTGTGGCTGGCTCATAATGAATTGTTTCTAAGGGCTAGCTAATTGTCTGGAGCAATCTGAGATAGACCTAATTTTGTGCAGCAGCATCAGGACTTTACTTCAATATATATATATATTATTATTATTATTATTATACACTATTATATAGTGCCAAAGGTTTGCTCAGTGCTGTACATTATAGTGGGGGACAGAACATGAGACAATACAGTAACAAAACAAAACACGAGGGATTCAAGGGCCCTGCTCTTTCGAGCTTACAATCTAGGAATATATATATATATATATATATATATAGATAGATAGATAGATAGATAGATATACACACACTATATTGCCAAAAGTATTGGGACCCCTGCCTTTACATGCACATGAACTGTAATGGCATCCCAGTCTAAGTCCATAGGGTTCATTATTGAGTTAGCCCACCCTTTGCAGCTATAACAGCTTCAACTCTTCAGGGAAGGCTGTCCACAAGGTTTAGGAGTGTGTCTATGGGAATGTTTGACCATTCTTTCAGAAGTGTGTTTGTGAGGTCAGGCACTGATGTCGGATGAGAAGGCCTGGCTTGCAGTCTCCACTCTAATTTATCCCAAAGCTGTTCAGTCAGGCTTAGGCCAGGACTCTGTGCAGGTCAGTCAAGTTCCTCCACCCCAAACTCACTCATCCATGTCTTTATGGACCTTGCTTTGTACACTGGTGCGCAGCCATGTTGGAACAGAAAGGGGCCATTCCCAAACTGTTCCCACAAAGTTGGGAGCATGAAATTGTCCAAAATGTCTTGGTATGCTGACACCGTAAGAGTTCCCTTCACTGGAACTAAGGGGCCAATCCCAACCCTTGAAAAACAACCCCACACCATAATCCCCCCTCCACCAAACTTTACACTTGGCACAATGCAGTCAGGCAAGTACAATTTTCCTGGTAACCGCCAAACCCAGACATGTCCATTGGATTGCCAGGCAGAGAAGCGTGATTCATCACTCCAGAGGTGTTCTACACTGCTCTTGAGTCCAGTGGTGGCGTGCTTTACACCACGACATCTGACACTTTACATTGCACTTGGTGATGTAAGGCTTGGATGCAGCTGCTCGGCCATGGAAACCCATTCCATGAGCCTCTCTACGCACTGTTGTTGTGCTAATCTGAAGGCCACACAAAGTTTGGAGGTCTTTAGCTATTGTCTCTGCAAACGGTTAGCGACTTCTGTGCACTGTGCGCTTCAGCATGTGCTGACCCAACTCTGTCATTTTACATGGCCTACCACTTTGTGATTGAGTTGCTGTTGTTCCCAGATGCTTCCACTTTGTTATAATACCACCAACAATTGACCGTAAAATATTTAGTAGCAAGGAAATTTCACGGATTGGACTTATTTCACAGGTGGCAACCTGTCACAGTACCACACTTGAATTCACTGAGCTCCTGAGAGCGACACATCCTTTCACAAGTGGTTGCAGAAGCAGTCTGCATGCCTGGGTTCTACACACCTGTGGCCATGGAGGTGATTGGAACACCTGAATCTAATGATTTGGAGGGGTGTCCCAATACTTTTGGCAATATAGTGTGTATATATATATAGGAAAAGATGCAAAAACCTCCCACTAGATTCTCCAAATGGTATTGGAGGAGAATGCGAAGTTCAGGCTACCATCATCTATTCAAAAACTGCAATACAGAGTTTTGGGTAACTGCTCCTTTAACACTATACATTCTGTATCTTTATGTTTCAATAGAGCTACCCGCCAGAGGAAGAAGACATATTGGTAAATTGTATGATCATGTGCTGGTATTAAAACAGCAATTAACTTAGTCAAAGTAACCCATAAGAAATGTCATACCTTCTTTTCTAGTAATACTGTATATGGTGTACTACTTGACCATAAAAGTTAATTAGATAAATCTAGTTATTGTTCCAGACGGTGACCCTCTAGGGCTGGAAATATACATTATAGCTCCAAAGAAATATGGCCAGATCCAATGACTCCTAGCTTCCCCGACTAATATACCTGTTCTGTGATATTTCTCCTCTCCAGCTGCTGGGAAAATGATCAGTCTCTTAAGACTTGGAAATGGGCGCTTATAACTCTTACCTGAGCAAATGTCTGTAAATTGCTCCATTACTGCTGGGTAATAACAACCAACCATTCTACCATTTACAAACACTGTTATACAGTTTGTGTTCACTAGAGTACAGACATTGTATCTGTTACATGGAGACTCTGTCCTTATATTCCTGAGCCACACTCGTTGCTTTACAAATACTATAAAGTCACATGACTTCATAACCCTTGAGTGTTGGCATTGCTGTAATTACATCTGTGACTAAACGTCATGTCAGAGGATGCTGGATAACTGCCAACACTCTCTGTATTTCTGCAAGGAGTGTCACAAAGAGCCATGGAGGAAGAATTAAAATGAAATTAAACCAATTTAAACATTTCCTTTCAACTCAAAACATGGCTAATAGTGTAAGAAACTGAATGTGATTTGTCAGAGAATGGGATGTGCCCCTTTCATGTCAGTAAAGCTACAGTTTCCGTTAGTGCCTACTTTTCCTCTCCAGATATCGCCTCTTTTCTTTTCTAATTTCCCTCTCTTCTGTCATTAGTTTTTGCCGCTGGCATCTCACCATTATTACTTTTTGAAGCTGAAATATGGGCATTAGACCCTTCTGCTACCAGCTCAGGATTATATATATATTTTGCAGGATTTTTAGTTTTATGTTAGGGATTACTTTACGGGTTTGGTTAGTTTAGTGTTAAGATCAAGTTTTTAGCAGGTTCATTTTAGGTTTTAGAGGTAATAGGTTAATCCGGACCTTCCATCTTAGTGACGAGGTGCACTTTTTCAACTTGCTCCGTATGTAAGAAAAATATATTTGAAATATATTTTAAACATATTCTTCACAAACATATTGACATATATTTGAAATACTAAAATTTTGGCCATATTCAATATATTTCAATATATATTTCAATATATATATATATATATATATATATATATATATATATACTGTATGTTGAAATGCGTTTTTATTACAAAATATATGAAAAATATTTTTTAAAATACATTTCAGATATACTGTATGTCTTTAAAAATACAAATCTACATTTTTGGAATGCATTTACAAATATATGTAAAAATATATGTTAAAATGACTTTTTTATATGTTAAAAAAAAATCTGAAGAATATATTTTAAAAAATTATATTTAAAAAAAAAATGTTTTCACATATTTTGTAATATATAAAAAACACATTTCAACATGCAGTATACATATATATAAATGCATTCCAAAAATGAAAATTTGTATTTTTAAAGACATACAGTATATTTGAAAATGTATTTTTAAAAATATATTTAATATATTTTGTAATAAAAACGCATTTTAACATACAGTATATATATATATATATATATATATATATATACATATATATTTATTGAAATATATTTTAAAATATATTGAATATGGCCAAAATTGTAGTATTTCAAATATATGTCAATATATTTGGGAAGAATATATTTAATATATTTTTCTTCCATGTGGGGCTCTTCCTTCCCTAAATGCTGCATTTTAGTGGGGGGAAATTAGTTAGATAATATACTTACCTTCCGCAAACTTCCTAGACGAGGGTGAGGCATTCTGCTTCTGTCCTACTTCTGGAGAATGTTCAGTAGCCCAAATCTCGCAAGGAGGTGATCCTGCACTGTGCTGTAGCATCTTCTTGTGAAATTTGGACCCCTGCACTATGGAAGTCAAGGAAAAATCATTATATTATCTATTTTTCCCTCTGCAGGTACTTTTATGCAGGATACCTTGAATATGTGGACCTTGCCATTGAAGTGTTAAAGACATGTTACATGTTTGGTTTGAGGGTAAGAGTTATGGAATATGTTAAAAGTCAAAATATTTGTAAAGGCTCAAGGTTTTTTACTTTCATGCCCCCAGCTGCCTAATAATTACCTGAGCCCCACCTCGATGTGCACAAAAGCCTCAACTCTCTGGGGACTCTTCCTCCTCATTGGCTGAGACAGCAGCTGTCAATCACCGGCAGTGAGCCAATGAAGAGAGAGAGGCAGTGGGTCCGAGCCACGGATCTATATGTGAATGGACATGCAGAGCAGTGGCTCTTGGGTGCCTTCATAGCAAGCTGCTTGCTCTGGGGGCACTCGGCAGAAAAGAGGGGGCATGAGGCCCAGCAGTGGACGCAAGTTGAGGAGGATTGGGGCTGCTCTGTGCTAAACCACTGCACAGAGCAGGTAGGTATTACATGTTTTTTATTTAAAAAGAAAAAAATTGCCTTTAATATCACTTTAAAGCAGAACTGGGCATGGGTGGGGAGCGGGGCAGGCGCATGTACATGCCATACACCATCAAATGATCGACCAATCGGCCACAGCTCAAGGAACCCCTAACAACCTCTTGAGGAACCCTAGGGTTCCACAAAATCATGGTGGAGAATAGTTGCATTAACGTAATAAAGGAAGGAAGGGCTTCAGTGGCTCTATGCATTATGTTGCCCCTGAATGGCTCCAAAAGGAGCAAGGTTCCTTGCTAATAATAAAGCAATCCAGAGGCTAATATCAATATAAATATCACCCAAACCGTACTCTCCACTCCTCGCAAGACCTCCTACTCTCTAGCTCTCTTATCTCCTCCTCCCATGCTCGTCTCCAGGACTTCTCCAGGGCGTCCCTCATCCTCTGGAACTCCCTACCCCAATCTATCAGACTATCGCCTACTCTACTTACTTTTAGGCGATCACTGAACACCTATCTCTTCAGGGAAGCCTATCCCGCCCTCTGCTAATACTGGAATCATCTACTCTTCCAACCACTCCATCCCCCACAGTTATTACTTATTGTACCATTAACCCCTCCCTCGTAGATTGTAAGCTCCAAGGAGCAGGGCCCTCAAATCCCTCTTGTATTGAACTGTATTGTTACTATATTGTCTCCCATTATAATGTAAAGCGCTGAGCAAATCGTTGGCGCTATATAAATCCTGCATAATAATAATAATGTGTATACTTGCATATTATGGCAAATGCTTCAGGGATTTGAACAATTTAGTCCTTCAAAACAGAAATGATTTGCATACTCTCATCACAAGTTCAAATGGTAAGGGAGCTATTCTGAATTTTAGAACAGGTGGCAGAGTGGGCACATCATTCTCCTCCTAGGCCCATTGTTCATCCAAAACTTCTGGTTTACAGCACAGATACAGCCCAATATTATAGGGCAATTTGTTTCAAACTGCATGAATTCATTACTATAATGCATACCTAAACTTTTTTTATATAGCAACTATTTTGGTTGCCATCATGGATTGCCCACTCATGTTGAATCTGCTTCCTGTTTGTCCCCTTGAATTCTCGCCGAGTCATACTTCCACGGCTTCCAGGTGAGACTCCCCTGGCAATCATCGTTTGGAAATACTGTCATATCTACTTTTAGCTGATATTAGAGCCACCTGGTGATCCTTGAGGCTGAAAGTACTGTATGTATTATGAGATATCACTAATTATGCTACATACTTGATGTTTTACCTTACAGATGTTATACATGCATCTACTCCTAAAGAAGTGAACAAAGAGTCATGAAACGCATCACGTTTTTGGATGCAATTTTAGTGTATTCGTGTATTGGCATCTAGATTGTATATGGTCAACAGTATATCTAATTATTTATTCAATGCCTCAATATGCATTCATTACAAATCAGCTTGTTACCATTTTATCCTCTTTTTGTATGCAAATGAGAAAGGTATTTATTAATTTTTTAAACAACAGTGTTGGAAACTATTTATTCATTGGTCGTATGTGTTGTGCCTCATTTAAAGTCCCAGGACAAATAAATTGGTTGTATGGGTATATGCATGAATTTTTCACTTGTTTCTAGCATGAATCGTAAAATAAGTAATAAACCACTTACTGTTCAGAATTTTAATGAAAGTGAGACACGATACTTCTGTTTTAGGAAGGCTCTACTGCATTATAAGGACAGTAAATGTAACAATTTATTTGCCTGATGTGTGCTTCGGCTAGCTTGTATGCTTCTACCAATCAGAATTCAATTATTCAGCAATCTGACCTTAAAAAATTTAAATCTGATTGTTTGCTAATTTTGCTAAACATCTAAGTTACACATCAGTGGTAAACTGGAAGAATGTGTTAAAAAAAAAGGGATATGACTCTTCAAATAAAGACATGACGATTAAACATCACCCGTCTGTTATTGACTGAAAGAACGTTCACACTACTGTGAATCTGTTGTATGTTTCTGGTTTCTGCATGTTCCTGCTCCTAGTTCCAGGAGGCCATTAATGAGTAGTGTTCCAATGAAACCAGGATTGATAATGTGCATGAATGAGCAAGTAGCTAAGAAGCAGATAATTAATTACATTTATTGCTAGCATGAGAAACCAATTTTCCTCCGTCTCCTATTCAGTATTTCTTTACAGCAAATAGCTAATTTTAAATTACATTACTATATAATTAAGAGATATATATACCAATGAAGCATTTTCAGGGCCAGGAAAAAACCCTAATTTTTGCATGAATAACTAACACTTTGCTAAAAAGTACAGGAACGCATAGATTAAGGTTTGTGGTTGCAATGACCAGAGTTCCCCTGGGGGCCTTTATGAGATGTCTGGCCATTCAGGTGTACAGGATATAAAATTGGGTTCATAACCTTTCTTTGTCCCAAAGCAATGTGGATTACATTGTGAACTTGGGGGATTTTGGTTGCAGTGTCAGAATGTGATAGCTAGATACCAGAAACAAGTGCAAAGGTTTTTCCCTAAATCTCTAGAGCAACTGATTACAGCTTTGTCTGTTTAACACTTTAATCACCAAATAGAACATTTGTAATTAGGCAGTAAATATAAAGTAGAAACTGAACAAAGGGACAGCGGGGATCTAATAAGATCAGCCACAAATGCACTAAAAAGGAACCCTAGAACTTATATGTAATACAGACAAAAACAGTGCAGCGCTAAAAAAAGAATGATACAGTGCAGGACTAAAAATATATAATAATTATAAATTAATAGTGATAATAATATTAAATCAAAATTAAATGTTAAATCAATAATAAATGTAAGTAATAACAAATATAGGGGAATGAAGCGCTATGATTGGCGCAATAAAACACATACAGTTGTGAAAGTCTTAAAAAAAAAAAAGTGTTCATAAGATGGTGAAGGTCTGACAAACCGGTCAGAATATAGTGCTGCAAACGGGTCCTATTGCACAGGTGGTGTCAGATTATTCCATGTAACTTTTATCCGTTTGGGAGATTGGTAAAAATGCGCACTCACCAGATGCGCATAGTTAAATTGCAATGTGTTGAACGGTACATTAACTAAGTATCTGCAGGAAGCCCCCTTTAGATGGACCAGACAGACAGCATGGAAAGAGAATCCCTCCTCTGGATATGAGACTGCTCTGCATCCGTAATCCCACTGGGGTCCTGGGAATCGTTAGCTCAATAAAGAGCCAAAAAAAGGAGGTGCTTATACAGTCAGGTCCATAAATATTGGGACATCAACACAATTCTAACATTTTTGGCTCTATACACCACCACAATGGATTTGAAATGAAACGAACAAGATGTGCTTTAACTGCAGATTGCCAGCTTTAATTTGAAGGTATTTACATCCAAATCAGGTGAATAGTGTAGGAATTACAACAGTTTGCATATGTGCCTCCCACTTGTTAAGGGACCAAAAGTAATGGGACAAAATAATAATCATAAATCAAACTTTCACTTTTTAATACTTGGTTGCAAATCCTTTGCAGTCAATTACAGCCTGAAGTCTGGAACGCATAGACATCACCAGACGTTGGGTTTCATCCCTGGTGATGCTCTGCCAGGCCTCTACTGCAACTGTCTTCAGTTCCTGCTTGTTCTTGGGGCATTTTCTCTTCAGTTTTGTCTTCAGCAAGTGAAATGCATGCTCAATCGGATTCAGGTCAGGTGATTGACTTGGCCATTGCATAACATTCCACTTCTTTCCCTTAAAAAACTCTTTGGTTGCTTTTGCAGTATGCTTTGGGTCATTGGTGTATAGAGCAAAAAAGTTTAGAATTGTGTTGATGTCCCAATATTTATGGACCTGACTGTATGTAGTGTAGTATATGTATATGTAGTATTATTCTGATTTGAGTAAAAAAGTTATAAATACACCTTCCACGTGGAAATGAAGCAAAAAAATCACAGCCCCCTTTAGATGGACCCCAGTAGAGTTACGGTTGCAGAGCAGTCTCATATCCAGAGGAGGGAGCCTCTTCCCATGCTTTCTGTCTGGTCCATCTAAAGGGGGCTTCCTGCAGATCTTTGATCAATATAACGTTCAAAACATTGAGCTTTAACTATGCGCATCTGGTGAGTGCACATTTTTATCAATCTCCCGCACAGATAAAAGTCACATGAAATAGTCTGTGCAATAGGACCCATTTGCAGCACTATATTCTGACCGGTGTTTGTCAGACCTTCACCATCTTATGAACACTTTTTTTTTGTTTTAAGACTTTCACAACTGCACTTGTTTTATTGTGCCAATCATAGCGCTTCATTCACCTATATTTGTTATTACTTACATTCATTATTGATTTAACATTTAATTTTGATTTAATTTTATTGTCACTATTAATTTATAATTATTATGTATTTTTAGTTCTGCAATGTATCATTCTTTTTTTAGCGCTGCACTGTTTTTGTCTGTAGTAAGTATAATGTGAAAAAGTGGCAGGGTGGGAGAGGAATACCCCATATATGATTTTTCTATTGATATAAATGTTTAAAGTTGAACTATAAAGCTCCCATATACTGTATGAATGACATACAGTATAAGGCTTCATGCACACTGGACGTTTTTTCAGCTGCTCCCAGGGACATCTGGAATTTTTGTTTTCCTGTCTCTAAATGTCCCTGCATATTAGCCTATCGGTCCATGCACACATAGGCTTTTAGAGGAGTTTACAAACAGGGGAGTTTAGAGGCAGTAAAAAAGAAATGCACCGCCAGAGCGTCTCTAGGTAGTGGCATTTTGCCAGGAAAGAATACTTGACATGCGTCTACATGCACACTAATGCTGAGTGCATTTAGCACTTGAGTGTTAATTCATTTTAATGAACAGAATAGGTTTTTATTCTGGCGAATGAAATGACTTAACGCCCAAACGCTTGATGCGGCTAAATGCGTTAAACACATTTACAAGCATCGGGTGCTTTTTCTGCCAAAATTCGGCTGCCAGGAAGACTCAGAAGGCTAAGGGTGGAGAGAGATAGAGAAATGACCAGTGTGCATGAGGACTAAAGGAGCTGTTTTACCTATGAAAGGATTTGTATTTCTGCCCATCCATTCCTAAGATCTACACAGCCCTGCCAGCTGAGTGGATGACACTACTTTCTCTGTTGTAGTTAAAAGTCGGACATACATGAATCAAAATTCGGCTGGTTCAGCAGGGCAGGGAGGTTGTACAGAAGTCGATCTCCTGATGGACTTCTGTACAACCACCTGAAAATTTCCACTCGATTAGTATCGCCAGCTATGGCCGGCAGTGCTGATCAGTGTATTTTGAAGGTTGGAAAGTCTACTTGCTGTCAGAATGCATGAACTCAGTGGGGAGTATTTCCACATCCACCTCAAATGTGTGGATAAGGGAATTCAGTCATTTGCTTTTTGTTTTTTGTTTTTTTTTATTCTGCCCGCTGTTGAATTAAAAAAAAAAAAAGAATCATCTAAGGCACGGGTGTCAAACTGGTGGCCCTCCAGTGTTGCCAAACTACAAGTCCCATGAGGCATTGCAAGATTGACAGTTAAAAGCATGACTCCCAAATGCAGAGGCGTGATGGGACTTGTAGTTTTGCAACATCTGGAGGGCCGCCAGTTTGACACCCCTGATCTAAGGGCTGCTAAAGACTGTAAAAGAGATATGCATTGGAGGTGACTTCTCTCCACCCTTATGCATGCCATAGACGGGCCGTTTATCAGCCAAATTGTCGGCCGATAAACGAAAAATCGGTCGTTGCCGATGCTGCCACCAATGTCCACGAAAAATGGCTGTTTTTGGTGTATTTTCCAGCATGACCGATAAAAATAAATGAGAAGATCCGCGAAAAACAGCCGACCGGCTGGCTCCACTAATGGCGTGAATATCGGCTGTTTTTGCGAAAACTCTGCCGATAAACGACCCGTCTATGGCCTGCATTAGCCTTCTGATTGGGCAGTGAAATAGCCAGTGACAGACCGGGATGTCTGTAGGTAGAAGACAACTTTTACTATCATCTGTATGGATTCACCATTACTTTCATTGATTTATGCTCACTACACGGTTGGGTTAAAGAAGATTTCCAGTTTATTAAAATGGTTGAAAACAGGGAGTTGCTGAAATCTTAAATAGTGCCGTTCCTTTGAATTGCCGTATTTGAACAGATTCAAAGTGGAACATCCCCTACAGTTTAACAAGAGCCTGTTTTTCATCCTTCACGATATGTGCTGCCAATCAGTATGCTACTGTAGCTGAGGAGGTGGGTACAGGCGCATGATTTGTAAGGGTGTATGGTACTATATTCCACCCACTCTTCTATCACAAGGAAAGTAGTTAATTATAGGTAGGCTCAGTCATTTCAGATTTTTTCATTTCCAAATAATGTTTTTTAAATAAGATTTCATATTTAAAGATGACCGTTACCCGAATTGTGAAAATAAATAATCACCGGTAAATATGTAAAGTTGCAAATGTAAAAATTGATATTTACCATTAAACACAGACTTGTTTGGTCATATTCTGGTGATCATTTGCAGTACGGGCAGAGGATTATCTTCCCCTTTACTTCCTAGTATTCTTTCCTGCCCCCTGGAAATTATTCTGTTTACACAATGTCATTGTATCAACATGCAATTCCGTACGCTGAGCGTGCATACGCAGGACTGGCGGCACCTACATACTCAGTGCTCTACCCACTGAATCATATTATTTATACATTGCCAATACCATGGCAGTGTGCAAACAATATCATTCCCCAGCTAAAGCACTGATTGCGCAGAATCTGGCGATCTCACATAGAAGCACCCAGCGCTCTCTGAGATGTCTTAACTTGTCTTAAAACTTCTATATATGGAAGGTTTGAAAAATGTTAACAATAAAATTAGGGATTTAGCAAAATGTGAGTGAAGATCCGCTTTATTAATATTTTATTATTTGTAGATTTAGGACTATTGTAATTTATTGTAAAAATTGTTGTTGACAAGTTCCCTTTAAAAGAAAAACTATTCACATTCAGTGAGAACATAAAGCAAATTAACATAACGATTATACAGCGCATGGGGAGTGGCTTACAGTCCATTAATAGAAAGGGTACTTTCATACACAGTGCCTTTAGCTGGCTGACTCTGGGAATTTACATTCTACACGTTCCTCTTCCTCCTCCTCCAGGGATGTACAGTCTTTCATTGGTATCTCTCTGAACATGGCTTGCTATTTTAGGCTCTGCCTTGCTGAACAAACTCTGTGACTTATGCTGTCATCTATGTACAAGTTGGTGCTGAGTTATGACAATCCTGCTTACTATCGTGATGCAAGCGTGGACTGAGCACAGTTTTCAGATCTTATATCTCTAAAGGACTTAACAGTATATTGGTACTTTATACCTGCTTGTTCTTTTTTTATACTTTTCTGGCACTGGTCTTAATTTTACAAATTTTAATGCCAAGGCTACTTTAAAGGACAAACATAGAGAAGAAGACATACAAAATGGAAGCTATGGTTGTTTTTTTTTTTTTTTGCAGCAGTAGTGTTACTCTTTTTCTTTTTTTTTTGAGCCTGTGGTGGGTGAAAAAACACGCAATGTGAACCAAAAAAAGTGCATGTGAAACACACACAAAATAGTGCACAGGGTGTCACTTGTCTCTTACAAAGAGGAAGGGCCTTCCCTTCTGTTTATCATAGGTCAGCCACTGCCAGGGAATTGGTATGCAGATCAATAATCAAGGAATGGTAACTGCTAGGGTTGCTCCAATACCGATAACGGTGCTGATACTAAGCATTTGCAAGAGTATTGGTACTTGGGCAAATGCACCAATACCTGAAACCCATACGAAAGTGACCGATACCTGAAACCCATACCCGAAAGTGGTGTCAGTTTGGAGGTGGACAGGGCTATGTTCCTCCACATGGCGGTGAGTCCTGTTACATGTCCCTTGCTGTACTTCTGGCGGTGAGTCCTGTTACATGTCCCTTATGTCTCTTGCTGTACTTCTGGCAGTGAGTCCTGTTACATGTCCCACATTTCCCTTGCCTTTACTTCTGGTGGTGATTTCTGTTACGTGTCCCTTATGTCTCTTGCTGTACTTCTGGTGGTGAGTCCTATTACATGTCCCTTATGTCTCTTGCTGTACTTCTGGAGGCCAGTCCTGTTACATGTCCCGCATGTCTCTTGCTGTACTTCTGGAGGCTAGTCCTGTTACATGTCCCACATATCTCTTGCTGTACTTCTGGTGGGTGAGTCCTGTTACATGTCCCATATGTCCCTTGCTGTACTTCTGACGGTGAGTCCTGTTACATGTCCCACATGTCCCTTGCTGTACTTCTGGAGGCTAGTCCTGTTACATGTCCCACATGTCCCTTGCTGTACTTCTGGAGGCTAGTCCTGTTACATGTCCCACATGTCTCTTGCTGTACTTCTGGAGGTGAGTCCTGTTACATGCCCCGCATGTCCCTTGCTGTACTTCTGGAGGTGAGTCCTCTTACATGTCCCGCGTGTCCCCTGCTGTACTTCTGGAGGCGAGTCCTGTTACATGTCCTGCATGTCTCTTGCTGTACTTCTGTATTGCACTTGGTTGAATGTGAACTTATGATATTTACATGTTATTTAATAAATCTCCGCCACCCTGTATCAGATATACTGGTACAGGGCGGCAGGAGTGCGCAAAATCACGTATATATGTGATTTTGCATTTCGGGTAGGGGGTGCCCTACCTGTGCCGTCATTCGCGGGAGCGGTTGTTAATCACCGGGTCTCGGCTGGTGATTACTGAGGATCTCCGACGGAGAGGAGGGCTGCTTTGTTTACTAACAGTACTCCTTCCTGTTGGCTCGGGCACACTGCTCTGGATTGCTGAAGCACCAACACACCACCCCTCAGTAAAACACTCCCAGCACACAGTTAACCCTTTGATCGCCTCTCATGTTAACCCCTTCCTGCCTAGTGCCATTAGTACAGTGTCAGTGCTTTTTTTTTTAGCACTGATCACTTAGTGTCAATGGGGATGTCAGTGACACCAAGCCAGTTCTCCCCAGTGTCAGAATGACCGCCGCAGTCCCGCTATAAGTCGCTGATCGCCACCAAAAAAAAAATTCCAGTATCTATACCGCCATTTGTAAACTCCATAACTTTCATGTAAACCAATTAATTTACACGTATTGGGATTTTTTTTTTAGCAAAGACATGTAGCAGAATACATTTTGGCCTAAATTTATGACGAAATTTGATTTTTTAGAATTTTTTACTGGACATGTTTATTAGCAATAAAAAATGCACAGGCGATCAAATACCACCGAAACAAAGGGGTGGGGAAAGTGTAAAAAAAAAGTGTGGGTCTTCCCACAATCCGTACCAAGACCTTGAATGCCATGAATTTTAAGGGGCCCAACACCAAAAAAACAAAACAAAAGGGTGGCAAATGTGCTCCCCCTCAATCCTGAACCATACCAGGCCACAGGCCCCCAACATGGGTACCTTACATAGTTACATAGTTAGTCTGGCTGAAAGTCCTTCCAGTTCAACCAAACAAACCCAATTTGCTCCTGCAGGGAAAAAAATTCCTTCCTGATCCCCCGAGAGGCAATCGGATATTCCCTGGATCAATGTTACCTATAAATGTTAGTATCCAGTTATAGTCTGTGTATCTAGGAGAGAATCCAAGTCTTTTTTAACCTCTTCCCTACCACGCTATAGCCAATAGACGGCTATAGCATGGTTGTCTAGTTCTGGGACGACATCCTTGGACGTCATTCCAGAACACACCCCCTGCGTGCCCCCAGTGGTGCACATCTGGTGCCGCTGGTGATCGCTGTGTCCTACGGACACAGCTGATCACCTGATATGATAAACGGTCAATCACAGCGGCCTTTTACCATGTGATCAGCTGTGTCCAATGACACAGCACATCACCGGCTAAATACAGTTGCCGGTTATTGGCATGTCACAGCATGAGGAAAGTACAGCTGATAACTGGCAATTGTCACAGCAGTGATCGGCACTGATCATCAGGGCACTGATAATCAGTGCCCTGATGATCAGTGCCCAGCAGTGCTGCTCACCTGTACCACCCACCTGTGCCCATCAGTGCCGCCCACCTGTGTCCATCAGTGCTACCCGCCTGTGTCCTGCAGTGCCACCCACCTGTCCCTAGCAGTGCCACACATCAGTGCCACCCATCAGTGCTGCCCAGCAGTGCCGCCCATGAGTGCCCAGCAGTGCCGCCCATGAGTTCCCAGCAGTGCCGCCTATCAGTGCAGCATCATCAGTGCCAGCTCATCAGTGCCGCCTATCTGTGCCACCTCATCAGTGCCCATCAGTGCTGCCTATCAGTGTCCATCAGTGCTGCCTATTAGTGTTCATCAGTGCAGCCTCATCAACGCACATCAGTGAAGGAGAAAAATTACCTGTTTGCAAAATTTTATAACAGAAACAAAGAAAAACTTTTCACATTTTTTGCTCTTTTTTTGTTTATAGCACAAAAAATATAACACCCAGTGGCGATTAAATACCACCAAAAGAAAGCTCTATTTGTGTGAAAAAAATTATAAAAATGTCCTACCCGGAAATGCAAATCACATATATATACGTGATTTTGAACAGCCCCTGCTGCCCTGTAGCAGTAGCTCTACTATAGGGCGGTGGGAAAGTGGTTAAGAAGTGCCTTGAAGTCGGCTTGTAAGTTGGAGACATTCTGTAAGTATGTTATTCCACTGCAATGCTTGGTGTCATCTGAAAAGACTGAAACGGTTATCGCATATAGTTGTATTAAAAAGTAAGGGTCCCAACACTGAACCTTGGGGTACACCACTAACAACCCTAGACCATTCAGAGTATGAATTATTAACCACTGCTCTCTGAATTTGGTCTTTTAGCCAGTTTTCTATCCATTTTACTGATAGTATATACTGATATAATTACTTTTAATTATACTGATTTTTTTATTTTTTTGAAAAAATCCAAGTATACCATGTCCATAGCCACCTCTCTCTTCAAGGTTTTGCTCACCTTCTCATAAAAAGAAATCAGATTTGTTTGACAGCTTCTTGTTGTTGAGGACAAGAACCTCTTCCCCACAACCCTGGCCTGGTGCCTATGGAGGTCTGTAAGGGTGGCTTATCAGAATCTGGAGGCCCCCTTAAACAATAAGGGTGCCCCCAGATACTGCCCCTGATGTATATGAGTAAGTACACAGTAACCCTATTCATTCACAAAAAAATGTACACAGGAAAAAAAAAAACAATTTTTGCCAAGTCTGCTACTTCAATGATCTCCACTTGTTTCCAGGTCCCAATCAAAGAAAGCTTTGCAGGTGGAGTGCATGATGTCACTGACCACATCTCCACCTAAACCAATCAGAGAATACTTTTTATTTTTTCAAGAAATGCACAGCATTTTCTGAATGGTGCCCATGCTGAGTGGCCAACCACCTATGTTCAGAATGCAGCAAGGCAGCCACTTGGCACAGGAGTCAAGTGGAGATCACGTGATTAGCGGAGTCTACTTCAGTGATTTCCAGCTTCCAGGGGGATCAGCCAGGTATGGTATATAAATATGCATATGCATGAACTGCATATTCAAGATTAAGTGTTACAGATGCTTTGTATAGGAAAAACCTATATGTCCCTCTCTTTTTCAAAAGTCTGTGCCTCTTACTACAAAAGAGGGCAGTGCTAGGAGCTCCAACATGTCAGCTCTAATGAATGGGGTTCCCAATTAACTTCCAAAGCCAGTTAGTGATTCAGCTTATTAGGAGCTCACTCGTAGCTAATTTTATAATTATATATTATTTTTAAATGAAAAAGTAAGGTGCTCCCCAACTCTAGTACTACGCCTGACACCAAATTGATGTTCAGCAGGATGAATAGGAGTGTGATTGTGCACTGGATAAAAAACAATTGAAGTCATAAGTCACCTGGAGTAATTTATAATGCCAAACAGGAGTGATTAGAATTGAGACCGTCAGATCCTCCTCAGTCGTTACTCTGCGGCGCTACTATAAACGCCCGGCCCCTCATACAGTCACCCTTGCTGTTCTGGATGATGCTGAGTCCTCTGTTTTCACTCTGTACTCTGCTCTACAACCCCCCCCCCCCCAGATTCCCCTTTTTTTTCTCCGCTTTCCAAGGAAAGGCTGCAGGATTATCATGTATACGTAGAGAGTATCAGGCGTAAGAAAAGCTATTTTTTCCTTAGCAGTTTCCATGGAAACCCTGATAAGAGTGGGCGGAACAGGCAGTTTTGGGAGCTTTTTATTAAGCAGCTGCATGGATGGCGTCCAGTGGGGGCCACTGAAATGGGTGGCAGGAGGTAGCGTGTATGCTAGTTAACGGGTTGAATTGTTTTCCGTGAGATCCCTGCAGCCTTTCAACCTTCGACCACTGCAGCTACTACGTTATATTTATTTCCCCACTGATCATAATGAAACCTGCAGAAATTCGACATTCCTAGACTCTCCTTGCTCATAAGACCTACTGGAGAGCTGAGCCTTCCCCGCAGCTACAACAAACTTCTAGCTTTAACTCCTGCAGCACTGAAGCATCACTGGGTGGCTATTGGCTCTCCATGCATCAGTTGTCTGCAGCCTATGAAGAGGTTAACAATGGCTGACTCATCAAGACACTCTATACCGTTTGCCAATATGCTTAGTAAAACACATTTCTCAGAGTAGGTTATTATATACCAGAAAAAAGCTCAGACATTTCCATTATGAAATATGGTCTGCTAAGGAAAATGATTTGCTTGGAAGAGCTGGCTGTGAGTTAAATTCTCTCCTCTGGTCCTGAGACAAAATACAGGTCTTTATTAGGGGAGCAGAGAAAGTAATAAGCAGATTGACACCTTAAAAATGTTATGTCTGAGCCCACCTTCCTCTTGACATGCTGCCAATTAACAGTACAGTTAAAATATAGAATTAGAGAGGAAGCTCATGGACCTAAGGTTTGCCTGGTTCAGCCTAGCCAAACATGTTGAGGAGGAGAAAGGGATGGGTAATACCTAGAGCTGCCTTTCTCAACCATGGTGCCCAGGCACCATGGGGTGCCTTGAGGTTTGTTCAGAGGTGCCTTGGTAAGATGCCTAAAAAACCTGTATACAAGCCTGCCTTTTAGTTACACAAAGCCATAGGTTTTCATTGTGCGCCATTACGACCTTCTAGCCACTGGCATCCTGACAACCACTAACATCAGCTGATAAGGAAAATGTCAGCTGCATACAGAGCATCCTACTTTGACCCTCCCCTGCCCCTCTCCATCAGTGCTGGGGTCACATTAGCTCAGTGATGGGGAAAAACTGAGGGAGAAGAGAAACACTGGAATACTAGTCAGAACCAAGCTGCAAAAGTGTATTTGCTTTGGAAGAATAAATCACCTCTAACATTGGGTGTCCTACATGTGTGGATGTTGCTGCATTTTGTAGAATAGTTTTTCACATTTTACAATGGGGTGCCTCAAGACTTTCCATAATTTTAAAGGGTGCCTCGGGACTGTTCATAATTTTAAAGGGTGCCTTGACTGAAAAAATGGTTGAGAAACACTGACCTAGAGACATGGGTGCACTATTAAATGTAACATAAGGGGTTGTTTATTTATAGTACACTGGTGATCACCAAAAGGGAACTGAACAGGAACCAGAACTTACAGTGGGATTAAACCTAAAAACAAAAAATGCCTAGATTTATATGGCTGCATCAGCTTTCTTTTTTAGGTGTTTTTCCCCTTTATCTTACCCATTTACTAGCCAGTAAGTCTGTTATTTTTTTTCAGCTTTCTTTAACAGACCAAGCTGTCCTGCAAAAGTGGCAGTTGAGACAAACTACTTAACATTGACAGGGGAGTTTACAATGATCAGCTTTTATTAATGTATGTAAAACCTATATCCCAAACGGAATAAAACAGTTGCTGCAACTGTGTATAAAGTTTTAGCAGGAGTTCAACTTTAATTTTTAAAGTTCATTTAAATCTGCTAGTGCACCTAATACTACCCTTTTCCAAGACTGACACTACTGCTGACTAAAGGTGCTTCTCCATAGATAAAGGAGCCACCCTAGGAAAGGATATGCGTTACCAGCCAGATTACCAGGTGTAAATAAAAGAATAAAAAACTAAAAAAGAAAGCTAATGCAGCCACTACATTTAAGGATTGTAATGCAGTATATGTATTGCATCTTTGGTTTTGGGTTTAATACAATTAGATTTTGCCTTGGTGACTGTGTGTCTGTGACTTGACAGGAAAGAAGAACCATCAGGCTGATGAGCTCATCTCTCTGTTGCTCTGCTCTCTTCTGTTCACATTTATTTATTTCAGGTACTTATATAGCGCTGTCAATTTACGCAGCGATTTACATATATATATTGTACATTCACATCGGTCTCTATGCCTCAAGGGGTGTACAATCTAAGGTCCCTAACTTACATTCATTATTATTATTATTATTACAGGTACTTGTATAGCACTGTCAATTTACACAGTGCTTTACATATACAGTATATTGCACATTCACATCAGTCCCTAACCCTCAAGGGGCGTACAATCTAAGGTCTCTAACTCACATTCATACATACACATACTAGGGACAATTTAGACAGGATCCAATTAACCACCAGCATGTCTTTGGAGTGTGGGAGGAAACTGGAGTACCCAGACGAAACCCATGCAGGCACAGGGAGAACATGCAAACTCCAGGCAGGTGGTGCCGTAGTTAGGATTCAAACCAACAACCCTAATACTGCCAGGGGAAATGCTAACTATGTAGCCAATGTGCTGTGCCAACATGTTCCTTGTTAGCTTGTGAGCACTGCAACACAGCTTATTGGCTCCTTGTGCTGCTTCACCTTCTTCCATCTATAAGAGTTCTGCACAGGGATTGCAAGAGTCTGATATCAGGTTCTATAGCTGCTTTAAAAAAAATACACTTAGGCCTTTTGCATACCTAAAAATGCCACTTTGTACTCATTCAGGCATTTTCTTTTACTGATCTAAATGTATCCCATTGTTTTTAATGGGTCTGTACACACAGGCAAGTAAACTTGTATTGAGTATAGAGTAGTAAAAGAAAAAAAAAAACATAACTCTGCATTGCCAGTCAGTACTTTTCATGTGTATGCACACAAATACATGCATACACCACCTTCCCTCGATTTAAAAAAGCTAGAAGAATTTTAACGTGTGTATACGTGTAAGTGCAAGTATACACAAATAAGAGCAAGTGCTGTACAGTTGTGTTTTTTTTTGCCAAGAATAAGCAACATGTGCAAGTACCCTAAGGGCCGGTTCACACCATGCCTGCATCTGAATCACACAAGAACAAGCTGTACGTTCCTGTGTGATTCAAACTGCATGCAAAATGCATTACATTTATGATCTGCAGCAGGTGTCAACAAAATGTTATTGACACTCCAAACGCAGGTCGCAAATGTAGTGCGTTTGCCCACACTGGATCGCATGGTACTTTTGTACCATGGAATCCAGTTGCAATGCGTTTTTTAAAAAGTAGTGCAAAAGTAGTAGAAAAACAATGAGGTGAAATTGCACTGCACAGAACTGCAGGTGACTCGCACAGGAATGCACAGTGTAGTCCTGTGCGATTTAGATGCCTGCATTGGTGTGAACTGGCCCTGAAAGTGGAACTAAACACCATAACATACTCACCTCCATCTTCCAGTCATGCAATAGTTACATCCCTTCCCAGTCACTGTCATTAGCTCCCCAGAATATTATACAACACATGTGACACTTGTTCTGTCTCTCCAATCTAAGCATTGAAAGTGTGATCTCTATAACTTACAGTTGTAATGAGATAGCGATAACTCCAATCTTAGCTGAATAACACAGGCAGTGACTCGATCAGATGACTCCTTGTAGATCTTGTGAAGTTTAATTCCATAAACTGAGAGAATCTTACAACAATGAACATCGGATAGGTCAAAAGATCATAATGTGATCTGCTTCATGACATGAGGTTTGAAGCTGAAATGCACTACTGGGCAAAGGGGTGGACTATCTATACAGCAAGAACTAAACCAAAGGAAAGGGAGGCACAGAGACAAAATACAAAGAACACTTAAAGGCATATGACAGTCTTGTGAAACATGACAACACTATTGGGAGATTGCTGGGCCTCTTAACTGGTTAGCAGTGGATGACATCAGCTCCGCACATGTGCACAGGGGTCAGGCAGTGTGCTGGGAATGTGCGCTGAGCTGCGTATGTGCATTGCATTTTTTTGGAGTTAACACCTTATTCACACTTTTTTTGCATTTGAAAACTAATTATTATATGGTCTTTTAAATGTTCATTAAACAAACACTACTGGACTGCTGAAACATTGACTAAAATAATGTTTCATTTTATTTATACATTTTTATCTGTATTTAATGTCACTAAAATGTAAATCAGGTCACTTTTTTATAGTTACCTTCGTCATTACATCCTGCTAAGCTCCCAATGCTTTCAGCACCATGGACAGCACAGGACATGCCACTTGTTACGATTTGAATTTACCAGGTATCCACTTCAGATGAATGCACAATTAGCATGCAGTAATTCTGACCTCTGCATTTATCTGCATGTGAATGTCAACAAGGTGGAAACTGAGAATTGATCATAAGTGTTACAGTTGTATGAAACTGCTTCTCTTTTTATGACATTATACATCAAGGCCATAGTGTCACTTTACTGATTGCTATAAATGTTAGGCCTGAGATGGCTCAGTACCTCTTCAGAAATGCACTAATTATGATGTGTTGTAAATGTGCCATTTGTTGCTGTTTCAGGACAACATGTTCTCCTAGTAAATAATCCCAGTTATTTCAGTGTTTGCCCTGAAGGATACATTAAATGACTTTGGTCTGGAACTTGTATGAGCTGGCTTAAAGGATAAGATACAAACATTTCCAGCCTCCATCCCAGATTACCTGAACATTAACAGCTGAACCTTTCCCCCCTCAAACGCTTACCTACCTCCTCCAGTGGTGGCTTCCTATGTTGTCTTGTAACAATCTAGTGCTTTGGCTTTTTTTGTGGTATGGCCTCATACTAGCAATGCATGTCATCACTCAACTCCTAAATGTGCACAACAACATTAGTGCTCTGTAGTTTCTTAACTAAACGGTTTGGCTCTAGTAGTGTACATTAACAGCTAATGTCAGGCAATTAGCAAAGCACCAACTGATGTACCTTTGGGAATCTCTGACCTGTAATTTCCATATTTAGAGTCATCCCCAGAAAATGGAAATTAAGCTTAAGAACGGGAGGTTGGAGAAATCCCTCTTGGAATGTTGTTACCAGAACATGTGTACCCATTTGAAGGTTCCATCCCTATTCCTCTTCCAGTTACAGCCCAAAATAGTGCACTTCCCCCCTCTTTCAGTCCTGGCAACAGTGTTCATCAGGATAGAGTAGTTGTACCTTATGGAGCATACAGGTGAAACTCGAAAGATTAGAATATCGTGGAAAGGTTCATTTATTTCAGTAATGCAACTTAAAAGGTGAAACTAATATATGAGATAGACTCGTTACATGTAAAGCAAGATAGTTCAAG
Source organism: Staurois parvus (assembly GCF_062004578.1). Lineage (NCBI taxonomy): Eukaryota > Metazoa > Chordata > Amphibia > Anura > Ranidae > Staurois > Staurois parvus. The sequence continues at coordinate 11,764,489 of NW_028318344.1, read as the reverse complement.
CCGTGATTTGTCATAATTGTGATGATTATGCCTTACAGCTCATGAAAACCCCAAATCCACAATCTCAGAAAATTAGAATATTGTGAAAAGGTGCAATATTCTCGGCTCAAAGTGTCCCACTCTAATCAGCTAATTAAGCCATAACACCTGCAAAGGGTTCCTGAGCCTTTAAATGGTCTCTCAGTCTGGTTCAGTAGTAAAAGACTGCTGACCTGACAGTTGTGCAGAAAACCATCATTGACACCCTCCATACGGAGGGAAAGCCTCAAAAGGTAATTGCAAAAGAAGTTGGATGTTTCCAAAGTGCTGTATCAAAGCACATTAATAGAAAGTTATGTGGAAGGGAAAAGTGTGGAAGAAAAAGGTGCACAAGCAGCAAGGATGACCGCAGCCTGGAAAGGATTGTCAGGCAAAGGGCATTCAAAAGTGTTGGGGACTTTCACAAGGAGTGGACTGAGGCTGGAGTCAGTGCATCAAGAGCCACCACACACAGACGGATCCTGGACATGGGCTTCAAATGTCATATTCCTCTTGTCAAGCTGCTCCTGAACAACAAACAACGTCAGAAGCGTCTTACCTAGGCTAAAGAAAAACAGACCTGGTCTGTTTCTCAGTGGTCCAAAGTCCTCTTTTCTGATGAGAGCAACTTTTGCATCTCATTTGGAAACCAAGGACCCAGAGTATGGAGGAAGAATGGAGAGGCACACACTGCAAGATGCTTGAAGTCCAGTGTGAAGTTTCCACAGTCTGTGTTGATTTGGGGAGCCATGTCATCTGTTGGTGTTGGTCCACTGTGCTTCATTAAGTCCAGGGTCAACGCAGCCATCTACCAGGAGATTTTGGAGCACTTCATGCTTCCTTCCGCAAACAAGCTTTTGGGGATGCTGACTTCATTTTCCAGCAGGACTTGGCACCTGTCCACACTGTCAAAAGCACCAAAACCTGGATCAATGACCATGGGATTACTGTGCTTGATTGGCCAGCAAACTCGCCTGACCTGAACCGCATAGAGAATCTATGGGGCATTGCCAAGAGAAAGATGAGAGACATGAGACCGAACAATGCAGAAGAGCTGAAGATTGCTATTGAAGCATCCTGGGCTTCCATAACACCTCAGCATTGCCACAGGCTGATAGCTTCCATGCCATGCCGCATTGAGGCAGTAATTGCTGCAAAAGGGGCCCAAACCAAGTACTGAGTACATATGCATGCTTATACTTTTCAGAGGTCCAATACTGTTCTATGTACAATCCTTGTTTTATTGATTGCATGTAATATTCTAATTTTCTGAGATTGTGGATTTGGTGTTTTCATGAGCTGTAAGCCATAATCATCACAATTATGACAAATCACGGCTTGAACTATCTTGCTTTGCATGTAATGAGTCTATCTCATATATTAGCATCACCATTTAAGTTGCATTACTGAAATAAATGAACTTTTGCACGATATTCTAATTTTTTGAGTTTCACCTGTATATTGTTTGGTGTGACATATTACAGGCACCCAGAGAAGTCAGGTTCTTTGTAAAAAAAAGGGGTTCAAAAGTCATTCAGTCAAAAGTACCACCCCTCACACAATAAAGCTTTTTTTTCATCTGTAGAATTGGGAAATGCCATTGGAAGGTTTCTGTATGTGACAATGAGCGCATCCAACTTTGGTAAAATTTACTGTCACCTCCTAGGGCAGGGGTGGCCAACCTGTGGCTCTCCAGCTGCTGCAGGACTACAAGTTCCATCATGCCTCTGCAAGTCAGTAACTTCCCATCTTTGCAATGCCTCATGGGAAATGTAGTTCCACAACAGCTGGAGAGCCACAGGTTAGCCACCCCTGTCCTAGGGAAACCCCTAAACAGCAACAGTCACTTGTGGCCATTGGATTGTAGGTGAGGTGAGGTGAAACCATTTATGGCTTGCTCTGGAAGCTATAACACCAATCAGTATATTGTTGGATTTTGAGATTAAACCAAAACGCAACACCAACCAACATGGTAGAACTTACAAAGTCTTTGCAGAAGTGACCACAGAGGGAACTGAACAATGTATCCCATTAGTTAATCTATGAACATCATGGTGACTTGGGTTAAAGGGTATGTGCCCCTTTGCAGCAAAAACCTACATAATTGATTCTTTGTATTCTGTGAAGCAATTTAAATTTTGCTAGCACCATTTAAGTGAAGCAAATAAAGAAACAAAGCAAGTAAGTCACTGATTGCCATGGCTTGATAGACCTATGTTAACAATCATACTTGTGAAGAGCACTTCCATTTATACAACAGATATTCATGGTTCAGTACCAGGTTTACTGGTCCTTGGAACTATGCTCCAGTCTATCACTAAGCAGTGCAAGTACTGCATGAGCAAATGCAGAAAGATAGCATACTGCTCCAGGACATAATAAAGGAAGTGGTTTTTGCACAATCTGGTGTGCCTGCCATATTGTATCATTTTTCTCCCTTTGAGTATGTTACACCCTGAGGTTAGCAGGAATGGAAATCAAAGCTAATTATTAAGTGCTTTAGGGGGTGGACCCTGCTGCCCATGGGAACTGGTTATGAACACTTGTCCTTGGGAATATGAATTCTAATACCAGCACATTATATGGATGCTGTAAGGGGGCATATTAAGTAAAACAGAACTGTATTAAGAACAAACTGTCAAAGTGTGAACTCTGGGAAGCATTTAAGAAACAAGGACAAGGCTGAAATCTGGCCATTAATGTGCATTGTACACACTTTTTCACAATGGACGACTTTTTTTTTTTATTTTATAACTGCTGGCATCATTATTGTTTAGGAGGTAGTTTGTTCCGTGTTAAATGAATAATAATTGTAACTGGGAAGAACCGTATCTATGTTGCTGCAGCACTTACAGGGGTGGTATGATCGTTCCTGCTGTGAGTGCTTCCCTTGCAGGAATAAGTGGGAATTCATTATATGTTTGCAGTAATCTAATTATAGTAATGTATACATTTCACTCTACATGGTGAGATGATGAAGTTGGATCATCTAAAAGTTATAGTAATAAACAGTTGCTGTACAGTACTGCATATCTTTGCTCTTTATACCTGGAGATTCAGAAACACTTTACAAAACTGATTTGGAAGACTTAGTTTTATTAAGACAGTAATTCTATAAAGATGTTTAAAGACCTAAAAATTAAATCCAGAATTGGTACTTAAGCCAGCCATATGGATTTAAATTCAGCTGGTTCAGTAGGGACCGGACGAATTTCGATCATGTATGGGCAAGCTGGTTGTACGCAACTCAGTCTGTCAATTGACATGTATACAACCAGCCTGTCGGGTTTTCCCCAAACTATCAGTGCCACCAGCTATAGCCAGCAACACTGATCATTACATTCTGATGATAAGGAAGGCCTCTTGCGGCTTTCAGGATAAAATATCACAGCAGGAATGATTCCCCTGTCCACAATGTGTGGATGGGGGCATGTTATCATCTTTTTTTTATTCAACTCACTGATTGAATGAAAAAAAAAAGACCAATGGATGGGCTGAGTTGGCTAATATAATGAACCTATTCTATTTTTATAAGCCAAGGTTTCATGTGATCCTAGGATTCCTCTAGAGCATAAGGGTCTCCAAACTTTCTAAACAAAGGTCCAGTTTACTGATCTTGGACTGTGGTCAGTGGGAGTATAAAATGCCCCACCAGCAGTGAGAGTAAACAGTGCCTCAGGTTTGGTGGTCAGTGGGAGGAATAGTGCCACATCATTGGTGTGAGTGGAAGGAATAGCGCCCCATCATTTGTGTCAATGGGAGGAATAGTGTCCTATCATTGTTGTCAGTGGGAGGAATAGTACCACATCATTGGTGTCAGTGAGAGGAATAGTGCCACATCATTGGTGTCACTGGAAGGAATAGTGCTCTGTCGTTGCTGTCAGTGGGAGGAATAGTGCCTCATCATTGGTGTCAGTGGGAGGAATAGTGTAGCATCATTGGTGTCAGTTGGAATTATAGTGCCTTGTATCAGTGGGAGGAATACTGCTCCAAGGGCCAGGTAAAGGCAATCAAGAATACTACTCTAGAGATTGTTAGAGGTTGAGCACTAACAGATTGATTTTTTGCCTGACAGTGTCTTCCTAGTTACAGTAATAATGCCATGGGTCTACACTTATCACCAATGTAGGAGGATTTTATTTTTCACTGACCACCAATGTAACAGGACATTCTTTCCATTCCCCACTTACATAAGGTGCCCTTCTCCCATAAACCACCAATACAAAGGAGTCCATCTCAAATTGACCATCAATCTCCCACTAACCACCTGTGTAAGACCACACTACCAATACAGTGACCACCAATACAAGGGGCATTTACCACTGACAAGCAATGTGAGATAAACTGGCCACAACTGTATGGATCATTTCTCCACTGCCCTCCCCTGTACTGGAGGCACTGCCATTTTCAATGTCTACTTTTCTTTTCATGCCATTGTTATTGAGGGGATCAATTTCCATACACTGCATTCTTTATTATTTTATTTATTTTTATATCTACAACTTATTGATTATCCTAATGTACTGTAGATATACAGTAATACATATTGGCAAGGGCTCTCAAGACCTGAGAATTATATCAATGATTCCTGCATGGTATAAGGCTGGCTTATTCTATAAACAGTTGCAGAGGGTTAGGCCTCCTGCAGATGGGGCCATCCAGCTGCAGTGCGTCACTAATGATGGGAAGGACAGGGCAGCTTTGCTGCAGGCAGCCTGTCAAAGTAACTGGGCAGGAACGTATAATGTAACAAACGGTTGCGACATTTAAGGCCCTGTGCTTTTAGGTGTAGCACCATCCTACTGTGGTACCATACAATCTGGTGCAGGCAAACACACTGTGTTTGTGATCAACATTTGGGGTGTCGTTATGAATAGATTGACACCCGCAGCAGATCGCACATCCAGTGCTTTTTGAACGAGGTGCAGGAAACGAGCATGGAATGTGGGTTTCCTGCACCGCCTTCTTGTGTGAATGAGCCTGAAAGGGTTTTTTTATGCCTTCCCCTGGATCAGCTGTGGGTCATTGTGGATATAGGATTCTGTTTTCTATTTGTTCTAGTTTATTTATGTTTTTCTATTGGTTGAATTAGATGGACTTGTGTCTTTTTTCAACCTCTGTAACAATGTGACATTTGTTGTTCACTTTGAAAAGATGCTTACAGTAATGTGTGCCCTTTGTTGTCACGTTTATCATACACATTCATGTGCCGGGCTGAAATGGAATATCTATGTTTCCAAAGGTGGTAAACTACAGAAATGTAGCCTTTCCACCAGCCATAGCAGTGGTGTCACCGTGGTATCATACAACGCTGTTTTGGCATGAGACAAAGATTTCAGTGTTTTGCTGTTGGTGATATTAGTGAAGCAGATGGTATTTTCCTTACCCTGTTCAGCTCAGACAGCCTCATCTCTTCAGGGCGTGTGCATTTCCATTTGATGGGCTAGATGATGAGGTAGTATAGAGGCATCTGCTCTTTGCCATCCAGGAAATGTTTTATTTTTGGCCTGAATGCAACATATGTTAAAATACAAATTCCTGAATGTTTAACACCATCAATGTACTGCAAAGTCTGAGCATGGCCTTAAAGTGGATGTTCACCCTGAAGCATAAAGTTCCCTCCTCTCCACCTCTTCTCCCCTCCACTATCAAACAGTGCTTCTTTGTTTGTTTACCTTTTTTTTAAAGAAAAATGTTAGTTGCGCCCCCCCATGCATGTCACTCGCCTAGGCAGATGACTTGGGAGGAGCCCAGCTGGTGACGTCACGCATTCACAAAGGAGGAGGGGGCGAGCATAGTGGCACATCATCGAGAGGCCCACCGCCTGAACCTAGAAGAGCTGGTAGCCTCTCAATGACGTCAAACAAGAAGATTACAGATCAGGACCCAAGAGGTGGCAGACAAGGATCTTAGCAGGACAATGCTGGCTCTGTTGAGTAAGGCGTGAGTATCTTATCTCTGGAGAACCTGGTAAGTGTCAGGGCAGGAGCTGTGGAACGGACAGGCAGGCCCAATGGCAGGGTCACGCACCGACTGACGACAACCACCACCCACAGACCGGAGTCCCTCAGGGCACGGAGTCTAAGTCCCAGGCTGCCCTTCACCAGGGCCCCTGATGGTGGGGATGGACTTGACGCAGCCAGGGACCAGGTCGTGGGCCCCGAGACACCCTAGCTACGGTAACGGCCGCTGCCAATGGCGTGTAGCTGGTAGGAACCAGATAAGACAATAGCGTAGTCGGGCAGGCCAGGTCGATAACAACGGGACAGACAGTACAGAACGGTAGACAAGAATAACAGGTCACAACCGGGTTCAGCAACGGGAGGTCAGATAAATGGATAACGCAGAGAATAGTCTAGTCAAAAGCCGAGTCAGTTTCTGTGAGAGCCACGAGAGTAGAAACAGAGCTTGTTGAAACACGAACATACAAGACACGAATGCAAAGAGCACGAGCGGACAACAGGCTTATATGTGATCAACCACACCCCTCTGGGGGATGGACCGCAGAGGCCTGAAGGCATAAAAGACTCCCACCATGCTCTGCAGAAACCCAAGATGGATGCCAGCACATGGAGCAGCATAACCTCTGGGAAAAGGTAGGACCTTGACAGTAAGCAGGGGGTGAATACAAATGGGCGGCGGGAAGGGGGGGGGGGTGAAGGTCCACTTTAAAGTCATTCTACAAATAACTGTTTTTTTTTAAAAAACACCCCACTAATTGACCCTCCATCTCTAAACACTTACTTGAGTACTCTCATGCTCCAGCGCTGTTCCCGGCTGCAGAAGAGCTGCTCTCTTTTCCTGGTTTGCTGTCGGTCAAATCTTGTGAGTAGGAAGCCGGGAATATGGCCGAGCTGCACTGTGTGTCTCTGTTGACACACACAGCCCACCGGTGTTGAGGTGTGAACAGGGCACATAGAAAGCAATCATTTTCTTTGCATGCTTTCAGAGACAGATGCAGTCACATGCAGGTCTGTGTGCATGGTGTGAATAGCATATTTTAGAACTCATTCACACAGTTATACTGATCCATACACCCATGTGAATGGGCCGTCTTCACCCATACAGGATGCACAGGTATTCCATGCAGATCCATGCAGGCAACCTGTTCAAATCAATGGCAAGCGGCCGGTTGCATGGACCTTCATTCTAGAATGGGCATCTGTGCAGAGCCAATGCATGGATCAGGGCGTAGTCTGTCTGCCTTATGATCCATGCATCGGACCTGCAAGAATGTACACTTTGGGATGCTGGTGGAGGTCTGTGCAGCTTTCTGCCTGTTATTCATTTTCACCAGACACTTGTTCATCTCACAAGGATGAAATGGCCTCTTGGCACAGGTGTACAGACTGATATGCCCATTTGAATAAGGCCTTACAAGGGATTAAATGATCTGCCCATACTCAACATGGTCACTGTGTCCTGGGTACTGCCAAAATGTGTCCTCCCAAATTTGAGCTGGTCATTATATGACCAACGCAGAGTTGCTTTTCAATGTAGGTGCTATGGATTCAGTTTTCAGTATGGTCACTCTCCCTCCAGAGGTCATATGATCGGTGTGTTTGAGTTTCCACCTGGGGCTGTAGGTTCTTTCCACAATCTAGAAACATACCAGTAGGCTTGCACTGAAACAGATTGGTCCTGGTATGTTAGACTGCATAGATTATTAAGAGCAAGAAAAAATGTGAACAAGCAATCAGATGCATATAAATGAATATACTGAATTTAATTGGTCACAGAGATTTTCCATTCTACCCGATATTAGGTGTCCCTCCCAATGTTCGATGTCACGCCTATGTATCAGGGCCCAGTAGTCGTTGCAGAAAATACAGTCATCATTTAGGATTCTCCTGTGTGAATTACACCGTGCAGCTTCTGTCTTTTACCCTACAGTAGAAAGTGTGATTTCATGCAGTAACTGTCAATCAAGTGGAGGTGTAGTCTGCAGACAACTGCTGGCAGGCAGAATTTATTTCTATTAGCGGTGACACATGGAGGGATGGGGAAGACACCGAGCACCTTCTGGGCTGGCATTTTATCATTCACTGTAATCTAGTTATAACCTATTGGGGCAGGACATGATCTCTAGCTTCGCTTGGTTCTACCCGTGTTTTAGGATGGCGGCATCAAAATAGAATGAGTGTGTTTTCTCAAAGCTGGGATTGCTTTTTTTAAATGTTTAGATGTGACATATTTGCTGTTCATTGTTTTTGAATTTCAAGATGAACTTAGAGCAGTTATGAACAATCCACTGAATAATCCAGTTTAGTCATTAGAAATCATTAAGATTCTAATGAACCATATTTAGATGAACGTACTGTTATCCTGAAAGCAGTTACATCAGCAGGTTTGCTTTTAAAGGAGAAATAGGCCACCATACATGGCCTGACTTTGTCTCATTCTGCCTGCTGGGCTGAGTCAAATCAATTGATTCCACCATCCATGGGGGTGGCAAAAATGGCCACCTTAGGTAGCATCTGCCCCCAGTATGGCCCTGCTATCAAAGTATTTACAGTTGGCTGCATACAGTTAATAATGGGTTTTGTTGCAGCTGTTTTCCTAGCACAATTCTGCTCCATCTGATTCCTTTGCATGCAGTAAGTTTAGGATTTCTCTGGAATCTGCTACCATGAATGAGTTGGAACACTTGATGACTGGGTGCTGATGAAGGCGGAGCATGTTTTGTCCCTAAAAATGTGTTTGCTGTTTTGTGAGTCATTAAAGCTGTTTTGGACTCCTTTATGAATTTGTTCTGGTGTTTCTTCTTTTGGTTTAGGCTCTGATTAACATTCCTTGGTACCCATCGAAGGGTTTGAATGTGAACCCCCTACCAAAGCCAGTAAGCTTGAATGACTTATAACTGTCTTTTTTTTTCTTTATTACTGTATTAATGAGCATTGAAGTCCCAGTGCCTCTTGGATGTTTCCCTTTGAACCAAGAGATAATCAGTCACCGTTGGGGCTCATTCTGATGCATGACAGGCTTTTCTATCCCTCTAAAAGATGTCCAACAGTGGAACACTTTTCAGAGGGTGTTTGATAGGCTTCCTGGGAACCTGCATGAGCAAGTCCTAAGGACCATGTCACATGAACAAGTTTGTAGCAGAAAGTTACAGCAGCTACAAATCTCTCTGTTTTCTTAGGCAATAATGTTTTGGGGTGCAGTTCCTTCTATAACTGGCTACAATCTTATATTTGCAACCACAATGAGTTGAATTCACAGGAGTAGCTAGTGAAGTTGGCAATGCTGTAGCTAGCTTAAAAAGCTGCAAAAACCCAGCAAATGAGTTATAAATTGCTTGAAATGACAGCAATAAAGCAACAAACACTAAGGAGAATGATTCTGCAGCTGCTAGAAATTGCTTTTACAAAATTGTAAGTGTGACTCACAAACTGATCAAAAATCTATTCAATCTAATTATTTTGCTTTCAAGAAATACCTATTAGACCCATAAATATCGTCACTGGATCTGTGTGCTGGTCTGTGCTCCAAGTTTGGTGGGAGAGGATCCTTTAAATGTTACAGCATTCTGCCTCATTACTTTTTTCAAGAGTGTAATTTTAAAGAACACGATTCAGGCATCCCTTTAGACATGCATGCTTCTCCCTGCCGGCCACTGGGTGCTGCAAACTTAAGCTGTGCAATCTGTTGACCATTTGCTTGAGCATGTACATCAAAAGGGATGCAGAGGATGTGTTCTTATATACATTGCTCAGAAACAAAATGATTAATGATAGAGAAAGCTAATAATGGGTAGAAACAGCAAGGGCAGTACAGATTAGGAGGAAAAGGGATCGATCAATGATTAAAGCTATTCATAAATGAAGGTGGGCCCCATGCTGCAGTTTGAAATGGTTATATTTTAGAGATGCATATTTGCAGGAAATTGTGAATAATCATCATTAACACAAGAGAGATCTTGCTACAAGTGCAGGAAAAAGAGAAAAAGATAAGGCTGGAGTTCAGCTTTTAGACAAGTACTTTTCTTTAACCCCTTTATTACCAGGGGTATTTTGCGCCTTTATGATTGGCATGTTTTCCTATTTTCATTTTTAACTTGGAGACCTTTAAATTGTATACATACAGTGTATCTATCTATTTCTCTCTGCCCCTTCTCATTATGACTTTATTCAGATGAGCACCAAAAGAGGGCATTTTCAACACCTAACAAGACCCCTTTAACTGTCCAGCTTGAAAAAGTATACTAAGATGACCAACTTAGTGCTTACTTCAATGGATCACACATGCCTGCGCAGCTGTGGATGAGCATACACATGTGCATACTCCTGCAGACATGTGAGCCCATGTGATCACAATCACATGGACTGATAACACATATAAATAGGGAACACAGGTGTGTGCCCTGGTGTGGAAATGCATGACTAGGGTACAAATATGCACTCCTTATCCCTTAAAAGATAAGTTAATGCTTTGAATGAAAACTTTCCAGACCCCCTCTCTGTCTTTCTAACATAGAAACTTGCACAGCCTAGCTAACTTCCACTGCAAGTACTTACAGCTCCAGTTGCAGCAGCGTCTGGTGTTGTCTACAGCCAATCTGCTAAAAACCTTGCACCAGGGGGCCTATGCCTGTATACTTGTAGGCAGGTGCCTAATAAAATGGTTAATGTTTTTTTCTGTACTGACTCATGTTCTTCAATTATCTGGGTCAAGTTTGCTATTGTTCCACTGAAACTGTTACAATGTTGATGTGTAGTGGATCTGAAGAATTGATTGACTAGTTTTTCCTGACAATTTTCTTCAGATCCACATAAAAAGCAGCTTTTCAGTGCCCCAAGGGCGAGCTGCTGGAAATACTGCCAAGATGTAGGCTCTCACTCTGTCAGTCTGTGCCCCCATCTTGGGGGGCAGTTGGGGTTCCCTGAGGGACTGGGAACCTGAGGACTCTTTAACTACCAATCTTTTACTTTCTGCCTTTAACAATCTTTGCCAAACATGGACTATATGGACTCTGTGCTATCTCTTGTGGATCATTTTCCCAGCATAGACACTTACCTCTAAAGGCCTCTACAGGATGATGGGCTGTTATTCAGGTATGAGTATCTCATGGGCACTAAAGCACCTCTGTGGAGTGTTGCCTTACAAGCACTGTTGCTGTATGTTGCCTTTCTTCAGTGAAATTACTATTAAACATTTAATGCCTGGTCTGAAGTTCCACTCTTAAGTGGCGTATTGCATGCTGTAGCCAAAGAACAGGGCTTACAATATGGAAAATATATGCGAGCGCACACACAAAGAGAGTATAGCAGCTGTACACCAGGTAACCATAAAAACCTCTAAAAACAATATAAATCAAAAGTGCAGCGCTAGAAAAAGACACACTATGAGCATAAATCATTAAGTGAACAGTTCATATGGTGACTTGAAGTGACTTCAGGTGCTTTCATATAACTGTATCCTCCTGGTGGAAAGGTGCTGTGAGATAAAGTGCAGAAAGAATGCACACTCACCAGAACGCACAATTTAATGAGCGTTTATATATATATATTTCTCCTGAAGTCATCTGCCGGTCTGGGTGGTGTCTGGAATCCTGTATATTCCCTTCAATGGTCCTGGATGTTATTGATAGGACATCAGGGTGGTCCAGAGTTCCCCTCAGGTGATAGCCTAGGGACTGCTCTATAGAGGTTGTGAAGGCTCCTTCTCCAGTGGTCAAGTGGATGGCTGTGGATTAATACTCCCCAAGGGAGTCAAAGCAGAGACATCTCCATAGTGTAGTAGGTATTTACTTTATTGCAGTAAACGAGGATTCTTAAACGAGTGAAATAGATAAATAAACAAGCGGTAACATGGACTAACCGTCCAGTGTTAAAGATGGCCGCCCGAGCTCCACGATGCTCCGGCGGCGTGACGTCACGACGTTGCTGGCTCCTCCTAGGGCTTGTTGCATGAGGACTGTAGGTTAAGGGAGATACAGTACATTTTAGTCCAGTTTTCTGTCTAGTTTAGGCTATATTGCCACTGATAGGGACAACTGTACATGTATCATTGCTTAAGGCAGCCAACCAGCCAGGGAATTGGTGACTGGCATAGGGTGGTGATTACTCTGGCAGTGAAGGGGTGTTGTGCTTGTCCCCTTCACTAGCAGCCGCTTCCCCACATTTTGGAATTGCACCTGTGGCACAGAATGCCTAGGGACCTAGCCTGGGAGTCACAGGAGAGATGTAGAGGGGGGCAGCTGAGTGAGAGAGAGCAAGCACAAAGTTACAGAGTGAGGTTCATGTATCCAATAGTAACTGTGGATATGTCACTGGAAGTGAGGTGACAGGTATTTCTGGGTTGGTGGATGCTGGTACAGGCACTGCAGTACTGGTTCCTAAATGCTGTGCACCTGAGGAGTTGGTGTTCTCTAACTGTAGTAGTGTCTAAAGGGTTAGCAGTGCACATTGTGGCTTGCTTCTAAGTCTGGAGTTATGCCTTAATGCCGATTTTTGCAGGAAAGCAAATAATTGTCTAAAACCTAGGCAATTAGCAAGTATAGTTCTTGAGTTCCCCACTAGGGTGCCTATGTCCCACCTACACACCACATAGACCTGAATGGGACTATGCTCAATATACTCAGAGGGAGGTTCAGGCCCCTTTAACTCCATTTCCCTCAGCTCCCTGAGTTCCTGGGCATTCCTAGGGAAAATAAGTTTCTTAGCTGTCCTGCATAATTAGCTGCAGCCAGGTGAGAGGTCCCCACTATAGGAACTGCCGTGCAGGCAGAAGGGCTGGAGCCTAATAGCACGGAGCTGCTCCAGAAGGGGGCTTGCACCACCGATTGCTACCAGCATTGCTACCAGCATACTCTAGTTCCAGTAGGGTGGCTCACCCTGTATCCATGGGCCTTGGATCCCTCCAACTGTTGGCCTGTGTTACTAGAACTACACTGGACTTCACTTAGAGGGACACCGTTTATCAGGATAATTTCAAATAGCTGTTTGTGTTTTGACCTGTTTTACTGAAGTAGTGATTCTCAGCTTGATTCTCTGTTGTTATAGAGCCTTATAGAGACTATGATATGCAGCCTCATGGTGCTAGTTGGGCTACAGAGAACACGGGAGGCTGGGTGGAGGAGACTTCTGGGAGGGATGGGTAGGCTGTGTATGTTTTAGCAGGGATGCTGGCAGTAAAAAAAGGAAAATGAAACTTGTCCTTTAAAGGGTTTATATAGCCAAAACATTTTTTTTTGTTTTGGGTAGAGTTGGAAAGGACTAAAACCTTTGATGGAAACCCAACTTTAACCACACTGGGTAATTAAAGTTGGTCATACACTGCTCACATTTTGGCCAGTTTCTGCTGAACTTTGAAATTTGAGCTGTGGATGGCCTTGTTGGTAAAATTGTCAGTTGAACAGTGACAATTGGACCTACATCTGCAGAATACAACAGTTGGTAGGGTTGATTTCTTCATCCACAATTTTTAGCGTAGATGGGGGAATCAATTGATTTCTCTTGTTCAGCACACAGGTCTAAATGATAGAAATCTAACAGTGTCAGACCAGCTTAACCCTCCTTCTTTGTCCCGGTGACCATTCTCCTTTTGACAGAAAGATATGGGAAATTCAAAATGTTACAGCTGTTGCAAGAACAGGAGGAGGTGAAGGTAAATTATGTTCTAGTACAGTTTCACAAGAGGGTTTTCCCCTCAATTCTTATTGTGTCTCAAGGATAGAAAGTGAATGGAAATGTTTTCACAATAAAAACTAAACTTAGGGAATTTGGAAGAAACTGCCATTTTGTGACTCCCATGCCTCTCACTATGGCTGTAAAGTGGAGCCCATTTAGCTGCTCTACACGTGATGTCACTGTCCCAGAGCTGACATGCAGCCTCTATCAGGAGGTTCTGAGACAGGCGATTAGCCTCATAGCAGATTCTCCTTGACCTCTAAGCCAATTTTTTTCTATTATTGGCACAACTTGACAGTTACTTTTTCCATTGTAAAGAAATTCAATTCCAATTTTAGTAACATAGTGCCTGATAACCAGAGGAAATAAAGAATCATACTTATCTGTCAGCTAGACTCAGAATGGAAGTCTATTGTCAGGCAAGATGTCTTCTAATCCAATAAGTTCCATTCTACTCTACTAGTAATTTGTGGTTAGAAGCCTGCAGGCCAATAAGTCAATACAGAATGCAGGGATTCTTTTCTAAGTACCAGAGCTGAAATGTACAGGCTAACAAAAATCAGTCTTTAGATGTCCTTGCATGCTTTCTTTCTCTCTTGAGGTTGCTGTGAGCTGTACTGCAAATAAGGAGCGATGAGAATTCAGTTAGGGTGATTCCAATTGCTATTATTACAAATTGTGGCTTTTTACATAGAGATACTTCATTGCACCCAGTAACATTTAAAAAAGTAGGAAGACCAGTAGGACACAAAGGAAAAAACATGCTAAAGGGGTAGAGTCAGTTAAAGGTAAACTGAGGCCAAACTGATTGCACAAAAATACCTTCGTTAGTCTGTGAAAAGAATTGTGGTTTTCTGTGATTCACACGTTTCTGACACTCTGCATGCTGTCACCTATTGGCCCGCAGGTTTATGATTGGTCAGTTTTTGTGCTTTCCACCCCAGTAAGTAAAACCCAGTATTAGACTACAATCTGTATTCAAGGCTGTGTGTATGTTGTCTTTGGATAAGCATCCCTTCCTCCTGCCTTATTTATTGGTTTTTCATGGTCTGGTTTCAGGTCATAGCAGAAGTTGCTTTGGGTCCTTTAAGGTGGGTTAAATCCAGTGTTTTTGGGAAAACAGTAAGGACCCAACTTCAATATGGTTGGGACAGTCGCCACGACGGTGTTTTGCAGCTATGGGCATAACTTGGCTAACTGGTGCCACATACACAAGGTTTCTTTATATGGCACCTTCAAGGACCTTCAACCTGATATGATTTGTCATGTTATGTTTTGTTAATTCATTTTGTATGTTTTTGACCATAAAAAGCTGCTATGGCCATTTTCCTCTACTTTATAGTAGTGTGTTTTCTTTTGGGTGATATTGGAAAGTGGAATTGGGAAGTATCATCAAATAGGAGTTGGTATGTGGTGACCCCTGATAAATACCCTGACCATGGTAACTCAAAAGCTGGGTTAACTTGCATTGGGCTGAATCAGCAAAGCCTCCCTGCTTTGGTGTCCTTTATAAATATCTGCAAGCAATCTGTCAGGTACATAACAGGAAACTCCACTACTTTAAAGTTGAGACAGTCTATGGCTGGTCCATGTAAGGTGACAGGTTTGCAGTACCGTGATGACATTTATCTATGACAGTCCTTTGGGGTTTGAGGAGGTAGGTCTAGGACCTCATGAGGAATCTGCAGCTTGGTCAGTCTATAACACTAAAGCAAGACATTTCAATCTACTGTCCAGATGGCCCTTTTATGTCATCTTCTTGACACACAATCTCCTAGTTCAAGTCCTTATCCCTCTTGACCATGCAATGCCCAAAAGTAAAGGAAAACCCCAACATCCCTTACAAAACCATCACATATGTAGCTAGCACCTTAGCTAACAAGGCTGAATGTTGATGTCACTGGCCATGTAAGTACAATGTGCTAGTGCAAGTTTTAAACTAATCCCTTTTCCGATGCGTCAAGCAATAGATACTATGGTGGAATAAACACCGTAATGTAATTTAATTATTTTGTCTGTATTTTTGCATTTTGCATTCTGATGAGTTTAATTAGTTCTTCCTGCTAAAACTGGCAAAATAACATATCACATCTCAAAGTCGTTTGTAACTTGTTTTCTAGCAGCTATATGGTTCAATACAGCCCGTGTGATGAATTAATGGAGAGTAATTACATTTATGATAAATGAACAGTAGAATTGTAAGCTAATGACTCTTAAAGTGTTTTTCCTCCACTTTGTTGAGGAAAATAAAATCTCCTCTAGGTAAACTACGTACGCTATGAGGATTATTACAAACATTGTAGCAGATTCATATCCTTCATTGTTCTGAAGAAATTGCTGCTTATTATATCATAATTGTAAACTAAATTCTAAATAGGAGGTTTTGTCTGCATTGCAATCTCTTAAGCAAAGTCATAGAAAACTTCCAAAGGGCCTGCATCCAGTGTCGGACTGACCATAGGACACCCTGGGCACTTGCCCGGTGGGCCAAGGGCCGCATATCCTTGTGGGGCCCAAAACAGGTGTGGCAGCCTCTCTGTGGCCACCCAGCCTCTTCGCGGCCACCCATTTACTTCACAGCATGGCCGAGGGGGTGGAGACTAGAGGTCAGTTGACCCGTGACCAGCCTCTCAGCAGTCCCCTATTCAGTTGACTGCATGGTTGGAGGCAGAGACTATAGGTCAGCTGACCCATGACTAGCCTCTCAGCAGCCTCCCATTCACTTCACAGCATGGCCAGGGGGCGGAGGCCAAAGGCCAGCTGACCTGTGATGACCATGAAGGGGGAGGAGCTGGAGGAGACCCCATCTCTTGATCTCGGCATAGGTGTCACTGCTGCAGAGACCAAGGAGCCAGAAACACAGTGACTACCACTGTCAGTGATAATAGTTGCCATCAATTGCCCCACCACAGTCCTCAGATCAGCCATGATTTCTGCTGAGCCAGCGGACAACATACAGCGCTTTCCTGACCTTTTATTCATACAGCCTAATGGGGAAGCCACCTGCCACTAATCCCCCCCAGCACTGTCACTAATTCCACCCTCCCCAGCACTGCAGATAATTCCACCCTCCCCAGCACTGCCGATAATTCCACTCCCCCCCCTTAGCACTGCTGCTAATTCCACCCTTCCCCCCAGCACTGCCACTGTTTCCATCCCCCCCAGCACTGCCATTCATCCCATCCTCCACACCAGCACTGCCACTAATCCCAACTACCCAGCAGCACTGCCACTCATCATATCACTGCATCACTGCCTTTCATCCAATCCCACACCGCCACTCAGCCCACCCTCCCCCCTGCACTGCCACTAAGCCCCCCCTGCACTGCCCATTCCCCTCGTACTGCCACTGACCCCACCCTCCCCCTCTGCACTGTCACTGATGCCATCCCCCCACCAGCACTGCCACTGATCCCACCCTACCCCACAGCACTGCCACTGATCCCATTCCCTCCAGCACTGCCACTGATCTTATCCCCCCACCAGCACCAACCCCAGCCCAGCAACCAATGGGTGAGCAGTAGTAATGTGCAGTAACCTCTAGCAATCACTGAGCGGTGACTAAAATCAATTAGTGACTGAGGCAGGCTAAATATAACAATAAGACATTGAGGCTAAATATAACAATAAGACATTGAGACTAAATATAACAATAGGCAATTAGTGACTGAAGCAGGCTAAATATAACAATAAGAAATCAAGAAACTGGTAGTTTGCCATTTGGTTTAAAAAAGAAAAATGCTCAGTCTAAAATGCCCAGGCCTATTTTTTGTGCCAGTCCTGGCCTGCCTGCATCCCTTTGGAAGAGGATGTTCCTTGGTAAGTATCCAACCAAAATGTAAAGTCCTATTGTAGGGAAAGCCTAACATCTGAAAAATATCAGTGCAGATTTTGGAGAAAAGCAGTGAGCCAATAACACAAGCACAGAGGTAGGCAACATCGGCACTCCAGCTGCTGTGGAACTACAAGTTCCATGAGGCTTTGCAGTATTCTAGCAGCCATAGGCATGACTCCAGAGGCATGATGGGACTTGTAGTTTCAGCAAAGCTGGAGTTCCAATATTGCCTACCCCTGCAAAAGCAGAAACCGAGATTTCTGGGGTAATTCTGTGTTATATCTGTATCTGTAATGCCTATAGGTTTCATTATTTCAAGTCAAGTTGCTGGGGGTTTTAAAATTATAGCAACTGCGGATTAAAAAAAGACAGGTCGTATTTACTAAAAAATGTCAATTGTTTATCATGCACAGTGTCTTAGCAATTTAAATCACATTCAGTGAGAGTTTATGTTTAATTTAACCAATTCAATACCGGGCAATTTTACACCTTTCTGCCCAGGCCAGTTTTCAGGTTTCAGCGCTCTCACACTTTGAATGACAATTGCGCGGTCATACAACATTGTACCCAAACTAAAATTTTATAATTTTCTTCACACAACTAGAGCTTTCTTTTGGTGGTATTTAATCACCACTGGGGTTTTTATTTTTTTCTAAATTAACAAAAAAAAGACCAAAACGTTTTTCTTTGTTTCTGTTATAAAAGTTTGCAAATAAATAATTGTTCTTCATAAATTTAGGCCGAGATGTATTCTGCTACATGTCTTTGGTGAAAATAACCCAAATTAGGATGTATTTTTTAGTTTGTAGAAAGGTTATAGAGTTCACAAACTATGGTATAGATCTGAATATTGATCAATCCTGAAGTACTGACAGCCAATCTAATTTCTTGAGGTCCAAGAATGTCAGAACAGTACAGACATCCCCAAATGACCCCTTTTTGCAAAGTAGACAGTCCGATGTACTTCATAAGAGGCATGGCGAGTTTTTTGAAGTTGTATTTTTTTTGTCATAATTTTTTGGAAAATTAAAAAATTAAAAAAATTAGTTTCACTATTTTTTTTTTTACATATTGTCACCAGTGCAGTACAGCGTCATCATATAACTGGCATGACGGTGATCAGGGACACTGACTGGTAACAGTATGAAAAAAAAAAAAAATATATTTTTTTTAATTATCTTTTTTTAAATTTTTTTTATTTTTTTTAAGATTTTTTTTTCATATTTCACTATGACCAAAGTAGTACAATGTTACCATAGTAACATTGTATTACTTTGGGGAAGTGATCAGTATATTTTTTTTTTTACACAATTTGCTTATAGCAAAGAATTACTTTTGCTATAAGCAAGCATTTACCTGAATGACATCGATTCATTCAGGGTTTTTTTTTTTTTGTGCTTAGCTGTGATTTGGCCACAGCTAATCACATGACATGTGCATGTGATCGCTGTGACCATTCACAGCTAGACACTACTATACAATGGATGGCATGAATGAAGCCATCCATTGTATACAACTGTCATGTGACCTGCTGTGATTGGTCACAGCAGGTCACATGGTACCGGCAACAGGGGCCAATACTCAGATCTGTCATTGGCCGTGTCCGAGGTACACGGCCGGTGACAGATCACGCCGCTACGCGGATCTGCAGCACAATCTGCGCATGTGTGGGAGGATGCCATATAGCCTCCACCCGGAACGCTGATGACATTTGCCGGCCGCCATTCGGCCATAGGGTGGGCGGCAAATGGTTAAATTAGTTGGAATAACTACAGTATTGATAGAAGCTGTTCTATTGTTACAACCTATCAGAAAAATTATTTTAATTCTTTTTCAAAATTAGCGAGCCTCTTTTGCTCATTCTCTAAAATTGTCACTTGGTTTTGTCTAGGGTTTGGTTTTCTGTGATTTAGGAAGGAGTACCTGTTATACCCATAACTAACGTACTTTTAACTTTTTATTTCTATTTTTTATTTTCTTCGGTCTCCTCATGTGATCTAAAACGCTGCCATTTCCCCTATAATATTTTCATCTGGAAACCTTTCTAATGACTGTTTTGGTAAAAAAGGGTGAGATTTTTTTAAATTTTCTGCTCCATGGAAAAAAATTAAGGTTGCAAAAGGCTATACAAAGAATATATTTGATTCATAGGGAGTTTTGCCATTAAAATGGATCAAGAAAATGGACTGGTTGAATTTGGCAGGGAGTATTTTTAGACATTTTCTCCTCTTAATTGAGCACATATCTGTGTGATTTTATAGATGCAATTTGTAATCCACTTGCCCTCCTGAGGATTTACCCCCCTTCCTGACCAGGCTATTTTTTGCATTACGACACTGCGTTACTTTAACTGACAATTGCGTGGTCATGCAACGCTGCACCCAAATAAAATTTACGCCCTTTTTTTTGCACGAATTGAGCTTTCTTTTGGTGGTATTTGATCGCCTGTGCGTTTTTTATTTTTTGTGCTGTAAAAAAACCTGGCAATTTTGAGAGAAAAACAATAAACAAAAAAAATTTAAAAAATCAAATTTCGTCATAAATTTAGGCCAATATGTATTCTGCTACATGTCTTTACTAAACAAAATCCCAATACCTGTAAATTAAATGGTTTATGTGAAAGTTTTAGCATTTACAAATAGTGGTATAGATACTGAAATTTTTTTTTTTTAATTTTTACTAGTAATGGCGGCGATCAGCGACTTATAGTGGGACTGCAGGACTGCGGCAGGCATTCTGACACTGGTGGGAACTTACTTGGTGTCACTGACATCCCCTGTGACACCAATACAGTTATCAGTGCTAAAAAAAAGCACTGACCCTGTACTAATGGCATTGGGCAGGAAGGGGTTAACATGAGGGGCGATCAAAGGGTTAACTGTGTGCTGTTTTACTTGTGTCTGTGCTTCACTGTAATCACATTGCTTTGGATGGCTGTGCTGTGCACAGCCATCCATAGCAGTGTGCATGAGCTGACAGGAAGGAGAACTGTATTGTTTACATACAGTTCTCCGCCACATCGGAGATGCTCGGCAAGTAATCACCAGCCAGGACCCGGTGATTGACAGCAGTGGCCAGGACCCAGTTATTGACTGCAGTGGCCATGAATGGCGGCGTGGGTAGGGCACGCGCCCCCTACTCGGAAATGCAAAATCACATATATATACGTGATTTTGTGCACCCATGCTGCCCCGTAGCAGTATATCTGCTATAGGGCGCTTGGGAAGCGGTTAATGAAAAGAAACATAAAAGATCCATTTAAGGCAAACATAAGTAAAGTTTTGTTCTTTATTAGTAAATAATATTTTCAGTTTCTTTGCCATGGTCTGGAATTTTAGTCATTGTCATAAAGTAATTATCTTTCAATAATTCTGCTAAATTAAAAAAATTCAAACATAAGATAGGAGGTAAATATTGTATTAGGAGTTAGAATCCAAACTTTGCCTTTACATAACCTTTGTATACTGTAACTAAGAATTGGATTTTATCCTGGTGTAGCACCATTGACCAATTTAATATGACATTCACCTATATTGTCATATAGGTATGATTAACCTATTAATTAAGGTCACCTATTATTTAAGATTAATATGACATTAACCTTAATTAAAGTGACATTAAAGGTTCACTTTCTTTCCCCTTTAAAATAATTAACAAGTCGTACTTACCTGCTATGTGCAATGGTTTTGCACAGAGCAGCCCAATCCTCTTCTTCTTTTTGGGTCCCCCACTAGCGCTTCTGTCTCCTCTTCTTTGGTGGGTGCCCCCATAGGAAGCCATTTCCTATGGGGGCACTCATGCGGGCTTGCTCCTGGGCTGCCTTGTCTGCGCAATAAGGCGTCCCGCTGGGAAAGCTGCTGCTCTCATTCACATCGCTGGATCATGATGAGGCTCAGGTAAGTATAAGGGCTCATGCACACTGCTGCTCTTAAACGTGAGTTTGGGAGCTTTTGGCATTTTGTTGCCAAAGCCCCTTAACTCAGCTCAATAAAAACCTATGTGTCCATGCACACTATGGGGTTGATTTACTAAAGGCAAGTAGGCTGTGCACTGAAAGTGCAGTTGCTATAGATCTGAGGAGAAAATGCAAGTAAAATAAAAAAACAGCATTTTTGCTTGCACATGATTGGATGAAAGATATCAGCAGAGGTTCACCTCATTTCAGAGCTTCCCCTTGAATCTAAAGTAACTGCATTTGCAGTGCACAGTGTATTTACCTTTAGTAAATCAACCCCATAGGCTTTTATCAGAATTTAGCAGCAGCGGACTTTATGGGCATTTAAACGTCCCCCTTCTGAACACAGAAGAATCGCATGCAGGAGAGGAATGTTTTGGCCAAAAAATGCTAAACGCGACAAAAACGCTCGTAAATGGCCCTAAGTGCTAACCGCGTTTAGTGTTTGACCGTTTATTCTGTTCAATGTACTCTGGCCATTTTAATGAATAAACATCTAAGAGCTAAACGCTGTAAAATATTTTTTTTTAAATATATTTTTTAAAATATATTCTTCAGATTTTTTTCAACATATAAAAAAGTAATTTTACCATATATTTTACATATATTTGTAAATGCATTCCAAAAATGTAGATTTGTATTTTTAAAGACATACAGTATATTTGAAATGTATTTTGAAAAGTATTTTTCATATATTTTGTAATAAAAATGCATTTCAACATACAGTATAAGTATAAATATATTAAATATGGCCAAAATTGTAGCATTTCAAATATATGGCAATATATTTGGGAAGAATATTTTTCAAATATATTTCAAATATACTTTTCTTCCATATGGGTAGTGTCATTGTTGGAAAACATCTCTATAACTGTTCTAGGACAATCCAAAATTTGGGATTTTCTTTCTCTTTCACTCTTCAGTGGTAACAGTATACATGAATTCTGCTATCAGGGGCACAGATAGCAATAATAACCCAACAGGTGTCAGTATGTTTCATTTTAGTGATGCCAGATCAATGATTTTATTTTTCTGATTGGAACTATTATGTTTTGGAGCTGCAGCTTCTTACAGAACAAGGTAAGTATATTGCACAGGGGGGATTGATTTAGGCGTTTGGTTAGGATAGTGTTAGTCATTTGCAAAGGCCTTTGTCTGCATTTGTCTGCATCTGATTTTCTTTTCTTGGCCATACAACTAAATATGAATACAAAGGTAACTCAGGCCCAGATCGAACAACTCCACGAACAACTCTAAGGCAAATCAAAGCAGCTCAGCAACAAGTCAAAGTACTTGAAAGCATACAGAACTTAATCTAAATTTAAAGAAGAACTGCAGGAAAACAATAAGCATTTAAAATCTGCTAGCAAGAAGTTAAGTGCAAGGAGGTATATTCCACCTCCTGGACGGCTCTCCTTTGTTGACAATTTACTGGTTCAATGAGCACTGATAGTATAGCTTGATACAGCTCTCCTATGCAGCAGACGCTCTGCCTGCCCCTCCTCTCTCCTGCCCATTCACAGAAAGCTTTGAAGTTTATGAATGAGTTTACAGTGTACAACCTATATGCTAAAGATGGTTTGCATCTAAATATAAGGGGGTCTGCTGTGCTGGGGAAGAGGCTATGGGAAGGTTGAAGGAGTATTTAACCACTTGCCCTTCAGAGGATTTACCCCCCTCTCCCCCTTTGTTGCGATACGGCGCTGCGTTACTTTAGTTGACAATTGCACGGTCATGCAATGCTGCACCCAAATTAAATTCACGTCCTTCTTCCTAACAAATAGAGCTTTGTTTTGGTGGTATTTGATCGCATCTGTGTTTTTTATTTTTTGCGCTATAAACAAAAAAAGACCAACAATTTTAAGAAAAAAGCAATATTTTTGACATTTTGCTATTAAACATGTCCAGTAAATCAATGTAAAAAATCAAATTTCGTCATAATTTTAGACCAAATTGTATTCTGTTACATGTCATTGCTAAAAAAAAATTCCAATACATGTAAATTAATTGGTTTTTGTGAAAGTTATAGCGTTTACAAATGGTGGTATATGTACTTGATTTTTTTTTTACTAGTAATGGCAGCAATCAGTGACTTATAGCAAGACTGTGGCGGGCATTATGACACTGGGGGGAACTGACTTGGTGTCACTGACATCCCCAGTGACACCAATACAGTGATCAGTACTAATAAAAAGCCCTGACACTGTACTAAGGGCACTGAGCAGAAAGGGGTTAACATGTGGGGCGATCAAAGGGTTAACTGTGTGCTGTTTTACTATGAGGCTGTGTGCTGTGTTTCATTGTAAGCACTCTGCTTTGTATGGCTATGCTATGCAGAGCCATACAAAGCAGTGTGCAGGAGCTGACAGGGGAGAGATTTGTGTTGTGTATACACAGGTCTCTCCTTCCATCGGAGATACTCGGCGATCACTGGGTGCTGGCGAGATATCACTGGGCGGGACCTGGTGATTGACGAGGCCCCTACCTGGAACTGCAAATTTACGTATATACTATATATATATATATATATATATATATATATATACATACACACACACACATGATTTTGTGCACCCGTGCCGCCCTGTAGCAGTATTTCTGCTATAGGGCGGTGCAGAAGCGGTTAAACTAGGACTGGGGGTGGGTGGGGGTGATTCGATGATTCAGCATATAATGGGGCAGACAGGTCAAACAGGGATCATACCCTAATTGTGGGTAGAATGGGGGAAGATGGGGAAAGAACTATGGTAGGTGATAAGAAGGTTCTCATGTTACAAACAACCATTGGAAATTATAGAATTATTTGTACTATAAATAATGCAGAACAGCGCAAAATACGATAATGAATTCAAATGATATTAAAGACTCCAGTTTTTCTCTAAAATAAAATAACATGTCAGGCTTACTTTCTCTGTGGAAGAATATTGCACAGATCGATTCCTTGCCTCCTCTTCTATGGTACTCCAATGGTGCCCTCAACTCCTCCTTCCTCGCATGTGCCCCCATAGCAAGCTGTGTAATATGGGGGCACACGTGAGTGAGCTCCTGAGCCAGGCTGTGTGCCTCCAAAGACATACACAGTGTGGCTCGGCCCTGCCCTGTGCTCCCGCCTCACAGGATTTTATTGACGGCAGCAGGAGTCTGCCAAGCAAAATTGGTGAATTGGAAGCTTTGGTGCATGAAGAGAATATGATTTAATTGGAAGATTATGGTCCCATATGTTCGATATGTGCATAATTACTCACAGAGGGTAATAGTACCTAGCACTATTGGGTGTTGTCCCACGGAGTGTTCACAGTGTTGCAGTTGATCGCAGAGTGTTCACAACTTGGGGTGTAGTGTATATGTATGTATATATATATATATATATACATACATATATATATATATATATTTTTTTTTTTCACAATTTTTGCATGATTTTGTGTTTGCACAATATTGTTTTATTTTGAAAATGTAAAAGGTAATGCACTATGGTGTATATTTTTATTTTGAGGTATCATTGGATTAATAGGAGTTAATCTTTCTTACTGGATGGAAATTTGGATCTTTGGACTTTATTGGACACATGTGGGACTTTTGTTGAATTGGACACTTTAAGATTTATGGACTTTATTTAACTTTATTTATCTGTATGTATATTTGTATATTTATTTATTTTATAGATAGTATTTCACAAAAAGGTTTAATATATGATTTAATTGCTATTGCTAAATCTTGGCTTCATTCTCACATGATTGGGATACTAATATTCCTGGCTATGCTCTCTTTCGGAGAGATGGTAAAACGTAAAGGTGGTGGTGTCTGCCTCTATGGGAAAAGTGATCTCAAACAGAATGTGAAAGAGGACCTTGTTAATGGAGAGTTTGATGGTGCTGAAGCATTATGGGTGGAACACATATGGGTGTGTGTACTTCAAAGCTGATTATTGGAGTTTGTTACAGGCCACCCAGTGTTAATGGAGGTGGAGACTCGGCTCCTTACACAGATAAAAAAAGGCTGCACGGACTGGGACAGTGATAATAATTGGGGATTTTAAAGAGTATGTAAACCCAACTTTTCATATTCCTGATATGTGCCTGCTGTACCATGTAAATGTATGAACAAGTGTTCTGTTCTCTTTGCATTGCTTCCTTTGTGTGAAATCCCTGGTGTTTCTGCCAGGACCTCTGCTTTCCTATTTAAAAACTGACCACACTAAGCAGATTGCACCGTGGTCAGTTCTCTAGCTATGCTGAGAACTTAGCCTGCTCTCCTCCAATGATCAGACTTGTCCTGACACACCCTCTCTGCACAGCCATTCAATGGGAAGACCAGTGTGCTGCTTTTTCTCCTCCACCAGCTCTTATGCAGCTGAGAACAGAGGGAATATTATCACTTATAAAAAAAGGGAAAAATTTGTTTAGAATGTTTTTTTTTTTCTGTACAAAAATGTTTTGCCTTTAGTTTCTATTTTAAACTGAATGGTTTGTAGGGGTGGGGTTACATATAATTATTATACAGGATAGTATATCTCTTTACTAAGTAACTACAGTCCTGTTAATTTAACTTCTATAGTCGGTAGGATACTTGAGTGTTTATTAAAGGACCATATAATAGAGTTTTTGCTAGAAAATATTATTTTTAGCAATAGTCAGCATGAATTCATGAAATACCAAAGTTGCCAAATAAATCTGATATCTTTTTATGATGAGGTAAGCAAAACGTAGACAAAGAGTAGCTGTGGACGTGGTATACTTGGATTTTGACAAAGTGTCTGACACAGTTCCCCACACACGGCTAATGTGTAAGGTAAAGTCTACAGGCGTAGAAAAATCTGTATGTAAATGGATAGAAAACCGTATTCAGAGAGTGGTGATTGATGGTTCATACTCTGAATGGTTATTAGTGATGTACTCAAAGGTTCAGTGTTTGGCCCCCTACTTTATAACATATTTATAAATGATAGGGGGTCTGGGATACTTAGAAGTAGTAACAAAAGGGGTAGTTAATCCAGAGAATATCCAATTGTCTCATGTGAGACAGGTTTTTTTGCCTTCCTCTGGATTCGCTGTGAGTATAGGATAGTGCAGGGGTGGGCAAACTTTTTGACTTGAGGGCCGCAATGGGTTCATATATTGGACCCGGGGGCCGGACCAAGAGTAGATAGTAATTCATCCCCCATAGTAATTCATCCCCCATATAGTAATTCATCCCCCATATAGTAATTCATCCCCCATAGAGTAATTCATCCCCATAGTAATTCATCCCCCATAGTAATCAATCCCCCATATAGTAATTCATCCCCCATATAGTAATTCATCCCCCATATAGTAATTCATCCCCCATAGTAATTCATCCCCCATATAGTAATTCATCCCCCATAGTAATTCATCCCCCATATAGTAATTCATCCCCCAATAGTAATTCATCCCCCATATAGTAATTCATCCCCCCTATAGTAATTCATTCCCCATATTAATTCATCTGCCCATATTAATTCATCACTCATATAGTATTTCATCCCCCACAGTACTATTCCCCCCCAAGTAGTAAGCCAAGTCCCCCCTGTGTCAATTCACTTACCTTTGCTCCGCGCGTTCCTCTCGCCGTGTTCCCGCGCCGTTCCGGTCTTCAGGGCGGACTGTGAGAGGAGCCTAGCTCCCTTCACGTTCGTCACGCTGCCCCGCCTACACACATCCTGACAGCCAATGTTTGCCTGCCCTGGCTGTGTTTTTTTTTATCACGCTCCGCGGGCCGGATTAAAAGGTCGTAGTTTGCCCATTGCTGGGATAGTGTGTATGAAGGTTTTCTATTTGTGTGTGCTTTTATTTATTTTTTATTTCTTTCTTTTCTATTGGTAGAACTAGATGGACTAGTATCTTTTTTTCAACTTATGTAACTTTTCCCTGGAGTTTCTCTTTAAGTATGATGTGCTTGTACATGAGCCCATAGGGTCAGGACATTTAGTTTAACTGGCAAGATTAAGTTAAGAGTTTGATTTTAATGTTAAATCTTAAATTAATTGATAGTAGTTAAGTGTTACTAAACCCAAAACAGTAAAATATCAGTCTGTATATGCAGTAAAGCATGCTTGTTATACTCACTGTGGAATCTAAGGATTAATCCTCAGCATTGTGTAAAAGCTGCACATGCTCAGTTTGGTGTGTATTGCTAGAGAGATTTTTTTTCTTCTTGGGAGAGTGCTTGTGATTAGCACAGGGCCAATCAGCACTGGCCAGAGAGAAAGACAGGGCTTCTGCAGCCTCATAGGACAATCAGGGGAGAATGAAAACTCCTCCTACAAGCTTTAACCAGTGCTCAGCTGGACATTGATAGAAGTCACAAGTCTGCTCTAACTGCTGATGAGAAAAGGTATTTAGCAGTTTATATTTATAAAAATAATTGCATTTCCATGTTCTGTGTACTGTGGGAGACTAGATATAATGAATGCAGGGTCCAGGGTTTAGTAACACTTTAAGAGCGTGTTTTAAAGGTTAGATTACGTTTAGGTTTATGTTAATTGTTAGGAGAAAGTTACTTTAAGTGTTACTGGCTCATTATTGGCAATTGTTTAATTCTTAAGGGTCAAGATAAAAGTGGGAAAAATGTTAGGAATATTTCAGAGTTTATTCTCCCACAGCCACCTAGCTCTAGGAAATAAAGAAGTTGGTAAGTTGTCAAGAAGAAATTAAACCATCCGTACACAAAGCAATTTTCAGTTCATTTCATCCATGTCCATTTTCAGCCAGCTTGAATGGATTAAGCCAACTTCCCACCAACATTTTTTATTGTTTAATGATTTAGATAAAAACTGACGGTGATAGATTACCTTTTTCTATTGGACCTTTTTTGCAATTGTAAGCGAGTGGTAAAATTATTTGCGTTTTTGTGTATATAAGCAGGATGCTTTTAGCATTTTGGTCCCTTTCCTCCCACCTATTGTGCAATTGAAATATTGTTCTGAAAGTTGAGGGAATTTTCCTGTAATTTAAAAAAGTGGAAGGTGAATTCTGCTGAAGCATTTAGAGGGAGAATACCTATACCATGGAGCTGTGAGACAACTAGGTCTCTCCATGTCCATATGAGCCTCTTTTCAGGGAGTGCGCAAATGATGACAAGAGGATGTTATAAGGATAAAGGTTGTACCTGAAGCCTGTGCCTCAGAAATGGAATGTTTTATAAACAAGTCTATATTGTTTAACGCATGACAGTTCTGTGGGTTCCATCCACTCCCTATGCACCATAATAAAGTATCTCTTAGATTGTAAGCTCCAAAGAGCAGGGCCCTCCTAACCCTCTTGTATTGATGTCAGGGCAGGAGCCGAGGAACGGACAGGCAGGCCTAACAATGTAACGCACTGGCTGACGACAACCACCACCCACAGACCGGAGTCCCTCAGGGCGCGGAGTCTAAGTCCCAGGCTGCCCTTCACCAGGGCCCCTGATGGTGGGGATGGACTTGACGCAGCCAGAAACCAGGTCGCGGCCCCCGAGACACCTCAGCTGCGGTAATGGCCGCCGCCAATGGCGTGTAGCTGGTGGAAGAAACAAAAGAGTAGTCAGACAAGCCGGGGTCAACAACAACAGGACAAAACAGTACAGGACAGCAGACGAGAATCACAGGTCACAAGCCGGGTTCAGCAACAGAGGGTCAGATCAAAGGAGAATACAAAGAATAGTCAAGTCACAAGCCGAATCAGAATACCAGGAGAGTCACGAGAGTCAGAACAGAGTAATAGTAACACAAAGACACAAGACACAAGTGCAAAGAGCATGTGCGGGCCATAGGCTTATATGTCATCAGCCACGCCCCTCTGGGGGGTGGACCTCAGAGACATGAAGGCATAAAAAGGACTCCCATCATGCACAGCAGAATCCAAGATGGACGCCAGCACATGGAGTAACATAACCTCAGGGAAAAGGTAGGACCTTGACAATTGAACTGTATTGTTGCTGTATTGTCTCCCATTATATTGTAAAGCGCTGAGCAAACTGTTGGCGCTATATAAATCCTGTATAATAATAATAATAATAATAACCTGTTTGAAGATAATGTAAATATTTGGGGAAGGTTGGTTGACAAAAGCCATAGAGAGATCCAAAGTGCAGAGAGAATTGAATAAATGGAGAGGTAGTAAGGATCAGAGAAATTAGATGTAGTTGGCCAGCTTTGAGGCCTTTGTGTTAGGGAGGGAGATGGGTGATCTGCTGTTCACAAGGGAGTAGCACTAGTGGGCTGCTGATATGCCTGTGGAAATGCTGTGCCCATGACAAGATGGTAAGACACCAGTAGAAGGTTAGGTCTGTTGAGGTTCTGTTATTAGCAATGGAGAGCATCTAGTGTCAGGCCCAAGTGTTTATGAGAGACCTCTGGAGGGCTCTGGTGTGAGGTACTTACTATGAAGTTTCTGGAGAATTATTCCTGATCTGCCCTGTTGTAGTATAACCGATACCCAGAGAAAGATGGTAAGGCACCAGTAGAAGGTTAGGCCTATTGAGGTTCTGTTATTAGCAATGGAGAGCATCTAGTGTCAGGCCCAAGTGTTTATGAGAGACGTCTGGAGGGCTCTGGTGTGAAGTACTTACTATGAAGTTTCTGGAGAATTATTCCTGATCTGCCCTGTTGTAGTATAACCGATACCCAGAGAAAGTTTTCTTCCAGCTGCATGGCCACCCCCCCATAACCCACAGGTGAGATTTGGCACGCATCATCATATGTATATGGCTACCATTAGAGACTATTCTGCAGTCAGTAGAGATGTGCATGACAAAAAATGTGTATCATTTCAGATCCATTTGTTAAGTCAATCATTTTGTTTTGTCATATGCATTATGTTAGAATGGTTCATTTTCGGTATGTTCAGATTTGCTTTGTATATTCATTGTTCCAAATCAATTCATATTTTTGGAAGTTATTTTGGAAGATTTGGATTCATTGGTTATGTTTCCAGTGCGACATTGCATTGCAACGTGCTTGCAATTTCATTGTGACTTGCTTGTGATTTTGATGGGGCTTGGATGCCTTGCAACTTGCTTGCGACTTTGATGTGACTTGCTTGCGACTTTGGCATTGGTAAAACCTAACAATACAGAGTGTGACACATATTATTGATCTTACAAAACACTCTGAAGTCGCAAGCGAATGAATACAAATTAACTTGTTGTTTTCATTATAATTTATTTCGGATTCGTTGAAATTTGTTACTACTGTGATTCAGAGATTTGTATATATCCGAATCTCCGAATAATGAAAATTTTGTCAGAATAATACACGGGGCTCAATGTTAGAATGCGGGATCATGCTTGTATTTCTGATCTTCCATTTACATCTATGGTTATATTATGGGTGGTGTATTACTTATGTACCTGTCTGTCTTTTTGCTTTTATAATTAGTCACAAAAATGTATTGACAACTGGCTTGGGCCCTTCCCAAACCTTGGACTGAAGGCATTACAGCATACAGAACTCTAAATGTGGATAGACATACAGTATATTTGAATCGCCTCTGAGGCTGCGGTGTAATGAATGTGATTCCCTCTGCTGCTGACACTTATCAGTCTAGGATTTCTGGCTTTACAAGCCCCCACCTGCTCCTAAGCTGCCATGTATGTTATAAAAATGATGTTCTTCCTTGGAAATATCACAGCTATACCATTATTCTGCTCTGTTGTTTCTTGGGAACCAATGCAGTCATGTGTATTGTAAAACCATCCAGCACAGAGGAGTGCTTCGCTATTCATAAATTACTGTTTGACAGAGGATTCCTATGTCACTAGAAATCCCCATATAAATGAAGCCACTTCCATTTGTGGTACAGGAATTATCTTCGCTCTTCTGTGTCTGGCAATACAATAATAGCATGACAGGTTGAGAGTTATGGCAGAGTGTTCCTTGCCCAGGTATCTCGTCTGCAGTTCTCCAGCCTGCATCTCTCTCAAGGGGGCTGTAGATCTGGTATCACACTGCAGCTATCCCACAGCCAAATGCAGGCATAAGAAACTGGAATCCTCAAGGTCATCATGACTGGCTGCCTGTGCGCAGACTCACGCATCCTTTCTGCTTCTGAATGATGACCCCAGTGGGGATGGGATTGTTTTGCTGTGGTGCCAGGATTCAGGCTTCTCTCTCTCTGTTGTTTTGTTCCTTCATCTCTCATTTTTCCTTCTTTCTATTCAGGAATGTCCTTCTCAAGGTAACCATAGGACATCTCCCTGTGGGGCTTTAGACAGATTAGCACCTTTAAAGCTCAAGTTCATACTTTTTATATTTTCTACCTTTGATCATTTGCTGTATATTTTTAATTTTCTGAATTACATTTGCAAGGAAACTCCAGCCCAACCTAAATTTTACTGCTATTGCATAACTTGTTGTTCTTTGTATCTGAACTGTTGCAAAATATCATAACAAATATTGCTGTGAATCCATAAAAATGTAATAAATTATAAATTAACATATACAGTCTTGTAATGTGCAAAGATAACAACCAAATACAATTCAGTGAATAAAAAAAGTGACACATTAAATCTTATGAAATAGATAACCTTAAATGGATCGATAAGTTTCACAACAAAGTACACTGACAATGTATTTACAATAAATCTTCTAACTTAGATAATGTGACAGAGGGTTCAATCACCATTCATCTGTCTGCGATGTGTCCCATTGCAAGTATAAGTTTACTGCCAAGTGATTTCACCACCACCAATTACAATGGCTATATGGTGAAACCCCACACTATAAGCAGTCTATAATGAGCATATGATATATATAAAAAGTGCAGCGCTATAAAAAATAATAATAAATAATGTAAAATGATACTATGGTAAATATTCACAAAACATAATTATGATAAAATAAAATAAAAGTTCATAAAGTGATAAATAGGTGCCAGTGAAGTCCTGATGACTCAATTCGGTGATTGTGCTCTCGTGAACAGAAGAAATGCGCACTTACCGGACGCATAGTGATAATGCGCGTTTATATAATATATCCAAATGTCATCAGATAAGGTCATCAGGGCCAGGTAGGAAATAACTCCCTCTCAGCATGAATGGATTCAAAAGCCTTATGGGATGATCCAGGGGCGTCCAGAGCTCCCCTTTAGGGGATGGATGGGTGCAGATCTCAGGGGATTAGCAGGCTCCCTCTCTGGAAGCTAAGGGCTAGGCATCTGGAAAATCGGCACGCTGCAAAGGAGTCAAGATAAAACATGCCCATAGTGTAGAATGTTGTTAGACTCTTTTATTAGGAGTAAACAGAAGTAAAACAGATGCATCCAAAGATAATCAGTGTCAGAATCAGAAACCGGACTAACCGTCCACAAGAAAAGATGGCTGCCGGAGCTCCACGTTTAAAGGGTTCATTTTGGTTACCTTAGTGTACAGCTGCTGATATACTATATTTTGAGCGCTCACATATTTATTTCATATCTATAATGAGCAAATATATCAGGAGTCAACCAGCCACAGATTTCCGAGATCACGTGGAAAGCCTCAGCAGTATATACCCAAAGGCACTTTCGGGGTATCACAAATATACCACCAATGGTCATGTAGTGCACCACTGCTCTGTTCAGTATGTTTGCAGCATGTAAAAGACAAATGGGCATACCATAGTGCAGAACTGCCAGTTCGAGTTTAAGATAAAATACTTACATAAGTATAAATGTAACAAGCATGTTACACCATCACTTCATCATCTTCATCACTTCATCACCATCAACACCATTATCTTCAGCTGCTCACGGTGGGAGTAATGACATCAGCACAAGCTCTTACCAACGCGTTTCAACCAACAGGCCGTTATCAAGGATAACCAGCCAACAAGAGAATGGCGAGCTCCAAAAAATAGCACCACTACCACCAATGTGTGGCAGCAGTTTTGGTCTGTGTTAAATGTGTGCTGTTACTGTGCATGCATGGCAGCGACTTTTGTCTCTGAAAAATATGCTGCTACCATACATGCATGGCAGAAGCTATGGCATCCATCAGAGTGCTGTCTGTGTCCCCGTTGGAAGATTTTCCCATACCTTCTGCTCCAATGACAACTGTAAAATTCTGGAGTTGCCATAACTTTCTTTAGTATGTAAGTTTTTAATAAGCTAGAATGATGAATAGAAATTGTAATTTTAAATGAGATTCCTAACACATACACAACCAAACACTGTTAGTTTTGCGTGAAGGAAAAAATGGTAGAATGTGTTACATTATGCTCATGATAGGATCCATAGTGAATACAACCAGAAAAGATAGGTAATCTCAACACATACTGCTCTCTCTGCTTCTGCTCTCTCGATTTCTCTCAAAATGTCTGAAATAGTTAATATTTTACTGTTTTTCAGTGCATTCTGGGCATTTTGAAAGGTCTCCTGAGGTTCTCTTTAAAAAACACTTCTAAGCGCGAACGCACATAAATGCGGTATGCAAACACGGCAAACAGATGGTTTTTAACCTATATTTTCCAGCTGTCAGTTTCCGTTGTTCAGAAGTGTTTTCCCAACGTCTTGTGTACATGGAGCCTTAGGGTTCATGTACACAGGACCTTTGGAAAACTCTTCTGAACGATGGAAACTGACTGCTGGAAAATGTAGGCTAAAAAAATGTCAGTTTAGCCTCATTTACATACCATGTTTATGCGTGTTTAGCTGGGTTTATGCGCGTTTGCGTTTAGAAGCGTTTTTAAAAGATAACCTCAGGGGACTCTCCCAAATGCCCAGAATACTAAATAACTATTTCAGACATTTTGAGAGAAATAGAGAGAACAGAAGCAGAGAGAACAGTACGTGTTGAGATGACCTGTCTTTTCTGGTTGTATTCACTATGGATTGTCAAAGGGTGGGTCAATATAGGGTGTGACAAGCTTGCTGGGAATATCCTGTGTGCAGTGTTAGTTCACTATTTCATTAAAAACATTTTTACCAAAAAGGGCCAGTTCACATCCCAAAAACATCTTCCGGATGCATTCTGGAGTGCTGTGTATCAGCACAGTTCTGTGCAGAAATAATGCAGCACATTCTACCATTTTTTCCTGCACGCGAAACCTGGAACTGACTGCACTGGTATACTATTTGAATACACGGAAAACGCTTTGCATGCATTTTTGATGAAGAAAAAAGGTAATGAACAGCATCTGGATATGGACCAAGCAAAAAACATGTTTAAACACAAACGCGCATAAACGTGGTTAACCGCGTTTACAAGCATTTGAAACTCTGGTAGAATCTACTCCTGAACGCGATTTTGGTGCGTTCAAGAAAATGACTGTAAACTCAACTGCTAACGAAGTAAACGACTGTAAACGAAGATGTGTACAAGGACACATAGAAAAACATAAAGGAGAGTTTAGGGACTGCTGAAAAAAACGCTCAACAGCTCCTGAACATGAATTTATCAGCTGCAGTGTACATGAGGTAAGGCTGTTTTTAGTTTTAAATGCAGTATCTCGTATCAACTAATCAGAAATCATATTTCATTGCGCATCTTCAGTAGACTGGAATGTTGGTTGCTGTCGAATATCTTGCTTTATTGATAATCACTGCTGTTTGCACTATATCAGTAAATAAGCTTCCTGTGTGTGAGATATATCATGGGAAAGTGCTGCCAGCCTGCCGAGTCCACTGACTCATCACTGAGAATCTCCTGTCTGCCTCTGGTAGGTGGGGGCTGCCATATAAATAGAACACTGTACGATTTATAATGAGATTACATTTCCATGCGATAAACCAGAGAAAAAGTCATTTTTCCCTTTAGGTATTAAAGGGAGTTTTTGCAAGATATGGTAAGATATGGCAAATGCATGAAAATTAAAATAACAGAATAGATTTTTCAGTTTACAATAAGGCAACAGATAAAAACATGCGGCTGTTTAACTTGGGGAAATCTTTATTTTTTCTTTAAAGGGTAACAAATCACAGAGGTATGAAGACACCCTTTGCTGACCTCCCTTTTTTAAAAAATACTAGATCCCTGGCTGTCATGGCATACCAGTAGCTTCTTGAAGCCAGCATAGTGCCCTAAGTTAAGTATAGTATGATAACTGTGGAGAAACACCCCATATTTAGGGTTTTATTACCAGCTGTGCACATGGGAGGATAGGTGTGTTTTATGTTCCCCACCATGTGGCACCCTGCTGCTTGGTATCCACATTGGAACCTGCTGTGGCGTAGGGTCAGCTTAGGGACCTGGCCTGAAGAGTCATGACAGCAAGGTCTTGCAATAAACATAAAACAGAGGCTTCTTCTGATATTAATCTGTATGGCAACATGAATATAGAATACATTGGTGATCAAGTGTTAGTTGTCCAGGGAGGGCTCCTGATAAGGAGTGGGTCGTGTTCTACACCTCATCCTGAAACGCTAAAGCAGGGGTGTCCAACCCGCGGCCCGTGGGCCACATATGACCCAAGAGAGTTGAGCATGTGGCCCGGGCACCTCTGGATCACACTTGTGCAGGTGGTCAGTGGTGCATTTAGGTTTCATGCTGCCCTAGGCAGCACAGCAGCTGCGATGGCCGGTATAGACAAGTCCGGCCCATGAACATTTGGAGGGACCCCAAGGATGCCTTGTAAGCATAGCAGAGGCACTAACGAGCGTGGCAAAAGCACATCTGGAAGGAATTTTCAAAAGCAGCGGCAGATACAGATACTCCCTCTAGCACCAGGGAAGTAAATGCCACATGGCTGGATCTAGGGGGGTGTTGGGGTGGGCTAGTGCCCCCCCCCCCAAGATTTCAGTTGCCAAAACAGAGGATAGGCAACTCTGTGTATGTGCTCATGAACAGCTTCTTTTAGTCAAGCATTCCCCAAAAAACACAGCCTTAGATACAGTGATGTTACTGATGTCTACTGAAACATCTCTGTATCTAACGCTGTGCTTTTCTGTGAAATGCTTGAATAAAAGAAGATTTTAATGAGCACATACACAGGGTTGCCAATCCTCTATTTTGAAATATGTTGTGAAAGTGCTGCGGCTGCAGATCCCAGCACCCATTTGCTTGGTTCACACTTGTGCAGGTGGTCAGTGGTGTATTTAGGTTTCATGCTGCCCTAGGCAACACAAAAATTGGCTCCCCCCATGGAGAGACCCTGACACTGACCAACAACCCCCTCCCCCGCCCCCATCTGAGAGAGCCTTGCACTACCACTGCCTCCCATACACTGGCAACCCCACCCCAGAGAGAGAGAAGACGCTCACCTTTGCAAGCTCCTGACATCCCCGGGAACAAGAGTCAGGCTCTGCATACACCATCAAGCTGCCCACAGCCTCTCTCAGATCCCACCTGGTCCCCATGCAGCGTGCGTGTGTCTCTTCTTCCATCCCTTGTTTAGGGGGGCAGCGCTGCCCCCCCTAAAAATGCTGCTGCCCCCCTGAAAGATGCTGCCCTAGGCAAATGCCTTGTTTGCCTTGTGGTAAATACGCCCCTGCAGGTGGTTCCTGCTGCAGGTCCACACCTGTTCCCACAGCCGCAACCACCCGCACAGAAATCTTAATGGCACCCGCATGCACTGGAAATTGCAGAAGCTGCTTTCGCCACTGGGAACTACACTAGTGTGAACCACACCTTAGGGCCTATTCTCACTTGTCACACTTGCTCTTTCATCTTGCTGCATGAAAATGGATGTCAAGTAAGAAATCCCATTGTTTACTATGTGGCTGGTTCACATCCATGCAGTCCAGTATAGTGTGCAATACAAACAAAACTCTATGGTCCCATTCACATACACAGCAGCTTCTTCTTAGCTTCTTTCTACTTTGCTCTGCGTGAGGCTATTTTATGGTTCCCCTAGCAAATCCCAGGTTGTACAGGGACAAGGACCTGCAGTTTTACATTTTATCTGAAACACAGCCTACTAGGGAAAATAGATTTTTTTGCAAATCTATATATGAAAAGCAACCTACGGTGCCCTTTTGGAATACTGGAACCTCTCCATCTTTCCACCTGCTTGGTTTGCAAGGCAATCACTAAAGATGCGGTGTGTGTGTGTGTATATATATATATATATATATATATATATATATACATACACAGTACATACTGTAGATAGATAGAGATACTGTATATACACTGATCTCCTACCACTGAAAGTTAAGGTACATGGATGTCAGATCATGTTTGGTGTTCTAGGACCCCGGAAAACAAAGGAAGCTTTGATATGCTCCTGTAGTGGATGCCCTTCCTTTGTCTTGCTCTTGGTCCAGTGATGGGTGACCTCATTGACAATACACATTTTTCTACAACTCAAACTCAATTTAAATACATTAATCAGACAGTTATTTACACCACAGTGCACATGTAATTTAGGCAAACCTGGCTCTTTACCGTAAAGGCAATAAAATCCTAAGAATCCAAAACTGTGACAGATGGCAGAGAGGAGTCTGGGAGAAGACCTGTACAAGAAAATACTTTTGTATTTGAGTGGATTGTGTAGAGACAGAAGAATTAATATTCACATACTTTGTAAAATGTTAATTTTCCGGGGTAAATCCCCCAAAGAAAATTAACTTTGTCTTTCATTTCTGACCTCAGAGTTGCAGCTACAGTAACAATCTCTATTCTACAGCTTCAAAGGGTTTTTGTTTTAATACCTAAGGGTTCATCCTGTGAATCCTGTTCCAATTTACTAAAAACATGTTAAACCTCATGGAATGCTCACCTACACAATGTAGCTGGAGATCAGAGTGCTTAGCTATACACATGTATCCAGCTGATGTTCAGCTGTAAAGGTCACACTGAAAGTTAATGTACAGATAAAAAATGAATACGAGGAATTCACTAGAAATGGCACAATAGAATGATGGGCATATCAGTTATACAGTTACTTTTCCTTTATTTTAACTATATTGTAGTTGTATTTTAAAAGTAATCATGTAATATTTCTAGGGGGGGTTTTTAGTGGTGGGGAGTGGGAAGTGCTCACTTGGACATGCTGCACGGTATTAGTGGGTAGCCTTGCTGCTTTCCACACTAAAGTTCTGAACTTGAGTACACAGCACCAACAGTATACAACAGGCACAAAGTCTTAGGTCACATTGGGATGGCAGATTAGTGGTGTCTTCTGTGCAGAGCCCCTGTCAGATACAGTGAGGAACAGATGTATTTGAACACCCTGCGATTTTGCAAGTTCTCCCACTTAGAAATCATGGAGGGGTCTGAAATTCACATTGTAGGTGCATTCCCACTCTGAGAGACAGAATTAAAAAAAAATTCAGGAAATCACATTGTATGATTTTTAAAGAATTGATTTGTCTTGCACTGCTGAATATAAGTATTTGAACACCTGAGAAAATCAGTGTTAATATTTGGTACAGAAGCCTTTGTTTGCAATTACAGAGGTCAAACGTTTCCTGTAGTTCTTGACCAGGTTTTCACACACTGCAACAGGGATTTTGGCCTACTGCTCCACACAGATCTTCTCTAGATTTGTCAGGTTTCTGGGCTGTCGCTGAGCAACATGGAGTTTCAGCTCCCTCCAAAGATGTTCTATTGGGTTTAGGTCTGGAGAGTGGCTAGGCCACTCCAGAACCTTGATATGCTTCTTAGGGAGCCACTCCTTGGTTATCCTGTCTGTGTGCTTCGGGTCGTTGTCATGTTGGAAGACCCAGCCATGACCCATCTTCAATGCTCTGACTGAGGGAAGGAGGTTGTTGCTCAAAATCTCACAATAAATGGCCCATTCATCCTCTCCTTAATACAGTGCAGTCGTCCTGTCTCCTTTGCAGAAAAGCACCCTCAAAGCATGATGTTACCACCCCCATGCTTCACAGTAGGGATGGTGTTCTTGGGATGCAACTCATCCTTCTTTTTCCTCCAAACACGACGAGTGAAGTTTAGACCAAAAAAGTTCTACTTTGGTCTCATCTGACCACATGACTTTCTCCCATACCTCCTCTGGATCATCCAGATGGTCATTGGCAAACTTCAGACGGGCCTGGACATGTGATGACTTGAGCAGGGGAACCTTCCGTGCAATGCATGATTTGAAACCATGACGATGTAGTGTTCTACCGACAGTGACCTTGGAAACTGTGGTCCCAGCTCTCTTCATGTCATTGACCAGCTCCTCCCTTGTAGTTCTGGGCTGATTCCTCATCTTTCTTATCAGTGATACCCCACGAGGTGAGATGTTGCATGGAGCCCCAGTCCGAGGGAGACTGACAGATCAACTGTTTGAGCAATTGTTAGAAAAGGGAAGAGGCTAAAGACGACTATTTTCATCAAGCTGCTTGGCAATTGCCCTGTAGCCCTTTCCAGCCTTGTGGAGGTCCACAATTTTGTCTCTGATGTCTTTTGACAGCTCTTTGGTCTTGCCCATGGTAGTAGTTGGCGTCTGACTGACTGTGGGGTGGACAGGTGTCTATAAAGAGCTCAGACAGGTGCTACTAAGTTAGATTAATGAGTGGAGTAGAGGTGGACTTTTTCAAAGGCACAGTAACAGGTCTTTGAGAGCCAGAATTCTTGCTGTTTCTCAGGTGTTCAAATACTTATGTTCAGCAGTGCAAGACAAATAAATTCTTTAAAAATCATACAATGTGCTTTCTGAATTTTTTTTTTAATTTTGTCTCTCAGAGTGGGAATGCACCTACAATGTGAATTTCAGAACCCTCCATGATTTCTAAGTGGGAGAAGTTGCAAAATCGCAGGGTGTTCAAATACTTCTGTTCCTCACTGTACGTGTGCATCCATCTCCGAGCTGCATGCAGGCAGCCCACAGAAGGGGATGCAAATGCAGCGCAGGCATGGACACAGTTGCATTTCAAAATTTGAGTGGGTACACGGATCAGAATGTAAAACAGTTTTTTTTTCCTTTTGGGATAAAGGTTTTTACATAAATGAATAAAAACTGACCATCATTAGTTCCCCTGTTAGTGGGAAATGGTTTGTCTTACCCTTCTAGCTGCTACTTTGTCCAGACAGCTTGGTCTGTAAAGAAAGTTGGAAAAAAAATAACATACTTACTGGCCAGATCACCGGGAGAAAGTAAAGGACAAAATGTCTCAAAAAGAAAACTAACACAGCTGCCACATCTAAAAATTAAAAGAGAAGTATGGATTTTTTTTTTCCCAGTCATATTTACCTAGGTGGATACAGCATCGTTTCGAGGCTGCATCTGTCTCCCGCCGGCTGTGAGAACTCATAATCACATGACCGCTGATGGCTACGTTCTGACTGCCGCTCTGAGCAGAGAGCAGTGACTGTCAGTAAATAACACAATTCTAAATTCTGTGTCCAGCAAACATTATCGTTTCATGTTCATCACATCACACACCAGACTCTACTCCTCCTCAGACACTTTATACTCTCTTTCAAAGCTTAGTCAAATTGGCCATATGACCTAAGCCAGGCCTATGACTAAGTCATAATGGAGGTCAGAATCCACGAGGGGAAGAGGAGTCTGGCGGAAGATGTAATAAACATAGATAAATAAGTTTGTTGAACATGGAG
Organism: Staurois parvus; assembly: GCF_062004578.1. Lineage (NCBI taxonomy): Eukaryota > Metazoa > Chordata > Amphibia > Anura > Ranidae > Staurois > Staurois parvus. Next base: position 11,723,628 of record NW_028318344.1, on the reverse strand, counting down.
TTTGTGGTTTTGTGGCCTATGCTTGTATAAGTTTGGTGAACTCAGTCACCCCCTAGTGTCTAATATTTCTTGGTGATTCCACTGAGCGCTCTCCTACCCAGATTCTTTAGCTTTGTGTCTGACCCACCTTCAGGATAATTTCTACTACAACAAGCTGAGCCTCCTCTTCCTGTTGCATTATCTGTAAAATTAAATAAATTAAAATGTCTAATATGAAATGTTGGACCTAATCTGCACTGATTGTAATGTGGACCTGTATTCATGAATAAAATGCTATGTGTATTTTCTTTAAATATAACTAGTGTAACTACCTTAATTTGACTTGATTTTTTTGTACATCAGCACTGAGAGAAGGAGGGGCAGCACTTGGAAACAATTAGGCATGTTGTATTTAAATATGCTGACAATGAAAGAACTAACAGAAAGAGAAAAAAATGAGTAGAGGGATGAGCTCGCCAGACTAATGCTGCTCCTTCACTGTCCAACCAATAGGCTGGGGCCAGGTAGAAGAAAGTGGTGTCATCCGCCTGTCTGTGATGTGTAGCAGAGTTGTTTAAACCTCAGGATTTAACCAACAGAAAGCAAATCATTTAGCAGTTGAAACTGATCCTGGGCATGTATTTCATTTTTGTGTTTAGCCTTTTTAAATAGACAAACCCTTGAAATAGTTTTCAGGCATCAGGGAACCCCTGTCAATAGTTTCTATATCTACTGCTCATAGTACATTAGAGTGAACAGTAAGCTGAGATACAAGAATAGAAAAGAATAAGAAATGTGGAATATTAACATATTTGTCACCCAAGCCTGATCAATACAACAAAATTATTTTTGTTTATTATTTTTTAAATAAAACCAATAATAATGAATGACCATAATATAAATGAGACAGTGAGAACTGTACTGCCTACACCTACTTACCTACGCTTGTGGTCCATGTAGTGCCCACTTACATTGGCGGCCAGGAGAGAAGGACTCACTTATAGTGGTAGCCAGCAGGGGACACACTCCCTTATAATGGTAGTCATTAGGAGAAGCACTTTCATATATTGGTGGCCATCAAGAGAAGGACTGATTGATGGTCAGCAGGAGAAGCACTCGCTTACATTGGTGCCCAGCAGGAGAAGCTCTCCCTTATATCGAGTTTCAGCGAGAGAAGCACTCCTTTATATTGATGGTCAGTGGGAGAAGCACTTTCTTATATTGGTGGTCAGTGGGAGAAGCTCTCCCTTATTTTGATAGTCAGGAGGGGAAGCTCTCCTTTACATTGGTGGTCAGCAGGAGAGGTACTCCCTTACATCGGTGGTCAGCAGGAGACGCAATCATTTATATTGGTGGTCAGTGGGAGAAGCACTCTCTTATTGTCATTCTAAGCACTGCAAGTTTGATTTCAATCATTAATCCAGTTGTAGTAAGATAGCTGTAGATTACAGTCTCAGTAGAATTGCCAGACAGTGACACGATCCAAGTGACATCTTGCAGATCGTAAAAAGCTTTAATCAAAAACTTGTGCAGATCTTCTCAGATGAACATCAGATAGTTAAAAATAAAATCATAGTATGCCTAGGCCCATCAATTACATGTGCTCAGAACATAAACTTAAAACACAATGAAAAGAGGTTGGGACTAGGTATACACAGCATCTGCTAGCTACAGAGGGAGGAAGGAACAGATTATTTAAAGGCCAACAAACAGCAATCCATGTGTAACATGATACATACTGTATATTGGCGGTCAATAGAAGATGGGACCTCTTACTGCTAATCAGTGGGAATAATGTCTCTTACTTCGGTGCTCATTAGAAAGAATGCTACATGCATTGTTGGTCAGTGGGAAGAATGCCTCCCTTGCAGATACAATTGATAAAATGACAATTGGTGTCAGTGGTTATTTATCAGAGTCAGACATTTCCCATTGCTCAAGGAACCCTTAGCACATTTTGCGGAACACTGGTTGAAAAGGGCTGGTTTAGATGTTTGTCTGGATTTTGGCTTTAAAGTGGATGGAAAGTCTTGTTTTCACTTAATTCCCCGCAATCAGTTACACAATAAATGTCCATGGTTATGTGTAAAATATTTTAGATTTGTGTGTTTGTATCTTTTTTCACTATGATGCATTGTGTGTCTCCTTCCTCCTGTTCCTTTTGTCAGAGCACTCTCATAAATGACGACACTTGTGTGTTCCTATTCATGAGAATTTGACATCGTAGATAGGGCAGGGGTGGGGCCGGGGGAAGAGGAATAGGTAGGACTGGGCAAGTCAAGGGCAGGGCTGGGGAGAACAGGGAAGCTGCTAAGTAGGGCTTGCAGTGTTACTTGCACAAACACTGACAACGGTACCAGGAAGTCCCTGTGAGCAACCACATTTAGCTGCACAGGCACACTGTTGTCGGTGAAGGAAGGAGGATTGCTCAATGTCTGGCTTAGACTGTTTTGAATTAGACATTCAGCAATTATAATATTTCATAATATAAATGTTTTACATATTGTAAATGGAAATAAAGGGTAGTTTTTCATTTTTAACTGGAAATCCACTTAATCTTCAGTAATTACCAACATCTAAAATATCACTTTTCAGTGGACTAATCCTTAAAAAAAGTTTTGTGTTTCTTGGCACAGTCACCAACCAAATTTAAACCTTTCATATACAAACTCAGGACCTTGGTGGTGGATGAGTGAAAGACATACAGTGCTTGTGTAAGGAACTAATATATATTATTATAAATAAAGGACCCGTCTGGCACTGTGTTGGCCTGATTTGAACCTAAAGGTGGAAATACATGATTAGAAAATCGATCGAGCGGTCATTAGATGACCGAGAGGTGTTCGTTCATTGGTCGAAAACGTGGCCCACAATAACCAATCTAAATAATTTGTTCATCGGGCAATTCGTAGTGTTGACGTCTTCCAAACAAGTGCAGTGTGCTTGTGACCTTGTTGCCACACCCTTCTGGCCAGAACAAGTGATATACAGGTGGACTCTCACATTATAGGGTCCAGTTCATAACAAAGAGCTGGTCTTTGTATCTGCTCTCCATTATACTCCACTAGGTAACCTCGACTTACATTTTGAAGCCCATTTATTGAATACCTCCTAGATTGTAAGCTCGAAGGAGCAGGGCCCTTGACCCCCTCGTGTTTTGTTTTGTTACTGTATTGTCTCATGTTCTGTCCCCCACTATAATGTACAGCGCTGAGCAAACCTTTTAGTGCTATATAAATACTGTATAATAATAATAATATACACAACAATTAACAGCAATGAGTATAATATAGTTTATTACATTAACTATATACATAAATAGTGATACTTAAAATATAATATGCAGAATTCTGGTTTCATTATCTCATTAGGCCAATCTACTTTTAACATTTGGATTTTTCATTCGTGTTTATAAAGATTCCGTGGACATAAACCTCCAGGTCATCTTCTGTTTCCGCACATGTGTGATAGCGCTTGATAGATTTTTTTTTTGTATGACCATCATACCACCACATAGAAAATCTTATGCAAAACGACAATTTTTCAATGTTGTTCAACCGGATTTTTTTGGTTCACAATATCGTTATTGGTTAAAACATCCTGCTCATAAACGAATAGAAAATAGTTTGATCAGTGGTTCCGCAAAATTTTTCGTATGATTTTCTTATCGTGTGTACGGGGCATAACTGTAATCAATATTTTATTGTAGTCTTTATCTCACAATACAGCCAAATATGACAATGATGTATAAGCACATATAAAATGATTGTGCTGCATTGCTCTTTGTCTGTTTGTGGATACTTTGTGTAGTTGCAGCACATTTTAACACTATCAATAATTTACAATAATCCAAAATAACCAGATTGTTAATCTGCATTCTGCAGTAAACAAGATGTATTTAAATTTAATAGCATCCTTTAGTGTTTTGAAGCTTTACATGCTGCAAATTATCCAATTATAGGTCTCCTAATTTGCCTTTTGAATGAGGAATGTCTTCTTTCATATCAACAAAACTCGCAGGTACTTTCATGTAACAGTCATTAGAACAGGCACAATAATCAAATCTACTTTTGCAGTGAGTAAATAGGAGTCATAAAAGCTTTAAAATCTGATTGGAAATCTCTACCAAAATTATCTGAAATTCTATTTAAAGCTGAACTCCAGGTGAGCAGCTAAATGCACAGATGTACAACATCTATGGGAACTGTTTTACCTATCAAAGGATTTACAATTCCGTGCAGCAATGCTTGTGATCCAGTAATCTCTGCCTCACAGCACAGCTAAATCACCAAGCTCCACTCCAGTGAACTCTGGTCCATAACAGTGAGCCAAACACAACTGCGACTAGTTAGTTTTCAAGAAATGTTTTACTGAAAGAGCAGAGATTGTTTATTTAGCAAAATTAGCTTAGTGAATAAGAAACTGTAAAACTGTGTTCACTTCAATCATCCAAACGTAGTTTTACATGCATCAAAACAGATCAAATTACAATAAAATAAAGGCAACCTTAAGGAGTTATGTCACATACCATTCACATCATGGCTGTACATCAGGGATTCTCATATCTGGATCCCTGATCATTTGTTTTGATGCACGTAAAACTATGTGCTAAAGTGTTGTCTCTGTTTTTGTATGTGTTGCTAGATACCATCATGGGTGGTGCCACCCTCCAATCCTGCCTTTCCGCCCGCCCCTTCCTCCACTGTAGTTGGTGGGTGTGATCTTTGTAGTTTGTATTTAAAGAGGTCTGGGAGGGGGGTGCAACAGTCATTGCTCTGAGAAAGGGGGCCCGACCCCCAAAACACGTCAGCTGATCTTGTCAATCACACAATTCGTTGAGGTTGGACAGTGGACTTCTGGATTCTGTGTTTTATTATACTACCTATTATTTTCTTTGCTTGTGAGTACAATATGTATTCTTTTATCCTTTAATAAAATGTTGATAATGCACTAGGCGTTTGCGCCCTCCTTGTTGTTTATGCAGTGCTGGATTCCCTGATCTGACAAGGGCTGTACAGCTTGAACCTTCCAGCCTGATCTGCACAGTGGCCTCGATACTTGTTTTCAATGGCAGGCGTCCCTGTGGTTTGTGAGGGCTGAAGTGTCAAGTTTGCATTATCTGCGTGTGGTTTACAGTGTAAAAATGATAGAACCCCCTCCATGGTTTATTGTTTAATATATATATATTATTACCACCATTTGAGACATTTGTCATTTCATTTGGAAGCGTGTGTTTTGTTTTGATTTTCAATATCTCTCTGCCCTCTCAACCCTCCCAGGTCAAGACTGGAAGCAATATGAATTCTCTCCAGTGAACAGCCAGAAAAACACATTTTAGTACAGAGGGCAAAGGTTACTACCTGGTGATGTAAAAATGGATGTGCTGGATATTAAAAATATTTTAGCAGTACCCCAAATTATCATTTAACTTCACTGAATTACCAGTATTCAGTAATGTTTATGGGCCCCACCATTTCTAGCAGAATACATCAGATACCACCATATTAGGAACTTTTAGCATCACAGGACTCAAGCTGCAGTTTCTACTTAAAGGGACTTCTCCCTTCCTAAGGCCTTTGTTACTTAAACAAGGGTACCTACATGTATTTATGCAGGAGTATACATTCGTGTAGGATTTTCTGCATGCCCCTTGTAACGCTTGGTTGAAGCTTACGTTACATAACTGTATAATCTGTTAACCGTTGCTAATTGTCTGTCCCTATTATACTAGTGTTTCTGTTTTTGTGTTTTAACTGGGGTTGTGCATACTAATCCCATTATTCCTTTGGTCAAGCACTAATATAGAAATGTTAATAAAGAATTGTGTCACCTGCATTGTTTTCCATTATTGAAATATCTCTGAACCCAGAGTGTCATAGGTGTTGGGTGGCATGCAAGGTCAGGGCAACCACTGGGAACAAGCCTCAATGAGCGGCCCCTACAGGGGTAGCACTACATGTATATGTAACCAATCACTCTATGATCAATAAAGACTGAAATAAAAACTTATGCAGGCCATAGATGGATCGAAAACCGTCCGTTTTTTAAAAACAAAACGAAAAAGCGGTCGTTCAATAGGCGGCCGTTACCACCAACGGTAAAAAAAAAAAAAAAAAAAAATCGGCCGATTTTCGTCTCGTCTACAGCCGGCATTTAATTACTTCTGTCCATGCGGAGAGCTCCGCTATTATATTTGACATGAAAAAGTATTTCAGTTACAACAATGTATCTATTTGTATCCATTTCGGATACAGATGTTTGTATTATAAATAGATACATTGTTGCAACTGCAATACTTTGTCATGTCAGATATAACAGCGGACTAGATCTTCTTCTCCCATCATTGCCGGGAAAATCAGCCGATTTTTTTCCAATTTCACCGATTAAAAAAAGTGCCAAAATCCCGAAAAAACGGCCAACCAATTAACCCACTGCCGATGAGAAAATCGGCCGAAAAAAAAAAAAAAAAAAAAACGGCCGATTTTTGACCCGTCTATGGCCTGCATTAGACACGTAAGTCATGATTTTCTATAGTGTGAAAAAATGGCGATGTGAACTTCCGATCATGTGCTTTTTTTTACCCCCCTTCATGTTCCTAAGCATTTGAAGTGCACTTGACTTTGCTTACATAAATACATACTTTATGATTGTGCTGACCAGTCAGCATAAATCACGTAATCTAGCTTTCCACAAGTCATTCTGTACACAGTACTGTATCTGTGTGCCTGCCATCCGAGCTATAAAGATGAATTTGCTGTGCTGTACATTATGTGTCTGCCAAGATCAGGGTAAAGAACAGAAATGGCTACTAACTTTACAATGGTAAAAAGCAAAAATTCCTAATTGCTGTCCTTTTCTAGTCTACACTAGAGTCAGTTGCATGCAGGGGATGACTGACAACTCATGGGGCCCCCGGGCCATAGGGGATCATGGGGCCCCTGTGTCCTTGACCACACTCAAAGCACACCCAAAATAGCCTATACAAAAAGGTACCAGCGGCATTTCATGGGGCCCCCTACTGACCCTGGGCCCTCGGGCAGTTCCCGAGCGCTCTTATGGTCAGTCTGCTCCTGGTTGCATGTCTAAACGTAGCCTAAAACTCATTGTCCTTTTTTCTTCTTCAGTTGGCCCTTGTTTTGGTCTGGTAGACCCGTATGTTAACTGTTACTATTTAACTTTCAAAAGTGTTTTACAACACTAAATCTTTTATTTAACTTCTAAATAATACCATTTATGGTTTTAAAACTCAAGTATAAGGGAAATGTAGAGAGAAAATAAAGCTCAGTTTAACCAATCATTTTTTTTACTCATTTTTCATAGTTGACGTAACTGGGAGCATGTCCTTTGCCTACATGCTTTGTACTATGTGTTACTCTTTTCCTTCTCAAAGAAATAGGAGGTATCTTTCAGTTGTATGCTACATGGCCCGGTCACCCACACAGTGAAAGTGACTATTTGTCTGGAGTAGGACCACAGATTTCAGCAGCCTTTTTTGTTGGACCACATTTGTCAAATAAACTTGAAATGAATAGAGCGCCCTACTGCAGAGCACATTTACACGTGACATTATCACATTATTGCGTGTGTGGCAACACATTGCGGATATGTGTTTTAGCATTTCTTTCCTGCTAATATCCTGCAGCCTATTTGCAGCCTCTTCCTGTCTACATGTGTATACTCCAATATTATGCCTTGTTCACACTGGCATTGAAAGCGGGAGTTTGAGGAGCATTTTTAATGTTCCTCAAACTCCTATGCAAATGATAATATGGACAGCACACGATGCTGTTCACATTATCAAAACTTGGGGTGTTGCATGGTGTCGTTTCAAAACTGAAGCTTCATGTGGAGTTCAAGTCAAGTCTATGGTAGTCATTGGTAACGTGCCACAAACGCGCTGGCATGCATGTGCAGTGTGGTTTCGTTGCAGTGCATTAATGGCGTTATAGTTTATTATAGGCATTTGTGGTGCAGTTTTTAACATGCCTTTAATGCGCATCAAACACACCAAAAGCACACATAATGCGTTTGGGGGGAGCATTTTTTACACTCATTAAATGCGAGCCAAACGCACCTATTAATGCACATTTATGCTATATGTGCGTTTGTTAAGAATCAGAAATTTGAGTCAAGTGTGAACAAGCCTTTATTGAATGGCATTTCTCAGGCTGGGTTTCCTGATAATGAAAAATAGTGTGCGATCTCTGTTTAATGTGTATTAAAATGTCCACTTTAGTCACCACCGGAAGCCCGTGTGATAGAATGACAATGCAGGAGCATAATTAGGAGATAGGGATGGGACGTTGCCGCACTGTAGCAGGAATTGTTTGAATATTGGATGATCTAAATGGACTTGTATCTTTGTTTTCAACCTAATCAAAGTTGTGCTTTAAAAAATGTTTCAAATTTGTTTTTAAATTTTGTTAATATGTAAAGACAGATTGAGATTTTTATATTGAAATTTTCATATAGTTGCCCTCTGACTACAACGCCAATGAAGTAACTCTTGTTAATAATTAGATTCCAGATGTTCCATTTTAAAATTGCCTATGCCCTTTGTCTTTACAGGTTTGGTTAAACTAGGTGTACACTGCATAACGGGACAGAAAGTGGCAATAAAGATTGTAAACCGAGAAAAACTTTCAGAGTCTGTCTTAATGAAGGTAGGTCACTGCTGAGCATGCACTTTCCACATCTTATATTAGACTTGTTATCACGTATTGCTATAGGATATCATTAAAAAGCAGGTGTTCCTCATGTTTGCATGAATTGGATGATCAAAGCAACTTTGCTGTAAGCAGTGTATAAGAGGTTAGTTTGGATATCAGTTGGACAGAATAGGAAGGCTGGTTGCTCAGTGATCACATCTTCTTGTGTATGTAGTCACCGTGTGTTAATTTTTCTCACAGTTTAGAAGAACATCCAGATTTAGAAAATGTGGACATTTATATGTATATTTCACAATCTGTAATGATGACCTGATTTTCTTTTTTAAATATTGGATTGTTGTTCCTGAACATGGTTTCCCTTGGTTGGACTGACTGATGTATGTATGGGCAGCTTTATTTGATAAACGATTGACCTTACCATTCCAGATGGTTGCCTAATACTGAAAATTAGTTCTGACACCAAAAAGTAAGGAAAATCCACAGTGCTGCACCTGCTCTTAAAGCGGAGATCCACCCAAAAGGGGATGTTCCACTTTAAGCCTTTGTCCCCCGCTCCCCATTAACCACTTCAAGTCTGAACACTTTCACCCCCTTCCTGTCCAGGCCAATTTTCACCTTTCAGTGCTATCACACCTTAATTGACAATTGCGCGGTCATGCACCACTGTACCCATATGAATTTTTTAGCATTTTTTTGAGACAGATAAAACTTTATTTTGGTGGTATTTATTCACCACTGGGATGTTTATTTGTTTGCTATATAAATGAAAAAATTAATTTCTTTTAAAATTTTGCAAATAAATAATCTTTCTTCATAAATCTTGGCCAAAATGTATTCAGCTATCTTTTTAGTAAAAAAAAAAAAAAAAACCCAAAATTAGTTTATAACCAAAAATTATACTATTTAAAAAAAAATTCAAATTTTTACTATTTTTTTATATTATTTATGTTTTTGTTAACATACTGTCACCCTAGCAGTACAGTGTCACCATAGTAACACTGTACTACTTGTGGGGGGTGATGAAGATTTTTGTTTCTTTTTTGTATTTCAATGTTTTTTATTAATTTATAACAATTAACACAGGAGCAACAAATCACGCCCACGCAGGGGCTATCAATTGCACATAGAGGAACTAGAAATTAGAGAAATCAGTGCTCTAACTCCAACAGGGCAAAAGATACGCCCACGCAGGGGCTATCAATAGCACCTAAATAACGAAACATAAATATAACACTGATAATAACTCAGACTAAAAGGCAGCTATCCACTGCAACACCAAAGCAAACAGAGAAAAAAAAGGGGGGAAAGGAAGGAGAAGTTCAAAAGAAAAAAGGATAGCCAAACCAAGAGCAGGGATCCAAGAACGCCAAAGCGAACAACATCACATCCCCAGTGTTCTGTCCTCCTTATGTGTGAAGGTACATAGCTTGACAGACAGCTAAACCTTTCTCGGCAATGAGTTGACAAAGAAGCAACGTCCAACTTTGTCTTTATTGCAAAGATATAAGAGGTGAAACTGAGGAACAGAAAATAAGGCGCTTAGTAACACTGTCTGCCATGTGACAAAGCATATTATACATTACAGTAAGGCAATGCGCATATAAACACATGTAAGACATGTAGGTTACATAAAACACAGATGCATAAGATATAGACATGTGTGTAGACGTACCGACGATGCTATTGTGAGCCTGAATGTGAAGGTTGGATCCTACCAGCAGCGTGGTTACCACAGGAATGGAGTCTGTGATGAGGAAATGGCTGCTATGAGCAGGGCTGATGATGTAATCAGAGTTCATAGGCTACAAGCTATGGAAGCTGAAATGGGTCAAACTTCTACTGTGAAAAGATGCAGTGTATACAAACAGCCACTAGATGGAGCAGTTACACAATGAACAGAGAATTGCAAACTGATAAGGCATACTAATAATGCCTAATTAACAAAGAACAAATTGCTGAAGGCATGACACTCCCCGTCTGGTATCTAAAGGATACCACATTAAATCACCCCTGGAGAGAGCAACAAAACCAGTTCAGTAACGGGTCTGAGAAAGAGTTTGGGCTCCTGTTGTCTGCAGACCTTGACCTCCACTTTTCTGACTTTCCCATCTTCACTTGGGAACACCTTGGTTATCAGTCCCAAAGGCCAGTCATTTCTTCTTGACTGAGAGTCTTTGACAAGAACAACATTACCAACCTCCATGTTGGGTTTGCTGGTTTGCCATTTATTCCGGACATGTAGAGTAGAGATGTATTGTTTTCTCCATTTATCCCAGAAGGTATCTGCTAGAGTTTGCACTCGTCTCCACTGACACTTGTACAAGTCTTTAGCACTAAATTCGCCAGGAGGAGCCGATGCTGTACCGACTTTTTGGGTGAGAAGAGTGGAAGGGGTGAGCAAGAAGGGATCTTCTGGATCACTGGATATTGAAGTCAAAGGTCTGGCGTTCATGATCGCCACTACTTCGGCCATGAAGGTTGAGAGGGTTTCATGGGTGAGCCTCGAAGTTCCCAGCTGTAGAAAGACAGAATCAAGGATCCGGCGAGCTATGCCAATCATACGCTCCCAAGAGCCTCCCATGTGAGACGCATGTGGGGGGTTGAATGTCCATTTACAGTCTTGGGCGGCAAGATATCTCTCTACATGGTCACTGTCAATGTTTGAGGGGATATGCAGTTCTTTGCAGGCCCCAACGAAGTTGGTACCTCTATCAGAGCGGATTAGTTTAACTGGGCCTCTGATGGAGATGAAACGTCTGAGAGCATTTATAAAGCTGGATGTGTCTAAAGACTCGATAACTTCTATATGCACAGCCCTGATACTCATGCATGTAAATATGACTGCCCAGCGTTTGCTGTTTGCCTGGCCTCCTCTAGTGTGCCGTGTGGTGACAGACCAGGGACCAAACACGTCAAGACCAACATTAGTAAAGGGAGGTTCTATACTGAGTCGGTCCGCAGGGAGGTTAGCCATCTTCTGTGACTGAAACATACCACGTAGTTTTTTGCAAGTGACACATTTGAAAATAAGACAACTCACAAGTCTTTTCGCTCCCACTACCCAAAATCCAGCTGTAAGTAAAGCTCCTTCAGTGAACAAACGTCCCTGATGTTTAGTCTTCTCATGGTAGTGTTGCACAAGTAAAGATGCAATGTGATTGCTTGGAAGTATTATGGGATTACATTCTTTACTCTCGAACTTTGCATTTGAAATACGTCCCCCAACTCTCAACAGTCCATTAGCATCTATGAAAGGGTCAAGCCTCTTGAGGGAACTGTCTTTAGGAACACTCTTTTGATTTTGGATGAGTTCAAATTCTTGAGTATAAACCTCTTGTTGGATACAACGGATGATAACGTCTCTGGCCTGTGTGAGCTCATCCACTGTATGGGCCTTGTGACAGTAATGCCAACCTTTGCAGTGATCTGATCCTGTAGGTGTGGCTCTAAAGGATCTGGCTATGTGGATCAAGCCGGCTATAGCTCTGTTCAGTGATTTCCACGTAGAAAACTTGTTGAATCGTTTGGATCCAAGCTCTTTGTGAGAAACTCTTGTGGTGAGTACAGAAATATGAGGACGAATCTCTGCATCAGCATTTGGTTCTAATAGCTGAAATGAGTATTTCTCCAGGGTGTCAAGTACAGGTTTGTAGAGGAATGGTGGCCCTGTGAACCACGTAGTATCTTTAAGGTGAGCTGCTGGAACAGCTCTTGTAGCATGGTCTGCTGGGTTGAGGTCAGTTGGTACATAGCACCACTGGGTAGGCTGTGTTGACCTCCTAATTCTTTGAACTCTGTTATGAACATAGACATAGAATCTCCTAGTCTCATTGTAAATGTAGCCCAATACTACTTTGCTGTCTGTATGAAACATTGTACTGACAAGTTTTATATCTATTTCTGACACAATGAGATCTGCCAGCTCTACTGCCAGAACAGCGGCACAAAGTTCCAGTCTTGGTATGGTAATCTCAGGGCTTGGTGCCAGTTTTGCCTTGCCCATTACAAAGCCAATTTGGACTTGACCTTTAATGTTTATAGTTTTAAGGTAAGCGACTGCAGCGATTGCTTTTACCGAAGCATCACAAAATATGCACAGCTGCCTAGACTGAACTTCTGCAGGGGAGAAGTGGGCATATGGCCTATAGATATGTAGGTTAGATAATGCCTGTAGAGAGTTTCTCCATGCTATCCATAGTGCTTCTTTCTCTGAGGGAAGTGGCGAATCCCAATCACACGTATCTGTGGTTAACTCTCTGAGCAGAGTCTTACCTTGGATGATCACAGGAGCTGCAAATCCAAGTGGATCATATAGACTGTTAATGGTAGATAACACTCCACGTCGTGTGAAAGGCTTTTGCTCTTGGTCGACCTGAAAGGTAAAGGTGTCAGATTTGAGGTCCCAGCTGAGCCCTAGGCTGCGCTGCATGGGTATCGGGTCTGTCGCTAAGTCTAGATCTTTCAAATCACTGGCATGATCTTGAGTAGAGAAGGCTTCCATAACAACTTTGCTGTTTGAAGCTATCTTATGAAGTCTGCGGTTTGAACAGGAAAGCATACTCTGGGTCCTTTTGAGTAGACTGATTGCAGCCTCTGGTGAGGGAAGCGACTTTAAGCCATCATCTACATAGAAGTCTCTTTCAACAAACTTCTTAACGTCTTTCCCATAGTCTTTTTCACCTTCTTGAGCAGAGAGTCTGAGTCCATAAATAGCGACAGCTGGAGATGGGCTGTTGCCAAAAACATGCACCTTCATGCGATATTCTATGATGTCTTGAGTAGGGTCATTGTCCTTGAACCAAAGAAATCTCAAGAAGTTCCTGTGCTCTTCTTTTACTAGGAAACAATAGAACATTTGTTGTATGTCGGCAACTATAGCGATGGGTTCTTTACGGAATCTGATGAGGACACCGAGAAGTGTGTTATTGAGGTCTGGTCCTGTCAAAAGAACATTATTGAGAGAGACTCCCTCATACTGTGAACTGGAGTCAAATACCACTCGGATTCGTCCTGGCTTCTTAGGGTGGTAAACGCCGAAGATTGGTAGATACCAGCATTCTTCTTTTTCTTTTAGGGGTGGAGCTACTTCTGCATGATTGTTCTCAAACATCTTTTTCATGAATAAGAAGAAATGTTCCATCATCTCTGGTCTTTTCTGAAAGTTGCGTCTAAGTGAACAGAAGCGTTTTAAGGCTTGATACCTGTTGTTAGGAAGATGACGTCTCTGTGTTTTGAAAGGTAGTGGTGCAACCCAGGTGTTTGTTTTATCCTTGAAGAATCCTTGTTCCATTATGCCCAAGAAGGCCTCATCTTCAATAGAGGGAGCTATCTTGTGGTCTTCCTTTGTGCTCTGGAACACCGTGCACCCCAAGTGATCTTGGTCTTCACTGCAAGAGTGGTTCTCGGTTTCTGTAAAGTCAGGATATAGCACACTTGCCAGCTTCTCTCTTAGAAGGAATCTGTTAGGACAAGGCTGAAAGAGGGATGGACGTCGTCCATTCTCCAAGGTATTTGTGTAAAGAGAATTCACTGTGGTTGGCTTGTGAACATTTCCTAGGCAAACATCACCTATGATGACCCACCCCAGGTCAAGCTTCTGAGCATATGGAGAACTATGAGGACCATTTATTTTTTTTCTTACCTTGTGGACTCTTATGATATCTCTCCCAAGGAGAAGTACTATTTGGGCCTTTGGGTCGAGTGCAGGTATGAGATGCGCTATGGTCTTTAAATGTTCATGATGTTATGCTGCCTCAGGTGTAGGAATCTCTTGTCTATTGTTTGGGATCTGATTGCATTCAATCAAGGTAGGTAGTTGCAGGGATGCTTCACTATTTATGGATTTGACTTGGAAACCAGTAGCTCTTCTGCCTTTTTCTTCACTCACACCAGCGCAAGTTTTAAGTGAATATGAAGAGCAGTGTCCTTTAATACTGAAGATATCAAAGAAGGCGGAGTTTGCAAGAGATCTATTGCTTTGGTCATCAAGGATGGCATACAACCTTACCGCTTTCTCTTTATGACCGATGGGGTAAACTGTAACAAGACAAATCTTGGAGCAAGATTTGTTACTAAGACCTTCTCCACAGACTTGGGTGCACTGGGGTGTCACTTCAGGAGGTACTGTGTCTCCCTCCTCCCCGCCGTGCTCTACAGCCTGGTCTGGGGGTGTGAGAGTCCCTGGGGCTGGCCCAGGGTGTAAAGCTGTATTGTGCGCTTCACTGTTGCATTCCGAGCATTTGATGTTCGCTGTGCAGTCCTTTGCAAGATGAGAGGTTGAGGCACAACACCTGTAGCAAATGTGGTTTTCCTTAAGGAAAGTTCTGCGGTCCCTGAGAAGTTTTCCTCTAAATCCTCTTCATTTCAACAATGAGTGTGGTTTCTTATGTAGAGGACATTCTCTGCATGGGTCCTTTGTGGAGATCGTCTCAGACTCTGTAGTACTGTAGGTTTTGTTTGAGGAGTCTTTAAGAGACACACTGGTTTTGTGTACTGCAACCGGTGTACCTTTCATGTTACGAAGTGAGATAGGTTTACCTGATTTGGGGTAAGCGGTGTCAAACATCGAGAAGTTAAAGCTGGGATCATTCCTAGTTTTTGCTTGTTGGTGCACGAAGTCCATAAAGAAAGAGAATGGAGGGAACGAGACATCGTACTGTTGCTTGTACCTGGAACCTTGAGCAATCCACTTCTCTTGCAGGTTGTACGGTAATTTTTGTACTATGGGGTTTACACCACGTGCAGTATCTAAGAATGCCAGACCTTGTAAGTCTCCTTCAGTTTTGGCAACTTGTAGCTCTGTTAACAGATCACTCAGTTCTCTTAGCTTCTGGGAATCTTTGTTTTGGATCTTAGGGAAATCCTCAATTCTTTTGAAAAGTGCGTTCTCTATCACTTCTGGTGAGCCGTAACACTCCTCAAGTCTCTCCCATATCATGTTTAACCCTCTGATTGGGTAGTTAATATTAATGTCTCTAATCCGCCTTGCATGCTCTGTCGACTCATTTCCTAGCCACTTGACAAGAAGATCTACTTCTTCACATGCAGACAGATCCAGATCTCTGATATTATTCCTGAATGATGATCGCCATGACCTATAGCTTTCAGGTCTGTCATTAAACTTGGAGAGTCCCTTGGTTATTAACTCACGTCGGGCAAAGAATTTTAGAAAATCTGACATACCTGTATCTCTGTTTGACAGATTGTTGCTGTAATAGGCACCATCTACTTGTTCTTCCTTAAAGGGTTTGACCATACTGCGATCATTTGTGGGTTTGAATGCAGGTTGCATTGAGGGTTGATGTCCTATGGAACCGTCGACTTGTTCCATGCAGGGTCTTTGGTTAACTGAGGTCGCTTGTTGTATGACTGGAGTCTGTTGGAGCTCCTTAGCAGGGGTTGATGTCGCTCTTGGACCTGGATTTAGGCCGTCTTCTGACTTAGCATGTTGCAGTACGTAATCTGAAGTGAGTTGCGAGTTATTGTGAAGACTGGGTTCGGGCCTACTTATGTAGCTGAGTCTATCGCTTGTGAAGTTTGCTGCTTCCTCTAAAGCCTCTGCTTCTGCTACAGCAGCTGCAGCTTCTTTTTCCACAGTTAGCTTTTCTAGAGCTGCTTCCGTGCATGCTTTCTCTATTTTTAATTGTCTTTCTTGTTCGGCAAATGTCGCGCGGGTTTTGGCGGCCTCGGCCTTCGCGCGGGCAATGGCGACGGTGGAGCTGCTCAAAGATCTCCCTGAGCCTCTGGAGTTAACTGAGATGCGAGACCTTGTCTCGAACTGTCCGGATTCCCTTGCTGACATGATGATGCTGTGAACGGGTTAGCACACTTGCAACCGCTGCGGGTGGCGATGCTGCATAGTTCCTCCTATCCAGCTTGTGAGAAGCCACCGTTTCGCTGCAGTCAGGACTTCAGGAGTCACAGTCCTCGTATCCAGCTTGTAAGAAGCCGTCGTTTCACTGCAGTCAGGACTTCAGGAGTCGCAGTCCTCGTATCCAGCTTGTAAGAAGTCGTCGTTTCACTGCAGTCAGGACTTCAGGAGTCGCAGTCCTCGTATCCAGCTTGTAAGAAGCCGTCGTTTCACTGTTCTGTCCTCCTTATGTGTGAAGGTACATAGCTTGACAGACAGCTAAACCTTTCTCGGCAATGAGTTGACAAAGAAGCAACGTCCAACTTTGTCTTTATTGCAAAGATATAAGAGGTGAAACTGAGGAACAGAAAATAAGGCGCTTAGTAACACTGTCTGCCATGTGACAAAGCATATTATACATTACAGTAAGGCAATGCACATATAAACACATGTAAGACATGTAGGTTACATAAAACACAGATGCATAAGATATAGACATGTGTGTAGACGTACCGACGATGCTATTGTGAGCCTGAATGTGAGGGTTGGATCCTACCAGCAGCGTGGTTACCACAGGAATGGAGTCTGTGATGAGGAAATGGCTGCTATGAGCAGGGCTGATGATGTAATCAGAGTTCATAGGCTACAAGCTATGGAAGCTGAAATGGGTCAAACTTCTACTGTGAAAAGATGCAGTGTATACAAACAGCCACTAGATGGAGCAGTTACACAATGAACAGAGAATTGCAAACTGATAAGGCATACTAATAATGCCTAATTAACAAAGAACAAATTGCTGAAGGCATGACACCCAGGCTAGCCGGGGGGAGCATGGGAAAGGTATATTGCAACCACGGCTCCCATATTTTCAAGAATTTACATTGGGAGCCATTGCAGATACTTGACATCTGTTCATTGAATATCATAGCGGTCAAACGGTCCCGCACCCCTTGAAGAGGGACAAACGGGCTCTTCCAGGCCTGAGCAATTGTTCTAGAGGCCAACAAAAACAAATAGGAAGCCAACTTCTGCTGGTGAGCCAAGAGGCCTGGTATGGGACAATGAAGCAAAGCATACCGAGCATCCCGTCGTATAGAAAAATGGAACAAGGTGAAAAGGAGGCCAAACACATGAGACCAAAAACAAAGCAGCCTCGGGGATGACCACCAGATATGCAATACATCACCACGATGGCCACAACCCCGAAAGCATCGATCATTGCAGGCAGGGTTCGTCTGTGCCAAACAAGCCGGAACCCAATACCAACGAAACAACACCTTGTAGGCCGCCTCCAGCGTGGTCGTATTAAAAGAGCATTTAGCTACAAGCGACCAGGCCCTATTCCAGTCCCCCAGATCCACAACCACTCCCAGGTCGCGCTCCCACTGAACAACATATGAAAGAGAAGTATGCGATGAGCGTCTATTCAAGGCTGCATAAAGAAGGGAGATAAGGCCCGGGGCGCCCAGACGCTGTTGGCAAAGCAGTTCAAAGGCAGATTTCTGAAAACAGAAGTGCCCCACAATTAGAGCAGCCAATGTCGCAATTGAAGGTAACGAAAAAATTCCGCCGGAGGGACATCCCGTGACTCCCGAAGAGAATTCCAGGTGGGGAAGGACCGAGAGGTCAAAAAGTGTCGTACTTGTGAAAAACTGTTGGCCACCCACCAAGAAAATTTCATTGAATGATCTAAACCCGGTGGAAAGAGGGGGTTGTTAGTAATCGGGAGCAAAGGCAAGAAAGGTGACATTAGGCCACTGGAGTAATGTACCGAGTCCCACACTTGTAAGCCAGGGAGCAAAATCGGACTCAGTGCCATGGGGTGCAGGGCAGGGGGAAGCCATAGAAGCGTCAAAATCGCAATAGGGGCACAATTAGGTAATTCCAGCAGGACCCAGAGAGGTATGTCTGAGGAAGCATGCAACATAGATAGCAGGGCGATCTGGCTCGCCTATTATTTAGTTACATTGGGAACCCCAAGGCCACCCCGGAGTCTATGGACAAAAAGCGTAGTTCTGGAAACTCTGGGGCGTTTATCGGCTCAGATAAAACGCATAATCTTCGCCTGAAGCAACCGAAGAAAATGAGGAGGAATCAGCACTGGGAGGGTGCGAAAATAGTATAACAATTTCAGCAAGATGGTCATTGTCACTGAATTGATCCGTCCTATCCATGACAGGTGCGGAAATTGCCAAGAATGCATAAGAGAGGACACAGAGCGAAGCAATGGATAGTAATTTGCAGCAAACAGTGAGTCATAGGTGGGGGTCAAGCGAATGTCTAGGTATTCAAGAGAAGAGGCCCATTTATAAGGGCAGTGGAACTGTAGGCGGGAAACCAGATCTGAGGCCAAAGTAATATTAAGCGCGTCTTATTCAAATTGATACAGAGACCCAAAATCAAAGAGAAGCGCTCCAGAACCTGTTGCAAATTTGGAAGTGTCGTCAGGGGATTAGTGAGAGTCAAGAGGGCATCGTCTGCAAAAAGGTTCAACTTGAACTCCTGTCCCGCGTATGGAATTACAATCAGTCCGGAGCGCCATAGCCAACGGCTCAAGCGCCAGGACAAAGAGCGCCGGAGACAGGGGGCATGCCTGTCTCGTACCTCGCCAAATAGGAAAGGGATCTAGAAATACCCAGCGTATTTAACGGAAGCCGAAGGGGAAGAATACAAGGCTTGAATCCAAGAAAGAATAGAGTCCCCAAAACCCCAGTGAGACAGCACAAACCGCAGATATTCCCAGGATAGAGAATCAAAGGCTTTATATACAGTGGGGATCGAAAGTTTGGGCACCCCATCTAAAAATTTGTATTAATGTGCATAAAGAAGCCAAGGAAAGATGGAAAAGTCTCCAAAAGGCATCAAATTACAGATTAGACATTCTTAGAATATGTCAACAAAAGTTAGATTTTATTTCCATCATTTACACTTTCAAAATAACAGAAAACAAAAAAATGGCATCTGCAAAAGTTTGGGCACCCTGCAGAGTTAATATCTTGTACTGCCCCCTTTGGCAAGTATCACGGCTTGTAAACACTTTTTGTAGCCAGCCAAGAGTCTTTCAATTCTTGTTTGAGGTATCTTTGCCCATTCTTCTTTACAAAAGTCTTCCAGTTCTTTGAAAATTCTGGGCTGTCTGTCACGCACTGCTCTTTTAAGGTCTATCCATAGATTTTCAATTATGTTGAGGTCAGGAGATTGTGAAGGCCATGGCAAAACCTTCAGTTTACGCCTCTTGGATTTCGAGGTGTGTTTAGGATCATTATCCATTTGTAGAAGCCAACCTCTCTTTAACTTCAGCTTTTTCACAGATGGCATCAAGTTACCATCCAAAATTTGCTGAAATTTTATTGAATCCATTTTTCCTTCTACTCTTGAGATGTTCCCTGTGCCACTGGCTGCAACACAACCCCAAAGCATGATTGATCCAACCCCATGCTTAACAGTTGGAAAGAGGTTCTTTTCATTAAATTCTGTGCCCCTTCTTCTCCAAACGTACCTTTGCTCATTCCAGCCAAAAAGTTCAATTTTAACCTGATCGGTCCACAGAACTTGTTTCCAAAATGCATCAGGCTTGTCTATATGTTCATTTGCAAAGTTCAAACGATGATTTTTGTGGTGAGGACGTAGAAGGGGTTTTCTTCTGATGACTCTTCCATGAAGACCATATTTGTACAAGTATCTCTTTATAGTGGAATAGTGTACCACAACTCCAGTGTCTGCCAGATCTTTCTGGAGGGATCGTGCAGTCAAACGTGGGTTTTGAATTGTTTTTCTCACAATCCTGCGAGCTGTTCTGTCTGATATTTTTCTTGGTCTTCCAGATCTTGCTTTATCTTCCACTGTTCCTGATGACTGCCATTTCTTAATTACATTCCGAACAGAGGATATTGACATCTGAAAACGCTTTGCTA
The DNA here is from genome assembly GCF_062004578.1 of Staurois parvus. Taxonomy (NCBI): domain Eukaryota; kingdom Metazoa; phylum Chordata; class Amphibia; order Anura; family Ranidae; genus Staurois; species Staurois parvus. Next base: position 11,703,217 of record NW_028318344.1, on the reverse strand, counting down.
TCTTCTTATAGCCTTCTTCAGCTTTGTGAGCGTCAACTATTTTCAGTTTCAGTTTTCTAGACAACTGCTTAGAAGAACCCATGGTGCTGATTGTTGGGGCAAGGTCAGATGAGTCTGGGCATTTAAAACCTTTGAGATTGACATCACCTGGTCTTCCCAGACGATGATTGAGAACAATCTATGACACTGGCAGGTCTCAGCTTGGCAAAGGGGGCAGTGCATGCTATAAATTCTGCAGGGTGCCCAAACTTTTGCAGACGCCATTTTTTTGTTTTCTGTTATTTTGAAAGTGTAAATGATGGAAATAAAATCTAACTTTTGTTGACATATTATAAGAATGTCTAATCTGTAATTTGATGCATTTTGGAGATTTTTCCATCTTTCCTTGGCTTCTTTATGCACATTAATACAAATTTTTAGCTGGGGTGCCCAAACTTTCGATCCCCACTGTATGTCTAAAGACAGTAAGAATCCCGGTAGTTTCCGCTGTTGTAGAAAATGTATAAGATGGACCACCTTACGAACATTATCACCCGCCTGTCTCCCAGGGACGAAACCCACTTGGTCTCTGTGGATCAGGCTACGCAAGTATTTATTGATACAAAAGCTAAGAATCTTGCCCAAGATCTTCAGGTCTTCATTAAGAAGAGAAATGGGCCGAAAAGGCTTGCGGTTCCTGCACATCATCGGTCGTCTTGGGACTCATGGAAATATGAGCTTTAAGGCAATGAGCCCTGTCGTAACTCATTAAAATAGTCAGCCAAGAAGGGTGCTAACAGGGTTGCAAATTTCTTATAATAGAGGCTGGAAAAGCCGTCTGGACCCGGGGCCGCGGTAGACCGTAGAGATTTAATAGCTTGGAGCACTACCGGTACGGTGACACCGGCATTGAGGGCCTTCTGCGTTGCCTCAGATAGTCCAGGAAGTTGGAGGTCTTGAAAGAATGCCTCTGCCTCAGCCACAGGGAAGGGATCTGGATTGGCGTAAAGGCGCGAAAGAAAGTCCGCGAAACGAGAGACAATCTGCTGGGGATTAGAAGTACAGCCACCCACAGGAAGTCACGATCGGATCGGTTTATGGGGTTCCCCACAGAATTGAGTTTCCTGGCCAGCATCGGACCAGGCTTATTAGCACAGTAATAAAATGTGTGTTTGGCCCAATGCAGGGCCCGTTCTGCTTCTGAAGAGGCGAGTAGGTCCAACTCTGCCGCCAGGGCGTCCCGAGCGCATTTATGGGCCGTGGATGGGAATGACTTCCAACGAGCATTCTCAGAGGCCAACAGAGAATGGAGCTCCAAAAGTTGCCCCTCCCCCATTCTCGCTTCCGAACCGCCGCCAGCTGTATAACCTGACCCCGAACCGTGGCTTTGTGCGCCTCCCACATGGGTACTGCCGAAGAAACAGATCCCGAGTTTTCCGTGAAGTATGTGCGAAAGCAAGATTCTATGTGTTGGCAGGTGACCTGAGTGGTCAATAAAGAATCATTAATGCGCCAGTGAAAGGTGCGCCGTACCAAGCCAGAAAGGGCCAGGAGGAGTACCAGGGGATCATGGTCCGACCAGGGCGAGGTGGGAATTTGTTTCTTTTTTTACACTGATTGCTTTTACACACATAAAGGCTAATAATTTCTCCTCTCTGGTTGCATTCTTGCAGCCATTGAGAAATACTGTGAGAGCTGTGATTGGTCACAGCTTGTCAGAGGTACAAGGCTGTTGTGAATAGCCTTGTGCCATGTGACCTCTGTGATCATTCACAGATTTCACAAGTAGTAAGCAATGATGTCAGGAAGTGACATCTTGTTTACTACTGTTCATGTGATCACTGATTGTCCAATCAGGGATCGCATGAATAGGGACCTCACACAGAGGTCCCGTACAGTGATCGGTGTTCCTGTGCTCCCAGGGAGCATGCACAGGCAGTGAATGCAGGGGCCGTTTATAAACGGCAACCCGCTTTGGAACTGCTCCCATCCGGCCGTTTATATGCATGGGCTGGATGCGAAGCGGTTAAGGATTGGCACCTTTGAGGAATGAGGGGGGGGGAGAGCGGGTATCAGAATTTGACAGGTACCCGTTCCCACTTCTGCTGCGATCTCCTCGGCGATCGGAAGCGGAAGTTGTCCTCCCCCCCCCCCCCCCCTCCCCGTAGTCTTGTGGGACACATGACAGGTCCCAGAAGACTACAGAAGCATTCACAAAGCACAGCGCTTCTTGCGCATGCGCAGTGGGCACCCAGTTGTGAAGCCGCAAGCTGTCACAGCCGGGTACCCACACTGAAGATGCTGGCGCCAGGGAGAGAAGACGTCTGGTGAAACCAGCGGTGTCTGTATTTTAAAAGTCAGCAGCTACAGCTTTTGTAGCTGCTGACTTTTGTTTCATTTTTTTCAGCTGGAACTCTGCTTTAATCTAACCCTTAGGGTGACTCTTACACTTAAATTAGTAATAAACCTAAATGAAATCATTTATTACAATACAGCTTACCAATTCTTAGATGTGATGGATTCATTCATTTTCTTTTTAAAGCTTTCTATTTTCACCTGGCAAGCCAACTAGTAAGTCTGTTGTGTTTCAAAAGAACAAGCTGTCCAGCAGAATGTATGAGATACAAAGAGGGGACAAACCAATTAACACTCATAGAGGTGTTTACAATGATCAGCTTTTATTTATTTATGTATTTATGCTTTAACTGTTTCCAAAGCATTAGCTGGAGTTTGTCTTCAATTTGTTAGCATATCTACTAGTTCATCTAACACTCCCCTCCCCCCAGATTAACAATACTTCTGTCCGAAGGTGCCCACTGTGCTCCTTCCTTCATGGTCTTTGAACTATGACCAAGAGGCTTAAAAAGGCCAATACTATACAAAGGGGTGGGGCACAGAGCAGCCATAGCTAAAGTGGTTGTTAAGGCAGAAGGTTTGTTAACGTCATGCACTTCAGTCCATTTAACATGGTTTCCTATGGAGTGCATTTTTGGAAAGGGTCAGGGACTTTTTTTAAATGCAACACAGTGCGTTTGTGGTTCAGTAGACTTCAATAGACACGGGATATGTAGTGCTTTTTTTTTATGTGCTTTTGATGCACTTTTTTTTGCCAATAGGAAAGTATTGACTTTTATGCCCCTTTCATGTGACTTTGATGCAACTCTGGATGGGTGCGACTTGGATGTGACCTTTTTTTTTTTGCTAATAGCAAAGTATGACAGTTCTGTTCATGTAGTGCAACTTTGATACAACTTTAAACTCTCTGGCATTCAAATAGCATCAAAGTCATATCCAAGTCTCACCCATCCAAAGTCACATAGAACTCACACCCATCCAAAGTCACATCAAAGTTGCATCAAAATGGCATTAAAGTCAATACTTTCATATTGGCAAACAAATAAACACAAAATGCTTTAAAAAGCTGCAAAAATGAAAAATGCACTATAAAATGTGCAGGGAAAATGCAGCAATCACAACATGCAGAGATGTTAACCTAGCCTCATTCTTACCTGAGCCCAATCTCAATCCAGCCATGTGCATGAGAGCCCAGGCTCTCTCCTCTCTCTTACTCCTTACTGGGTCTGATACAGCAGTGGGAGCCATTGGCTTCTGCTGCTGTCAATCACAGACAGCGAGGATGGAGTGGGGGCGGGGCTGAGCTGTGCTCTGTGTGTTTTATGGAAACACAGAGTCGGCTCAAAAGTGAGCTCACCTGCAAGAAGCTTGTTGTGGGACCAATCAAGAGAATGATCAGGGTAAGTATAACATGTTTGTTATTTTAAAGAAAAAAACAGAATGTTTAGTATCACTTTAAAGTGAATTGGAAGCTGTTGTAAGGAAAGCATTAGGAGTTTGTTATGCAATCAACCCTTTTTCTGTTATTAGAGGCTTTTTTGTTAATTCTATTTTGCCGTTGATTTGATGTCAGCAGTCACTTTTATCCATAGTAAACATTTTTGTTTCGGTGCTGTGAAGCATCCCTAAGAAAGGGGAAGGATTTTGGAGCTTTCCATTTTAGTGGAGTGTAATGTTGTGGTTTAATTTCTTTTATGTGTTTTTATTTTTCTGTCATGTTAAAGGACCTTTTTAAAGTTTGTGGTGCTCAAAGCTGAGCATTCATTTGTTACTGACCATTTGTTTTTGGAGGTATCTTTTGATCGCAGCAGGCTGCTGCATCATTTGACAGATGAATAAACTAAGTGCAAGAACATTGTGTGCCTAACTACATTACATTCACTGCATCCTCTTTTTACTATATAAAATAAAAGTTAGACACACACCAGTTAGACCTATTATCCCTAATAAAACTTTCCTGCTGCTGACAATATTTTAATTTTCCTAGTAAAACAGCTGCCTGTTTGCTTTGTCTCTACATTTTGGCCCTGCTTAAAACTGTCCAGCTTCTGGACAGTTTTACACTGCTGTAGGTTACGCATTGTCTTAATTCTAGTAGTAAAAAGCCAATTTGCGCTCATTGTTTCTAGTAAATTCAGGCCTAGCCTTGCAATTTAAAATTGTCTTGTTGCTGGCCAGTTTTACACTGCTGTGACATTAGTGATATCTCATTTGTTTCTCTTTTTTTAAAGTTTTTATCGAATTTCAAAAAGATTTTTACAATTTTTACACGTGTTCCTGACAATATGAAATAGTACAAATAACAAAGCGTATTTTAACTGGTTCCCAACCGCGCTATAGCCAAAGGACGGCTACAGCATGGTTGTGTAATCCTGGGATGACATCTATCATTCCAGGACAAGCCCCCTGTGTGCCCCCACCGGTGATCGCTGTGTCCTACGGACACAGCTGATCACGAGGTACGGTAAACCGCCAATCATAGCGGCCTTTTACCACGTGATCAGCTGTGTCCAATGACAGTGATCACAGGTTAAATACAGTTGCCAGTTATCGGCTGCACTTTCCTCACGCTGTTACAGGTGCCAGCGGGGAATCACCTACCGACCGGGACATGGTATTCAACAGTTGAAGCCGCCTACCCAGAAATGCATATATGCAATATATATATATATATATATATATATATATATATATATACACACACATACATATACACATATACACACACACTGTATATGCCAAACCTTTTATCTATACAAGATGTGCATAGCCGCTGCGTAATGTTTAAAAAGCTACACAGTGCTGTCATGAAAAAGACCACTACAGACAGTCATTAAAGTATAAAAGCATAAGGCATTAAAACATATCCAAAGCCCTCCTTTGCAAACTCTATCCAAAAGATGACAAGGACTTTTTGGAAATCAGAATAAATTAAAGAAGATTAAAGAAGATCTGTGGTAATTTTCCATCATTTTTTTAACAGTTCTGTCCCCTATGGCGGGCCGTATCAGCATTATGGTTGCCGCAAAGGGCCAGTTATATCTGTAAGACTAGATGTCCAGAGCACCCCAAGAATGTCAAGAATCCCACACCCTCCCTAACATCTTTGTGCACCCACTTTGAGGGCAGAGCTGGAAAGCAGAAAGTGCAGTGTCTGGAGGAGGACCAGGGGAGGAGTGGAGTCAGCTGCCAGAGTCTGCTGAATGCTGAGATCAGGGGAGGCAGAGGCGAGGGTGTGTTGAGGCTGCACTGAGAGGTGCAGAATTTGGCATAGAAGTTCTATTCTCCTCTCTGCTGCTGACATCTGAGACAAGGTGGAGGCGGAGACAGGGTGGTACCTGCAGGAGAGGTGCAAGGGCCACATGAAATGGCCTGGAGGGCCGTGTGTTTGACACCTGTTTACTGGTGTCTCATGGTTTTAAGTCCTTTCTAACACTAATTTATGAGGCCTGAGCTCCCCACCCCCACTTTCTACCACTGCCTATTCAACAACAGCTGTGATGGAGATGGCTGATGCACAGCCGCAGCTTGTCTTGGTTGTGATTACTTTCTTGAGACAACCCACGGCAAGAGAAATGCAGTGACAAGGGGGATGTGTCAGCCTCTGCATTCCTCTTGCCATTGCATGTATTGGGGTAGGGCTGTCAGCTGAGACAAGCTGCAGCTATGAATCAACCATCTTCTTCATAGCTGTGGTTGTATTGGCAGCAGCAGGAGGGTGGCAGGTCAGACCCCTTAACTAGGGTTAGAAAGCACTTAGAAACATGGTGCAAATTACTACATGTACTTTGTCCCATAGGGGACAGAACTGTAAAAAAGTATAATGTTAGATTTTAAATCAAATCGTTAAAATGGTAGTTACATTTTCAAACTATTTATAGGTAAATATAACTTCAGGTTCAGTGCACACTTGTCTGCCTTTTAAATAAAATGGCTACATGTTAGCTACAGGGATGCCTCTTGTGTCTTTCAACAGCTCACTTACCATAAGAAGGATGGCTTGTTCTATACAGTGTTGCTATGTACATTATAGTTCAGTAACGGTTTCCATGTTTTAGGTCGTGGTGGATTGTAGATGGAAATACATACACAGGCATACCTTGGTTTATGAACACCTAGGTTAATGTAATTTTCAGTTTACGAATGAAAATCCATTGAAAATAATGCCTTGGTTTACAATTTTTTTTCACAATACAAAGTAAGTTTTCCCAGGATGCATTGCGCCTGGGCCCCGTGCCTTTAAAGTGCACTTTATAAAGAATTTTGAACAGATAAGACTTTGACTTTTTTCTGACCTCTGGAACGGATTAATTGGTTTTCAGTGCATTTACTAAAGTTTTTTTAATCATGTCCCTGTACAGTATTTATGACTTTAAACCACTTGCCTACCGGGCACTTATACCCCCTTCCCGCCCAGGCCAATTTTTAGCTTTCAGCGCTGTCACACTTTGAATGACAATTCCGTGGTCATGCAACACTGTACCCATATGAAATTTTTATCATTTTTTTGAGACAGAGCTTTCTTTTGGTGGTATTTAATCACCTCTGGGTTTTTATTTTTGCTAAACAAACCAAAAACCACAGAAAATTTTGAAAAAAAAAACATTTCTTAGTTTTTGTTATAAAATTTTGTAAATAAGTGATTTTTCTCCTTCACTGATGTGCACTAATGAGGCTGCAGTGATGGGCACTGATAAGCTGCACTAATGGACACTGATAGATGGCACTGATGAGGAGGCACTGGTAGGTGGCACTGAAGGGCATTGATAGGCATCACTGATGGGCACTGAAAGATAGCACTCATGGCACTGATAGACGGCACTAACTGGCGGCACTGACTGGCAGCACTGACTGGCAACTCAGATGGGCACTGGTATGTGGCATAGATGTGCACTGGTAGGCACTGATATGTGGCATTGATGTGGTACTGACAGGTGACATTAATGAGCACTGACACCTGGCACTGATGGACACTGACAGGTGGCACTGCTGGGGCTACACTGATCATCAGGGCACACTTGATCATCAGTGCCCTGATGATCTATGCACATGTCCTCTCTGAAGGATGCTGATTACCGGCTCTCCTCTCCTCTGGAGCTACCAGCGTGACAGCCCGTGAGGAGAGAAATGCAGATAACCAGCATTTCCCTATTTACATGCGATCAGCTGTGATTGGACACAGCTGATCACATGACTGAGCCGACATCTTTGGCTCTCTGTTGATTGGTGATATGCTGTGTCCGAGGGACATAGCGCACCACCGATCGCCGCGCTGCATGCTCCTAAAGCCGCGCATGCGCGGTTAGAATGGGAGGACGTCATATGATGTGCTCCCTGAACGAGAGAACTGCCTTGTGCTCGTCATTACCTTATATGGCGAGCGGGAGGCAGTTAAAATGCACTTTGTAAAGTGTTTTGAACAGATAAAAGATTTTTTTAAAAACTTTTTTTCTGACCTCCGGAACGGATGAATTGGTTTTCAATGCATTCCTATGGAAAACTGCATTTCGGTTTACAAATTTTTTGCAATATGAAACGTCCCAGGGAACGCATTAAATTTGTAAACCGAAGTACGCCTGTAGTTACCGGTAATTCTATAGAGAATCATAGGACTTGTACAGATTTTAGACATCTGTTCCTGTTATTAGCCTGAAGCTTTATTTCTTTCTAGGTTTGGCCCATGCTGTTTGCTTCTCTTAACACTGTACTCTTCCATGTCAGCTTTGCCCTACCACTTCATCAACTGCTTTGGGGGTTTGCAGTTAAAAGCTGCTTTCATAAATGTTTCACCTGTTCTTCTAAAAACGAACAAGCCCCTTTTCTGCTGTCAGGTCACTAGGCTGGGCATTTTCCTGTTTGTTTCTTATTTTTGCTTCCTCATTGCCAATTGTTCTGAGCAAATATGGCTGTCCCTGTGTGCAGACATGATTACAAAATATATCTAGACACAAAGTTTTTACAACATTAAAACATATCATTCAGGTTATTTACATAAAGTGGATCTGCTATACATATTTATTTTAAAAAGATCATTGAAATGGTTATACATTCCCTTTATAGCTGCACTCTGGGAACACCAGCAAGGCTCGCACTAAATATTTTAAGGCTTAAAGTGTATCTGTAGTCAAAACATTTTTTTTTGTTTTGGATGGCATGGGAAATTAGAACTCTGGATCTCAGAATTTATTTTGTTTCACTTTGTCATTCGGACAACCTTTTTGCCAGACAGGAATAGTGGCAAGCTCTCCTACGCAGACAAAAGTAAAAATGTATTTTTTGTTAAGTAGGGGAAGCTTCTGTCATCTTTTTATTGGTGTCTGTTTTTCTGTTGAAGATCCCTTTCTCTCTGGTAAAACGGTGTTCCCAAAAAAAGTAAGTGAGGGAAAATACCTACTAACAGGGCCCAAAATAGAATTAAATCCTGACAGGGGTTCTAATACCTGTACACTCTATGCCCCATACCCCTACCATTAGACCAATAACACTGCATTAGATAGACACATTGATTGCTTGTCTTGTGATGTCATTAATATCCAGCCTTTCCTCATCCACACTCTAGAACCCAGAATGTCAAGAACACACTCATGAGCTCCTTGAACTACAGAATAGGAAGTAATCATGTCAAAGTTGCTGGGTGGTGGAGTAACAAGTGTAGCATTACCCTTGTAGGAGCCACTGAGGTTAACTAGTTCTTCCCCAATACTGTAGTATAGAGGTTGCCTGCTCACCTAAGTCCAAGTCCACTCATTGTGGCTCCAATTCACAGGCTAGAGGTTTGTCTTTTTGTTATTTATTGCTTGCATAATTTGTAACAGGAAAGGAATTGGGGCATGGGGTACTCCAGAATGCTCAGTAACATTAAACAGAGGATGCTCTTCTCCTTGTGGATATGGCAGTTAAAAGCCAAAGAACATGAGGTAGTCTCAGATCAGTTTAAGACCTCAAAGCTGAAGACCATGAGGCACATCTCTTGGTATCTGGTTACCAGGCACAGCTGCACAGCTATAGGTAATCTGTGCAGTTTTGGGGTGCTGCACAGACAAAGGGTCAATCAAGGTCTCACAAGTCCCCAGGACAGTTGCCTCTTTTTAGCTTCCTCTGGACATGGTCCAGTCCGTAACACTCTTTTCAGACCTGATCCCCTGGTACAGGAATCTTGCATGGTTTCAGATTAATTCCAGGTCACAGTCTTGCCACTGCCGATACCCAACAAAACAGCACCTCAGTCAAAATGTGCTTCAGGCACAAGCAACCCCCTGAAGTTCACAGAAACCTTCCAAGATGGTGTAAAAAACAGTCTCATCAGGGCTACAGGCTATTTACCACCTCCCAGACCACCTTCTGTGTACTTCTCCTTGGGGATTGGCCAGGCATGGTAAATATTTAGGCCAGCTATTTGAATTTCCTGTCCTAAGTTCTGGAAGCTTCTGTGAGAGGCAGGGGGAAACAATCAAACTCCCAGTCTGTGAAACCATGGGCAGACCAGAGCAAATGGTTACTGCACCCCTGCTTACAGATGGAGCCAAGAACTAGATTTACCTAGCATCCTATACTAGGAGGGTGCTACACAAAGCATATAATAAAATATTATAACAGAAACTACTGTTTTTGACAATGATTATATCAAGAGTAGAGATGAGCGAATTATTCAAAAATTCGATTCGGCTGATTCGCCGAATTTGCGGGAGAAATTCGATTCGATGCGAATTTATTCGCTGCAAATTTAACTTATTAAAAGGGTTTCTAGGCTTCAGAGAGCCTTTATATTAGTGCAGAACACTGTACCTTTAATTTAAATGCCCTTGGAGTCTGCTGGGGAAGAGAAATAATACTGTCAGTCAGTATGACATGCAGATGAGTGCCGTCGATCTTAGAATCACCGCACACTTCACTCATTTGGGCAGTCACGGGGCACGAAGAAGAAGAAGAATGAAAAGAAGAAGAAGAAGAATGAAAAGAAGAAGAAGAAGAATGAAAAGAAGAAGAATGAAGAGAAGAAGGAAGAATGAAGAAGGAAGAATGAAGAGAAGAATGAAGAGAAGAAGGAAGAATGAAGAAGGAAGAATGAAAAGAAGAAGAATGAAAAGAAGAAGAATGAAGAGAAGAATGAAGAGAAGAATGAAAAGAATGAAAAGAAGAAGAATAAGAATGAAGAGAAGAAGAATAAGAATGAAAAGAAGAAGAATAAGAATGAAGAGAAGAAGAATAAGAATGAGAAGAAGAAGAAGAATGAAAATAAGAAGAAGAAGAAGAAGAAGAATGAAAAGAAGAAGGAGAAGAAGAAGGAGAAGAAGAAGGAGAAGAAGAAGGAGAAGAAGGAGAAGAAGAAGGAGAAGAAGGAGAAGAAGAAGGAGAAGAAGAAGGAGAAGAAGAAGGAGAAGAAGAATGAAGAGAAGAAGGAGAAGAAGAATGAAGAGAAGAAGAATGAAGAGAAGAAGAATGAAGAGAAGAAGAATGAAGAGAAGAAGAATGAAGAGAAGAAGAATGAAGAGAAGAAGGAAAAGAAGAATGAAGAGAAGAAGAATGAAGAGAAGAAGAATGAAGAGAAGAAGAATGAAGAGAAGAAGAATAAGAATGAAGAGAAGAAGAATAAGAATGAAAAGAAGAATGAAAAGAAGAAGAAGAAGAATGAAAAGAAGAAGAAGAAGAATGAAAAGAAGAATGAGAAGAATGAAAAGAAGAAGAATGAAAAGAAGAAGAAGAAGAAGAATGAAAAGAAGAAGAAGAAGAAGAATGAGAAGAAGAAGAATGAAAAGAAGAAGAATGAAAAGAAGAAGAAGAAGAAGAAGGAAAAGAAGAAGAATTCCAGTACAGCAAAAAGTGTATCTGCAGAGAGCTCCGCTATTTCTGACAGTTCTCTGACAGTTCCTTCACATTTACAGTGGTTGAAACATTGTATCTATTTGTTTCCGAATAAAAACATCTGTATCCTAAATGGAAACAAATAGATACAATGTTTCAACCGCTGTAAATGTGAAGGAACTGTCAGAAATAGCGGAGCTCTCTGCAGTGACACTTTTTGCCGGCTGATCGGGGAAAATTCGATTCGTGCATCCGAAGTTTGCTAAAATTCGGATTCGGTGCGAATCAAATTTTTCCTAATATTCGAAACGAATTCCACTTCGCCAAGTTCGATTCGCTCATCTCTAATCAAGAGTTATAACAACTATAATATGGCAATATTTTATTTCAGGGAATTGATCCAAGTGAAATGGAGTTTGATCAGCATCGTCTATTTTCTTTTTTTTTTCAACCTTACTATATATGTAACTACAATTAGGTTAATCATATTTCATGGAAAGAATATTTGATTTCTGTCCCTTTGGTATTACACTCCAGTGAGAATTGCAAGATACGTTCCCACTTACATTGCTCAATGCTTTCAGGGGTGCTCAGACCTAGGTGCTATTAAACACATATGTCCCAAAGTTAAATGCCTATGGATTAGTCTATGCCATGATCAACTTGATCCTACACTCGATTCTACGTTAAGACCCATGGAAAGCTTTATTACATAAGGCCATATCAGGAATAACAAAAAGGGAATGTGTTTTCGGGCTTTATGGCCACAAAACAGACAATTGCTAAAGCATGGAAAATGCTGTTTTTATGTTCCATTAAGTGAAAAGACGGGTATGTTAGCTAATAGATATCTCACAGCAATACTCACACAATTTATATGTATTTGGCAACCATGTTTGGATCAGTTCCCACTGATGCGACCACCCACATGCTTTCTGGAATTATAAGATACTGAGTTTGATACACCACGCCAGTCATCAGCTCCCTGGAGGGTTTCCCGCCCCACACTGTCCCTCCCCCCCACATCTTATCTTCTTCCCCTCTTTCCTTCCTAGCTCTTTTTGCCCTACTTCACTAAGCCACAGGGTATTGTCTGCAGTATATGTCAGACCACCCCGTTTTCTTTTTGTCCCCTCGAGACCTACTTCTGTCTACCATCACATGCTCTGTCCTCGGGTACACTTCGCACTGGCCATTGAATATGATGGCTACTTCAGTAGCTCTCCCTCATTTTAGCCTGGCCTTTTGGTCTGTAATAGAGATATGCATTAACATAAAGTTCTGCTCTGTGCACCATTTTCATCCTATATCCCTTCAAGCTCTCAGAGCGCATATTATTATTGATAATATACAGGATTTATATAGTGCCAGTTTCCACAAGCTTTACAATATAAAGGGGGACAGTGCAATTACAGCACAGTTCAATACAGAAGGAATAGGAAGGCCCTGATCATGGAGCTTACAGGGATTAATAGGTGGTACAAAAGGTAATAGCTGCAGAGGATGATCTGATGGAGATGACTTAGAGTAAGTACAGTTTTTAGGTGGAGGTGGGGTAAGCTTCCCTAAATAAAATTAGTTTTCAAGGATTGCCTAAAGGCAGACAGAGTAGGAGCTGACTGTACCTACTGGGGCATGGAGTTCCAGAGGATGGGAGAGGCTCTGTAGAAGTCTTGGAGGGGAACATGGGAGGAGGTAACAAGAAGGGAGCTAAAGAGCAGAAGGTCTTGGGAGAAGCGGAGAGGACAATTTGGGTGATATCTGCAGATGAGGTTGGTGATGTAGTTGGGGGGAGTGTTGTGAAAGCTTTGTATATTGTGGATAGTATTTTGAATTTTATACGTTGGGGTAATGGAAGCCAGTGAAGGGATTGGCAGAGAGGAGCAGCAGTCACGGATCAGTTAGTAAAGTATTTATGATAGACTAAAGGGGGAATAGCCTGTGTAAAGATGACCAGCGAGGATGGAGTTGCAGTGGTCAGGGCAGGAAATAACCAAAGAGTGAATACGTTGTTTTGTTGTGCCATTAATTAGGAAGCGGTGAATTCTTGAAATTTTGCGGAGGTTAAGGCTACAAGATTTAACTATTGATTGGATGTAGGAGACGAAGGAGAAGTCAGAGTCTAGGCTTATACCTAGCACCCTGGCATGTGTGGAGAGACCAGTGATTGTGATCTCAATGGTAAAGTGTTCGGGGGTGGATCGCGGAGCAGGAAATATTACAAACTCTGTGTTAGAAAAATTGAGTTTGAGGAAATGGTGTTACATCCATACTGATATGTCGCTCAGTAAATTTTTCATACGTGAGGAGATTGAGGGGGTGAGTTGAGGAGCTGAGAGATAGCTCTGGGTGTCATTGGCATAGAGGTGGTATTGGAAGCCATGGGGGGTTAGCAACTGGCCAGGGATGAGGTATAGAGAGAGAATAGGAGGGGCCCAAGGACGAAGCCTTGGGGTACCATAACAGACAGAGAGGAGATGGTTTTGTATGTGACAATGAAAGTGCACTGAGATTCTTAAGTATGAATGTTATCAGGTGAATCTTTTTTCCTTCTCTCAAGGGGAACTCTGTCACAATGGCACCTATATTATGATGTTAATAATACCTTACTGTCTACTTGAGGAATATTTGACTGTGTAACAGATGGTTTTTTACATTGATGTTCTTTATTCATCATTTTCTTCCTGTAATGTTATTTGTCGTATATCCTTAAACCTTTCTAATAAAGATATTATGAAAGAAAGATTATCTGATTTCCATACAAAGGTTTCTGTGGGGGCATAACACTATCTTTGTGAGCTTTTAGGTAGGGTTATACGGTGGTGAATCTGTTGGACAATGCATTTCATTACATATAACTATTTTGTGATTTTACTAAATATGTTCCAACTTTACTTCCATGAGAGTTTTCTAGCAAAAAAAAAAAAAAGTTCTCATTAGTTACACATTCACGTGTACCATTCCATCATGGCATAAACCCAGTGACCAAATCCACAGGATAGACATATCTCTGACCATTTAGGTTTGAAAAGCATAGTGACATTAAATGTCTTTTACCTATTTATTTTGTTTGCATGTTTTTGTTTTTTTTACACCAGATTATCTTTTATTATGATTGTTTATTTCGGTTTTTATATGCTTATATACAGTAAGTGATTTTATGATTTCCTGCTCTATTCTACAATAAAGAAGAAATTTGTTTTCCAACATGCCGGAAACATTGAATTGGTTTTTTTTTTTTTTAAAGTACATCTTACAATTTTCTCTTACATTGACTTCTGTGCTTCAATTCTTCTCTGGCAGGTGGAAAGAGAGATTGCTATCCTGAAGCTGATTGAGCATCCCCACGTTCTCAAGCTGCATGATGTCTATGAAAATAAGAAATATTTGTAGGTATTTACAGACATTCCCTTGCTTCCACCAGCTTGCGGAGCTTTGGGCATCTGTATTCCTTGGCATGAGAGAAGTGCATGCATTGTCACTGCTTTAGGCAGCCGCTACTTCTGAGCTTTGCTTAGTAATCTGGATGTTATGTAAATCACAAGCCTCTTGCTTTTAATGCTTTGCTGGGTTACAGAAACATATGATAACTGTTCTTCTTTTGTGAGGCTTACATAAAATATTCGAAAGTATTTCAGAGGAAACTGGCCTGCCAAAACTGGTGCTTTCTCAATGTATTCTATTATATTTATGACTTGTGGATAAACATGCCTTTTGTTTGTATGACCGTAGTAACAAAATAACATACATATAATAATATACATAAATTCAGATAGAAACAATAAGATTTTAAAGATTCACTGTGTTATTAAATACCCCCCCCCCCCCCATACAAACAACCCAGAGAGGGAGCTAAACCCAGAGCCTTAATAATAAAAATCATATGATTCTATAGCACAACCCCCAATTTAAATGGGTAATTTGCAGACTGGTCTTCTATTCCCCCTCTCTAACACTCCGGTCACACTGGATGCGAAATTGGCATGCAATTTGCAAGTCGCATGCCAAGTCACACCCTATTGTGTGCAATTACAGCGGTTCTGACTTGGTCGGAGCCGCACTGATTTCCATAGTAGTACATGCACTACTTTTGGTGCGATTTGCATAGACATCTGTGTCAGATGTCTTGCAAATCACACCTGAAATTGGCAGTTCACCAGACTTTGAAATCCTGCGACTTCACTGTACATTGTACAATTTCAAAGTTGGGCTTGATGTGACCGGGTGTTATGGCAACAAGACTGATCAGAGAACTGTCAATTTCTATGTCTGGATGAAGCTGTGACAGGCAGCATTTTTCAGTGGCTTAATAATCATCTATCTACGCTCTGCCCAATGACTGATATACAGTGGCTTGCCTGCAGTTGTATAAGAGTGGTGGGATCCCCCAATGATTGCCCTCTGAAATACTCTGCATCAAGCCCTAATGGACATAGCAGGATGTGTGGATCTCAACCAGATGGCTGTCTCACCTTAAAATGACATAGCTCCATCATCTTAGCCCTCCCATACTATGGAGTTATTTGATTGCTGCGGATGCCATAGAGTAGACATGTTTGGATATGTGGTCTGTGTAACAGCAGGTTAGAAAAGATTTTTTTAGTTAATTTTCTAATACCATCAAAATGGGCATGATTTCAGTTATAAAAGCCCACTTTTATTCTGTCACTGCTTTGACCCTACTTCAATCATTTGTGCTATTGTCTGTAGCAGTCCTAAGGGGCAAGTTTTTTAAGCATAATACACAAAGTGACAGAAGCGCTGCCTTAATATATGTTATATAACAAAAAACAATTTTAAATAATAAAACACATAATAGTTGATTGTGAAATAAAGTCCTCAATGTGAAATCAACAAGTGAAAAAAAATCCTTTCACATCCAGAAGGTGATAAGTGCTCTGTGCTCCCCAGATGTGTGCCCCCTAACTCTCCAACATCAATGGACTCTTATGGTGAAATAAGGGTCATTCATGCTTTTGGTGGGGCATAGGAAGTCATGATGGAGCTTGTAGTCCCCCTGGTTAAAAATTGCTGGTCATCCCCAGTGATTCAGATATGGAGCCGGTAACGTATATGCATGTAAGGAATGCCTCTGAGGACGCCCAGTGGGAGGGGCGAAACGCGTCAAACACGGATGTGGTGATACTAGCTCAGGAGTTCTGAGGATTACTAGCGATCTACTGTTTATGTGGAGATTCATGCCTATTGTATCTGGAAACATGTGAATGCAATACCAGTATGTCTGCTTTTATTTATTAATCAACGAAATTACACTACTTTGGGTGCCTCTCTCCATTCCTTACATGCATATACTTTACCAGCTCCATATCTGAATCACTGGGGATGACAAGCAATTCTTACCCAGGAGGACTATAAGCTCCATCATTACTTCCTATGCACACCAAAAGCATGAATGACTCTTATTTCACCATAAGAGTCCTCCATTGATGTTGGTGAATTAGGGGGCACTTATCACCTTCTGGATGTGAAAGGAATTTTTCTCACTTGTTGATTTCACACTGAGGACTTTATTTCATAATCAATGATTATGTGTTTTATTATTTAAATTTGTTTTTTGTTATGTAACATATATTGAGGCAGCACTCCTGTCACTTTGTGTATTATGTTGATAAGGTTATACCTTTTTAGGAGCAGCAGCCTTTTTTGTTTAATATTGAGTGTGTACTTTTGATTTGTGTGTCCTAAGCCCAGGTGATTATTATCTAGCAAGTTTTTTTTAGCAGTTTTTGATAGAGCAGGAAAGAGTTCTATTTATATCAGGTGGTAATTTCTGTAAAATAAAGACAATGTTAAAAGCTCAAATTGCTCCTTAAATTGGCCATACACTATTAATATATTTTCAAACAAACTTTCATTTGCATTGTATGTACTATTTTCTATACTAAATTGTTAAAAATTATTATAATACATTTTATACTTTATTGAATGCTATAATATACCTACTACTTTCGTATTATACAAAAATAATCATGACATTTGATTACTCAACAAAATGTCCAACAGTACTTCAAAATTTAATTTGCTTATACCATTCGATTTTGGAATCAATGGATTTTCATGAATGAAAAAAAATACATACACTGTTCAAAATTCATTCATTCAAGAAACAATTTCCATCCTGTTTCTTCAAATTTTCTCATCATTGTGGTTAAAAACAAATGTTAATTTGACCTCTCTAATGACTGTGAAAATGAATGATTGTTCTTAAAACAAAAAAATTCAAACAAAATTCTACTAGTGTACGGCCAGCTTTACTCCACTAAAAATCTGTTTTGTTTGTGTTCTCTTCACTTTCTTTATTTTATGGTGCCTACTCTTCAATGCTAGAATCAATGTGTAGTACTTGCTCACAGTACAAAATGATTGAATCACTGGCAATAGGCAGATTAGTGGCATCAGATGCTATTTTGTGATTCTCTGATTTTTCTACATAGGTGTCTAATCTGATCAGTAAAGAATTGTAAAATACACAAACCCAGTTGTGGTTTATGATCTACAAGATGTTCTGCAACTAATTATAGGTGCCTACATTGCATTAAAAGACATGATGGGGGAATGTCCATATGTTAGAGATATGCTTATGCTTTAATTTCCTTTTTGTTTATAAATACTGTATGTGTGTGTGTGTGTGTAGATGAAATGATGAAAAGCTGCAAACTGCATAGGTATTTATAAAACAAAATAAAACATTCTGTCCTCACATGCCTGGATGCTTGAAGTGCATAAAGCATTGTGGTACATTGTGGTGGCATCCCCACACACATAGGTAATGCACTCATGTTGTAGGACACAACAATACACTGAAGTGCAATGTGTTGTGCTGTGTTTAACACCCAAACTTTCAGTTTTAAATCAATGAAATACATTCCAGGTGTATCAAAACAAAAACGGTGTTGAAAGTCTTAAGGTTCGTTTTTTGTAGAGCAGCTACTGCCTGAGCAGAAAAGTCTGTCCCCTGCCAGCATTCTATAGAGAAGGACCCTAGCTTTCTGTGTGGAAGCAGTGGTCCCTCTGCAGATGTCTCTGCATATAGCATGAGCTTTGCTAATTGCAGATCTATACCCTGAACCCACTTAACCCTACTTAAACTGAGTATACTTGGACTGAAAATTGGTTGGTTCAGCAGGAACCGGACTAATTTCATTGTGTGTGTACCTCTGTCTGTTCAACAGAAGTCAGTATAACAACTGCATCTGTTGAACTGTCATGCTGGAAAATTTGAACAGTGCTTGCAGCCAATGGCTGCAGTGCTGATCTGTAGCTCTGTGTGATGTGTGACAATCAAAACAGAGCTCTGAACAAAGCAGGGATGAGAAACTATGTGATCATTAGTAAAAAGCAGCACAATTCACACATAGTAAACATTGGTAAGCACACACTTAACTGGCTGACCTCCCTAGATGTTAACCCCTTCCCATCCAGTGTCATTAGTACAGTGAGTGTATAGTATTATCACTGATCACTGTATTAATGTCACTGGTAATTTCAGGGGCAGTTAGTCAGTTTCCCCCAACGTCAGTGTTAGATTGCCTGCCACACTATCGTAATAAGTCGCTTATCACTTCCATTCGTAGTCTAAACATTTTTTCCTAATATATATATATATATTGTGGGAACTCGCTTCAACGTGGTAGAGCTTTTAAAACGCACACAGCTACTCGCTTATTTTTCAAGGCCTTTTTTAGCCCACTTTTATTTAAATGAAAATGTCCCATAACATAATGCTTCCCTCGCAGGGGTATCCACCAACAAAACAACGATTCAGCCTCCTGGCTTACACACAGTTCAATGTCTGTCTCCTGCAGACTCTTCCCAAATTATAGCCACTAGCACACAGCTAGTCTGGCTTCCACCTGACTCCAAGGCAGAGACCTCTTGTCTGCCGAGGTGGAGCCCTCCTGACTCCTATCTGCCGGGGTGGAGCGGTGCTGACTCCTATCTGCCGGGGTGGAGCCCTGCTGACTCCCGTCTGCCGGGGTGGAGCCCAGAACTCTGGTCCTGACTCTCTCTAAAGGCCTGCACACACCTGTGCAATCAGTCTCCTGGCCTATCCCAAAACCTGGTCCCAGGATTGGAGATTTCATCCCTCCCAGATCTCTTTGAAATCTCCAGGCTCCAGATCCCAAAACAGACCTTACAAACAAAGGAGGAAAGTGAAAAGCCACTTTCCTCCGTATCAAACCTTTACCCTGGAGCCCCTCAACCTGCCTTGTTGAGAATCCAGGGTGACAGATCACCACACTGTCACAATATATATATATATATATATATATATATATATATATACATACATACACACACACATACATACATACATACATACATACATACATATACACACACACCATAGTTTGTAGGCGCTATGACTTTAACACAAACCAATCAATTTGATTTTTACATTTTTTTTGGATACATTTTGTAGCAGAAAGTAAAATAATATTTTTTTCCAAATTTTTTACTTTTTTTGGTTGATATTGCAAAAAATAAAAAACCCCGTGGTGATCAAATACCCCCAAAAGAAAGCCATCTGTGAAAAAAAAAATAATATATATTTGGTTTCATACAGTGTTGCATGGCCACGCAATTGCCAGTTAAAATAGCACAGTGCTAAATAGCAAAAATATGGCCTGGTCATGAAAGTAGTAAAATCTTCCAGGGCTTAAGTGGTTAAATGATGTAGTAATGAATACAGATATTCATTAGTTTATGTCTTTTTTTTTATATGCCTGTCTTTTTATTATCTGCCTGGAGTTAAGCCCTAAAATCATGGTGTCCAGACCATTTTTTTTATTGCACTTACTCTTGCGGTGCGTTATGAACCAAGTGGGTTTCGGTGCGCTGTCTAGGACAATTGTGATGTCATATTTAAGACATGCTACTGCAAAGAACTATTGTGAATGGGCCCTTACTGATACCTAAGATGTCAAATTCAAAATGACAAACAAAAACTCAAATCAGGTCTCTTCTATATTCAGGCTTTCTGTAACAAACACTTTCTGTCAGAGGCATTTTATAGTATCTCCTCTCATTTTGCCTAGTCTGTTTTGGCTGAGTTCTTTTCAGATGGCATGCTGCTGCATGGAGAAGGCTCTGGGCATGGTCATCTAAGGACATGGAAATGTACTACATTGAGAGCACAGAACCTTGCAGAATTCCAATATTAAATGATGTGTCTTGAATGGCATGTTGATTTCATTTGATACAAATGCAGATTTCTTCATACTGACGAAAGGCTTTCTATAGTTGGAATGGTAATTCTGTCGGCAAGCAGTACTGCTGTTAATAAACATAACCCCCATCCTTCTCTTTTGCATGACTTTTACGGACTTGGCACTATTGAATGGAAGTGTGACGATACCAGGTGTCACCTAATGTTTGTAATGGCATGCTTGGTATTCT
Organism: Staurois parvus; assembly: GCF_062004578.1. Classification (NCBI taxonomy): domain Eukaryota; kingdom Metazoa; phylum Chordata; class Amphibia; order Anura; family Ranidae; genus Staurois; species Staurois parvus. Next base: position 11,682,661 of record NW_028318344.1, on the reverse strand, counting down.
AGGTCTGTTATACCTTTCTTGTTGTGCTGATAGGACATTACAGTATGGACTCATTACTGCACCTTCATAGTCTAATCAGTAGGGAAGAGCTTGGGCATGTTTGTGTGCCCTTCCTGCTATGGAACACCTGGACATCTGGATTATGGGATTTTCTGCCATTCTTCTTTGCAATTCCTCAAGATCAGTCAGGTTGGATGGGGACAATCAGTGGACAGCCATTTTCAGTTCTCTCCAGAGATGTTCAATAGGGTTCAAGTCAGGGCTCTGGCTGGGCCACTCTAGAACATTTACAGAGTTGTGCCTAAGCCACTCCTGTGTTGCCTTGGCAGTGTGCTTAGGATCGTTGTCATGTTGGAAGGTGACCCAGACTGAGGTCCTGAGTGCTATAGAACAGGTTTTCATTCAGGATGTCTCTGTATTTTGCTCCATTCAGCTTTCCCTCAACCCTGACCAGTCTCCCAGTCCCTGATGCAGCCACCACCATGCTTCACTTTTGGGATGGTATTGGGCAGGTGATTAGCAGTGCCTGATTTCCTCCAGACATAATGTTTAGAATTTAGGCCAAACAGTTCAACCTTGGTTTCATCAGACCAGAGAATCTAGTTTCTCACTGTCTGAGATTCCTTCAGGTGCTTTTTTTTGCAAACTCCAACCGGGCTTTCAGGAGAGTCTTCCATCTAGCCATTCTGCCATAAAGCCCAGATCGGTGGAGGGCTGCATTGATGGTTGTCCTTCTGGAACTTTTTCCCATCTTCACACAGGACCTCGGAATCTCAGTCAGAGTGACCATCAGGTTCTTGGTCACCTCAATTACTAAGGCCCTTTTCACCGGATTGTTCAGTTTGGCCAAGCGACCAGCACTTGGAAGAGTCCTTGCTGTGCCAAACTTCTTCCATTTGAGAATTATGGATGCCACTGTGGAATCTTTAGGGCAGCAGAAATTCTTTTGTAGCCTTCCCCAGATCTGTGCCTTGCAATAATCCTGTCTGAGCTCTGTAGGCAGTTCCTTTGGCATATTGGCTTTTGCTGTAATACAGTATGCATTGTCATCTGTGAGGCCTTATATAGAGAGGTGCGTGTCTTTCCAAATTAAGTCCAATCAATTTAATTTACCACAGGTGGACTCCAATCAAGGTGCAGAAACATCTCAGCAACTATCAAAAGTGTTGTTGCAAAGGGTTTGAACACTTATGCCAACATGATATTTCAGATTTTCTTTTTTCATACATTTCAAACATTTCTAAAATTATGTTTTCATATTGTCAATATGGGGTACTGAGTATAGATTGAGAAAAAATGAATTTAAACAACTATAGTATCAATCTGCAACATAACAAAATTTAAAAAAGTGAAGGGGTTTGAATACCTTATGAATACACTGTATATTTCAATAAAGAGGAAAAATAAAGCACACATTTATGACCGTGACTGTCCTATAAATACCAATAACTAGGAGGAAACCAAAGGGCAAACTTGTAATGTGTAAAATATATTGTGTAGGCTTGTTGGCCTTGAAGTAACTGGAACCTATTCTGCATATAATCGTGAAACTGTCAGGCAAAAATATAAATACTGGTTTGATTGATGTTTGCAAATGTAGGAAAGAAAGGAGACTATATGAGATTAATGACTTCTGCATAATGCCATGGGACTCAGACTGTCCTGTCCAGATGAGATATTGCAATAAATATGTGTTTACATTGTTTTTGTAATATATAAAACTAGATTCAGTCATTGGGGGTGCATTTGAATCAGGTAATATATGAGTGATTCTCCATGTAAATAAATATATATGTGTCTTTATTGAAGTTGAACACCAGGCTGGAGCACAAACATAGCCTTGCATTGGGGTCCCTGCACTGCAAGGGTTAAAGAGGGTAGAGGAAAAGGCTCTATCTACCCAATGCCCCCAAAAGCTTGGACCTGTGGTTGGTCTCGACATCATCACACACAATGCAGGGCTATTAACTCTGCAAAAGGGAAATTTTTCTCTTTATTACAGTATCCCTAGACAAAATGAACACATACCTCTTGCATTGCAGGGGGTGTGGGGGTCACTGCAAGGGTATTTTGTGTTCCAACCTAAAGTTTAGCTTTCATTATGCTTCTCTGCCATCTTGAAAAATAGAAGTATTTTCCTATCACCACCCCCACTAAAACACACCATCATTTACAAGGAAGATTAATGACATACTGCAAAAACCAGATGTGTTTTTGAAATGGCTTCTAATGCACCACATGCCCAAAATATATAATCAAATCTAAACATTAGATTGGGACTTGTTAGGTGTCACACATAAGACATTTTTTTAAAGATTCCTCAATTTTTATTATACAAAATTATAAAAATGACACAATTAAAAAGGGAACAGGTTCCACATAAGTAATGCTTAAAGAAACTCCACTTTCTTGGGGGAAAAAAATAGCACATAAAAATATATACATATTTGCTTTTCTATTTTTTTTTTATACAATTGCTACTCAAGCCCTATTATAATCAAATGTTTTGAAAAAGCTTTTCCATGTGCAGAACTGTCATTTTCTGTAAAAATTCAATGCAATATGGCAACCTGGAGTCATTCTGTTATTTTAGGGTTATTTAAAAAAATAACCAACAGAAACACACATATACCCCCCTTCTCCCCAGCCAAAAAAATTATACTAATCTTCACACTTACCCCCTAAGCAAAAATTCCCTCTGCAAGTTAAATTTCCCCCTAACATAAAATAAAGGTACTCTCTTCCAGTAGAAACCCCCCCCCCTCCCAGCTCAAATCTGCTCCCTCCTCCTAGCACAAATCCTTTACCCCTCAAACTTCCCATCTGAGCATAAATCCCCCTTCCAAATCCCCCTCTCCCTGCGCAAATCCCCCCAAATCTCCTGTCCTAGCACTAATCCTCCTCCTAGTTTCCTCTCCTAGCACACATCCCCCCAATAATCCCTACTAACCCAAATCTGCCCTCCTAGTACAAATCCCCCTCTAAATCATCCCTTCTAGCACAAACCTCCAAATTCCCAACTGCATCCAGGGCAGCTGCTCCTCCTGCCCACCCCTGATCCTGGCACAATTTCAGAGACCCATACTCCTGACAATTTAAGTCAGAAACTCTGCTGTCTAGAGGATAGCCAGCTATTTACAGGTTTTAGCACATGCGCTTCATTAACAAGCAAGTTAAAAGTTTATATTACCCAGTCATTTCACCTACGTGGTTAGTGCAGACACTTAACAACATCAAGCTCATGCTGTTTGAATTTGTGCTTCATTTAGAGCAATCAAAACCCAACATATTCATTTTATGTGTAATCTTCCAGAAAAGGTAAGTGTATATATACAAAAATTACAGAAGAAAAAATAAAAAACATGGTTGTTTTAGGGGCCAGAATAAAATTGGACAATGACTTTAGTCAGTAACTTGACTCCAAGAATATATGGACATTACATTTTTGGCATCAAACTTTACACTAGTGGATAAAGCGCTGCTGCTGTTATTGTTACTGTAGGTGGTTCTAGCCTGATTGACATGTTCAGACATAGGTTAAGACATTAAACCAATGCATTAGTGCAGTTATGTGATACAGATATGTAATTGAGCGTCACAATTGTGGCACTTATTTATTTATATTTAGAGACCATACATGGATAGCTATTAGAAACTAAATTGATTTATCAAAGTTCCCTTATTTCAAGGTTTTATGGCATATTCACACTCTGTCTGTGCTACCAATGGTTTGTATTAGTTATCATAACTGTGTTGTGCTAGGTATGGAAGGTAATAAACTTTTTAGAACCATGATTTTAAACTGTACCAATAAAATTCATATCAATAGATAAGATGCAAAAGGCCTCTCCGGGGGTGATTAAATGAGACCGCTTCCCTGCATACAGTACTTCTGGGAAAAGGCTTCAGCTAAACATCTCCTGCTGTGCGTACATCCTAATTAAGCATATACCCTGTATTTAACATGTGATGTTAAATACTATTTGCATAATGTGGCTATAACCCCAGTGATGATTAAATATTTAACCCATGAGATGCTGACTTAGGATGCCAGAGCATCACAACCCTATTACACTGGCAGTCCATGTAGAATCACCCTTTCCATTTTTGCTTATTGTAAATACCTCCGTATATTGGTGGCAAGTGGAAGAATAGTTCCTTTATATTGATGTTAGTGGGAGAAGGGCCACCTATAATTGTGTTAATGTGCGAGTGGCCGCCCTGTTATTGATTCTAGTGGGAGAAGAACCTCCATTGATTGTCATTCCTTATTTACTTTACTCAAGCAGAAGTTGCAGAGGTGATGCTACCATCAAGTTATATTAATGATACCACCAGAATTATGTAGGCACTGTTGGGAGCAGCTTAATCTGCCCAGGGAATGCTCCCAAAAAGATGACCAAGGTACTTTCAGTCAGGCCATTACAGGAAGGGGTAAGCTTGCGTTCACATGTGTGGTATATTTGCATGCACACGTCATTGGTACAGCAGTCCATTCATTTGAATGGGCTGCTGTACCTGCAAGAAATGCGGGGAAAGATGTCCCCAACTTTATTTTTGTTCAATATTTCTCTATTAAAAATTTCTCAACAATATAAAAACAGAACAAAAGGTGTTCAGAGCATGTATTAATGAGGAAAGCATCAATAAGGTCACAGTCTATAAATGGTACAACGGGTATGTGCAAGAACATCACTGATAAAGATGACAATTGAGTGTTCAAGAAATCATATAATTGGTAAACCACTCAACCGAAGGTTGCCACATTGCTATAGCATGAACATTACTTCATATATGTGTGATGAGTTTGAACCATTCTAATCACCTCTGAGGTATTGTGTATGTAGTTAGAAATCCAGTGTCGAACTAAGGAAAGTCTCACTACCAACAAAATGTGAATTGTGACAATTCTAAGCTTGGGGGGGTGGGTTACACATTTGATTCCTAAGGATAAGATCACTGTACCTGGATTCTGTTGTAGGAATGTGCACCAAATCTTTTGTAAAAATTGTGCCGCACCAAGTTGTATGGTGTCATAGCACCACGTGATTTGGTGAATGCGAAAATACACCACATTTGCTGATTTGTGGGAGTGCCATTAAGAATCAATGGCACCCTTACTTGTCTGCTGAAGAGCAACACATTTTGCCTGAGGGTGGGAGCACACGTGATTTTTCAAGCATTCCCAACCCACACAAGTTTGAACCTAGCCTACACATTGTAAACCCAGTAGATCTTTTTTTCTCTGTAACTGTGGCAAAGCAAAGCCTCCTTTCTGTGCAAAAAAGCGAATGAATAAAATTAAAGTTACATCTAAGGTTTAGGTCTGCTTTATAACTAACTTAACACCTTGCCTTTATAACAGACATAATGCATTTAGTATTTCACTGCCAATCCTTTTCTGTTATCTATTTTTTAAATCTCTGGCACATTCTAAAAATCCATCTCTCTGTGATCATCAGAGCATCTGTCTCGCCTTTGTTCAACTGGCAAAAACTGGAACAGTGAAAAGACAGGTAGAAAAACAGCTGTTTTGCACATTGCCTTAGGTTTTCTTTGTTTTTATCCTTTTCACACATATAACTGATAATTATTACATTGCTGCCCTGACAATAGCTATGCTGCATCTGAAAGAAGAAAAAACAACTACATTGTCTTTCCTTATAATGAAAGTTACTGTTATCTGAAAAATTCATTATCGGCCCAATGATTGAAACAAAACAGCTTCCTTAAAAATAGGTCATGCTTTTGTGCATATGAGGTTTATTCCATGTGTCAAACTTCTAAGAAACCGAAGATTTAATACAAAGTTGTCCACTACTGTGTCAAGCGAAAATGGCAGACAAGATCTAACCAGAATAGAAAAATATGAATGCCCAGATGTACAACAGTGTACATTGGAATCTGTCATTTATGAAACAGACAATATACAAGCGGTCAGTTGGAGGTCAGTATCCTTAGATAGTACACACCAAATACCAGTGTTGCCTACAACAGTGACAAGATGAATCTAGGTTGGGGGTCTTAACAGACAATAAATGAAAAAGCCATATTTGAAACTTGCAACTAAAAATAAAAGATTAAATGGGCAAAAGAAAACAGATTATGAATGGATGGATGTTGGGTGTAAGTTTGAGGTGGCAAAGATATGAAAGATGTAGTGCAATTGAAAAGATGCTGGAGGTATACTCGATGCAGAGGAAATGTAATGATATGGAACAGCTTTGGTCTGGTAAGGTGGAAGATTTAAAATGAACAGAAGATGTAATTGGCGCAAGAGAGGTGGTGATGGGTATAGAGTTCACACAGAAAGTCTTAGGAGATATATGAATAGTTCAGTTGTTGGGGTTTTTCAAAAAACGAAATAAAACAGGAAATGGGGCATATATATATATATATATATATATATACATATATATATATATATATATATATATATATATATAGTATATCGGGAGTACAAGGTGGGTTGTGCAGCTTGAGTAGTAAGAGGAGGGGGGAGGGAGGAAGGAGACTTGTAGTACAGGCAGTACTGGGTAGGAATAGATGGTATACATATATGTGTATATATATATACACACACACACACACACACAAAGCTGCAATGTAGACACCGTCGTGAGGCTTGCACTCTCTAGAGTAAACCTCTAGAGGAATAGAGGAGAGAGAGAGATGCGCCAGACTAAGTGCAGTAAAATCATAACAGTTTATTGCACACAAGATATTAAAAACTCACAAGACGTGGGTATATATCAGGCATCAGCTATAAGGAGGATGTCATCTGAGCTGCACATCACGGGCGGATGGCTGCAGTGCCAGGGTATTCACAATGGCTGGCGCTCTAGGCGGGTCCCAAAGGAAGGCTCTTCCTTTGGGACCTGCCTAGAGCGCCAGCCATTGTGAATACCCTGGCACTGCAGTCATCCACCCGTAATGTGCAGCTCAGGTGACGTCCTCCTTCTTATACCTGATGCCTGATATATACCCACGTCTTGTGAGTTTTTAATATCTTGTGTGCAATAAACTGTTATGATTTTACTGCACTTAGTCTGGCGCACCTCTCTCTCTCCTAAAAGATTTAAAATGAGGATGTAGTGCCCTCCTAGGTAGGTTGCTAGGATGATAGGTAAATTTAGTTTTTTGGCTGCTCTGTAATCAATGGAGCAATTATTGATTTCTTTGGGGTGTTCTAAATTTCACAGGCAGCAGGTTTGATTGCTTCTCTCTGCATTCTGGAGATTTTTGAAAACATAGAGGGCTAAGAAGCAAATGGGGAGCTTGAATATTTAGTGTGCTTCAGTCAATCCTTGGGGAGGTTTGCCTAGTAGGTGGCTTGGGAGAACATAAAGAGACATCCTACTAAGCCCTGGACACTGCACTACATAATACTTACACTGGCCAAAAAAACAGCAGATAGTCAGGCCTGAAACTAGTCAAGAAAATCAGCTTGCTGTACCAGATGTTCTGCTTTCAATATGAACTCCAGCATCAGACTTGTGGAGGTGACCGGTTACTCCCTAGACATGAAAAAAATGTGAATGAAAGTGAGTGCTGAGTTTCTCACTGAAGCTGACTTTTAAAGGTAGGCTAAGTTTATACTTTTACAGTGACATTAGTTTTAGTAGATTTTTCTAAGTTTTCTTCATGCTGTCTCTACGTTTTATTGGGGGCTTGCTAGTTAAATTATTTTAATAAAAAAGGGGCACTGCACCCCAGTGATCTTTGATTTCTTCAATGTTGTCCAGGTAGATCTCCATCTCTCAAAGGTTGCCCACCCCTGCCCTAGACTGTTTACTGAAGTCAGAGTGAATGGATTGTTGATTATGTGATTGGTGGCCTTTGCACTGTTTCGGTAGGAACCAGTTAAATCCAGCATCTCCTAGGGGGTTAGCTCTACAAGTACAAGGCATAATGAACCAAAAATGTACCTTGGGATTCCCAAGCCATGTAAATGAATGGGGCCAGGGGTATCGCTGGTTGCTAAGCTTGTGGCAGGTACCGGAACCTGCCACTTCCCTAGCAACCATTGACAGCATGAATGCTGTCATGTATAAGAGATATCCCCAGCACTGATATACATGATGCTCGTTGTCCACTGAACAAGAAAAAAGCCTATTATTTTGGACAAATGCCCAAACAGCATTTGAGCACATCCCTAACTGGGACAGAATGTGAGGGAAAATTCCAAATGTGTAGTTGTCACCAGAGATATAGGTGAAATATTCCACAAAGACACTTGCTCTGCTCTTACTTTCTGTTGTGTGTCAAGGGCAGGAAGTGAAAGGAAATCTCCCCAATGGGACACCGATGGCAAAAAAAACAAACAAATGTGACAGGGTTTAAACCATTCCCTTCTCTTGCCAATATCAAAAGAAACTTTTGACTTTAGATATACTTTACTTTCTCATTTCTGACTATGATCTATTTCTTTAGTCCCTGCCCAAGCAAAGTTTACAGTCTCATGTCCCTATCATAATCATATAAGCATCAACTAGTATGTTTTTACATTGTGGGCACACACAAACATGCTGTGAACATACACACTACAACAAACAGGACCCCTGGAGAGTTTTACACCCAAGACCCAAGTGCTATAAGGCATCACCTCTAAACACTTCTGGAAGACTTTGCTGTATATATACATAAATAAATGTAATATGCACCTATACTTATTGCAAATATTTTTTGGCCTTGTAGGTTTCTTCTACCTATAATGCAATTTTGCTTTTAATTTCCCAGGCGTATTAAAAACCAGCTAGCCTCAATAAATAAATCACTAGCAGGTATAGCTCACATTATGGCTTCCTTTGTGTAATGAAACTCTTTTGAGGTTTACTTTAATTCTGAGTAGGAATCAGTTTATATAATATTGCCTATGTCATGGATTTGCTGGTGACACAGTGACATAGCATGTTCTGCAATACACTCATCAATTAACTGTTGACAAAAGGGGCAATGTAGGAGTCATGCTGCAGGCCTGCACTGGAAAGTCTTGCGGCCATAATTCGCTCAGGTGCCAATAACTGTTATACAGGAAGGGAGAAGGTGGGAATGGGGGTGGGGTAATTGGGCAGATATGTGCCCCATACAAATAAGATCACGTTTGAGACTTTGTATATCAAATAAAGTATAGCTAAAGGCAACACTTTTTTATTATGTCTTGGATAACGTAGAGAGGGATTCGAACACCAGTCAGGTTTTTACTGCTGTCTGTGCCCCTGTTAGGAAGCTTCATCCTCTCCCTTTCTTATGTTTACCTTACCAATGAGAGTGGAAGACAAACTTTGGGCTGTCCACAGAACAGTAATAAAAAGGGAAATGTTCCGATGTTGACTCTAATTCTGATGACCCTGGTGAGCACCGGGGAATCCCTCACTTTGCAGGGATCTACTATCATTTCCTTTGCTGGCTAATGGGCAAGAAGGGAAATCTACCCAAAAAATTACCTTCTAGGGGTTATCCTCCCTTACTCCATACAAAATGGAAAAAAAGGTTTTGCCTTTAGTTCTACTTTAACATTATGTGCATACTGGTATTTAGATCATGTGTGCATTGTATTTGGAGATGTTTGCAGTTTTCAGACTCTTCTAGAGTTTTATAAACTGCCAGCAGGAGGGCTGGACAATGCACCACGGCCAAACACCCAATGTGCATTAGGCCTAAGATGTAATATTTACTTATTCATTACTCTGGTAGACTATACTGCTTTTAACAGAGTGTGCTCACACAGCATGGCTGACACAACAGTACACATTTAGGCTCCATATACACTGCAGCTGATAAACTCATGTTTAGGAGCTTTTCTGTGTTTTTTTCAGCAGCCCCTGAACTCTCCCTAATGTTTTCCTATGTGTCCTTGTAGACTATGTCATTTACAGGCAGTTGAGTTTACAGTCGTTTTTTTGAATGCAGAAAACTTGCATTCAGGAGTAGATTTTATCAGCGTTTCAAACCATTGTAAATGCGTGTAAACGCGGCTAAATGCTGCGTTTATAAGAGTTTGGAAAAATTTTTTAACTCTTCCATTTCCAAATGCTGTCCAGAGCCTTTTTTCATCATGAAAAATGCATGCAAAGTGTTTTCCCGGTACTCAAATGGACCTGGTACACTATACATTGAGGTTTCGCATGAAAGAAAATATGTTAGACACTGCTGCAATAATGTCTGCACAGAAATGAGCTGGAACACATCTAAACACCACAAAAAAAAAAGACACCTAATCTCAATAAATACTGCTCTCTCTGCTTCTGCTCTCTCTATTTATCTCAAAATGTCTGAAATAGGTAATTTTTTTACTGTTTTTCAGTGCATTCTGGGCATTTTGGAAGGTCTCCTGAGGTTATCTTTAAAAAACGATTCTAAATGCAAACACCCATAAACGTGCATAAGCACGGTATGCAGACGTGGCTAAACAGACATTTTTTAACCACTTCAAGTCTGAACACTTTTACCCCCTTCCTGTCCAGGCTAATTTTCAGCTTTCAGTGTTATCACACTTTGAATGACAATTGCGCGGTCATGCAAGACTGTCCCCATATGAATTTTTTAGCATTTTTTTGAGACAGATAGAGCTTTATTTTGGTGGTATTTCTTCACCACTGGGATATTTATTTTTTTTGCTATATAAATGAAAATGTCCAAAAATTTAGAAAAAAGTGTTTCTTATAAAATTTTGCAAATAAATAATATTTCATCATAAATCTTGGCCACAATGTATTCAGTTATCTTTATAGTAAAAAAATAACCCAAATTAGTTTATAACCAAAATTATAATTTTTAAAACTTTTTTTACATTTTTATTTTTTATATTATTTATTTTTACATACTGTCACCCTAGCAGTACAGTGTCACCATGGTGACACTGTACTACTTGTGGGGGGTGAGGAAGATTTTTTTTTTTTTTTACACTGATTGCTTTTACACCCATAAAGTTTGTAAAACCAATAATTTCTCCTTCTCTCTGGCTGCATTCTTGCAGCCATTGAGAAATACTGTGTGAGCGGTGATTGGTCACAGCTTGTCACATGGCACAAGGCTGTTGTGAATAGCCTTGTACCATGTGACCTTTGTGATCATTCACAGATTTCACATATAGTAAGCAATGATGTCAGAAGTGACATCTTGCTTACTACTCTGCATGTGATCCAGTACGACGATCGGTGTTCCACTGTGTCCTCCAGACACAGCGGGCACCGGACCGCGGTGCTGCACACTCCCAGGGAGCATGCACAAGCAGAGGGCGGGGAGGCCATTTGTAAACAGCCACCCGCCCCTGCATTGCCACCGTCTGGCAATTTATATGCAATGGTTGGATGAGAGTTGGTTAACCTACGTTTTCCAGAAGTCAGTTTCCATCGTTCAAAAGTGTCCCATGTACATGGAGCCTTAAGAAATGGAAGTATCTATTCTGCAAGTCCCATTTCACTTTTTCTCTTCAGTTTCATGGGTTCCATTCAGACCATTCCCCCAAATGGCACATGCAGCAAGCATGTAGGTAAAGAATCTCAGCATTGTGCAGAAAACGCAGGGCAGGCCAACGTGACCAGCAATTGTAAACTTTTATAAGTCCATCCTAAAGGTGGCCATGCACCTGGCGATATGTGATTGGTCAAGGTAGGAGCAATTGCAAACATAGCATTTTTCATTGATTAAAATAATGGAGAATGTAACACAGTATTGCTCTGCACTTTGCAACTGACTGAAAATTTTGATTGAAAATATGATCAATCGTTTACGCATGTAAATTAAAAGCATTTGTTTAATTGATCTGTATTGCAATAATTTCTCCAGCGTACATGCAAATACAGTATATATTCAAGAGATCAGAGTAGATTCACAAAGTTCAGCTATGACTGATCGATGTGGCTGAGTCACAATCAAGGTAATTAGAAAAATGTACAAGAAATTAATAATTTCACAGATATTGTAGACCCTGTAGTTAATGTAGATAGTGTAGCCACTGTAGATGTCATATCATTCTAGAGCAGTGATTCTCAACCTGTGGGTCGCGACCCCTTTGGGGGTCGAACGACCCTTTCACAGGGGTCGCCTAAGACCATCGGAAAACACATATTTCCGATGTGTGAAGAGCAGCTACTGTGTAGAAAGCAGCTACTGTGTTGAAAGCAGCTACTGTGTTGAAAGCAGCTACTGTGTTGAAAGCAGCAGTATTGGAGGTAAAACGACACTTCATGAATTATAATTACTGGGTAAATAATTTTATGGTTGGGGGTCACCACAACATGAGGAACTGTATTAAAGGGTCGCGGCATTAGGAAGGTTGAGAACCACTGTTCTAGAGAATGCTCTAATATTTTTAATCAATCTTCATCTGAACACAGTTAATTGTATATCCTTTCCTTGCTGAAGGTACCTGTAGATGGATCAATACCTAAAGAGCTAAAAAGAGACTGTGCAAACTGCCCTAGCACAATGTAAAAGTGGAAGAGTAGGACATTTCCCTTAAAAAGATCACAGGGATTGCAATCTGATTGCATAATCTTCTGTACATTTACATTTAGTGTAAGGGCTTGCCCAAATGCATATTAACTCAGTTAATTGTTTAAGCAGGTCCTAAACTACATAGTTTTAGTAATTCTAAACAGAGATCCAGACTCCAGAAAGAGAGATATCGTATTATCCCTGTACAAATCATTAGTAAGATCTCACCTGGAATATGCAGTTCAGTTTTGGGCACCTATTCACAAAAAGAACATTGGGGAACTGGAGAAAGTACAGAGAAGGGCAACCAAACTGATAAGAGGAATGGAAGAACTCAGCTATGAGGAAAGATGAGAGGAACTGAATTTATTCTCTCCTGAAAAGGAAATTAAGGGGGATATGATCAACATGTATAAATACATCAGTGGTTCATATAGTGAACCCGGTGTAGAGTTATTCACCCTGAGGTAATCACAGAGGATAAGAGGGCACTCTTTACGTCTGGAGGAAAAGAGATTTAATCTCCAAACATGGAAAGGTTTCTTCACAGTAAGAGCTGTGAAAATGTGGAATAGACTCCCCCAAGAATTTGTTCTGGTCAGCTCAGTGGATTGCTTTAAAAAAAAAAGGCCTGGATTCTTTCCTAGATACACAGAATATAACTGGATACTAACATTTATTGGCAACGTTGATCCAGGGAATATCCGATTGCCTCTTGGGGGATCAGGAAGGAATTTGTTTTCCTGCAGGAGCAAATTGGATGATGCTTTGCTGGGTTTTTTGCCTTCCTCTGGATCAATTGTGGGTATAGGATTATAACTTTTTTTTTAAATGGTTGAACTGGATGGATTTGTCTTTTTTTCAGCCAGACTAACTATGTAACTGTCCAGAGATTGTGAGTTCAGATTGCAATATGCATGGCAAGCTTTACACTACAGATGTAACAGCTGTGTCCATACTTGCACTATAAGGTCCGTTTTACAACCACGGTCTGTTTGACCATTTTTCATCCATCCATTTTTGGGTTTAAGGATGTAAATGATGACCATTCTCTTTCCATTTAGGTCCATTATATTAGGCCCTGTTCACACAGGACGATTAGTTGCGTACCCTGCACAGGGACATGTGTTACTGGCACACAAATGCAGAGGTATTGCATGCATCCCTGTGCTGGCAGTCCCATAGGTGTGTGTTGGGATACACGGTTGCGTGGATGTAGCTGCTATGCGCCAATGTGACATCCATAAAGTTCAGAGCCAGGTCAGACCTGTTATGCAGGTTGTGAACTATTTGCCAGTATAGATGAGCTTGAGCGTGTTCAGATGTTCTTCCGAAATCATGTACATGAGCCCGCCAGGAAGTTGTCAAGTGTAAAGGGCCAATCATTTGCGGTGGGGGCATTCCCCACCCCACAGCCAAGCATATACAAAGGAGGTGTGTACATATGGCTGCAGGGCTAGGAATGCACCCATCACAGATAATTGGCCCATTACAGGTGACAGCTTCCTGGCGAGCTCAGCCATGTGAGTTTGAAAGAGCATCCAAGCACGCTCAAGCTCATCACTATCTGCTAGTAACATGGGAGTCAGCTCACATGCCTCTCTCTGCACATACAGAGCCTACTTTTCTCCTCCCTCTCACTTACAGTTGAGCAGGAGGAAGGGGGTAGGCAGAGGAATCAAAGCAAGCAGCTCTCCTGCTAATTAACAAATGGGTATGTGCCCCTTTTTTAATTAGGAATCTGTATCATTTTCTCAGTTTAGTGACAAAGAGTTTATGCCTGCCCATCTCTTTGTTTCTTTGCTAATTCCCCCACAACATTGCAGCAAGTAGGTCAGTACAAGGGCGTTCCTAGGGTTGGTGTCACCCGGTGCAATAACACTTGGTGACACCCCTTCCGACGATCCCCGCAGAATGGATCGGATCTGCGGATTGAGCATAATGGATCAGTGTCTGATCCATTATGTTCCCCAATCCGCAGATCCGATCCATCCTGTAGGGATCGGCGGCTTTCTTTACAACTTACCTTTTCGTGGAGCGGGTCCGGTGTCACCCTGTATAGGTTGCATGCCGACGATCCCCGCGATGGTCCGGATCTGCGGATTGAGCATAATGGATCGGAGTCCAATCCATTATGCTCCCCAATCCGCAGATCCGATCTATCCTGCTGGGATCATCGGCATGTAACCTATACGGGGTGACACCAGACCCGCTTCACGAAAAGGTAAGTTGTAAAGCAAGCCGACAACCTGGTAGGCGCCCCCCCCCCCCGCCCCTGCCTCAGGACGCCACTGGGTCAGCATAAAAGCCAGGTAGCAAGCATTTTCAGAAGGAAAGCCCATCAATGGCAGTCTTCAAATTTCTCTTATGGCGGCTTTACTTTAGACAAAAAAAAAACAAAACAATGTAACTGGTTGCTATTATTAATATAGTTTAGTTTACATTCAGGCCCTTTGACCCAGGAGGCCCAGTTATGTTCAAATTGTTTTGAGCTATTTTCTGCCATTAATGTTCACTAGAAAAGCACTGCACAGAATGTCACTCTAAGCCATACATTCATTCTCACCTGTCATTGTGTGAAGACCAGCGTTATGTTAACTTCATTATTTATGCATAAATCGCAAGTCTTGGGACATTATTGCTGGCAGGAGTAAACTTAGCTGGTGAGGTTTAATGATCTGGGCCACCACGAAAACACTCTGATGAATGTATCCCTGCGGTAAATGTGGTAAAATGTGCACATGATATAAAACCTCTTTATTCACAGAGCTGTCACGCTACTGCCACATGAATTATATTGCTAAGAGGGATGCACTCTCAGATCTGCTCCTGACATTGTTGGCTTGTAAACTGTGCAATGAACAATGAAATGTACAAAATGCAATAACTAAGAATAACTGGATTTCACTTTAGTGTGGTCACATCAAGGAGGAGAATAATGAGAATAATTCTGATTAGTTGATATTTTCCCTCAATTGCTCTTTACCCTATTAAAGATCTGGATACATTTTTGTTCTTCATAGTGGATATGTAAGTGCTAAAATATGAAAGAGCAAGCTTGTAAAAAAATTGTCGTATAAGGTAATTGGGTTATATGAGATTTAGCACAAGCAGAGAGTTCGCAGAGATGTAGTCAACACCCAAGAAACTGTTTGGGGACTTCTTGCTTGTGTTTACTATGTATCATTGTATCAAACATACACCATCACAGGGGTCGGTATCAGTGTCACATACTAAAAAACTGCATAACCTATAGATTTTCCTTACTGTTCTGGCAACTCCAGCCCTTTGGTTTTTGGCCTTGGTTTGTTCCAACACACGCAGGCCTGTACATGCACTCCTGGCCTGTGTCCTGAGTATATTAATCTGCTGCACTGCATTAAAGTTCCCAGGCCTGGACACCAACCCATAGGATATTCACTTTATACACTGCCCTTGGAGCACTATATCTCCACAAGAAGGGACACTAACTGGAGACTACTCTGATTTTGTGGACATCAACCTGTAAAGGGTAGGGTGGTAGTTGTTTGTCACATGCTCCATGTTTTCCAATTAACTTGTTGGGCACCAAGTCTTGGAAACATGAGAGGCCTAACTTGGGTTGCTTTCTTCTGGGCTACACTAGGCACCTTGTACAGAGTCTCTCTCTCTACTTCACACACATGGGGTACTTTGTTTTAGTGCCATTTTCACCAATGCCCTGGGACAAGGCTGAGGTTGCTGTCGGGGAATGCTCAACCTTGAGGCAGACCCCTACTTTTAGAGATGAACATACAAATGTACACCTGTACAACAACTGTTCTCCAGTTAACTATTGGGTCCCTGTGTAAATGTACATCTTCGCACTGTAGCTTGCAATTAGGCAGGCCCTGCTGAACACTGACCACAGCCACTTGTCCAGCATTTCCCATTACCGGTCTCGGTAGCAGCATGGAACCCAGCCGTGCACATAGCGTGGGCTCCAACATGACTTCAACTATTGAACTTCCATACCTCTGTACAGGATGGAGACCACTGCAAATCAGTTCTGTTCTGGTTACTGTGGGAAACGGAATGAATTGAGTGCCGACAACATCTCCCTTTCGGCTAGAGGCAATTCCACCTATAACAGGCACGTGTTCCAACAGGCTGCTTGCTGACTGTACTTTGTTGCTCATGGCAACCACATGTATAACTTGCATTAAGGTGACTCTTAACATGCTGACTCTTCATACTCCATGTTACAGTGACCCAATTGGTAGACTAAGTGTGTGACAGTGCCGGTTATTTGCATTGCACCCCATTCAAGTACTTCAGATTTCAAAGATAAAACAGTCAATATCCTGAAATCCTTAGCCCCTACACCTAACCAGGCTATGTGCTGTCTCAGCATACCTGCAAAGGTAGAGTCCATGTAAGTCCATCAGAAGCTTTCTCCAGCAGCTGGTGTCTTCAGGACGAACCCCAAGTTCTGACGACTTTACATCTAGGTAGTAGAAAACAACATTCTTGTACTTCCTTGGATGTGGCTCTCCAATACCCTTCCTTATGGGTTCTGGGTTTTCAGCTCTCCTCGGGGAGTTGGGAAAAAAGGCAGGACAAAAGACCCTGGACTTGGCCCACTGTCCCTTTTTATATCCACAGGTGCAGTTGGTCAGACCCAATAGACAAAGAACCTGGAAAGGCATTAACCCCTACCCTCCTGTCCGGGGAAGCACCTATATAGCTAATTTCAACCTCCTTACAAACCACCTAACAATTAGTTTTATACCTGTTCCGAGACCCTTTGCATGCAGAACCAAGCTCTTTCTCTGCTGTCTTCTGCATTTTTACACCATGACACACTATCAGACTGTTACAATAAACACTGCAAAATATGTATATAAACTTCAGGTCTTGCATTGAACATGAATATATTGAATGTAATTAATCAAACTCAGTGTTGTAGCTGGATGTGAACTGGGCTACACTGATATATTAACTTACAGGGATCACCAATACCAATGCTGCTGGGTGCTGCGTCTTGTAGTCCTGCAGGAAAAAAAGCTTGTGTAGGGAAGTTCACACCTCTTAAGCAGTACATAAATTGGAATGCTGGAGTGATTGGAGTAGAGCACTAATACTTCCCCAGAGTTTTGGCTGCTGACACTCTGGTGGATCATGATTTAATAGCCAGTTCCGATAAAAACAAAAAAGAAAAGAAAAGAAAAATAGAGGGAGTCTCTCCTACCCTGGTAATGTCACCTACAGTTTCAATCCAATGTGTTTAGATTGGTAAATGCCAATCTTTGTCAAGGAAGGAAGGTCCTCAACAAAGATTGGGGGGTTGGGGTTGCACAGGGGACCTTCCCAGCCAGCAGCATACAATGATAGCAGCTATACCCACTGGCTGTAATCACATGCAGAAGAATCCAACAGGATGGTTTTACCCAAATCGATCGATGGATTGACTTGGGCACCATCAGTCTGCCCATGCATGCATCAAAATTTGGCTGGTCCCTATTGGACCAGCTGAATTCTGATCCATATATGGCCGGATCAACAGTAGACATCACAACATGCCTACTACCTTTGGTAATCTGGAAAATCCCCTTCGGTGTTTCTCCCCAACTTTCCCTTTCTTACTAGCAGCCTGACTTTTCATGTATGCTGAGAATACTTCTCTGTGTGGACATTCAGAGGCAGTCGGAAATGGATCAACTTTAAGCTCCTTAGTAATAAAGTGAACGGAACTTTTCTAAATATTAAACAGCATGTTGGTACCACTAGATAGGCTCAGAGCCAATGTAATGCTTATATTTAAAAAGGGATAAAAGTTTATCAAATAACTACAGACTGGTTAGTTTAACTTTTATAGTAAGTAAGATATTTCTTGAGTTTGCTAAAAGACCACATAGAAAAGTTTTGGCTAGAAATAATTTTAAGCAATAGACAACATGGATTCACGAAGACCTAAGTCGTCAAACAAACTACTAACTACAGACCCGTTAGTAAAACGTCTATAGTTGGGAAGATGTTTTAGAGTTTAATAAAAGACCACAAAGAAGAGTTTTTGCTAGAAAATAATATTAAAAGCAGTAGTCAGCATGGATTCATGAAAAACCGATGTTGTCCTACAAATCCGATTTCTCTGTATGAGGAAGTAAGCAAAAACCTAGACAAAGGAGTGGCTGTGGATATAGTATACTTGGACTTTGCAAAAGCATTTGACACAGTTCCCCAGACATGGCTAATGTGGAAGTTAAAATCTAGGCTGTACAGGACAACAGGGAGGGGTCTTGGGAGGTAGGTGTGTTTCCCTGTTATTTGGGTTGTGGTCTATTTGGGGGGACATTAAGAGACATTTTTGAGTACTCATTGGTTCTCACCCATGCAGAATGAGCGGTTGAGGGGTAGTCTGGTTGAAGAGAGAACAGATTTACAGTTTTCTCAGGATTGGTAAGTGCTCATTTGAGAACCAGAATTCAAAGGCTCAAAGAGGCTTTTAGTGGAAAGGAGCGTTCAAGCTTGATTACAGGGACGTTAGTCCTGAAATGGTTAAAATGCCTGCAGTGAAGGCCTGAAAAGTAGCAGGAAGGAGTCAGCACCTGTCTGTGAGGCAGATTAGAGTAGTTCACAGCTGTGAGAAAGTGTGGACTGTCTGGTGACTGAGACTTTGCCTTCTTCAGTTTTTCCTGTACCCAGAAGCAGACAAGAACCTTATCCTGGGTGTGAGACTGATATACTGGTGGTGAGCTGTAATATTGTTTTCACTATACCAGAACTATGGAATATTTGTATTTACTTTGATGAAGAAAGCTGTTCTATTTTCCTGAATTTGAAGGAACAGTAAAGACTATTTATGTATTTATACCTTATTTAGAGTTTGGTATTAAAAGTACCATTTCAGTGTATGAAGATGACACAAAGCTATGAAGTGGAATTACACAATGTCTTCAACTTACAAGTACTGTAGACCTTAATGCACTGTTTGGCAACTATGTGGGAAAATAGGTTTAAAGTTGACCAATATAAAGTTATGCACTTGGGGCTAGACACATTTTAGGAGCACAACTGAGGGATTCAATGGTGGAGAAGAACCTGGGTGTTTTGGTAGATCATAGATTTAATAATAGCATGCAATGCCAAGATTCAGTCTCTAAAGCTTGCAAACACTTTCTTGTATTGACAGAGGTATAGACTCCAGAAAGGGACATCATTTTACCCTTTTCAAATCATTATTAATACCTCATCTGGAATATGCAGTTAAATTTTTGGCATCGGTTTGCAGAAGGGATATCAGGGAACTGGAAAAGATGCAGAGAAGCGCAACCAAACTGATAAGAGGCATGGAGAGCCCAGCTATGAGGAAAGATTCGCTGAATTGAATTTATTCTATCTTGAGAAGAGGTGATTAAAGAGGCATATAATCACCATGTATAAACACATAAATGGTCCATATAGTGAACCTGGTGTAGAGTTATTCACTTTAAAGTCATTACGGTGGAAAAGGGGGCACTCTTTACATCTAACAGAAAAGAGATTCAACCTCCTTATTTGGAAAGGCTTCCTCACAGTAACAACTGTGAAAATGTGGAACAGACTCCCTTAAGAACTAGTTCTGGCCAGCTCAGTAAATTGTTTTAACAAACAACTGAATGCATTCCTAAATGCACAAAATACAACTGGGTGTTAACATTTATAGGTAATGACACCAGAGATTGTTGATCCAGAGAAAATCTGGGTGCCTTCTGGGAGTCAAAACTGATTCTTTTCCCTGCTGGAGCAAATTGGACCATGCTCTATAGGGGTTTATGCCTTCCTCTGGATCAGCTATGGGTATAGGATCAATTATATGGAGGTTATGTACTTTTTCTGAAATATTCTCAAAAGTCAATCCCAAACAAATGCTCAGTAAATATCATATATACATCCAAAACAGGTATCGTGGCTTTTAACCGTGAGCGGTGCACTATGTGTTGAGCTTAAATTCCTGCAATTCAACTATATCGTGACACACAATGATTCACTCTATGGAGTATAGGTCACCTCTTATCAGTGGTTATAGTAACAGTGATAATAAAATGTCCACAATATTCAGTGTGAATTATACTTTGTTGAACACACTAGAAACGATGAGAGCACATGCTTCTGTGCCAGTGCAGGTGGTAGGTGATAATCCTTATGTGGCTAGCATGCCTGCTCACCTTCCCCCTGCGACCTACAGGGGCCAAAATGCCTTACAGGTCACCCCTGGACCCTGCACGCTCTCTCCCAGTGAAAGGTTCCTCCACACTCTTCAGTACTCTCTCCTCCACCATATACTACTCCTCCATGGACAGGTACCGCTGTGTTTAGGCTTTAATACTCATGGGGTAGTTGTTACGTATGTATTCACTATGCAATTATTGCAATAAGCTTTTAAGTCAAGCATTTGCATTATTATTTTCAAACACTAGTTGAAAACACATATTACATAATGCAGAGGTAAGTGGAAACTGATTACTTTTTCCTCAGAGCAAGTAGTGGGTGCCATGCTGACAAGTAGTCTGAGTTGAGGAGCTTTCCCTGTTTGCAGAATTTCTATATGTAGTCACTGAAGGGTTACATTAAGGAAAGTGAAAAGATAGAACTGGACCCAGCATGATGACATTATAGCAAGAAACTCCGCCTTATGCATTTCATAGAACTAAGTCCTACGGGGACGCAAGGCATCCAGGTAAGGTATGCAGAGCCATACAAAGTGTGCAGGAGCTGACAAGGGAGAGATCTGTATTATTTACATACAGCTCTCTTCCCTGTCAGTTATCCTCAGAGATCGCTGGGTGCTGACGGGGAATCACTGGCCTGGGACCCAGTGACCAACAGCAGAAATCCGAGATCATTTTTTTGGACCATGCAATGGAGCTGTGCCGGCACTGCATGGGTCAAATGCTCATTTTATTCTAGGGAAGAGGACACCAAAGATATACTGTACTCTCTTGACCAGCCAATCCTCCCTGCACAAGACCAGTCTTTTTGGCTCCTGCCCCCCTGTGGTCTTGTAAATGGGCTGTTCCTGATGTCAGCACGCTCAATGCACACTCCACAGATAGGAATAGTCCACTGCTGGACTGTGGGGGAGCATGGTTTTCTGTAGGATCAGTGGGTCAGGTGAGTATGGTGTTCTCACACCTAGAAAAATCAAGCAGTCAATCCATGCAGTGGGGGTGCTTTAAAGTATATGTGAACCTTTTCCTTGTAAAGAAACCCTTTCAGTTTAAAATAGAAATGAAAGACAAAACATTTCTGTGTGTGTGTATATATATATATATATATATATATATACATACACTATATTGCCAAAACTATTGGGACAACCCTCAAAATCATTGGATGCAGGTGTTTCAGTCACCTCCATGGCCACAGGTGTATAAGATCAAGCACCGAGGCATGCACACTGCTTCTACAAACATTTGTGAAAGAATGGGTCGCTCTCTGAGGAGCTCAGTGAGTTCAAGCGTGGTACCGAGATAGGTTGCCACCTGTGCAATAAGTCCATCCATGAAATTTCCTTGCTACTAAATATTCCACAGTCAACTGATAGTGGTATTATAACAAAGCGGAAGCATCTGGGAAAAACAGCAACTCAGCCATGAAGTGGTAAGCCATGGAGTGGGGTAAGCGCATGCTGAAGTGCCCAGTACGCAGAAGTCGCCAACTGTCTGCAGAGTCAATGGCTAAAGACCTCCAAACTTTGTGTGGACTTCAGATTAGCATAACAACAGTATGTAGAAAGCTTCATGGAATGGGTTTCCATGGCCGAGCAGCTGCATCCAAGCCTTACATCACCAAGTGCAATGCAAAGAGACGGGTGCAGTGGTGTAAAGCACGCCACCACTGAACTCTAGAGCAGTGGAGAAGTGTTCTCTGGAGTGATGAATCAAGGTTCTCTGACTGGCAATCCAATGGATGTGTTTGGGTTTGGCAGTTGCCAGGAGAACGGTACTTGCCTAACTGCATTGTGCCAAGTGTAACGTTTGGCGGAGGGGGGATTTTGGTGTGGGGTTATTTTTCAGGGGTGGGGCTTGGCTCCTTATGTGACGGACACGGCATCAGACCCCCAGCCCTTCTCACCAACTCATGACCGAAGGACTAGCCAATCTAAAACCGCGCTGTCACGTGTGTAACAATGCCACGCTCAGCTGCACCCTGCACAAAGATTTTCCAGCTAATGGACCACAATCTATGTGCCGCAGCCTGAGAGTGATTGTTACTGGGTCAGGTTAATTACGCAATTAACCCTTCACACTGCCACTACCGCCTTTTTGTACAGAGTAGGAGGAAACTTGCCAATATTAGCAATAACACTATGATGTTTGAATAAGCATCTGTATACACACTGTCACCGCAGGCAGATGTATACAGAAGTTCTAAAACACACAGTAGCGCTCTTCAGACACAGGGATTCTTAGTTGGCATTAAAGAGCTTTAGAAACAGTTCAACACTTTTCAGAAAATAGGATTTATTACTAAAAAGGGTCAAAATGGTGCAATAAAAATATTTACAGAAAAAGATGTAGCCAATATATATATATAAATACAGAGAGCAATACCACAACAGAGAGATAGCAGAAAGAAGTTTAGAGAGGTAGAATACTTGCCGTCAGCCTTGGTTTAAGCAGATCAAGGTCCTGAACAAAAGGGTCCCATTCTCCCAAGTTGGTTCCTGATGTTAAAAAGGGAGAATTCTTCAACTTTCTTCTCCAGGCCTGACAGCTTACTATGTTCCTTCTGATAAGGGTGCTGTTCTCCCCAGCAACACTGTTGTGCCAACCAAGTGAGTTGTCAGGGTTAGCACCAGTCTGCTCTGACTACCCAGATATCATGGCAACTGCCGTGGTGCCCACCTGTTCACAAGACACTTCTGTTCAGGGGTGTCATGTGCTAACATATTGAGATGTAGCTTCTTGTCGAGGTAGAGAATGAGATTTCCCTCTCCAATCTCCTTCCTCAGGCCCAAAACTACATATGACCCTAAGGTAGTGGCGCCTGTATGCACCGGAACCGGACAGGCGAATTCTGGAACGCGCCTTCCAGATGTGTCTACAGGTACCTTCGTCCAAGATGAACAGTCCTGTTTACCTGCTAGCATCCAGGACACCATTTCCATCAGTTTCTTGTCTGCTAGGTCAGTCACAGGTTCAGCTGAGCCATGATAGTTGCACCCAGGCGTCTTACCGTAGCCAGCTGTACCCAAGACTGACGTAACCTGCTTTTTGTCCTGGGGAGTAGGCCAGGCCATCACTACCTCAGTCTCCCAATTTCCAGACCTCTGGGGGTCTCATTCTACTGGTGGTTCCCAGTGCTGAACCACTGACATGCCCCTCTGACAGTTACCATTTTTGACTGTCAGACTAGGCACGGGCAGTTTGTTCCTGAGTAGTGACAGGGGTCCAAGTTGCTCTTCCCAGACAGGGCGGAACACTGCAAGGCCCCTAAAGTGGGTACTGCACACAGTTCCACTCCACATTGTTGGTCATCCCTGACCCCTGGGGAGGTGGTTGGTACGTTCTCAATCCCAATTTGCTTTCCCGTGAACTCAGGCAAGCCACATGGGGTGGTGAAGGCTGACTCGTCCTGAGCCTCCTCAGTTAGAGATGGTGGCCCATACCCTCTGTTCAGGTCCATGATGGTTAGACAGCGGGCACATGCCGGCTGCTCCAATACCGCATGGTTCCTGGGCATGGGGTAGGTCACAACCACAGGATTGGCGCTCAGTTTTCCAAGGTCCTCACAAAGCCTGGTCATCTGATCCTGTTTGGGTACCGAGACTACTGGTGATGCCCAGACCCTGCAGGACTTCTGGATTTCTGACTGCGATATTCCCTCTGCCTCTTTGGCCCATTCTGTCTGCACCTCCTGTGAGCTGAGGTGGGCCGAAGGCATGAGGGAAGGATACACCCTGCCGTCCAACTCATGAACAGCACAGTGAGCTTTCCCAGGGTTTCCCTGAACCCAGACATCATTTACCATAGGCCTTGCCAGCAGCTTCTGTACCTACAGTCAGGTCCATAAATATTGGGACATCGACACAATTCTAACATTTTTGGCTCTATACACCACCACAATGGATTTGAAATGAAACGAACAAGATGTGCTTTAACTGCAGACTGTCAGCTTTAATTTGAGAGTATTTACATCCAAATCAGGTGAACGGTGTAGGAATTACAACAGTTTGCATATGTGCCTCCCACTTGTTAAGGGACCAAAAGTAATGGGACAGAATAATAATCATAAATCAAACTTTCACTTTTTAATACTTTGTTGCAAATCCTTTGCAGTCAATTACAACCTGAAGTCTGGAACGCATAGACATCACCAGACGCTGGGTTTCATCCCTGGTGATGCTCTGCCAGGCCTCTACTGCAACTGTCTTCAGTTCCTGCTTGTTCTTGGGGCATTTTCCCATCAGTTTTGTCTTCAGCAAGTGAAATGCATGCTCAATCGGATTCAGGTCACGTGATTGACTTGGCCATTGCATAACATTCCACTTCTTTCCCTTAAAAAAACTCTTTGGTTGCTTTTGCAGTATGCTTTGGATCATTGTCCATCTGCACTGTGAAGCGGCGTCCAATGAGTTCTGAAGCATTTGGCTGAATATGAGCAGATAATATTGCTCGAAACACTTCAGAATTCATCCTGCTGCTTTTGTAAGCAGTCACATCATCAATAAATACAAGAGAACCAGTTCCATTGGCAGCCATACATGCCCACGCCATGACACTACCACCACCATGCTTCACTGATAAGGTGGTATGCTTAGGATCATGAGCAGTTCCTTTCCTTCTCCATACTCTTCTCTTCCCATTACTCTGGTACAAGTTGATCTTGGTCTCATCTGTCCATAGGATGTTGTTCCAGAACTGTGAAGGCTTTTTTAGATGTCGTTTGGCAAACTCTAATCTGGCCTTTCTGTTTTTGAGGCTCACCAATGGTTTACATCTTGTGGTGAACCCTCTGTATTCACTCTGGTGAAGTCTTTTCTTGACTTTGACACACATACACCTACCTCCTGGAGAGTGTTCTTGATCTGGCCAACTGTTGTGAAGGGTGTTTTCTTCACCAGGGAAAGAATTCTTCGATCATCCACCACAGTTGTTTTTCGTGGTCTTCCAGGTCTTTTGGTGTTGCTGAGCTCACCGGTACATTCCTTCTTTTTAAGAATGTTCCAAACAGTTGTTTTGGCCACGCCTAATGTTTTTGCTATCTCTCTGATGGGTTTGGGTTTTTTCAGCCTAATGATGGCTTGCTTCACTGATAGTGACAGGTCTTTGGATCTCATCTTGAGAGTTGACAGCAACAGATTCCAAATGCAAATAGCACACTTGAAATGAACTCTGGACCTTTTATCTGCTCATTGTAATTGGGATAATGAGGGAATAACACACACCTGGCTATGGAACAGCTGAGAAGCCAATTGTCCCATTACTTTTGGTCCCTTAACAAGTGGGAGGCACATATGCAAACTGTTGTAATTCCTACACCGTTCACCTGATGTGGATGTAAATACCCTCAAATTAAAGCTGACAGTCCGCAGTTAAAGCACATCTTGTTCATTTCATTTCAAATCCACTGTGGTGGTGTATAGAGGCAAAAATGTTAGAATTGTGTCGATGTCCCAATATTTATGGACCTGACTGTAAATGGAAAAGAAAGGTGATTGGAGCTGAAGGCCGCAGCTCCCTCTCTGAGGACTGGCTATCAACTCCAATAGGGCCCCACTCACTTCCAATCCAGGTGTGCTGCCACTGCCTATGACATATGTTGGTCTGTTTGGTTCGTGGGGGGTGAATCTAAGACAGAAATATTTGGAGGTGACTTCCTCCCTGGCTTCAGATTTTCCCCATACACTTTGACAGGCTAGATCAGGTGACACTCTTTCAGTCCCCAAGCCCCCTGCTGGTAGACCATTCATTTTGCTGTCCCAGTCAAGCTGTTGTTTACCTTTTTCAGCAGGGAAGCTCACAGCTAGCTTGCTGCTGAAGTCCACAATTTGGTCACTCCTCAGTGCTGCCTTGGCCGTGGGACTACAAGTCCCAACCAGCTGTTGTTTACCTTTCTCAGCAGAGAAGCTCACAGCTAGCTTGCTGATGAATGCAACATTTTGGTCATTCCCCAGTACTGCCTTGGCCGTGGGACTACAAGTACCAACCAGCTGTCCAGTACCATACAAAGACAACTGCTGGGAGGTTATCAAGGTAGAATCCTCTGAGCCGGAGCAAGAAAAAGTTCTATCCAGACCATCCCTCTGCTCAGCACTCAGAGGTTGTACCTCTGCCCGCTTCACAGCACTGTGGGTGACCCCCAACAATGAAAATGCATCATTATTATCATTATGGTCATCATTATCATCTTCATTAGTATCATCATTATCAATATCATCATTATCATCAACATTATCAGTATCATCAGCACCGTCATCATTATCATCATCATTATCAACAGTTACGTTTGTAACATCAATGACACAGGAGTTCATTATCTCCCCATGCAAGGGGATTTCCTCTCCTTCTCCGGGTAATGGAGAATCCTGTAACCCCACTCTATTCCCAGCCCCCTCCCTTGGTCCATCCACAGGTTGCCCAGACATTACCCTAACATCTGCACACAGTACCTTGGTACACCTTAGTTCCAGTGAAGGGAACTCTTAAGGCGTCGGCATACCAAGACATATTGAACAATTTCATGCTCCCAACTTTGTGGGAACAGTTTGGGGGAGGACCCTTCTTGTTCCAACTTGACTTCACACCAGTGCACAAAGCAAGGTCCCTAAAGATATGGATGAGCGAGTTTGGCAATAAACAAACAGAAGGTGCACTGGCCTAGTGCATTATGCTTAAAATATGGCTTTAATGTATAAAATGGTAAGTATTATACTCACAAAATAGACTAAAGTACATGTTCATCTCATGAAAACAGCACAATTCAATCTGCAAAACATCATGGCATGAAAGAACGATGGAATCTCAACAGGCTGGCGCATTTAGATGACTTATCCTCTTCCGCAGAGCCCACCTGGGCTGGGCTAGTTGTCCTCTGAGGATGAGGAAAAGTCCTCGAAATGCGTCAGAGATCCATAAAGACATGGATGAGCGAGTTTGGGGTGGAGGAACTTGACTGGCCCGCACCTCAACCTGACCTCAACCCAATAGAACACCTTTGGGATGAATCTCGTCCGACATCAGTGCCTGACCTCACAAATGCGCTTCTGGAAGATTAGTCAAACATTCCCATAGACACACCCCTAAACCTTGTGGACAGCCTTCCCAGAAGAGTTGAAGCTGTTATAGCTGAAAAGATTGGGCAAACTCAATATTGAAACCTACGGACTAAGACTGGGATGCCATTAAAGTTCATTTGGGTGTAAAGCAGGCATCCCAATACTTTTGACAATATAGTGTGATAAATAAATGTAAGTATCTTTTTTTATGTAAGTGATCAAATAATTTATGTTCTCAATTGCATATGGGGCTTGGAGAGGTGGGGGTGGAAAAATAGGAGTTCCCTGATCTGCCTAGTGAATGGCTGTGTAGGGTGGCGTGTCAGCACAATTCTGGTCAATGGTTTATAGGCAAGTTGTTCTCCTAGCACAGCCAGAAAACTGACTAACCTTGGAAGGATGAGCTCTCATGCCTAGCGTGGCCAGTTTGAAATAGGAAAGCAAGGGGACTGTCAGAATCACAAGGTATTTCCCACAAAGGAAGTAATACAAACAGGACACTTTTTTTAACAAAAGTACATGGTACAACACACACATATCAGTAATATGAAATATTGTGGTAACGTATTCTTTAAAGCATTGTGTTACCAATAATAGTTGGAGACCAAATGGGCCATGTGGAGTGAGGACCCAATTGCAACTGCAACCTCTGGAACCTCAGCTTCTGCACCACAGAGCCTAGGACTCTCTATGGACTTAAACACCAGGATTCTCATATCATCACTATTTTGTACTGCACAGTAGCACATTCACATAATAGATATGTTGGCTGCACAACAGGATTATTTATGCTACTGGTTTAACAAGGGCCTGATTTCTAGGAGAAAAGAGAAAGGAATATAGTACAGGCTTTCACTTTAATAGCTGACTACTGACATACTGAATTTCACTAAATGAGTTTATAATGCATTAAAATTTTGTCATGAGGCAATCTAAGCCTGTTATTAAGGGTGCATTGAACTCTGATAATGAACCTCGCACACAAGTCAACAGCTTTAGGAGAACTTTGAAATATACTGAAGATTGTTAGATCATTGAAGACCGAAGACTAACAAGCACATTGAAAGTCAGAGGGTTTTCCAGAGATGTGTAACAAGAGTGTTATTGAGTGAAGGGCTGGCATGAAAGCTTTATAATGAGTATTCTCTATACTGAGAGGTCTAAAGAGAGCCGTATAATGACAATCTGATGTATCCCTGTACAAGTGATACATCTATAATGAGCATAGGCTATACTGCAACACTAGTGTGAGAACGTCTTAACATGTTTCGGTGATTGCTTGATTCACTGGGGATGATCCATTTCGCAGGTAACTCTATCTGTAAAATATGTTTTTGCTACATGTTGGTTCATAGTGTTCGTGATCTGAGTTTAGTGCCTTTTTAAATAAATTAGGGATTTAAATATAACATGATAGAGTGTAAAACAGTGGGGTCTGTTTATAAAAAGAAGGTGAATCCACAGGCAGATTTTATTTGTCTAGCTATAAGTTTCCTCTGTTGTGAAGCTAAGAAGCTGTGAAATTGCGGTCCACTGCAAGAAAATCTAATATGATCAAAATAGAAAATAAAGTATATCTAAAGCCCAGAATTAATTTTAGATTTGGATACAGTAAAGAGGGACTAGAACATCTTGTCCCTGTTAGGAAGTTTCTCCCTCTCTATTGTCCTTGTGGTCACTGTCACCAAAAAGAAAGGATATTCCAACATTTAATTTGTTGCCACAATGGCAACCACCACTAGATCTGGTAACAATGATCTTCAAGAGAATTTCACTCACTTTGAAAAGATTTCCTTTCAATTCCTGTTGTGGCTCTTTGACAGGAACTGAAATCTCCCCAACAGGAGATAGATGATAGTACAAAAAATATCTACAGCTGAATGGAAGAGAAAAAGGGAAATCACCCACTATAATATGTAACAGTAGTAAATACGTTTTAGGATGCATTCATGCTACAGCACTCTGCTGTCATGTGTTGAAGCACATTCTGGAGCATTAAATTGCATGGGGCATGCTTCATTTTCATGAAGTGCTATGCACAGGACACCACCCTTTGAACTGCCTGGTGGTGTGTGCAGGCATATGCATTTTTAAGGTGCTTTTCTATTTCAAACACCACTTTATGCATTGACATACCTCCTTTAGACCTCAATCCATCAAGCACTCTTGACAAACAGCTTAACTATCCAGTAAGACATGGCAGTTTAATGTTGTTTTACATGTTTAAGTGCTGTACATTGGATGTTCACCAGTTTTTTGAAGTGTAATGAGAGAGTAATCTTCTAAGCCTTATGCCCCACAATAAAGGCTGGTAAATTACTAAGGGAACAAGAAGAAAGGAGGCTTCTATCTAAGGACTAAACCAACTAGTCCCAACATACAGTTAAACTGGAATATACCATTTACAGACATGAAAATAACAAATTGTGGTTACACCGATTGGCTGCTAGATGTCAGCATCAAAACATTAATACAGTGGCTGTCAACCTATGAGCTATAGAGGGCCTCAACTGCAGCCCCTGACATCACCATATATTTAATGCTTAAGAGGACTGTCAGAGACTGCAGACCTAATATAAGAAGCAATGGGCAGAGACTGTGGACATTCTACATTTTTTGAGTTATGCATCCGAAGATAATAGGAAACTAGGAACATGTTACATGAGGCTAATAGAGATCACTGCTTTTACCCTAATCAATAAGTGAGATTGTATAAATGGTGAACTGGTAAATACAGTACTTGGTGAAAACAAAAACTGCAATTTAATCATATACAACATTTATGAATAGATATTGGTTATTTTAATGGTGCTTATCATCATTGTCATCATTATTATTATACAGTATTTATATAGCGCCAAAAGGTTTGTTCAGCGCTGTACATTATAGTGGGGGACAGTACATGAGACAATACAGTAACAAAACAATACACAAGGGGTTCGAGGGCCCTGCTCTTACGAGCTTACAATCATTATCATCATTTTTATTAATTTCACTTGCTTATCATGTCCCTGGAGATGGTATATACCGTATTTGCCGGCGTATAAGACGACTGGGCGTATAAGACGACCCCCCTACTTTTCCTGCTAAAATTTAGTGTTTGAGCTATACTCGCCGTATAAGACTACCCCTCTTCCAATGCACACCAGTGGCAGGAATAGTGCCCCATCATTGGTATCAGTGGCAGGAATAGTGCCCCATCATTGGTATCAGTGGGGGGGAGGAATAGTGCCCCATCATTGGTGTCAGTGGGGGGGAGGAATAGTGCCCCATCGTTGGTGTCAGTGGGAGGAATAGTGCCCCATCATTGGTATCAGTGGGAGGAATAGTGCTCCATCATTGGTATCAGTGACACCAATGATGGGGCACTATTCCTCCCACTGACACTTGCTGACCCTGTTCTCGTATGGTGCTGCTGCAGCCAGCATATGTGGTTGCAGCAGCACCTCTACACTGACCACTTACCTGCTGGTCCTGCACTCGATTTTCGCGGGGCCGCTCGGCCCCACCCCCTCGCCGGTGATTGGCCGCCTGTGTGCCTTTCCTGAGCTACAGTTCTGGCGGCCAATCACTGGTGAGGAGGCGGAGCCGAGCAGCCGCACGAACATCCAGTGACTGAACTGAAGGCGCAGCCGTGCTTCCTGGACCGGATCGTCGTGGGACCGGAACCAGGTAAGAAACAGCCGCTGCCCACCCCTGTACTTAGTGTCCCTTCCATTGGGGGAAGGGGGGGGGCGGCGGCAACGCGCCGCCCCCCTAAAAAGTGTCAGTATGCCGTATACCGGCGTATAAGACGACCCCCGACTTTTGAGAAGATTTTTAAGGGGTAAAAAGTCGTCTTATACGCCGGCAAATACGGTAGTTGTTGCACCTCTGGGGCTTGCATGTATCTATGAAGCCGAAAGCTATGCCATCAGTAGCTTTCCTACCAGCAGGGCCTTCCAAGGTGGAAAGGTTCTGGTGGAGATACCAGACTAATTTTGTGCCACCCATCTGCGCAGTAGCAGATAGGCAGTGTTGAAGGCAGAAGATCACGTTTGGCATGACAATTGCTACAATAACGAACTAACAATGCACAGAAGAAGGACCTGGTAATCTACTTCTGTATTATGCCAAGAAAAATTGATTTGGAAGCGGTCTAACCGGCTATGTCATTAGAAGCCCAAATAATGAAGTTACAACTGTTCTACTTTAGTCACACTGTCAGAATAGAGAGGTCATTGGAGTGGAAATAATGTTTGGAAAGACTGAAGAAACCAAAGATGGAGACTGTCTACTAGGTGGTTGGACATATTGACCACAGCTGTGTCAACACTGGAAGATTTTGCAAGACTAGCACAAAATAAACATATCTTTCATTCATCAGGTCGCTCAGACTTGGACCCGGCACTTATCAATCTAGAACCTTACATCGTAAATAATGATAAGCACCTGGCTTTATCATTATTGGACAGTGCAGGTTATATAAAGCAAAGCAACAGAAATAAATATGGTGGAACCTAAGTTTATTTTCCTGACACCAACACAACACTGACATACTAAGGGAGGGGGTTGATCACACACAAACATTTTTGACAGGTCTTCAAAATTCTGAAATGGTTAGATACTTTGTCTAATTTAGAAACAAAATATTTTATTTCTGTTGGGCTGCAACAGAGGAACTGTAGTTTTTCTACTAAGATATTGAGGATTGATTTTTACCTTTTGGCTACTGAACTGGCAGTATACTTTTTTTGTAGGCTATCATGAATTGATAGTATACTTTTTCTACGAGACTTTCATAGATTGGTAATATGTTTGCTGTCAAGCTAACAAATATTTATAGTATACTTTTTCTCCTAGGTGATTATAGATTGGTAATATATTGTTTTCTGCTAGGCTGTCATGGATTGATAATATACTGTATATTTTGCTTGGCTATCATGGATTAGTACAATGGATTATCATTTGTATGTTAGATTATCATGGATTTCTTAGTACAGTTTTTCAGTAAATTACCATTGATTGGTAGTATATTCTGTATTTTCCGCTGGACTACCAGCATGGTTCTGTACTGTTTCTGCTAGGGTATCATGGTACTGCTAGGCAGTACACATTTCCTATAGGCTATTTATCTTCAGTGCTACTAGAGATGATAGGTTGCAAATTGACTGGTGCTTCACCCTTTTCCACAATGCTACCAAAGACTGAAATTTCTTCTAGTCTGCTGAAGAATGGCACTAACCTCAGTTATTGGCAGTAAACCATTCTCAGCAAAGGATCTTCAGTACATTTTTCCTAGGTTAAAAGAAGTGAGTATGTTGCCTTTTTTCAGTTTAACCTGCTATAATTAATGTTTCTACATTTACCTTTAACTATATACAGTATAGGGCAAGAGCCCTGGAAAAACCTGAATGATTTGACATTAAGCAAAATTTGCCAAGCTTTTCCTAATGGCTATAAAAATTATTTTTTTTATATGTTAGTTTGAATGACTGGGACAAACATGATTAATTGTTCCCCTTTATTCAAAGACCAGAATGGGCATATTAGGATGCGTTAATCTGTCCCTCTCACCACCCATATTTTTTTTTTCTTTAATTAAAATGTCTTTTTGATGAAGGCAAGTTGGCGTGATTCATTCTTCTTTCACGTATTAGAGGAAAGATCCATTAGCACCACCATCCTCAATGTAGAATCTGTGAAAAGGTGTCAGGTCAAAAGGGTTCCTCTGTTTAATGAGGTCAATCTAATTGTTTGGGCATCCTTTCACATTAAGTAATATGTGGATTATAAATGATACATGTCCCCTCTTCTGTTTAATAGATTACCATTTTCTTACATATGCTGAAGAAGTCTCATGTTAAGCCCTTAAAGCATCTTAATCATTCGAGGTCACTAATGCTCATAAATATGTTTTATCTTATTAAGGCATAAGGTTATTAAATACTGAAAAAGCTAAGCTGATTTCACACTACAAAACACTGTAACGAGCAGGGCCCTCTGTTTCCTCTTCTACCAAATTGTATTGTAACTGTAATGTCTACCTTCATTTTGTAAAGCGCTGCGCAAGCTGTTGGCGCTTTATAAATCCTATATAATAATAATAACTAAGGCCTAGCCAGAATGTTAAGTTTACTAAGATCCAGTCAGTACAGCTAACAATTGTCACTCCTTTACAGTCATAATATTTGTCCTGGAAGATTGTTCTTGCAGTGTGTCTATAGTGAGCTATGAACAGTTGGGTCAGCAGGCATCTGTTAACAACGGAGTACTTATTTATAAAAACTTGTTGACCAGTTGGATCAGACCTTTGTCCCCACGAATGAGATTCAGGATGATAATGATTTTCCAGGTGCATTGGTTGGTTCATGCACAACCAACCAACTAGCAATAATGCACTGCCTGGTCTTTGAATTTTGCTCGGATAGTTTAGATAGGGCCAATAAGAGGGTGTTTGGGTGAGTTAGCCCCCTCGCTATTTGGGTTGGATTCCCAGCAACTATACTGACAATCTACTTAGCTGATAAATTTCTTAGGGATAGATTAGTGTAGGGCTTGACGGCACTAGGTGGACACCTAAAGTAGATGTAAATCCCCACTGAAGTAGCAAACTGCTGTGTAATTTAGGGAATTTCAGGATGGGGATCTTAATGCAGCTGATGTTCTGCAGCTTCTTTACAGCCTGTACCTGTCCACATGCACTACACCCACAGCAGGTTACATGTGTCTTTCACAGGGCAAATTTCCTAGTTTTTGTTAGTTGTAATTGACTTTTTTCACAATCTGTTCCTGACCACATGCACTTCAGGCATAGCAGCCTATATGTGTTTTTCGCAAGGCATTATTCCTAATTATTGATGGCTGCAATTTTATTTTAAAGGCCTTTAAAAATTGTGTAATATGTCTTGTGAGAATGCTGTCCCCTATAACACAAAGTGCCCAGGCAAGGATCCCTTTATAAACAGCACCTGCTGCTATAGCATATATTCGATTTTAGTGGTTGGGTTTACATCTACTTTAACAAACTGTAATTTAGTTATTTGATTTGACGTGTGGAGGCACGTTTAAAACACCTGCCCCTATTCTGTGTCGCTAGTACAATTCTTCCTGATTAAAAAGGACCTGCTTCAGGACAATTTTAAGCTGCTGCTGTATCCTCAGTGGTATGTCAGTTCTTTTAGTAAAGCTCCAGCCTGTGCTCTTGGTCGCTATTAAATTGGGCCATACCTTGGTACTTAAAATTTTACATTACTGCAATCTCTTAATAGGTGGCTATAGAACTGCCCCCTCCATTTGCTACTGATTGCAATTTCCTATGCATTGTGGAAGGGCAGAAAGTCTAGGGGCATAGCTTTTCCCCTGAAATATTGTGTGGCATATTTACAATGCTGAGGACCCAGAATAAGTCAGGAGAGGTGGTAGAAGCTAGTAATAGTAGCAGCATGGCAGCCTGGTATATGTTTTGGGATGCTGGAGGGAGGGTCTTCTGATTTTAAAAAAGTTTGAGGATGAGGCCAGTGAAGAGGAGGGGATAGAAGTGTCCGCACTGTCAGAATCAGGTAATTCTGGAGAGATTCAAACCTTTGGCCCTTCTCAATGTGGCTCTCATGACCCTCTTTCCTGCTTGACATGGCATATCTTAAGCCTTTGAAACTTTCCTCATTGTATTAGATGCCGCAAATGCTGTAGCAGATGCATCAAGAGAATATTGTGGTAGGGGGGGATATGGGGAAAGTGAGGAAGGAGGAGGAATAGGAACCTTTTACTGTCAACTTGTCTTACTGAAGTGCTGCTTCCACTGAGCTCTGTAGTATAGAGTCATGTGTTTCCTCATGCATTTGGTACCGAAATGATTGTTACTTTTACAAAGGTTTATATGCTGCATGTAGAATCTGCAGACCACAGTGGTCCTGATGACAATGGATATGTTAAAAAAAGGACCACTCTGTAGAGCTTTTTCTCTTTGCTGACTTTCAAATGTTCATTTACTGTCTCAATGCTATCCAATTTCTACCAAACACAGTCTATATTTTGTCAAGAATTGGGAATAAGGGGAGGGGAGGGGGTCAGGGAAGGTTGGGTTGTGGTTTTAAAGTGTTTTGTGTACTTTGTTTTAACATTGTATTAAACTTTTAAGACAGTGCAGTTTGGTAAGAGTAAACTTTCCAGATTTAGATTAGTTGTGGCTGCTACTTCTGCTGTTGAATTTAAAACTATTACTATTAGATACAAAGGCATTGCAGCCAAAACATCTTAAAAATACTTTTTTTCAAGTTGAAATTCATCAGATTAGGGACTGTTGCTGTATTTAAAGTGTTACTAAACCCACATCAGTAAAATCAGTCTGTATATGCAGTAACGCATGCTTGTTATACTCACTGTGGGACCTAAGGGGTTAATCCTCTGTATTGTGTAAAAAGGCTATTTGATCTTGTCTTATCTGATCCTCCCTTTCTTCTACTGTCCCCAATCCTGCTGATAGTACAGAGCTTTTTCTTTGGGAGGATGCATATGATCAGCATAGAGCCAATCAGCACTGTCCAGACCTAGGGTCAGGGGTTATGCAGCCTCATAGAACAGTCAGAGCAGAATGAAAACTCTGACAAGATTAACCAGTGCTCAGCTGAACACTGATAGAAGTCATAAGACCGTTATATACTGCTGATGAGAAAAGGTATTTAGAAGTTTATATTTACTAAAATAATATCATTTCTGTGTTCAGTGTACTGTGGGAGACCAGACACAGTGAATGCAGCTGGGTTTAGTAACACTTTAAGACAATCTAAATTTAAAAATAAGTTACATATCCAAAATATGTGATGCCAGAACATGGTGTTGCTAATACTAATGCCAAATACTGTAAAATGATTGGTATTTTTCCCATGTCACACTCAAGGTTGCATTAATAGCAGTGTACTTCTAAGCTTTTTTGCATTGGTACATGTTCCCCATGGCAGTGCTCACCTTTCCTTGCCTTTCTTGAAAAATCCCCGCCTATTAGCTTTGAAAATGGGCATAATTGATAAGAAAAGATTTAGCCCCTATTATTATTTCGTGCAAGATTTGACGAATCCTCTGAAGATCGAATCTGGGCACATTCACTCATTCCCCTACATACCATCTAAAGAGGGAGTCGACAATATGTTTATTGCGATCTACCTGTTGATCATGGGCAGGTGACAAGTAGATGGTGATCCTTCCACACCGAACACTGGAACCTGGACAGGAGGGGTGGCTAGGGTGGCATTTCCTGGAACTGATCCTTGTATTTTTCTCCTGCAGCTGCTGAAAGCCTGCTTCTCCTCCTCTGCCTCCCGACATCATTCAGCTGTTGCAAGAGGAATATACAGTGGATTAGCACCAATAAATGCTGCCCCTGCTACTTCTCCTGTCCCAGATCTTCCTATTTTTGCTGCCTGGTCCCCCCATGTGCTCCTCTGGTCCCCCCCCCCTGCATTGCTGCTGGCTTCCCTTCTCTCCCTCCTGCCTACTGCTGTGGGGATCTATTCCAGATGGAGAGCAGGGGAAAGAGCCAATAAATATGTCATCTATCAGCACCTTCCTTTTCTGAATGACCACAGTGAGTAATCAGTACCAATCACTCACTGTGTTCATTCATAACTGAAGCATTGTAAATTGCTTTGACTATACTTCCCATTTAGGCTGCAGAGAAAGGGACTAGGGAATTTATGTCCTCAGTCCCTTTCCCTGTCTCAAGAGCAAGACATCAGGGCTCCTAGAAATTGTAAAAAAAAAATTAAAAAATATTGTTACAAATAATTTTTTAAAAATTGTAAATTAATAAAATAATAAAAACTACTGACACCATCCTCTGCCCTACTGACAAAGTCCACTGCTCTGTTCTGATTTACACCATCCACTGTCCTACTTACACCATCTTCTGCCCTACTAGCAAAACCACTGCTCTACTGACAACATCCACTGCTCTTGTGACACCATCCTCTGTCCTATTGACACCGTCCACTGCCCTACTAACACTACCCACACACCATCCACTGTACTACTGACACTGTCCATACACTATCCACTGGCCTATTGACACTGTCCACTGCTCTACTGACTGACATTGTCCACTTTTAAGGTAGGGCAAGTATATATTTTCACAGTTTTCCTTACTATTTAGTTAGGCTTTGCTAGTTAATTTCTTCAAACACCTGTTTGATATTAGCTAGGCCTACAAATGCTCAAAGCTGAATAACAAGATTCAGCTCCCATAGACTTCACCTGGGTTCACAACAAAGTTTTTGAAATTAGAA
The DNA here is from genome assembly GCF_062004578.1 of Staurois parvus. Taxonomy (NCBI): domain Eukaryota; kingdom Metazoa; phylum Chordata; class Amphibia; order Anura; family Ranidae; genus Staurois; species Staurois parvus. The sequence continues at coordinate 11,644,741 of NW_028318344.1, read as the reverse complement.
CTTTGAGCAAGTTGCATGAAACTGTTCGCAAACTGAATCCTGGCAAAATCGCTCATCCCTAAGCAATAAATTAGTGCACAAAAAAAGGATCTCTCATTCCCTGTGTACATACAAGCACATACTTGGATGCTCTTATGTATTTAAATAGTTATTGTATGACACTTATTAGGCATCCCCATGCACACCAGAGATACAAGGATCATTTTATGGCTGCCTTTTAGGTTTAACTTTACATAGATGAGTGGTATGGGTTTTTAATGTGTTTTCTGTTTCCAGTTTTGGTTATCATAGCTTTTTTAACTGTTTGACACAATTTCATCTTTTACTCTTTCAACACTCTTTCATCTTTTTTATTTCTTCAATGCTTAGCAATCCTGATACTACCATCTTTTATTCTATAGGACTTTAGCAGCTATATCATTTTGGGGTAGTTTGATGAATTAAATAATGTGCATTTTAGAATTTGGATGACAAAATGAAGTTTATGAATGAAAAATACAAAATAAAGATTTCCCATTTCAGCCCTGTAAATACTCTTTTTTTTTTTCTCCATTATTCTTTTAGATACTTGGTGCTTGAACATGTGTCCGGTGGAGAGCTTTTTGACTACCTGGTTAAAAAGGGGCGACTAACTCCAAAGGAGGCTCGAAAATTCTTTCGACAAATCATATCTGCTCTAGATTTCTGTCACAGCTACTCCATATGGTGAGTTAGAGTTTTTGCTTTCCTATGAGCATTGACCTGGGTGACGCTTGTCGAAGATTACCGCCATTCAGCTTCATAGGAATTTAAGCTGAAGGATATAGGAAGGAAATGAGGTCTGCTAGAGCTGTAAGGAAGTAGCTAAAACAAATATTCAAAATTAAGTAAAGTCGAGGCATGAAAAAGACGGTGACATAAATTAGAGTGCTGTAGACTAGTGATGCTGTATGAACAATATATTGCAAAAAATGAAGTAGGGGATATAGAAACTGATCTTGTTTTTGAATTATGAATATTTTAGGGCCAATTCAAACCAAAGCAAAAGTCTGCTGCAGTTCATTTAACTCATACACATGAATATGTATTAACATATGCTGCATTAAGGCAGCCCATTATTTCAATCAGCAGCCTAATATACCACAATAGACCGAAAATGGTACCTGCTGCATTTCTTTGCTTAGCAGCGTGCGGCAATGAACAGTAGTCATGCTTTGCTGCAACGCGGATGCACTGTAAAGGTGGTTTGAGGTGCTAATCAAAATGAAGGGAACTGCAGAACAGTGGTGTGAACAAGACCTGTGTTCAGCAAAAGAAGGAGGTTGCCATTGCTGATTTCTTCTTCAAAAATGCTAGATGCTTGGCTGTAATCTAATTATTTAATTATTTCCTGAGTCACAGACCTGGAATAAGTTTTCAGATCAGAAATTCTGATTTTGCTCAGACTTTGCTTAAAGTGAAATGTACCTTTACTGTATGTCACTGGGACAAGTAGTGAGGATAAATCTTTCTATCAGGGACACAGACCTGAATAAAACCAGACTGGGGTCCTAACCATTTCATACTCTATCGAGAACTATAAAGAAAAAAAAAAATAGGCTGTATGTTGAGTTGGGGCCGTTTGCAGGCTGCTGACCATCTCTCCATGCTCCTCTCCTCATTGGGCGCCAAGTGTGGTCACATGAGATGCCTACCCCAGGGTAGGTTCTTCTGGGATACGCTAGGCACCTTGAACAGGGTCACTCGCCTTGCATATGGGGTACCATTACTTGTGCCGTACACCGTGTACACTTTAGCAAATAACTGTCCTCCTGTTAACTTTCTTGTCCCCATGTCAATGTACACCTTCACTGTCACAGCTATATTTAGGAGGGGCACGCTGAGCCTATGCCCACTTCACATGTCATGCATATCTCCACTACCTCGTGCCCAGTAACAAAATGGGGCCCTGCCAAGCACCTAAAGTAGATTCCATCCGTGTATTAACCCTCTTTCTCTCCGTACGTAGTGGCTAGGCTCAGTGCCTATGGTGCTGATCTCACCCTGTTGCTATGGGAGACGGATCACTCTGGGAGACACTACCGACAACAACCCCCTTTCTGCTAGAGGATATGTTTCCTGCCCCAGACACACGCTTCACGGCAGGCTGCTTGTTCTAGCTTCTGTTACCATTGGTAACCACTTGCTTGGACTCCACAATGTGTTAACTCTTGTAGTGCCGTCTTTATACCTCAATATGCTCCACTGACCCAAGCTGTAGACTCTATGTAGTGCCGGTTACTTTCATACACCCCTTTAATAACTTCAGAGCAGGTATGGCAAAGTATCAATGCTTTACTAAAAATACTTCAGCATACGGTTCACTGAAGGCAAATCATCTTTCCCCTAGCTAACCTAACTCCTAGGGCTGCCCCAGCATACCTGAACAGGTAAGAGTCCATAGTGGGACCTTAGATGCTGGTGTTTTCAGGGTGGACTGCAAGTCCCAGTAGTCTCCCTACATGATGATAGTTACAGACTTAGCCAAGCAGGGATAGCAATGCACGAGAGAGCCACTCTCCTCTGTGGAATAGCTGGAGATTACATGCTGTGGCTTCTTCCCATGTAGCAGATTGGGCAGAGCCCTCCCCCCTTTTATTTACTGCAAAGGGAGAGAGGCAGAGCTCTGAAAAAGTGAGGGACCTGCATTAACCCTTCCTTCCCAATTAGGGCAGCCAGCTGTCTCACTAACCCATCATTTGAAGCTGCTTACAGGTCCATACACTATAACGCATACTTGTTCTGCATAAGTGACTGTTTTGTGTGAGTGAATGAGGTCAGCAGACACTAAAGTTATCATAATGTATATGATTTACGAGTAAAATCAAAACATTTGTTCTCTGCATTTCATTTAGTAGGGCTGGGATCAGTCCCCTATAGGGCTTCTACCTAGGACCCTAGTGTAAAGATCTTTTTCCCACTCCTTTAATAACTGTGATGGCTCATGGATTTTCAGTCTGGCTGCTGTTACTGGCCCTATTAAAAAAAGTATTTCAGAGAATACGCTAGAGTGCGCAGGTCATCAGGCACTGCACCATACATGTTATTAGAATATATGAATGACCCAGATGCTGGTGGCACTAGTAGCTTGGATGAAAAGACACGTTTAACCTGTCATGGCACAGACAAATCTTACCTTGGTTCAGACAGCAGAAAACATGCAAAGGGAACTCTTCTCCACTAAAAATTGGTAAATGTGTTATAAATAGAGTTGCTATTTAATTTATCTGTCAGGGCAAAAAAAAAAAACATTTGCAAGATATCTCTGCAATACATGTGTAGGCGGGGCCTAACCAGCTTATCCAAGAATTGAGCAAACACATGTGGACATTGACTGCTCACAGAATCAAGGCAATATACATTAATGGGCCCACAACTGTTGCAGCTCATATACTTCTTCAGGTAGTAAAGGGCACAGCTTATCCACAAGGCACTTTGTGATAGTATTATTTATGAATATTATACATCTACATACCACTGAATGCCACAGGAGCACTTCCCTAGGAAGAGCTATGATACTGCTTGTTGACACTGCGATTCCAGATGTCTATGTATGTTTTAGATATCCGACTGCCAGTGGGACACTATTTCAGGAAGGTGATAGAGTAGAAACCTATTCTTTCCCCTTCTCAACAGGTACCTCTCCCTAATGTTACTCCTACTTTCTTCCTAGCCAGTGGGGTCTCTCTTCCTATCTTACTCCCACACAGCGGGCACATGCATTATTTATATGATTTTGTGTCAAGATGACTGCCCAAATGTAGGATTTCAATATCCATAAAGATATGCCCTTCTCCCCTGGAGCCCATAGCAGGAGTCAATTAGTCCTCAATGGGCTCCTGGCAGTCTGAAGAAATGGCACAGTGCCACTTTCAGGTTGGAGGATATACTGCAGCCTTCACCTGCCTACACTTGCAAATTTCCCTCTGTTTTATCCCCTTAAAGACGCATAACTACAAAAAAATACATGTTGATCTATCAAAAATGCACTCAGCTTCTAAGTTTTGTTGTGGGCTGACAATATGTAGCTTTTTTGTGGACTAAGTGGTACCAGCTGCCCCTCTCCTCTCCTAAGTGTTTTTTCCTATACTACTTAACCACTTCTACTTTTAACCTCTCTAATATACAGGGTAATCACTCTGTATTCTATGATTAGAACTAGAAGAGCTAAAAGGCCACTGAGATAACACAGGCAGTGTGCATAAGACATATAACAACTTTGAATTTCTGACAAAATCTGTGAATTGTTTGCACACTTTTTTGCCCCAATTTGATATAACAGAATGCTTCCAATGGTATGTTTAACAGACCAAGAGAGAGCCAATAAAAGTTTATTGTCAGTGTTTACACTTTAACATTTTTTAAATGTTGTAATTTTTGTTGTAATTTTTTTTAGTGCTATTTCTCTATACTTAGGGGCATATTATAAAGAAGTCAACCTGACATTTACTAACTTTCAATACAAATAAATATTCAGATTTATGTGCTTTAAATTATAGTGATTTAGTCACCATCAATGAATGTTTGGTGAAAGTCATGTTCACTGTTTTAGAAATATGCCCCTTTGTGTGGTCACTGATATCATAAAAATGTAACATTTTAATGTTGCTCACAAACTGGAAAAAACCTGGATCTCTGTTTTGTTTTTCTCATTTACATTTGTATTGATAAATTTCTGCACACATTTCAGGTTCACAATACAAGAATCATCTATTTTATTTCTTGTTAACATCTTTAATAAATGATAATAACATTAGACATTTCTCTGACACTTTTGTGTTTCTGTTAATAAAACACAGTAAAAAAAACAGTAAAACCCAAATAAAGAGAGAACACTGTTATGGAAATAAAAACTATTCTGCTACTAACAAATATTGTAAAAATGAATACAAAGCTGACCCCTACCTCGAATAGTTGGGGAAAAAATTACCAACCTACTATGTGGCAAATAATATTAGTGCATGTGGAAACAAACTTTTGGTATACCCTATAAAAACAAAAAGAGAAAAAGCTGGGGAACTGAGGAGGGAGGACTAAAGCTGGCCAAAGATTCAGCCTGTTGAATTGAGCTGGATGGAGGAATCTTCCCCACTGGGATTTTGTATTTTGTGAATGAGACCCTCAACTGTCAGAAAACACTGATCAGCTGCTGCAGCAACTTATTGACAAAAGTTTTCCAGCATGTCCCTATGACCAACGCTACTCAAACAATCAACTTCAGTTGAGAAGGGACAGCAGTCCCTGCTGAACCTGCAGAATTTCGATCAGTGTATGGCCAGCTTAAAGTGTTAATAAACCCCAAAAAACACATTTATTTTAGTGCAGCTTACCAATTCTTAAATGTGATGGCTGTATTAGTTTCCTTTGGCTTTGTTTCTTCTATTTTCATCTGGTGATTCAGCCAACAAATCTGCTGTCTTTCAGTTCAAGCTCTCCAGCAGCATGTATCAGCTTACATGGATGAGACCACCTATGTACCATTGGCAAGGGTGATTCAAATCATCAGCTTTTTTTTGTTCATGTAAAACCCTTATCCCAAAAATAAAAAAACTGATTGCTGTAACTGATTACAAAGTGTGAGCTGGACTTTGGCTTCAGTTTGTTATTTGTATTCAAATCTGCTAATACATTTACATTCTCTTCTCCCCCCACCCCCGTCTGACAATGCTGCTGTTTGCTGTGTCCTAGCTTATTCCTCCAGAGTGGTATCTCACTAATATAGGGGGTGTGTTACTGGCCAGATAAAACAAGCAAAACAGAGGGGTAAAACCCAAAGAAAAGAGAACGGATGCAGCCACCACATCTAATGATTGGTAAGCTGCAAAATAATACATTTTTGGTTTTAATACCGCTTTAAGGACTAGGCAAAATACACAGTACTACTTTCATGTACATACAGTAGTATTGTAAAAAAGGAAGTTAAGCGAGTGCTACAAACACAACAGCTGCTGGGACACCAAAGGTAACCATAAACCTCCTAAAATAAATATCAATGTAAACAGGTGCAGCGCTGATATATAAATGGATATTATGTGGAATAACTATATAATTCAAGTATCCATATAAATGATATAAAGTGCCAGATATATCTCAAAATAACGGCATAGATGTCATGAATAAACGCAATAAAATACAATAAATATATAAATATATAAAGTGCAGAATAAATAAAACCACATTAAAGTGGTAATAGTGATAAGTAAGTCCAAAAAAATGAACGTGGGGATCATAACAGATCACAGCCAAAGTGCTCAAATCCCTTATCCAGGAGTGATGGATGATGTGGCTTAGTAATAAGTGAAGGGTGCACTCACCAGAAGCGTGCTAAAGACACGCATTTGAGATTAATACTGTCTCATCAGGTTATGTTCAGATCGTCTGCTCCAAAGTATGGCCAGGTTCCTGTTCTTTCAGGGTCCCTTGATAGGTATCACTGCATCGGGTCACCTCTAAAATAGGCTCTGTGAATGATGGCACTCACAGAGAGCCCAACAAAGGATGCCACATAGTGTGATACTATTTTTATCAATGGAATTTATTTCCAAAATCAAGGTAATAACATAAAGCAAAAACGACTGACCATATAATTTCAGGATGGCCGCCAGTGGTGACGTGACGTCAAGATGCTATAGCCCCTCCCTCTCCTTAGGAGGATTGTGCCAAGTGTAAAGTTTGGTGGAGGGGGGATTATGGTTTGGGGTTGTTCTTCAGGGGTTTGGCTTGGCCCCTTAGTTCCAGTGAAGGGAAATCTTAAAGCATCAGCATACCAAGACATTTTGAGCAATTTTATGCTCCCAGGTTGGGATTTGGGGATTGCCCCTTCCTTTTCCAACATGACTGTGCACCAGTGCACAAAACAAGGTCCATAAAAACATGAATGAGCAAGTTTGGGGATGAGGAAGTTGACTGGCCTTTAGTCTATTTTGTGAGTATAATACTTACCATTTTATACATTAAAGCCATATTTTAAGGATAATGCATTAGGCCAGTGCGCCCTCTGTTTGTTTGTTATTGCAGTGCCTCTAGATTCCCCCAGTCTTGTGAGGGCAGTAAAGCGAGTGCATCCCATGAGGATCAAGACATGACTGCAGTCTACTAAGCTTTTTGGGCCTACTCTCTAAGCGCAGGAGTATTCAATTTTCCGGTTATGAGCAAGTTTGGGGTGGAGGAACTTGACTGGCCTGCACAGAGTCCTGACCTCAACCTGATAGAACACCTTTGGGGTGGATTAGAGCAGAGACTACGAGCCAGGCCTTCTCGCCCAACATCAGTACCTGACCTCAAAAATGCCCTTCTGGAAGAATGGTCAAACATTCCCATAGACACACTCCTAAACCTTGTGGACAGCCTTCCCAGAAGAGTTGAAGCTATTATAGCTGCAAAGGGTGGGCCAACTCAATATTGAACCCTACAGACTAAAACTGGGATGCCATTAAAGTTCATGTACGTTTAAAGGCTGGCGTCCCATTACTTTTGGACAGGGCTTTTTTCTCAGAGAATAGTCACAGGTACTACCCCCTTCCGAGTCACTTCTTGGCTCCACCCCACTCACCTCTGAGCACCGTTCCTTAGTTCCACCCCCTACCCACCTCTCAGTATGGCCCCTTTTAGAGAATACAGAACCAAGTATTTTGTGGTGCTAAGTAATTTTTATGGAATTTGTTAATGATAATAGGAAAAGTAGTAAAAAAAGATCCCCTGCAGCCAGCAACAACAGACCCTCCCTCCACAGCAAAAATAGATCTCCTCAGCAACAATAGATCCCCCAGCAACAATATATCCCCCAGCAACAGTAGATCTCCCAGCATCCAGCGTCAAAAGACCCTCCAGCAGTTAGCAAAAATAGACTGCTCTCTTAACAGTAGATCCCTTACAGCAACATAAGATGCCCCAGCAACAATACATCCCCCCACAACAATATATCCCCCAGCAGCCAGCATCAATAGACTTTCCAGCACACCCCAGTGCCTCATATTCAGTGTAAAGAACTGCATTCCCCTGTGTTCCCACTGAAAAGCCCTGCTTTTTGCAATATAGTGTATATGTTTGCTATACATCTGATCAGCCAAGTTTATGGCAGTTTCTGGAGCATACAGATGTTACTAGCATACTATGTTCATGCTGTGTCTAACCATCCTGACTTTCAGTTGAGCTGTGATAATAAGCTATTTTCTGGAAGAATGGCAATGGCAATCTAATATTCTGATGGACTGATATACGTTCTGTGGAGGAACCTAAAGTTTACCTGTCTTGTACTAGATTCAGTTAAACTAACTGTGTAGTCCCCCCAAGCCTTGGGCAGCCCATAGACAAGTCAGTTTTTTTTCATGCATCGAGGTGGAAGGGGAACTCCTCCTCACTGAACTATTGTATTCTGACAGAGGGGAGACTTCCCTGCCATCAGAATACAGCAATTGATGAGGTTGCCTGCAGTACTGATAGAATGGGGAAAACCTGGACCCTGCTGAACCGGCCGAATTTTGATCCAAGTATGGCCAGTTTTATACTCCTCTGTCACTGATTCAGAGGGATATTGGCTGTGCAGGACTGGTGTGCTCAAATGTTTCAGGGTACAAGGTCATACTGCAGACCTTTCTATGAATTGGATAAGCAGCTGTTTGATTGTAGTTTATTAAACAACATTGGAGTACTGAAGAGGCTCAAAACTGATATCTCACTGAATCAGCAACAGGTGAGTATAATACTGTTAGGGGGATGAGGGCACTGTGGAGGACTACAAAATGCAGTAAGAATATAGCGAACATGTGGCAATTTATCAACAAAATTTAACGAAAAGGCATTAAAGTTGGCTATAAATTGAAATCTAATATAATCTCCCCTGTGAGTACAGGTGCAGATAAAGGCTCAAAGATCAGCTATAAACAATAATGCCAGGAACTGTGCAGCTCTCCCTTCGAATGTCCAACAAAGGCTTCAAAAGAATCTGAAACAAATCAGAAAAACAAGGGAAGCGCAACCTAGTGCAATAAAATCTTTTATTTGGCTGATATGCCACACAACAAAAATGGCACTAACATGATCAATATATAAATAATTCCTTAACACTATGGTCAGCAGCCCATCCTAAGAGCGACTCCTGCCTGACCACGTGTTGTGTATTGGAGGCATATCCTCCTTTCTGAAACATTTGAGAAAGGAGGATATGCCTCCGATACGCATCATGTGATCAGGCAATACAAATACTCCTTAGCTTTCTGTCATACGGAGTCCATTCTGATTGGTCCCCCTCCCCTACCTCCCTTTACACAGGCGCTTGACACTGTCTGCTGCTGGGGTGGCTGGGGGTGAGTGGTTGTACCAGTTCCTTCTATCTCTGGGCTCCTATCCTGCAAGGCAGGTTGCTGTTACACACAAAGCTCCTGGCAGTGTGCTTCATCCTCAGCTGGATATAAGAGGATCGCAGGTGGTCAGGCAGGGGTCGCTCTTATAATGGGATCCTGACCATAGCGGATATAGTAAGGAATGAATTATCTATTGATCATGTGAGTTCATTTTATGTTGTGTGGTATATCAGCCAAATAAAAGATTTTAATGCACTAGGTTTTGCTTCCCTTGTTTTTTCATTTGGCTATAAAGTAAAATTCAAGTCTAAATCTAACTAAGCTTAAAATTGCTCCCACTCACCTTCTAACTCCTATTCTAACTATCCTGTAGAGGGAAGATTCTTATACTTACCTATCTATTCTCAGGGCACACCAGTCTAGTCACATTATCTCCCTGGGTGGTGACATCACTCATATGCTTACTATGGGACATTTGTTATCAGCTGTCCCTCTTCTCCCCTGAAGCCAGCTGCTGGAATCTGATCATATGGCCAGACTGAAGAGCCCTGAGAATAGGTAAGTATATGTATCTTACGTCTACTGGGTAGTTAGAATAGGAGTTAGGAGGGGGGTTGGAGCTGTTTTAAGCTAGTTAGATCTAGCCTGGACTTCCACTTTAAGTGTTTTTCTCAGCCCTCCTCCCTTTTCCAGAGTACCTGCTCTGTCTTTATGCATGAAAGGTTGCTGAGTCGATTAACTAAAGGCAAAACTATTTCATTTTGGGCAGAGTCAAGAGGAATTAGAACACCTGTCAGGTTATTGTTAGAGAGATTTACCCTCACTAGTAATCCTGTTTACAATTATCACTGACTTTGGGTTGTCACCAGAACAGAAATGGTGGGGAAATCTTCTGGTGATGACAAGGAATTCCATCACTTTGGAGGATTTTCTCTCACCTCTTGTTTTGGCTATGGGACAGAAAGTGCAGGGTAATCTTCCCAATGGGACACAGATGGCAAAAAACTAACAAGAGTTATAGCCCTCCATTACTCTATCAAAAAATAAAAAATAAAAGCTTTGCTTTTAGTTTTACCTGAACTTTAGGGATGAATTACTCCAAGGTAATGGAGCTACGGATGTTACCGAGGGAGTGTTTTAGTTTAGCAACTACAGGTAAGAATATGTAAAACATAAACAAAACACGTGAAGTCATTGGTTGCTGGGATGCCTGCCGTCCCAGCAACCAATGAATGCTCAGCGGCGAGGATCTGGCAGTTTAGACTAGCAGGCTGATGGTCCGGATAGTAGCGTCACTCAGTCCGTGTTCGGACCGCAGTTCTCCATTTAATTACGGCTGATCTATAGTCTGGCTACAAGTTCACTAAAGTCTCTATCAGGGTAATTAGGTTTTAGAAACACTACCTCCATCTAGATGTCAACAAAGTAAAACTAAGATTTTATTCCAATTTGATTATGAAAGGTAGTTTGTGAAAGTTCACAGGTTGGTTCTTCTATGAATAAAGATGTGTTGTTCTACTAATTTTAAAATTCCATGACCCATTGTCAACTTCCCTTGCTGCCTGTTTCAATATGTGAGCCATATTCACATATAATAATTGTAGGTATGTGGTAGATGTTCTATAGGGGAAGAGACATTGCACTGGTTGCCACAGCAGTCACCAGGGCTGCTACACTGTTGGGTATACCACTGATACAAATGTAGCTGAAATGTGACTTGTCAAAATTTCCATTGTACAATAATTTTTCATTGTTGTGTACCTGATCAGCCACAGAGACTTGAAGCCTGAAAACTTATTGTTAGATGAGAAAAACAACATAAGAATAGCAGATTTTGGAATGGCGTCACTGCAGGTCGGCGACAGTTTATTAGAGACCAGTTGTGGGTGAGTACACATTAAACATTATATAGTAATGGTCTTTTTAATGTATAGCTATTGTTTATTTATCAAAGTACATATGCAGGCAAATTTTTTTTAAGTTTTGGATATAACTTAAAACTCCTGTCAGTTTATTTCTGTCTGAGTCCTGCAGGGGAGATTCCCCATCTTTTCCTGACCTGGGGACACAACAGTGAGGGAAATTCCTCTCCTAGATAGCCATTACTAAAACAGAAGTCCCCACTGAAAGATTTAGGCTACATGGGAGCATGTGTGTGAATAGTTTGCTGCATTCAGAGGCAGCTAAATGACACCTATGGGTGCAACAGCACTCTAAGCTATGGCAGCATGCAAATTGGCTGATTAGCTGTAGCCAGCTTGTGTGTGGTCAAAACTTTTAAAAAAACTCCATGGTCCATAGATGATTGGAGGTTCTACTTGCATGAAAACTTTTGGATGAGAGGTTATATGTGAACAGCAGTGGTGTGGGCATTTTATTTGTACAGAGTACAAATCTGACTGCTGCCATTGACTGCTCTTGCATGGATCATACAACCTGGGCAGGCAGTGTTTGGTGCCGCCAGTAAGAATCTGATTCTCACTAGTGGCCACCACTGGCCGCACCAATGTGCCCTTGTACATGCAGTTTTATCATTTCTTTTTTTACAGGTAATACCTGTAAAATGTTCATTTTTCCATTGCTTTTTGTATCACAATAGTCCCCAGGGCAGTAAGCAGATAAATATGCAGAATCAAATGCAGCAAATAACTTTGAAATTAATGTTTTGGATGGAAAAGCCTCTTTTGGCTGCAAAAGCCTCTTATAATGCATATAGGCGTGTATGAAAAATGCATAGAGGCTTTGCTTGGGCCTTTAGCATGTTGTATCTTCAAAAAAAACCTCTTTGATTCCTAAGAGTTAGAATTTAATGACCTTACATAGAAAAGGTCAGAAATGTTGGAAGAGAGCCTTCCATGGGAAAGACACAGTGCAGGAGCTATACTGCAGGGAGATAAGAGGTTAAACCAGGGCTAATCTGTTGGACGGTTGTATGCATTAGGTGAGGATGCAGGTTAACAGGAAAAAGGAGCATTTTCTATGTTATGATAGCTTCATGGCACAAAAGTGAATTTTATTTTCCAGTATTATAACAAAGAATATAGTAAATACATTTATGACCAAGAACAGAGGGATACATACATGAACTGGGTCACTAACTTATACCAGGAGGACTGTTAGTTCCCAAATATGTCCTGTTGTAGCCAAAGTTGGGGCACCCCTGTTTTTTCTTTTCTAGCTCAGTCAATAAACTCTGCAAGACAATCTTTTTAGGCTGGAAAAATGTGATAAAATGTGATATTGCAACATACAATTTACTTTAAGGTGCCATTTATTTTTAATGATAATCCAAAGTACATTGCCAGAACACCACAATGTAAAGATGGGAACTATTTGTGCATTGTGGTTTGTTTTGTTGAAAAAAAAAAATATGTCTGATTTTGTTGTGCATACAGTAGTTGTACATTGGCAGCCTTCTTAAATGTATGGGCTGGTTAATGAGCAAAATAAGGCACTGCAATGTACTGAACAATGTGCAATGGGAGGAAAAGGAGTGTGCATACAATGTGCAGTAACTGCATTTACAATGCTTCAACCTTCAGAGACACCTGCTCTAGGACACCAGTCAAATCGGCAAACCCTCTAATTTTGTAGAGATTTTTCTCAATTCCTGTTCTATCCCTAGGGCAGGGAGTGAAAGGAAATCTCCCCAAAGGGACACACAAAGCAAAAAACAAACTGACAGGGGTTCTAACCAATCTCAACATTAGCCAAAACTAATAAAAAAGGGTTTTGGCTATAAATACACATTAAAGATTACTTTATGTACTTATATGTTATTTATAGCAGGTAATTTTAATTTCCTGGTTTCATGGGAACTTAAAATTTTTCTGCATAAGGTTTTTGAAAGTCTTCCAGGGTTTGTTGTGCATTTTAATGAACAGGATAACTGGATAGGTGAACTGAAATGAAGGGTGTTTTGGGTAGAGTAGTGAGGGGTTAGTTGGGTTTTATTGCTGTCTGGGTCCCCATTGGGAAAATTCCAAAGCTTTCCTGTGCCAGTATCAGTAGTAATTGAGCAAAACTCATTATTGGAGAACCAGGCAACAATAAAAACGTTATATTTGTTCTAACCCCCTTCCCAGTTTACTCAAAATCCCAAAATCTGTGCCGGATTTCCACTTTAATTTGATGAGTCAAAACATTGCTGTATTATCCTTTAAAATGACAGTTGTGAATACCAGTATTTGTAAGGAGAGCATCCAGTCCATTTTTTAAATCTCATTATTGATTTTTCAATTAGTATCTTGGGTGTTATACCATTTCCACAGCTTAACCACTCAATATGAGGTCTAAAGAATGGAGTTGGCTTTAGCAACAATAAAAAAAAGAAAATGGATTCTGATTGTTTGCTAGAGGCAACACCTCTCTTTTTTTACCCTGAGTTTAAGCATGCACTGTGTGAGTACCCTGTGTTTTGTTCTATATGTCTTCATGCCATTTACCTCAGACCTCCAATACTGTATATGCTTCAAACTTGTCAGAGGCAAATGTCATACATGTCACCTCCATGAATTTGTTGCATCAGACATGCTTACTGATGCTACAAGCCATGCATGTCTACATGACTGGAAAATCCTGACATACATTAGGGATAACAGAGCTACTAAACAAGTTCTTCACTTTATCCTGCTGTTAACACCCCTCTTCTTTCTCTGTCTTTCCCTTTCCTGTTGTTTTTTTCATGCCTTACTTCCCTGTGACCAGGTCTCCTCACTATGCATGCCCTGAGGTGATCAAGGTAAGTGTAACTGACTTCTGCTATCCTGCAATATTCCGCTTTCCTCTCATTTCCTTGTTAAATGCAGTGGAGTAAAGGCAGCACTGACTTGGGAAGCACCATTACTGGGCCAATGTCTTTGGGATGACCAGCTCTGATGCTGATTTAAGTATAATTGTCACTTGTTGCCCCACTGAAAGCATCCTCATGGTGCACTTACCGACTAGAAGAGGGTTTGTGTTCACAAATTAGTTATACTGCATTAGGCATTTGTGTTTATGATAAATGAGGGCCATTTTATGGTGGGGGCTGTGTGTGCAACAATTAACCTTACCCATATCAGCCATGACTGTTTTTTCCCTGAACCTGACCTGCTACCTCTCCATGTCACCTGAGAAAAGAGGTCTAACCTTATCATACAATGTTAAATGTTACAATACAATGTTATTAACAATAAAAAGATTTTAAGGGACCCTAGGTCACATGGGGCTTAATTCACAAAGTTATGACACATGGTATTAACTGTAATGATCCTTATATTTAGCCATGTGACAGTTAGCTGTAGCTCTCATTGGTTGTCGCTACTGAAAATAACTTTCATTAAGGCAAAAACCAGTCATTACATCTTAAAGAATTGAGCTTGTTTTGTGTTGGGACACAAAAAAGTATAGGTACAACCTTGGTTAAAAGGTAAAAAGTACATTTTGTACATTTATTTATTATTTATTACAGGTACTTATATAGTGTAGTCAATTTACATAGCGCTTTAAATATTTATTACACATTCACATCAGTCTCTGCCCTCAAGGAGTGTACAATCTAAGGTCCCTAACTCATATTCATATACTAGGGCCAAATTTAGATAGGAGCCAATTAACCTACCAGCATGTCTTTGGAGTGTGGGAGGAAACCGGAGGAAATAGTTTCTATTACCTATTTTGCTTCCACCTGCCTATACAGTCATATACAATAAATCTTTAAGATGTATTGCATCTAGAACAGAGAAAGATTGACATTATATTTGTTGTAATGGTGTGTGTGTGTGTGGTTAGCTGGACTTGATCTTGCAGTGTTCATGTAGACACATTCCTTGTCTTTGACATTTTGCATGCAATGAGAAACATTTGAGCATTACATGGAAACTTTTATGGCCCTAAGGGAAAAAAATAAGCATCAAGTAACGTTAAAAAACAAGCAGAATTATACTTTCTAGTTCAAATCATTATATCTAAAAGTAATCTTGCACTGAGCGGAATACAGTTCTACCAATGGTAACCTTTTTCAGAACATACAGCAAGTGAAGTGAAAACACCTGACCTGCATATTATTTCCAGATCAGTAACTTAAAAAGTCCTAAAACTGCCAGATTGGAAAAATTACCATTTTTAGAAGGAAAGGTCAGCAATGGCAGACTACAGCCTGCTGCTTGTACTGGTTTCCTTTAATACAAGGCTTATATTAAACAGGATAATGTAAGAATGAATAAGGACAGCTAAGCAACAAGCCATCATCATATTAGGAATGAGCAAATCTGCTCAGTTCCATTTGCTAAATCCTGTTTCAAATTTGTAGAAATTCGAGACAAATTCCACTGAAGTCTATAGGGGTGAATGTTTTTGGTAAATTCTGGGTATTTTTAGTACTAATAGGCAAGCTATTGTAAAAAAAAAGGCATAGCATGCTTTGCACAGTTATGGGAGACATGTAATAATGCCAAAAAAACCCTTTAAAAATATCGTACAGCAGGGAGAGGCTCCTTTTCACATGGTTTCAAAGGTGACATGGAAAAAAAACTAAAGCCTCTTTCATTACAGATTTGGGGGATGCTTTAAAGCTGGAAGTGGTCATAGACTGCCTCAGCTTGTTCTTTGGTTGTACATATTTGAATGTGGAGTTTATTTTTCATGTTAACATTTAGTTTGGCTTACATACAGCAGCAGCACACCAATCTGGTTCATTTTGGTTAAAAATAGGTTGTTTTTAGAAGGCCACACAAGACTTTCAGATAGGAATTGTACAGTAGTTTGCTAGCTGTCTCTCTTTGCTCATGCAAAAGTGTCATTGTCTTTTGCCAATTTCTGTGAAATCGGCATTAAGAAATAAGAGGCTGCAGCTGATACAGCAGTGTAAAATTGGCCACTGGCCACAGGACAATCTTAATAAAAAATGCCCAAATTATAGAGAGACGGTGCATAAGTAGGCTTTTTTTCATTCCAGAAAAAAAAAGACTAGAGAGGAAAAGGCTCCATGTACACTGGGCGTTTTGATAATGCTGGTAACATTAGCTGTGTAAAGTCACGTTAAAAATTTGAGTTTTTGAGCTTTTTTTAGTGTTCTTGTATTAGCATTTAGCAGCGTTTTGCCGCGATTAGCGACGTTTTTGGTTTTTAGCATTTTTTTTAACCAAAAAAATCCCATTTTTTGGGTAACAAAAAGTCCAAAAATGCGTTTTGTCGCGTTTTTCAGCATTAGTGCATTTTTACAGCTAAAAAACTCCTCTTGAAACCCACTAATCCTGGGTTTTTCTTTCCAGCCAAAAAATGTTGATTACAGTCTATGTGTGCATGGACACATAGCTGAACATGCTGGGGGGTTTACTGGCTGTAGAAAATCCGTCAAAAGCCAAAAACAGCAGCTGTAAAAACATCAAGTGTGCATGAGAACTAAATCAGTGTAAAATTTGCCAGCTACAAGGCTAGGTCATTATGTATTAGAGACACATGGCACAAGCAAGTGTTTTAGCACAAGAATTAGCATGCCACATATAATAATGCCAAAATATGGCCAGCAACTGGGGAGTTTTAATCACAAAGAATAGGCCTAACCAGTCTTTGCCTAACTTTTAATCTTAATATTTTTCAATTGAGGTAAGGGAGTGTGGTGAATTCTTGCATTTAGTTGTTTTTTTTGTTTTTTTTTTCAAATAATGCAGCAGTGTTTTGTAAACAAAGGGTAGCTCTAAGAAAAAAATAATCGCAGTTTCCTATGGTTAGGACAGCAGCTAAAAGTAGCCTTTGCCCTCAAATCAATTAAAACTAAAATAAATAATAAAGGCCCCAATAATAAGAACAAAAAAGGCAGCCAGGGGGGTGATTTCCCTAAGAATTAGCAATTAGAAGTAAATAACTGTTTCCTAACTGATGCCAATTTCATCATATTGTCAATTTTCCCTGTCCTATCCCTACAGTAGTCTTTTAATACACTGACACATTGCTGCTCTAAGCAGCCATGAGTTTACAGTGCCTGGTATTACATAACGTCCAATAAGTCGATGATAGAGTGCTGTGATCACAGTTGGCAAAATGAAGTGGGTAACTATATAACATCCAGCAACTTTCACTAATTGAGAGTCCTGTCCTGATTGAGATCCTATTGGTTCTCAACACAGTACTACCAGCCCAACATACAGCATATAATTTGTTCTTGTCTTCTCTGCTGAGTTCACTTTTATGTCTGTAAGTACATTGTTTTGGAATTGTTCTGAAAATATCCCATGACCTATCCCAGATTGCTTGCTACGTTTGGGAGGACACTGCATGAACAGTAACTCTCCTGCTGAGACAGTAGTGTTGAGCTGTGGAGAAAAAGGTCACTATTCACAGCGTGTCGTGGGTTGGAGCCCAGGGTGTGCTACAGTAATTTTTGTTTTCTCCTAAGGCAAGACTGATTGCCAGTAGCATTTTAAGACTGATTGACCAACCTCACAGTTGGTGGTGCCCAAGGAGCACCACAACTGTTTGATGCTCCATTTCTGTGATATCACAAATGGTCTTCCTCAGGAGAAGTCTCATATGAAATCCTGCAAAGACCTACTTAATAGTTTAAGAGTTAATTTTGGATCAGTGAGTCTTTTTCTATGGGGGAGTTAACATCTTCTCTGGTGCTGAGCACCAATTTGATATGGATACTTTATAAGCTCATCTGAGTTACCTATTGCTATTGTCACACAGAATTTGCACTTTGAATTGAATTGCTGCATTGAAAGAGTTGTACCCCTCTGGGAATTTTGTATGGAATTTTTTTTTTACCTAATGTTTATGCACTTTATATGTTGGACAATTTATAAACTCATATGTACCAGCAAGTTGAGAGTTTACTGGATCGATGGGTGTTTTTCTGCAACACACCTGCATATATAAGAGATGCTTTTTTAAAATTTTGCCCAGAAATACACTTTAAGCTGATTCCTTTCATGTACAGTATATCTAAAAAAACAAAAAAAAACATTGAAAAAGATAATAGCTACACTTTAAAATTTGTCCTCACAAGTCTGATAACATGACTCTGTGCTGTTTGATGACATCAGAGGTAGCAGCTGCATCTGAAGTTGGTAATTTAACCTTCACCATAGAAAGAAGAATTCAATTATAAATACTTCTTGAACAAGTAACAGGGTTTTTTTTTCAGTTACAGTTATAGCTCATCACTGGTCAGTGAGCCACAAGAAGTATACAGATGGCCAAACACATTTGGTGTCTGCTTCATTTTTTCCACACTGTAGTTGACCAAATGTAGCTGAACACTGGATTACACATGTTCCCATTTTGGCAGACATGATTAAGTCACACTGGAACCGGGCCATTGTAAATTGGGTCAGCCAGTAAATTCAGTCAACATATGTGTAAAGTTGGTGAGCCAAGCTAATAATGTAATTCAGTCATTCAATCCAGCACCTAAATTAAGGGTTTGACTGTATGATTACCTTGTGCCATGTATAGCAAGCTATAACAAGAAACACTATCGGACATATTCAATAAAGCAGAGCAGGTTGTAAGTGTTGTTAGGTAAAAGCATAACTTGCACACTGTAATCAGTGTTGCTGTGTTCTGCTAGTTAGGTCTGCTCAGTATGTTCAGCTGCAGCCAGGCTGATAGATCTCTCTGTATCCAGAAAGACGCTTCTGGATAATAGGTGTGGAGCTATGCAGATGGCAGCATGAATATTGATACAGCCCTAGCCTATCACCAGAGAGAGAGGCTCTGATGGCATGCTGGGTAACTGTATATATTCGGTGAGCACACTGAGATCTGAGGCTTTATTGTATAGGATTGTTCCAGCCTGGAGAGGGCATGCCGCCCTCCCAGGCAATGCTGCTGGATCTAGTACCATAGGCCTCAGGTAGGTAACCTGAGAGCCTGAATGCTGGGACCCGGGTTCCGCTAAACTTGACTGAGGGGCCATCTACTGAAGATCTGGTCTGGTATAATGGAGGAAGGCAACCAGCTGTTCTTGGGCCTTGTAAGTACAGACACCTCTAAAGGATCTTAGAGACTGTGTGCTACTTAAACCCCTCTGGAGCTAAGGAATCAGCTGTGGGTTTAGCTAAAGGGGACATCAGCTGGTGTTTCAAAGAGCTTTGTCCACGTATTCTCCTACCTAAAGGGACTCTGCTCTAGTTTGCTCTTATTACTACTACTGCCTTAAAACTTAAGTCTACTGTGTGTTTCAAGCACAGACATCATCATAGCTTTACCAGAAGAACCTAAAGTCCTCAGTTGTACATAGTTCTTGTTTTTGGAGTATCTCACCTAATTCCCTCAACCCTATCCAAGTTCTCCAAAAATAAAAACAACAAAAACAACAACCATAGGCTGGCCATTAAAGAAACGTGTGAATGAGCCTATGTGCTTGGTTGCTGGGCAAAACTTTAGGGGAAGACCTGGACAGTATTCCTGCAGCTTCTACGGAAGTAGCACTACACTTTCAAAAGAAGTAGATTTCAAAATAATCAGGAAAAAAGTTTATCTACAATCAGAATTTTTTGGGGGGCTGCTATGTTTTGGCCATGCTATCAATTAGCATGATGTTATGGAGGGGATGAACACAGACACAAAGCATTCAAGGTTGTAAGATACTGCATTGTGGATCTTCTAATTTTGCTGCTTTTCCAATGCAAAGATAAATGAAATACCTCTTAATATGCTGTATTTAGTCTGTATTTTAGCAGGCTTTTTTTTCTTGGCTTGATTAGTTCAGAGTTCTCTAGAGAACACCTACAATCTGGTACAGTGAACAATAGCTTTAGAGTCATATTTTTTTAAAATGTAAGCATCACAAAAATGTGTTTATTAAACTGACCAATGTGTTATTTGTAAGGCTGAATGATCTTGCCATCTTGGTTATAATTTGTTGAGCTTCCAGGGAGGATCAAGAAGAGGAGGCACAGTGTATTTGATGTGGCATGCAATGAGACACCATATGGTAGTAAAGTAGCACTGATATGACATGTGGTGACACACTGAGATAACAAACTGCTGAAGGCATGTGGTGTAGCTGTGCAGGTAATCAGTGCATATACTAGTCCTTCAGAAGACATTGTGTCCCAAATGCTGAACTGAACACACCAGAACAATGTAATTCCTAATTCATTCAGACCTTCAGCATTACAGACACTCTACTTTTGCACTAGTGCCAACATAGGCAAAGTGTTTACATAGTGGATTTACATGTCATCATGAATGTAGAAATCTGCTAAGTATTTTTTGATCCCGATTTGGCTACATAGTGCAGCCCCAATGACAATGGCACAATGACACTTTAGGTAAATAAAGAACTACTTTTATATTACATATAACACCCTCTTTTGGCAGTTTAAAAAAACAACAGAAGCTGCAAAAGTATGGAGCAGTCATTAAAAAAAAATTACATAGTTTACTGTGGCTATTGGCTTTAGGAACCTTATCTATGATTTACCTATCATAGTTTCAACCAATCATCTGCTGCAATTTATTTACGCGTCCCCCCCCCCCCTTATTTTTTCTGTAATAAGTGTGGTTCAGGCAAAGTGATCGTCAATGCTGCTATGAGTGTGGTGATAAGAAGGAGCATTAGAATTTGCAGGAACATGGCCTTATGTCCTCACTGTGCATGGTGGAGCTGGGCACAACTAAATGTGTTTGACAGTAAACAGTGTGAACAGTAGTATGGCTTTTTACTAACACCTTGCTACTGTGCATGAATGTCTGTGGATGGATTCTTTGGATGGTTGGCAATAATGGTCTGGACAGTGGACACAAGAGTTTTCAGGGTGTCAGATACTTAGCTGCAGATTAGTTGCCCCCCAATGGTGATGATAGCATGACAATGTTTATGGGTTGTAGTTTGTGATTCAAATGCATTTTTATTTTAAAATAATATTCCACATCATACCAGAGAACAGACTCCTAACATTATTCAGATTGATTTTGCATCTAACCATTGTTTAATGTCTATGATCAGCATAGACATGTAAGCCTGTAAAATCAGTATCAAAAGTACAATTAAAGCTGAATTTTTTAAAATACTTAAAAAAAATGCTGGGAGCTCCCAGTATAATCTAAAATTAAAAAAAAAATTCTCCAAATCCTTAAATACATTCAGTAGCTGGGATCCACAATAAAGTAGTCAAAATTGGGTCTTTTGTATCAAAATTCATGAAAGCTTTTTGGGGAACATAGATAGCGGTACTGCAAGCATCTGAGCCCCTGTTTTAATGATTTTTATTAAAAATCAAAAGAACTATTTATAAAGCAATAAACCCAGTGCTGAGACAAGGTCATCCATTGCCCAGGGCAAAGATGCCAAACTGCTCCCCCCCTCCTCCATGTGCACCCCCAGTCATCTGCAGCTGGAATCCCACTCCTAGCTGCCACCACACTTTTCACAGCACAGGTCCGGGTCAACTATTTGGGTCTCACATGGACCCTGACATGCGTTGAATCTTTCTGCCTCTGCTGGTCTCGTTGTGGTGATTATGAATAGCTTCTGACTGGTCAGGGGAAAAATGAAAGGCAGGGTATGCATGCAAAGAAATAACTAGAAATCACACAGCCCCCATAGCAAACATTTGAATGGGCTCTCTTCAATCAGCATAGGACCTGCACAGGATATAAAAACTCACCTGATTGTCACTGTTCAAAAAAAGGGGGAAAGGAAAAGGGGGAAAAAAAGATGCAAATGGACTTTAAAGGCACAGAAACTCTAAACACATATTAGTAAAATCATTGTACAATGTCCCCGCAGACAATGTCCCACAACCCACCATATTACATGGAACAGTAAAACCCTCCAACACCTGGGCCAGCCCATCAAAATCTTAGGGGATACTGAAAAGTAGGCCCAGCCTTTGGCTTGGGGCTCTGGACTGTTGGTGCATGGTGCATATTAATATTATATCTAAGTCATATTATATTATTGTATGACCCCTTTTTTGTGTTCACATGATGTCATTTGATATATTCAACATATGTATATCTTTTTTACATTTTACTACTAAGCCCCTGAAGAAGCGATTATTGTCGTGAAACATGTTGGGCCATTCTTCCAGTGGCTTAATATCTCTCACCCCCCCATAGGACCTTCCTGGTGGTTACTGTATGCTTTATCACTAGTTCTATTCCATGTAATATTGTGGGTTGTGGGAAATTGTCTGCGGGGACATTGTACAATGATTTCTTTCAAACTGAAAGATGTTTTTTCATGACTTATTGCCATAATAAAGTACAAATGATTTTACTAATATGTGTTTAGAGTTTCTGTACCTTTAAAGTCCATTTTTCATCTTTTTTTCCCCCTTTTTCATTCCCCCTTTTTTTGACTGGTATAACTTAGACGTGGCACTAGCATATTACCTTTTTGGGAGTGATCTGACACCCGGACACACTCCATTCTTCCCTTCTTTTTTGATTGACACTGTTGTTTGTTAACACGATAGCCGGCAGATGAAGTTTTCCAGTACTCACTCTGCAGAATGAGAAAGCGGCAGAGAAAGCTAGTAGTTAAAGAACTCCTCTGCCGGTTTCTGTGTTAACAACAACAGTGACAATTGAGTGAACTTCCAGATCCTGGAGGTCTGGTCAGATTCATGCAGAACGCAACGTCCTCCCCCCTTTTGCTTTTTGAATACACTGCACCCTGGGCAGCTGCCCCTCCTGCTCCCCTCCTCCCAGCCCTGAGTAAACCTGATATTCATCAAATATTCACTGCAGGTAAATCTATTTGGAGCTTGTGTTTTAAATGGCAGCAAATTATTCTCTACTAGGAAATGCTTGATTAAAGTCACATTTGCTGCTATATAAATATGCCACTTCCATTTCTGCTGATTTAGCACTGTATGCTCCAATGTACAGTTCCCTTATGGCATTGATCAACATAAAAAATCTATTTACATGCAATGGATAGTTCAGGTTTCCATATTCTTAAAAGATCAAGGTAGGTAATACAGAGGATTTGCAGATTTGATTGTGTAAATGTCCTTAGAATATTTAGCATTTCAGTAATGTAAAGTTGGGCTTTTGAAATAAATGTTGTTGGAGTATTTTTTCTCCAGAGTGAGCAAATAAGCTTTCACTTATTCCCTGCAGATTATTTATTTGCCTTCCTGTGCTACATTTAATTTTGAGCGATCATATTACCCATTATTATAACCATTAGTTTTGGAAACATAGTTGTATTTAAGGCTATTAAAAAGCCAGTTTCTATGGAATAATTCTTCTAGCAAACTTCTATTTTTTAATATATACTGTATTTTCAGTAATCATTGGCTACATTTAAAACAATGTAATTTTCTACACTGTAGCTAAAGATTCAAACAGGTTGAAAAGTAGGACTGATCACACTAGTTCAGTGGTCTCCAAACTGCGGCCCTTTGCTTGCCTCTATCTGGCCCTCGGGGTACTATTCCTCCCACTGATACCAACAAGGAGGCACCATTTCTTCCACTGGCACCAACTATGGGGCATTTTTCCTTCCACTGACACCAACGATGGGGCACAATTCCTCCCACTGATATAAACAATTAGGTACTATTCCTCCAACTGATACCAAGGATGGGGCACTATTCCTTCCTCTTATACCAATGATGGGGCACTATTCATCCCACTGACACCAATGATGGGGCACTATTCTTCCCACTGACACCAATGATAGGGCACTATTCCTCCCACTGACACCAATGATGGGACACTATTCTTCCCACTGACACCAATGATGGGACACTATTGCTCCCACCGACACCAATGATGGGACACTATTGCTCCCACCGACACCAATGATGGGACACTATTCCTCCCACTGACACCAATGATGGGACACTATTCCTCTCACTGTCACCAATGATGGAGCACTATTCCTCCCACTGACACCAATGATAGGGCACTATTCCTCCCACTGACACCAATGATGGGACACTATTCCTCCCACTGACACCAATGATGGGACACTATTCCTCCCACCGACACCAATGATGGGACACTATTCCTCTCACTGTCACCAATGATGGAGCACTATTCCTCCCACTAATACCAATGATGGGGCAATATTCCTCCTACTAAAACCAATGATGGGGCACTGTTCCTCCAACTAATACCAATGACTGGACACTATTCCTCCTTCCACTGACCAAAAGCACTATGTCATTTTTTTTACTCTTACTGACGCTGGGACATTATCTACTTCCATCTGACCACTCCGGCCCTCCTAAAGTCTGAAGGACAGTAAACCAGCCCTTTGTTTAGAAAGTTTGGATACCCTTGCAATAGTTAATGAAACAGGAAATAAAGGGCAGAAGGGATGTGGCAGATATACTATGTATCCTGTTTCCTGCTTGGTAATTTGTAATAAGTGGGAAAACATACAAAGAGTCTGGTCAAGGTCAAGAGTATGTGAAGATGCAGAGCTGAGGCTCCCCAGAGATGTAACTTGAGAAAACCAAAAACTCAGTAATAAGGGTAAATCAGCCAAATTGAATAAGGAACAATAAAAAACCAACCATTTCCCATTTACCTTTATGTGGAAATTAAAAAATGGGTATTTAAAGTGTTACTAAACCCACAACAGTAAAATCAGCCTGCACATGCAGTAAAGCATGCTTGTTATACTCACTGTGGAACCTAAGGGGTTAATCCTTTGCATTGTGTAAAACCACTGTTTGATCCTGATGTCTCTGATCCTCCCCTTTTTCCACCTCTTATCTCCTGATACGACATATCGTGTTGAGACACTCTGCACATGCTCATTTTGGTGTGCATTACTAGAGAGGTTTTTTTTTTCTTGGGAGAGTGCATGTGATCAGCACAGGGCCAATCAGCACTCTCCAGACAGAGGTCAGAGGTTCTACATCTTCCTAGAGCAAAATGAAAACTCCTACAAGCTTTAACATGTGCTCTGTTGGACACTAATAGAAGTCTCAAGACTGCTCTAACTGCTGATGAGAAAAGGTATTTAGCAGTTTATATTTCCTAAAATAATTGCATTTCCATGTTGTGTGTACTATGGGAGACCATATACAATGAATGCAGGGTCCTGGGTTTAGTAACACTTTAATTTTATTTAAAGAAAAAAAAACACAATCAGTCAATCCCATCTACCTCAGGTGGACAACCAATAAGCACATAGATTTATACAGAGATTCAGTATCATCATAGGGCAGGGGCTTCATTAAGGTCTCGATGTATGAAGATCTCATGTTGTATTTACACCTTTACACACACACATTTTGAGGATGTACTGTCCTCTTACTTAGGTAAAGGCCTGCCGTGGGCTACTGTTGTTTTTTTTCAATGCCTTGCCATAATGCAGCAGGCACTCAGCGACCCAGATAATACCTCCTTGGGCTGACTGGTCTCTGGAAATTGATTTAGGGGCAGACTTGATGAACCACTTGGTCTACTTTGATGAACCACTTTTTCTGCTGTCACTTGTAAGGTATAGATTATCCTCACTTACTGCTATTGTTCCTGATAAGATCTGTTGTTGGATCATCTAATGTATGCAGATAAATTTGAGTCAACGAAAAGCAATTAATAACTAGTTCTAGTTATTTAAAAGCTCTAATAGCCAGAGGCTGAGTAACTGCCCTGGTGTGATAGTCAGAGGGGTCAAATTGTGGTCTGGAGCTGAGAGGCTCTGCAGATCGGCTCTCTGAGATTTCCCCCTACACTGGAACTTTGGAGAAAGTTCTAGAAGCAGTGGGTGGAGGTAAGCAGTGGCTGATCTGCATTTTTGAGGGATCCTGGCCAAATCCAAACAGGAGGCATGACATGGGGCCAGGACAGCCCTTAAAAGTGAAAAAGCCTGCTCAGCAGCAGAAGAGTTTGGGTGGAAGATGCAGAGGAAGTGAGAGGCTGGAGAGCAGGAGCCTGGGAGGGGGCCCAGATAGAGAGGGGCTCACCTCCAGGCAGAGGAGAAAGGAAAGCTCAGGACTTTACTGGCCCCCAGAGCAAAGACCACCTGTGCATCAGGGAAGGAGCAGCCCAGCTAGAAGGCCTGATAGCAGCCTCCGACCCACCAGCAGTACAGTAGAAAGACTGGGTGAGTAGACCTGCACCCCCTGGGCCAGTAAGGGGAAATGAGCACTCTAGTGGGAAACTGGATTAGCTTTCTTACCCAGAACACTGCAGTGGCAGGCACCAGATCCCCTGCCCAGGGATTCACCCAGAGCAGCTGGATAAAGGAGTATCTGGGGCTTGGGGTGGTACTACAGGAGATGCTGACTAGCTCTCCAAGAAAGAGTATTTGCTCTTTTTACTGTTAAGCAACTTGTACATAGTTCCAGGGAGGCTGTCCTCAGTTGCCAATTTTTTTGGGCATCCTATACACCCCTAAGCCCATCCAGATTCAATCCCCTAATAAAACTTCAAAACATGCTCAAGGTCTGGTTACTGTCTCCTGGATGCAAGCCTGAGTGAAGGAAACACGTGTTGCCTGGCTGTGCAGGACTATAGGCAGACCCAAACTTTAGCAACTCCTAAGGAGGTAGTGCTGCACATGCACTACTTTTGAAAACGCACCTCACCAAATCGCATGGTACTGAATTTGCAATCTGCATCCTTCAGGGCGTAGTTAACAATTTATTGGCATCCTCAGCAGATTATAAAGGCAGTGCGATTTGAACACGATGCAGGAACGCACATGGAACATGCATCTCACGCACCACATTCTGGTGTGACCTGGCCCTAAAAGAGCATTTTGGTGCGTGTGTGTGTGCAGGGGGGGAGGGGGTAATTTAGGATGACATTATGGTAGACTGCTGTAACTAAAACAATGTCACCTGATTATTAACATACAGTACAAAGTAGTTCCCATTTGCTGTATTGTGCACCTTGTACACGCAGTGCTGAAAATCTTCACATCTTAGATGTTATATGAGGTTTAGAGAATTTTACCAAGGAGTTTTGCAAGCAACATAGCACACATTTAAATGCTATGATGTCATTGGCCTATAGGCCATAGAACTGTATTCAGTAAATGGAAACGTCTCTAAAGTTAAAGTATAACTGCAGTATTAGTGTAGTAACATTTAATAACATGTAACATGTAGTAACATTTACTTTTTGTGGTGTCCATGTCCCTGTCCTAGCCACTTTCAAATCTTATATTTAACTGTCCACTATCCAGCAAGATCTCTGCTGTGTGGGGGTTTCTCATGGCATGCGCATTACTATAGCTTGCCTAGCAACCCTACAAAGAACAAAACATGATCCCCCGTTTACCTGAATGGAATTCTAATTTGTAGTTTGAAATTGTCGAATATAATTTTAATTTTGGAAAATTAGAATCAAATGGTATTTTGGCTTAGCAGCTCATTACTAATCCATATAGCACATACTGATCTGAGAGAACATCAAATTATGGTTGAAACACACAAAACAATAAAATGTTTTTTTTTTTTGTTGTTTTTTTTTGCAGGGTGAGAAGTATGACGGTCGTAGGGCTGATGTATGGAGCTGTGGAGTTATCCTATTTGCTCTTCTTGTGGTAAGTCTGTAGAAGACCTGTATCAAGCCATGTTAAATTCATGCAGAGAATTTACTTTCTTGCTATCTGCAATAAAGCAAAAAAGGTGTGAGCTGCAGTAATCTATAGCTAGAATTAGTGACAGCAATCCTATTCTAATTTTCCCAAATGCTTTGAACTAATAAAGTGAAATCTGATTGGTTGGATCACACTGATCATTCTTAGGACCCGTTCACACCAGAACGTGGTGCCGTAAAGGAATGTTACGTGTACATTTAATGCACCGCACGTGAATGTGCTGCCATTGCAAGACTTGTGCAGATGCCAATTAACTGTTAATTGCATCCCTAAGGCCAACAAATTGTATGGTACCACAAAACCATGCGGATTGTTGCAGTGCAATTTGAAAAAGTAATGATTGCGCTACTTTTTGCATGTTTCAGTGCATTTTGCAGATCGGCTGTCAACACCGGAATGCGAGGGATCATATGAGAACATGCGTGTGCGAACATACATGTTCCAATGTGAACCAGCCGTTAAAACTGATATATTATGTAACAGTTTATAGAGTACAAAAACAATCATATCAGTTGCTTCCCTACACTAATGTCTGTACAAAAGTCATGCAAGAATGAATTTTTTCCAGCCATCATCCATGCCCAGGGGTGGACTGACAACTCATGGGGCCCCCGGGCGATAGGGGATCATAGGGCCCCTGTGTCCTTGCCCAAACTCAAAAAAGCCTATGAAAAAGGTACCAGGGGCATCTCATGGGGCCCCCTACTGACCCTGGGCCCTCGGGCAGTTTTCAAATGGTCAGTCCGCCCCTGTCCATGTCCTAGTAGTATTGGGCACGCAGCATTTTTTGACTACAACAAAGTAATGCAAGACATCCTTTCATGCTAAAATCATTCATAAACACAAAAATAACATGCCTGTATTTATTCTATCCTTCCTTTTCATTCTGTTTTTATACACCCTCTATCACTCATTTTTTACATACTATTTAAGAGATAAGACCTTGTGATTCAAAAATGCAGCAAATAAATCTCTTTACAGTAAAGTAACACCACACTCAAATCTGTTTTACACCAATCATTCTAAAATATCAAGTATACTATGACCCTGTATTTTTTGTTTTTTATTTTTTTAACAGTTGCGTTTATTGAAATTGTACATAAGTAGAAAAAAAGCAAGGTACATAAGAACAGGCAAACTCATATAAGTAAGTTTGTATAGCGGAGGAGCCGCGTTGATTGCCGATTTCCAGCCCGAGAATGTCGGCGGAGCCAACTGGTTCCATTCCAACAAAATTTTCCTCCTAGCATAGTAAAAAGTATAGAAGGCAAACAATTGATTATGCTTTGATGTCTCCACCTGTTTTTTTTTTATACTCTTACCTTTGCTTTCAGGTTTCTTTATTGTTCTTTGCACTCTTCCATTCCTCTGCTGATATACTTCACTGCTACTAGAGTAAAGCGAGCAACTCTATTATTTCTGGTCACATGCTCCACTCTATGTATAGTACAATTCCTGATAGTGCTGAATCCATCTCCAGGTAGATGAGTAGTCCATTTCATGGGCGAGCAGGATAAAGTGGCTACATTCACATACACAAGGGGGGCATGAAGAATAAATGTAGCAATCCTAGAACAGGAGGTCTGAGAATACCAGAAAAAAGCTTGCATTTGATAGGTAAACCTAAGACAGAGAGATATAAAAGATGTATTCTACTTATATTTAAACATATTGCTTTTGTTTTATTTTATGAAAAATGTGAGCTTAGTGTCACTTTAAGGTATCGCTAGTTGAATATGAACATTGAACATGTAGTAATTGTATGATAAATGGTATGGAAATACTTTCTGCATCTGAAACCATATAAAATGATGACAAAATAAGGAAATAATTGTATTTTCATATATAATAAAAAAAATATTCATGTCATTCACTGTAGCCTTATCAGTTCACTTTGGGCTCTGAACTGTTGTAATAGGAGAAATGTTTAAAATAAAAATAGACTGTAAAATTCAAGTGTTTAACAGCAGTCCTATTGGTGTCAGGCTCCCATTCAGCTGCCCAGTTGAGGTATCATGCTTCAGCAATAGTGTTACAAGAAATATATTGCATAAATATAACTATTTTTTTAAATTAAGGCATACATATATTTATACTTATTCTTGGGAAGCTACAATAGTAATATTATCTTAAATTTCATTTTATACAAATAGTTACTGAATTTCTAAGAACAATATAATAATGGAGCTACTCTTAATGGGAATGAGTACAACATGATCAAAGGTCAGTCTTCGGCGTAATAATTCCATTTGTTTGGTGGCCTGTAATGCACAAATGCAGCCTGTAATCACTGCTAATGCTCTCCTACCCAGATTTACACAGGCAATGAATCCCTTGAACTCAGGTTCACCCCTGACCCCATTGTATGTTGAAGAAACCATCGGTGTCTGAATCATGGCACAGACATTTTGAGTTGAAATATATGATGCTGCCAGCAATTGTTCCAGGTGAAAATTTTAGATTGAGAATCTGTGCATCATCTAACCACCCCTGACCTTCTCTAGTGTTGCCTTTGGCATAATATTCATTGTCCTGTTGGAAAGTGAAACCTTATCTTGAGCCATTTTTAGGTGTAAGGCAGTTTAACTATTTTTGAGTGTGGAAAGAAACCCTTACAAACACAGGAGAAACATACAGTATGTACCCCATTGAAAATAACCCTGCTGGACGGTGAACCATGGAGGGCTCTGTAACTGGTGGTATAGTGCACATCATTGAGCTACCCATCACATTTGTATAATTTATGATTATAATGGAAAATGGGCGCAGTCTCTATCTACTGTAAACTTATACATACAGTGTAAAACTCTAAAGCCATGATTTATATTTATAATAAATTACTTTTTTTGTCCGTATGTTTATGAAATTTCTTGTCTTACAGGGAGCGTTGCCATTTGATGATGATAACTTGCGCCAGCTTTTAGAAAAAGTGAAGCGAGGTGTATTTCACATGCCACATTTTATCCCACCGGACTGTCAGAACCTGCTGCGAGGAATGATCGAAGTGGAACCAGAAAAAAGGCTTAGTGTTAGTAACTTATTATTTCCAACCATCCAATTATTTTAAAAGCAGTTCTGTTTTTTAACAGCACTATACAAGCTGTGAAATTAATGCTCCTCCATGTTCATTCTCCTTTCTGTATCCGTTGCCCATTTTGGTTGTCTCAGATTACGCAAATTCCTACCATGTGGTTCCAGAATCTAAAGCAAGAGCAATCTTTCATCAATTACTGTGTATATATATATATATATATATATATATATATATATATGAAAATTGGATTGCTGCACATAAAAAAACTTTTATTGTTGAAAAATCACCATACAAAAGAGTGATCCAAACAAATGGTCAAAAACATACTGTACATCACAGTGTTCAACAAACAGTTTCAGGCTATCATGTTAACACCCTTCTACAGATCAGAACACATATGTGTTCTGATCTGAAGAAGGATGTTAATATAATAGCCGGAAACTGTTTGTTGAACACTATGATGTATGGCTTTGTCCATTTTTTGGATCACCTTTTTGTATGGTGATTTTTCAACAATAAAAGTTTTTTATGTGCAGCAATCCAATTTTCTTTTTTCTATATGTGGCCTTTGGGAGGGTCTGATTGCTATGCACTGTGATTGATCATTGTTGTGCACTCCACCCATATTACTGCTATATATACTGTATATATATATATATTGTATATACAGTCAGGTCCATAAATATTGGGACATCGACACAATTCTAACATTTTTGGCTCTAAACACCACCACAATGGATTTGAAATGAAACGAACAAGATGTGCTTTAACTGCAGACTGTCAGCTTTAATTTGAGGGCATTTACATCCAAATCAGGTGAACGGTGTAGGAATTACAATAGTTTGCATATGTGCCTCCCACTTGTTGAAGCCAAAAGTACCAAAAGTAATGGGACAATTGGCTTCTCAGCTGTTCCATGGCCAGGTGTGTGTTATTCCCTCATTATCCCAATTACAATGAGCAGATAAAAGGTCCAGAGTTCATTTCAAGTGTGCTATTTGCATTAGGAATCTGTTGCTGTCAACTCTCAAGATGAGATCCAAACAGCTGTCACTATCAGTGAAGCAAGCCATCATTAGGCTGAAAAAACAAAACAAACCCATCAAAGAGAGAGCAAAAACATTAGGCGTGGCCAAAACAACTGTTTGGAACATTCTTAAAAAGAAGGAACGCACCGGTGAGCTCAGCAACACCAAAAGACCCGGAAGACCACGGAAAACAACTGTGGTGGATGACCGAAGAATTCTTTCCCTGGTGAAGAAAACACCCTTCACAACAGTTGGCCAGATCAAGAACACTCTCCAGGAGGTAGGTGTATGTGTGTCAAAGTCAACAATCAAGAGAAGACTTCACCAGAGTGAATACAGAGGGTTCACCACAGGATGTAAACCATTGGTGAGCCTCAAAAACAGGAAGGCCAGATTAGAGTTTGCCAAATGACATCTAAAAAAGCCTTCACAGTTCTGGAACAACATTCTATGGACAGATGAGACCAAGATCAACTTGTACCAGAGTGATGGGAAGAGAAGAGAATGGAGAAGGAAAGGAACTGCTCATGATCCTAAGCATACCACCTCATCAGTGAAGCATGGTGGTGGTAGTGTCATGGCGTGGGCATGTATGGCTGCCAATGGAACTGCTTCTCTTCTATTTATTGATGATGTGACTGCTGACAAAAGCAGCAGGATGAATTCTGAAGTGTTTCGGGAATATTATCTGCTCATATTCAGCCAAATGCTTCACAACTCATTGGACGCCGGTTCACAGTGCAGATGGACAATGACCCAAAGCTTACTGCAAAAGCAACCAAAGAGTTTTTAAGGGAAAGAAGTGGAATGTTCTGCAATGGCCAAGTCAATCACCTGACCTGAATCCGATTGAGCATGCATTTCACTTGCTGAAGACAAAACTGAAGGGAAAATGCCCCAAGAACAAGCAGGAACTGAAGACAGTTGCAGTAGAGGCCTGGCAGAGCATCACCAGGGATGAAACCCAGCGTCTGGTGATGTCTATGCGTTCCAGACTTCAGGCTGTAATTGACTGCAAAGGATTTGCAACCAAGTATTAAAAAGTGAAAGTTTGATTTATGATTATTATTCTGTCCCATTACTTTTGGTCCCTTAAGAAGTGGGAGGCACATATGCAAACTGTTGTAATTCCTACACCATTCACCTGATTTGGATGTAAATACCCTCAAATTAAAGCTGACAGTCTGCAGTTAAAGCACATCTTGTTTGTTGCATTTCAAATCTATTGTGGTGGTGTATAGAGCCAAAAATGTTAGAATTGTGTCGATGTCCCAATATTTATGGACCTGACTGTAGTATATATAATGCAATGCAATTCAAATCTGACAATCCAGAACTAGTATTGTAGTTTCTGCTACCTGCTAAAAAAACTTTCAATCGTGGATGTCAGGAGCTCAAGCTGAAACTAGCACACAGAACAATAACTCGTCCCCCCTACCTATCCTGACTAAAGCAGACCACTTCTGCTGTTCTCTCTCTGTATTAAATTTTTTTTGTAAAAACAAAAATTGTATTGACATATCTAAAATATTAGTTTAAAAACCCATATGCCTACATTTCCAGTGAAACTGACCCCAAAACACCATAGTTTACCTTTAACTCTAGCTCCCTAAACCAATCCTGAACCCTTCCAATCTTTGTAATCTAGCGGAAACCTTAAAAAACTCTGGAATAATATATTGATATCAGTATTCAGTGCCACAAAACACTTTTTGATTGGTGTTCAAGGGCTAAAAACACTACAGTGCTGCAGAACATATAGAATATGGGGCTCACATTGGCATCAGGAGGAGAATAATGCCCCTTGTATTGATGTCAATGACAAAATATTGCCCCTCGCATTGGCATCAGTTAGAGTAGCATGCCCCTAGTAGTCATTAAAAGTAATGTATGTGCCTTACACTGGTGCTAGTGAGTGCCACCAACAACAATGTAAATTGGGCATTCCCTATTCCAACTGAAGCCAATGTACCATATTTTTTGCTCCATAAGATGCACTTTCCCCCCCAAAAAAAGGGGGGAAATTTCTGTGCGTCTTATGGAGCGAATATTGACCAGGCCTCCCCCCATCACCGTGTTAGAATACCGGGCCTGCTACTCGGCTTTTCTGTGGCAGAAGAGAGGAAGAGTCCGAGTCAGCTGTGAAGCAGCACCAGGCAGGGTCCAAAGCAGCTGCCCCTTAAACCCGCACCACCCTTAGAAGATTGGGGCCCCGATCACTGCACTGCAGAGCCAACAGGGTACACTGAAGACATCGTTGTATCCCCAGCCAGCAGGGAGGGGGCGGAGCCAGGTCCCGGAGCTCCACTGACCCTTCCCCATGCAAATTGTGTGCTCAGGAGGGAACTGCTAGTAGAAGCTGAGATCAGTCTCTGGTCATCTCTTGAACTATGTCCGCAGTCTCTGGTCATCTCCTGTACTATGTCCGCAGTCTCTGGTCATCTTCTGTACTATGTCTGCAGTCTCTGCTCATCTCCTGTAATATGTCCGCAATCTCTGGTCATCTCCTGTACTATGTCTGCAGTCTCTGCTCATCTCCTGTACTATGTCTGCAGTTCATTGGTTCAGAATATGTTTTTTCTTGTTTTCCTTCTCTAAAATCTAGGTGCATCTTATGGAGTGAAAAATACAGTAAATTGCTCCCATTAACACCAGAATAAGGTGTACACTACTAAGGGCCTGCCTACACTTTTATTACCCTCCTAAAAAGCATTCCACTGTAGTTTGCTTCTCAGATGGCAGTTGGCAGCAGCTTGGAGGCGATATGTTGCCTCCTGGACATCTGTTTTAACTCTTGAAAGCCTGCAGCACCACACCATAATGTGTGCATTACACTTCGTTCACTACAGTCAGTGACGGTACTGCCATTTGAACACAATATGTGTTATTATTTTTGCAAGAACTTCAAAACAAAGCATACTGTATATGGCATGTGTACCACCCCCTACGGCTGCCATGCTAGGTTAAGGTAGACAGTTGGGGTGGGCAGTAAAACTGCAGCTGTCAGAAATCCGGATATGACCAGAGATGTGTGGACTGAAACAGAGAACATCAGGCTTCAGGAGTGATGTGGATAATATAATTTATTGTGAGTTACACCATTATACAAAACACACAGTGCAAACAAAAACCAAACCTTCACCCAATATATATATGTGAGGAAATAAAAGCGTAGTCAGGGCTGAAGAGGTAGAATAGTCAGGCAGGCCATGTCAGGATCATTTGGGCATATCAGGTACAGAGGAGTAGGCAAATGGATAGTCAAAGGTAGAACTGGGTCAGTGCAGGCAGAGTTCAGTCATAGTCAGAATCAAGCAGGTAGCTCACAGGAGACAGGATACAGATTCAGGACAACAAAGGCTCATGGGCAACAACACCAAGGCACTAATTGCAGGCCTGGTTACTGTTTAAGTACACCTCCTGTAATCAGCCTCAGGTGATGGCTTGATTGCAGGAAGTGAGATCCTGGCTGCTTAAAGGCACCTGCTGGTAAGTCCCAGTACTGCAGCCCATAGAACAGGTGAGCCACAGCACCACCAGCAGTGAGCCCCTTCCTGACAGCAGCTTAACCACATATTTTTACTACTCCCCAGCAACAAGTGCAGACGAGGTCTAGGGGTGCCAGTGGGAATATAATGCCTTACATTTTAGAGCCAAAATAATGTCCCAGCATTGCTATTTGTTTATTTATTGCAGGTACTTATATACAGCCATCAATTTACTTAGCACTTTACATATTTATTATACATCCATGTCAGTCCCTGCCCTTGAGGAGTTTACCACCAGACAGTGCTGGCAAAGAAAGAGGCTGGGATTAAGAAGAAGTTGTGGTGGCAGTAATGGGGGAGGTTTTGATGCCACCTGCTGTTGCCCTAATCTGCCACCAGAGTGCAGGTTTTCAATTTATGAAAGCTGCAAACTGCACAGGGATGGGCAGGGTTCTCCCTGTCTTCAAATAATAGAGTTGGAACTTGTTGTTTGGTATAAACACTCAGCCTTGCATTATCCAAAGGCAGGGGGAGTCTTGCATGTTTCCTTGTTCCAAGAGGTACCAGGTATTCTTTGGTTTTCCAGCAGTAGAAATATTTTGTGATTGGCATAAAATAAAAGTATTTGTTAAAGGAATCCTGGAAAGACAGAAATATTGAAACTGTCACTGATGACCTATTTTTAAAGGTACAAGTTCCACATCTGTTATGCTCATCCTTGCTTCACTACCAAGTGTGTCAATGACCCAGAACAAGTATCAGTGAATATTTTGTCAGTGAAGTCCTGATATAAAAGCTTGTTCTGGGTCAGAGACTTATCCAGTAGTGAAACAAGAGTAAATATGACAGCCCTGGAATTTGAACCCATAGAAAAAGGTTAGTAGTGGTTCCTCCAACATTTATGTTCTCAGCAACTGTGTTTAAAGTGTTACTAAACCCACAACAGTAAAATCAGTCTGTATATGCAGTAAAGCATGCTTGTTATACTCACTGTGGAACCTAAGGGGTTAATCCTCTGCATTGTGTAAAAAGAATGTTTTATCCCATCTTCTCTTTTCCTCCCCTTCTTCCACAGTCCCCAATCCATTTGCTGATAGAACAGAGCCTTGGGGGCAAGTTGCATATGCTCACTTTGCTGTGTATTGCTAGAGAGTTTTCTTTCCCCTAGGAGAGTGCATGCGTTCAGCACAGGGCCAATCAGAACTGTCCAGACAGAGGTCAGGGTTCCTGCAGTCTCATAGGGCAGTGAGAGGAGAAAAAACTCCACCTACAAGCTTTAACCAGTGCTCTGCTGGACACTGATATAAGTTACAACACTGCTCTAGCTGCTCATAAGAAAATATATTTAGCAATTTATATTTACGAGAATAACTGCATTTCCATGTTCTGTGTACTGTGGGAGACCAGATATAGTGAATGCAGGTTCCTGGGTTTAGTAACACTTTAAAGTGTTACTAAACCCACAACAGTAAAATCAGTCTTTATATGCAGTAAAGCATGCTTGTTATACTCACTGTGAAACCTAAGTGGTTAATCCTCTGCATTGTGAAAAAAGGCTATTTGATCTTGACTTCTCTGCCTCTCCTTTTGTACAAATGTCCATGCTGATAAGACAGACTGAACCCGTAGCCCTTCTGCACATACTCAGTTTGGTGTGTATTGCTAGAGAGGTTTTTTTTTTTTTTATATCCTGGGAGAGTGCATATGATCAGCACAGGGCCAATCAGCACTGTACAGATAGATCAGGGGTCTGCATCCCCCTAGAGCAAAAGAAAACTCCTCCTACAAACAAACTTTAACCAGTTCCCTGCTGAAGTCACTATCTACTAAATTAATTGCACTTCCATGTTGTGTGTACTGTTGGAGACCAGATATAGTGAATGAAGGGTCATTGGTTTAGTAACACTTTAAATACAAATGTGACTAACCATGTTTAAGGCCTATAGAGCTGGTGCACAGTCTAGACTAAGTATACACACATTATAAAGGTAGCCACTTTAATATTATATATCCCAAGGAAGCCATTGCTATGGGGGCTCCCTGTGACCAAATGCCTCAGCTCTAGTTGAACATGAATACTCCCCCTTAGCTTAGATTGCAAAATCTTTAACAGAAGGACTCTAGAGTAGCGGCATCTTTGGAACGAGAGGAACGTTCAACCTGATTTATTGCCAAGCACATGTATACCAGGGTGGCAAGATCAGGATGGGTTGAGTTGTCAGACAAAATAATGTCCTCATTAAATCTTGTTTTTTTCCTTGTAACATAACAATAAAATCTTAACAAGTTAATTTTTGTCTTGCAGCTAGAACAGATCCAGAAGCATTCGTGGTATTTGTAAGTAGCAAAGTTATCATTTTTAAAGCCATTCGTTATGTTATATACTTGCTATAGACAGATCTATAGTGTGGCCAAAAGTCCTGATATTCAGTAGTTTCCACATGAGCAGAGAGCATCTTACTGAGAGTCATGAATGACTATCACTGGCCTCTAACATTCATATACAGTATTAGAAATGTGTCCAATGTTCTGGGAGAACTGTTATGTTTGATTTGGTCTGTCCTTTACACTTTCAGAAAATCAATTTGCATGTATACTCATTTACTTTACATCCTCAAATATATTTGGAGAAAAGGCTTGAAACTAAATAATATTTTCCCAAAAAAATTGATCCATCAATACGCACATGTAAGGGAGGATGCCAGGCTGGGGTACCAAGATGACATCTGTGCAGAACAGCATGCATCCAGGGGTGATCATCTGTCCGTAACTGCAGGTAATCACACCATGTACAATTACATGTAAACACCTGTGGACAGTGGCAGCCAATTTCAGCCTGTCATTGCCTTGTACAGGCTGAGCAGATGTAATTGCTCCCTACTGCATGTGAGTTTAAAATGTTCGGACTCTTGTAACAGCCAATCAGATTTAAACCTGCAGTGGCAAAATAACAGTTGAAGTATGAATCTGATTGGGTCTTATGGAGTTATCCAGACTTGCAGAGATAGGCCTTTCCTATGACACCACCCAGTTCTCCAGTTCACCACACGTCACACTGACTGTACAATTTCCTTTAGATCAGGGGTGTCAAACTAGTGGCCCTCCAGCTGTTGCAAAACTACAAGTCCCATCATGCTTCTGCCTTTGGGAGCCATGCTTGTAACTGTCAATCTTGCAATGCCTTATGGAACTTGTAGTTTCGAACAGCTGGAGGGCCGCCAGTTTCACACCCATTCTTTAGATCCACCAACAAGGGCCTACCTAACAGGATGCATATGAACTGGATAGGTATTTGATAGATCATCATATAACATAGTTTTTGTAAATCCAAAGACGATTGTATAAACATTTTAGTCAGATTGCAATGTGTATGGTGAGGACAAGGCTAATTTTATTATGCAGAATACATCATAGTTGTAAATCATCCAGTAAATCTTGCCAAGACTCTGGGAGGGAACACCTTTTATTGTAAATCAAGTCATTTTCTAAAAATGAATAAGTTCCATCTTGGAGTTTATATGGAGGAATAGAGGCTGCTAGCGCAAGTAACAACTGAGTGCCAGAAATAGTCCTGATCATTATAATGGTTTAATCTAATAATCTATGATGGGAAAAACAAATATTAAAAAATATTAAAAGCTGTTTCCTAAAGCAGCCTTTTATTACAGTATAGACACGGTGGTTACACAGCATTAAACTAATTA
This sequence comes from Staurois parvus, assembly GCF_062004578.1. Taxonomy (NCBI): domain Eukaryota; kingdom Metazoa; phylum Chordata; class Amphibia; order Anura; family Ranidae; genus Staurois; species Staurois parvus. Next base: position 11,605,656 of record NW_028318344.1, on the reverse strand, counting down.
GATAATAGTAATTTAGAAAGTAAATGCTTAATTAAGTCCATACGTCCCCTTGGCACCCTGACACTGGCAATTTTAGGGGTTTGGCACTATGGATTCTCAGGAGACCATGATAAATTGTGGCCAAGCAAACAGCTGCCTAACCTCAGCCATGTTAACCTTTTCAGTGCTGTACATAAAAATGGTCTTTTTACAGTGCAGATGTTTAAAAGTAGATGTAAACCCATTAAACCTCACTAAAATCTCATACACAGTAAAGTTTTAACATGATAATGTTATTTCAAAAATAATTTTCAATATATTTAAATCAGTATCTTTCATTACAGTGATATCTGATGGTCCTCACATTAATGCCCTTGTTAAGGATTTTCCTGTTATAGGGTGGCAACACTCTGTCTAGGTCTCCCAATTGTGCTTCAGCTTTGTCCCCCTGCCATACAGATTTCCAATGGAGACAGGAAGCAGCTGTTGCAAAACACATTACTTAGGCATGGTCCACTATTGTCAAAATCAGAAAAAAAAGAAACCTTTATCTTTGATGAAGCCTGGTATGGATGTCAAGGGGGACACTATGCGCCCTCCCAAAAAAAATTCATACTGGACCCTTATTCAAGCATGCAGCCTGGCAGACCAAAAAAAGGAGTCCTGCTTCTCCTCCTCCTGAACCATACCAGGCCACATGACCTCAAAATGGGGGGGGGGTTACCTTGCCTGGGAAGACCCATGGAAAAGCACCTTGCCCGAATGTTGATGAGGACAAGGGCCTCTTCACCACAAACCTAGGCTTCTACTGGTTCGCACAAAAGAAAAGTAAACAGTAAATACACTTACATGACACCCACTGAAAGAAAAAAAAATTATACCGACGGACATGTCCGATCTCACTGCTAACTCACGGACATGACATCTTCCTGGGCCTTGATGCTAAAAGAAAGCAAAGGAACAGGGTCTCCATGGTGACATCATTGACCAAATATGCCAATGTGGCCATATTTGGTCAATGATGTCAAACAATCATCACCCTTTTTTTAATGGCCAGATATTCCCAGCCAGTAAATAAAAGCAGTTGGGTGAGGTCAATGGCTACTACAGACATAGTGGGAGTCGGCACCAGCTGCTTCCTTAGCAACCACTGTCAGATAAAAAAGCTGTCATATATAACATAGTAGCGATAGAAATAATGCTACTATACTGTATATAATGTTCTACATCCTCAACACAGGCTAAAAGTCCAGCGTTTAGACAAACACCTGAACCTTGAGCTCATGCCTACTGCTAACAGTAACCCATTCTGATTTTATGTATTTGCACAAATAAATATTTAACATGGTTTATGACATAAACAAAGAAACCAGGGCTGCCAACCACACATTGACTACATTTGAGTATCAGTCATGCTTAAAAATATTACAAAAATCAAAAAGAATATTTGGTGGAATCTTACCAAACACTTGGTGCTCTCTTGAATAGAGTGTGATGCTGCCCTAAAGTGTGATATTGCCTTGTCACACAAAGTAGTCACCTGTTAATATTTGAAGCCATTGCTAAAGTCTTATATGATAGATCATACACAGTTCAGCAAAATTCACAGCTCACTAAAATCTATTTTGACTGTGTACATATATAATGTAATGTAAATTGTATCTTTTATTGTTAAAACATGTTTTGGAATATAAGAGATCATTAACCATGTTAATGAAATGGGATTTAACACAGAATGTGTAAATACATTTTAATTTAATTAATGCAGAATAACACAGCATCCCCAGAGAAAGCCAGTAAGAGGATTTCCATCTTCTTTATGTTTTCTATAATCATTATCTTATGTCCATATTACTTTTTACTTTGTATTACACAGCGTAAAAGATTTTAGAAGTAATTATTAGCAAAGCATTTCCATAAACCTCAGAATGTATTATTCCAGAGCAGGGACTAAAGTAAATCTATTCCTGTATCACAAAGGTCACACTCCATTCCCAAACTAACAAACTTTACAGTTATTATACACTCACCAGCCACAGTATTACATACACCTTGCTAGTACTGGGTTGGACCCCTTTTGCCTTCAGAACTGCCTTAATTCTTCGTGGCATAGATTCAAAAAGGTGTTGGAAACATTCCTCAGATATTTTGGTCCATATTGACATGACAGCATCATGCAGTTGCTGCAGATTTGTCGGCTGTACATCCATGATAGGAATCTCCCGTTCCACCACATCCCAATAGTGCTCTATTGGATTGAGATCTGGTGACTGTGGAGACCATTGGAATACAGTGAACTCATTGTCATGTTCAAGAAACCAGTTTGAGATGATTTGAGCTTTATGACATGGTGCATTATCCTGCTGGAAGTAGCCATCGGAAGATGGGTACACTGTAGTCATAAAGGGATGGACATGGCCAGCAACAATACTTAGGTAGGCCGTGGCATTTAAAAGATGCTCAATTGGTATCAAGGGGCCCAAAGTGTGCCAAGAAATTATCCCCCACACCATTACACCACCACCACCAGCCTGAACTGTTGATACAAGGCAGGATGGATCCATGCTTTCATATTGTTTATGCCAAATTCTGACCCTACCATCTGAATGTTGCAGCTGAAATTGAGACTCTTCAGACCAGGCAATGTTTTTCCAATCTTCTATTGTTCAATTGTGGAGAGAGCCTGGGAGAATTGTAGCCTCCATTGTCTGCTCTTAGCTGACAGAAGTGGCACCCGGTGTGGTCTTCTGCTGCTAAAGCCTATCTGCTTCTAGGTTTAACGTGTGGTGCATTCAGAGATAGTATTCTGCATACCTTGGTTGTAACAAGTGGTTATTTGAGTTACTGTCTACCTTTCTATCATCTCGAAGCAGTCTGCCCATTCTCCTCTGACCTCTGGCATCAACAAGGGATTTTCCTCCACATAACTGCCACTCACTGGATATTTTCTCTTTTTTTGACCATTCTCTGTAAACACTAGAGATGGTTGTGTGTGAAAATCCCAGTAGTTCAGCAATTTTTGAAATACACAGACAAGTCTGTCTGGCACCAACAACCATGCCAGGTTCAAAGTCACTTAAATCCCCTTTCTTCCCCATTCTGATGCTCGATTTGAAATTTAGCAAGTCATCACATTACAGCACATTAACATTTCTCCATAAACTTCTGTCATGACTTGGGTATCTTTAGATAAAAACAAATGGTGCAGCTTTGAACAAATTTGAATAATTCCATGATTATAGGTGTAGGCCATTCCAGTACCTTATGAATCCTGGCTGGAAGGATGTTGATAAGGAAGTTGCTAAGAGAAGCCTAGCTGTTACTGTTCATCTTTACCATCATATGTGTTTTCTCTTCTCTGATGCAGTATCTTTAAAGCTCAGCATTTGGGAGCTCACTCCTGTGATGGTGAGGGTGAACAATAATAGCTAGGAATCTCTTATCAACATCCTTAGCAACATTCCAGGAGTTTTCCAGTTAGGCTTCATGAGGCATGTAAATGGCTTACATCTAAATCAAGGGCATTATTCAACTTTGGTCAAAGCTGTAAACTTGTTTTTATCTACAAACACCACTTATTTGTATAGGCAATTTTTCGGTAAAGGTAAATTAACCCTTTAGGGCCCTTTCACACGGGTGGACCAATCGGGTCCACCTATCTGTTTTTCAGGTAGACCTGACTGGACCACACATTGTTCTCTCTGGGGAGGTGGATGTAAACGGATATCCGCCTACATAATCAGCTAAAAACAGACAGATGGGGAACCATCTAGCGAATGGGTCTTCACACTATGGCCCTCCAGCTGTTAATGTACTACAAGTCCCACCATGCCTCTGGGAGTCTTGCCTGTGGATGCCAGAGTCTTAGGCCTCATGGGACTTGCAGTTCCTCAACACCTGGAGGACCATAGTTTGGAGACCCCTGATCTAGCGGATCGGATGATATTCGGGCGGTCTGTTTACATCCGAACCTCCCCATAGAGAACAGAGGGCTGTGTCCGTGTCTGCTCTGCACAAGTAGAGTTGACACGGACCTGTCATCCGCCTGCTCAGCGGGATTCAGTATACAGATCATCTGTTGAGCAGGCAGATCTGCTTTGCAGAGTCCACGTGCTTGAAAGGATTTTATAGCTTTCCAATGTTTTCGATATGCATACACACTTGGATGTAAATAATTTTATTAGTGTATGTTAAAGTGGTTGTAAAGGCTCAAGGTTTTTTACCTTCATGCATTCAATGCATGAAGGTAAAAGACCTTCTCTGTGCAACATCCCTCTTCCCAGCACCCTCTAATACTCACCTAAGCTCCTTCTTGATCCAGCCTGGAGTCTCAGCTATCCCAGGACTGCCTCTCCTCATTGGCTGAGACAGCAGTGGGAGCCATTTGCTCCTGCTGCTGTCAATCACAGCCAGTGAGCCAATGAGAAGAGAGAAGGGGCAGGGCCAGACCGTGGCTCCATGTGTGAATGGACCCAACAGGATGGAGGGGCCAGGAGCAAAGGTGCAGGACCCGAGAAGAGGAGGATCAGGGCTGCTCTGTGCAAAACCACTTTACACAGCAAGTAAATATAGACATGTTTGTTATTTTAATAAAAAAAATATTAAGCATTTAGTATCGCTTTAATGTTTTAAAAGCTTATTTTCTATGCAGTTTTTAATTCTGTATTTATATGTGGCATCCGTAGTTAGACTTTACATACAAATGCTCTGCTTCAGGCTTTGTATTTGCTACCTAATGATTGTGCTTTTCAACTCTGCTAACAATGCAAGTCTATGAGCTGTTCAACTCATTGAAAACAATGTACTTTCCAAGTAGCAGAGCAACTGTTAAAGCTGCATTCCATGCAGATATTAAGAAAGCATCAATTAATGCAGAGGTGTATTTATTATAAAATAATAAAATATATTTTAAATACAACTAGTGTAAGTACTATAATTAAACTTACTGAGCTCACAGTGTGCATGAAAGGGCTGACACCAGAGGCCAATCAAATATACTGACAAGAAACCTACTGGGAGGAGAAAAGAGCAAAGGGCTAAGCTCAGCTGCCTCCTTTTGTCCCTCACCATCCAATCATAGGCTTGGGGCAGGGAAATGACCAAGTTGTGTTGCATAACTGAAGCAGAGAAAAGTCAGGTCATCTACCTGTCTGTAAAGTGTGGTGGGGTTGTGTTCATCTTAGGACTGGAAGAATGGAATACAATCTTCTGGCAGGTAAAACACTTCTTAGATATGTACAGTATTTCAGCATTGTATTTTGTCGTTTAGCTAGAGTTCAGATTTACTAATCAGAGGCATAGATATTCGATTGAGCCACTATGATCTCTTTCTGGTGACTTATCTACAAATGTCTATATTTCATTAAAAAATTAGAATTTATATAAGACACATCAAAATGATTTGACATTCAGCCTGCAGGTAGACTATCTTGGTGATTTTAAAGGAAGCCTGTGCTGAGGAAGTATGAAATCACCTATTGCTGACCCCCTATTGTGAGAAAACCGCTTCCATGGCTGATAATCAATTGGTATATACAGTGGCTAAATGGTTAGCACTTCCGCCTGGCAGTACTAGGGTTGTTGGTTCAAATCCCAGCCATAGCACTACCTGTCTGGAGTTTGCATGTTCTCCCTGTGCCTGCGTAGGTTTCCTTCCACACTCAAAAGACATGCTTGTAGGTGAATTGGATCCTGTCTAAATTGGCCCTAGTATGTGTATGTATGAATGTGAGTTAGGGACCTTAGATTGTACGCCCCTTGAGGGTTAGGGACTGATGTGAATGTACAATATATACAGTTGTGTTCAAAATAATAGCAGTGTGGTGAATAAAGCTCAAAATCCTTCTAATAGCTTTTATTTCCATACACACAAATGCATTGGGAACACTACACATTCTATTCCAAATCAAAACATGAAGAAAAATATATCACATTTGTGTTGTTCCTCTAAAAAAATTGAAGAAAAGTGAATATTAGACTGTTCAAAAAAATAGCAGTGTTTGTATTCTTCTTTACAAACTCAAACATTCACTATATAAACTGAAAAATGTTTGACGATTTTGCTTTCCTTTGAAACACTTAATTAATATTTAGTTGTATAAGCACTGTTTCTGAGAACTGCTGTACATCTGTGTTGCATGGAGTCAACCAACTTCTGGCACCTGTGAACAGGTATTCCAGCCCAGGATGATTGGACTACATTCCACAGTTCTTCTCTATTTCTTGGTTTTGCCTCAGAAACTGCATTTTAGATTTCACCCCACAAGTTTTTTATTGGATTAAGATCTGTGGATTGGGCTGGCCACTCCATAACTTCAATCTTGTTGGTCTGGAACCAAGATGTTGCACATTTACTGGTGTGTTTGGGGTCGTTGTCTTGTTGGAACACCCATTTCAAGGGCATTTCCTCTGCAGCATAAGGCAGCATGACCTCTTCAAGTATTCTTATGTATTCAAACTGATCCATGATCCCTGGTATGTGATAAATAGGCGCAACACCGTAGTATGAGAAACATCCCCATATCATGATGCTTGTGCAAGCATGCTTCACTGTCTTCACAGTGTATTGTGGCTTGAATTCAGTGTTTGGGGGTCGTCTGACAAACTGTCTCCAGCCACTAGACCCAAAATGAACAATCTTACTTTCATCAGTCCACAAAATGTTGTGCCATTTCTCTTTAGGCCAGTCAATGTGCTCTTTGGCAAATTGTAAACTCTTCAGCATGTCTTTTTTTCAACAGTGGGACTTTGCGGGGGCTTCTTGCAGATAGCTTGGCTTCACATAGGCATCTTCTAATTGTAACAGTACTCACAGGGAACTTTACACCTTCTTTGATCTTCCTGGAGCTGATTGTTGGCTGAGTCCTTGCCATTTTGGCTATTCTTCTGTCCATTCGAATGGTAGTTTTTCGCTTTCTTCCACGTCTTTCAGATTTTGGTTGCCATTTTAAAGCATTTGTGATCATTTTAGCTGAGCAGCCTATCATTTTCTGCACTTCTTTATATGTTTTCCCCTCTCCAATCAACTTTTTAATCAAGGTACGCTGTTCTTCTGAACAATGTCTGGAACAACCCATTTTCCTCAGAATTTCAGAGAGAAATGCACTGTAACCAGCATGTACAACATTTGATGCCTTCCTTCCTTAAATAAGGGCAATAATTGCCACCTGTTTTTCAAAGAATGAATGACCTCACTAATAGAACTCCACACTGCTATTATTTTGAACATGCCCCTTTCATTTAGTCATTCAATTACACAGAATCAGCAGCATGCATGTCATGACTGTTGGGTCTGTTGGATTTCTATTACTCTACTACACCTGCTAGTAAATTATTTGTCATGTAGAAATATAATTTCTACCAAAAACAGTGATTGATCAGGTTAGTGATGTCTGACTGCTATTATTTTGAACACAACTGTATGTAAAGCGCTGCGCAAATTGACGGTGCTATATAAGTACCTGAAATAAATAAATATAATTTTTTAGCTCACCAACCTGGAGCTAGAGTAAGTGTAGACTGAGACAACTGACTTCATTCTGGCTCCCTTGTATCGCATGCTTGTTCTAGGTCAGTGGCTCAAGGTAATAACGCTGGAGACTACTATTTTCATAAAGAGGTCAGCAATAGTCGCCTATATATTCTTCTTAGCATAGGTTTCCTTTAAGTTCTTGGTTGGAAATCCCCTTCTTTAATAAAAATCAGGACTTTTATTTTCATGTTCCTTTGATGCTTGTACGCATAGGTGATTCTTTGGGGTATAATTAGATTTGTGCTGTGTCTGGAATACTTCAAAATACCTTTCAGGTTAAAAAAAAAAACAAATAATGCTGACCTAATTTATGTCTGTAAAACAGCACAAGAATATTTATAGGAACAATAGAGCTTTGTGTGAAATCGGCTCAGGAACGTTCCCAATCTGAAAACGTTAAGTGACCATATTGAGCTCTAGGTTTGCCTTCTGATTTAAGGACTGACTCATACAGCTGGAATAAATGGCTCATTCTTGCCACCTTGTTTTATCACTTTCCAATAACGTTCTCATTTGTTTCTCCGAAAGTTATTGCTACAATAAACACACGATGAGGTGTGTAATTATTAGGGAACGGAGCATTTTGTAGCACTGAGCGGTATGACTTGCAGTGCAATCAAGCTGTGTAATTATTGGTCAATAATCACTGACCTTAGAGGTTAAGGCTGATAGGCTGTTCATATTGGTCAGCTTTCCCAGACCATCATTGTCTATGAAAGAGTTAATAAAGATTACAGGCACCACTTTTCTGTTGTCAGTAGATGCTGTTAATAACGTTCCATTTTTCTAATGCTGAAAGGCCGGAGAGCATTGCTGTGAGTTACATATAACTGTCCTTTAAGTGTGCAAACCTTTCACTAAACAAAGAAGCAAAGCCAAAGTCATTGATGCCAAGAAAAAATGGTATAATACTCTATATTTTGCATTCTGCTGTTTAACTCTGTATACTTCATTTAAGCTAACTGTAGCATGAAAGTGCAAATGGGGGACATTCCTCACGGCTCGTTTTCCCAAAACGCGTTAGACTATCCCATATAGGTGTCGCCCTTACGGATTACCTGTTCTGTTTTTAACCTTTTTGGTTTTGTGATTATATTTCTACTATTTTTCAATAAATACGTGGTGTACCACGTTAATGCACGATGGGATTGCGCCCTTGTTTGTTTTTGTTCACCATTACCTAGATTTCCCGATCTCTGAAGGGCTGCACCTCAACGTTTTGGCATTCAGAATTTTCTTTAGTCTGCATGAAGTATTGAGCGCTGGTTTCGTTTTGTTCTTTTAAATGGGGACATACCCTACCTATCCTGGGGCATTGGTTTTCACCTTGACAGTGTTTGACTTCACTAAGGCTACATGGTTTTGTAGAGCCCTCTGGTTTCCTCTACCTCAGTGTAACGGTAAATGCTAGGTGCAATAACTAAAAAAAGTCATATACACGCATACAAACAACATGTAGTCATGCAGGTACGTTTTAATCCGTATTTAAACCATTACATATTCTATGCATGTGAAAGACCATCTACCAAATGAACACCTGCCCTGTCACATCATAGCATTTACCCGACACTCCAAGAAATAACAGAATCCAACTGCAATATTCTTGCACTGTCAAAATCTCCACTTTTATGTTCACACGACACACAGGAGGATATATCTTATAGTCATCACAATCTGCATAATAACACACACCAATAATAATGTGAGCATTACAGCATGAAATAGACACATCATTTGACAGTGTCACAGCATAGAATTAATACATTACCAAAGCTATGTGTCAGGGCTCCCAGGTATGACCAGAGGTGTGTGACTGATGCAGGGAAACGCAGACTTCAGATATGTGATAAACAATACAATTTATTAACACTAACAATACAAACATAAACGCAGTGCAATACTAAACATAATACAGTGCAAACAAACCAAACCAATCACCCACAGATAACAGTATATACAAGCAAGCGTCGTCAGGCAGGCCGGGTCAATATCAATAGGGCAGGTAGGTACAGGGGGAGCAAGCAGAGAATGGTCGGGGTCACAGGCCAGGTTCAGCAGGTAGCAAGCAGCGTAGTACAGAGGGTCAAGCAGAGAGATGGTCAGGGTCACAAGCCAGGGATCAGGACAGGTAGCAGAGAATCAGACAGGAACAGAGAGCAGGAACAGGATACAGGGCCAAGAGAAACACAACACCAAGGCAGAGTCTGTGGGTCTGGCCATCCCTTAAATACCCCAGCATCATCAGTTACAGGTGTTAGCTGGCTGCAAAGTTGAGTCTCTGATTGCAGGGAACACCCGCTGGCCAGCCCTGGTACTGCAGATCAAAAGGCAGGTGAGTCCCACCATTGCTGGCCAGTCCATTCCTAACAGTACCCCCCCCTCAAGGAGCGGCCTCAGGACGCTCCAAACAGTCCTAGCTGGGCAAAATGTTCCACCGCCCGGGTCTGGCAACTGGCGGGATATCAAAGACTGGCACACCGGGCAGGACTCCGGGCAGCGGCACACTGGGCTGGACTCCGGGCAGAGGCACATCGAGCAGAGGCACACCGGGCAGAGGCACACCGGGCAGGACTCCGGGCAGAGGCACATCGGGCAGGACTCCGGGCAGAGGCACATCGGGCAGGACTCCGGGCAGAGGCACATCGGGCAGGACTCCGGGCAGAGGCACATCGGGCAGGACTCCGGGCAGAGGCACATCGGGCAGGATTCCGGGCAGAGGCACATCGGGCAGGACTCCAGGCAGAGGCACATCGGATTACCAGGCGAAGCAGCAGGCAGCGGGCCACCAGGCGGAGCAGCAGGCACCAGGCCCCCGGGCGGATCAGCAGGCACCGGGCCCCCGGGCGGGGCTACAGGCACCGGGCCCCCGGGCGGGGCTACAGGCACCGGGCCCCCGGGCGGAGCAGCAGGCACCGGGCCCCCGGGCGGGGCTACAGGCACCGGGCCCCCGGGCGGGGCAGCAGGCACCGGGCCCCCGGGCGGGGCAGCAGGCACCGGGCCCCCGGGCGGGGCAGCAGGCACCGGGCCCCCGGGCGGGGCGGCAGGCACCGGGCCCCCGGGCGGGGCGACAGGCACCGGGCCCCCGGGCGGAGCAGCAGGCACCGGGCCCCCGGGCGGAGCAGCAGGCACCGGGCCCCCGGGCGGAGCAGCAGGCACCGGGCCCCCGGGCGGAGCAGCAGGCACCGGGCCCCCGGGCGGAGCAGCAGGCACCGGGCCCCCGGGCGGGGCGACAGGCATCGGGCCCCCAGGCGGGGCGACAGGCATCGGGCCCCCAGGCGGGGCGACAGGCATCGGGCCCCCAGGAGGGGCGACAGGCATCGGGCCCCCAGGAGGGGCGACAGGCATCGTGCCCCCAGGCGGGGCGACAGGCATCGTGCCCCCAGGCGGAGCGGCGGGCGCCGGACCCCCAGGCGGAGCGACAGGTCTCGGGCCCTCAGGCGGAGCGACGGGCGCCGGACCTCCAGAAGGAGCGACAGGTCTCGGGCCCTCAGGCGGAGCGGCGGGCGCCGGACCCCCCGGCGGAGCGACAGGTCTCGGGCCCTCAGGCGGAGCGGCGGGCGCCGGACCCCCAGGCGGAGCGACAGGTCTCGGGCCCTCAGGCGGAGCGGCGGGCGCCGGACCCCCAGGAGGAGCGACAGGTCTCGGGCCCTCAGGCGGAGCGGCGGGCGCCGGACCCCCAGATGGAGCGACAGGTCTCGGGCCCTCAGGCGGAGCGGCGGGCGCCGGACCCCCAGGTGGAGCGACAGGTCTCGGGCCCTCAGGCGGAGCGGCGGGCGCCGGACCCCCAGGAGGAGCGACAGGTCTCGGGCCCCCAGGCGGAGCGGCGGGCACCGAGACACCAGGCACGACAGTGGGCTCCGAGTCAACTGGTATGACCGCAGGCACTGGGTCAGACATTGGATGGTCTGGCTGGACAGTGGGCATCGGGTCACCAGGCATCAGGTCATTTGGCTCGACAGCGGGCACCGCGTCATCTGGCAAGGCAGTGGGCTCCGAGTCAACTGGTATGACCGCGGGCACTGGGTCAGACATTGGATCGTCTGACCGGACAGCGGGCATCGGGTCACCAGGCATCAGGTCATTTGGCTCGACCGCGGGCACCGCGTCATCTGGCAAGGCCGTGGGCTCCGAGTCAACTGGCATGACCGCGGGCACCGGGGCAGACATTGAATCGTCTGGCTGGACAGCGGGCATCGGGTCACCAGGCATCAGGTCATTTGGCTCGACCGCGGGCACCGCGTCATCTGGCAAGGCAGTGGGCTCCGAGTCAACTGGTATGACCGCGGGCACTGGGTCAGACATTGGATCGTCTGACTGGACAGCGGGCATCGGGTCACCAGGCATCAAGTCATTTGGCTCGACAGCGAGCACCGCGTCATCTGGCAAGGCAGTGGGCTCCGAGTCAACTGGCATGACCGCGGGCACCGGGGCAGACATTGAATCGTCTGGCTGGACAGCGGGCATCGGGTCACCAGGCATCAGGTCATTTGGCTCGACAGCGGGCACCGCGTCATCTGGCAAGGCAGTGGTCTCCGAGTCAACAGGCACGACAGTGGGCACCGGGTCATCAGGTACCGGATTGTCTGGCTCGACAGCGGGCATCGGGTCATCAGGTATGACAGCGGACACTAGGTCACCAGGCATCAGGTCATTTGGCTTGCCAGCGGGCACTGCGTCATCTGGCAAGGCAGTGGGCACCGAGTCACCAGGTACGACAGCGGGCTCTGAGTCAATTGGCACGACAGCGGGCACCGGATCAGGTACCGGATCATCTGGATCAACAGCGGGCATCGAGTCAACTGGCCTAATAGGATCGTCAGGCTGGATCAGTTCATCATGCTGGGTAGAGGCATTAGGCCGAGTAGAGGCTTCAGGCCGAGTAGAGGCATCAGGCCGAGTACAGGCATCAGGCCGAGTACAGGCATCAGGCCGAGTACAGGCATCAGGCCGAGTACAGGCATCAGGCCGAGTACAGGCATCAGGCCGAGTAGAGGCTTCAGGCCGCGTAGAGGCTTCAGGCCGCGTAGAGGCTTCAGGCCGAGTAGAGGCTTCAGGCCGAGTAGAGGCATCAGGCAGAGTACGGGCATCAGGCCGAGTAGGGGCTTCAGGCCGAGGAGAGGCTTCAGGCCGAGGAGAGGCTTCAGGCCGAGGAGAGGCTTCAGGCTGAACCACGGAAGGCAGGCTCACCGGTTTGGATACTGGCAGGATGGTATTGGTTGGAAAGAATTTTCGCTTTTTTCTGGTTTTAACTACTGGAGCACTGCAAGTAAACGCAGGTCTGCAAACGAATGGAGCAGCTGGAGACAGAGAAGAACTGGAGGATGGAACAGGAGAGGGAGCAGTTGCTACAGAGGGCTTTTTTACAGGATTAAAGGCAGGATAGGTGCAGCGAGTGGGAATAGGGTACTGACATGCGGTAGATAGCCAAGTATACTGGGCTGTAACTGGAGGAGCTGGTGGGAATACAGGAGTAGAGTTAGAAGCAGGACTGGGTCTTTGTAAGCTGACTGAGGCTGGGTGCAACAAGTCTGTCCATGTCTGCAGTAGGGGTTGAACAAAGCTGAGCTTACACAAAGCCTGTCTGGTCAATGACTGCACTGCGTTTATACAATCTCGCAGTGTCAGTGGTGAACATGTGGAATAACGCTCCAGAAAGTAACCCACATCATCCTCTAATAACCACACCAGGGACTCTACCTGGTCTGCACTAAATGGTGGCAAAAATTCATCCCTGCATTCGGGGGAACCAGATGAAACCAACTCTGCACAAACCTCAATCAATGGCTGCACCTCAGAGAACACTGTGCCCTGATCTACTAGAACATGAGCGAGCCGTATACATTCTAGCAATTCATCCCGGGTATACTCCTTCAGAGTTTGATAAGCATACTCCCTGTCATCAAACACTAGCAGATATAAATACTCAACCTCATCAAGATCCATCCTTCCCATCAACAAGCCAAGATGGCTTCCCTGTGCAGCCACTTCTGGTCAGGATTGGCCTTGGTGTAATGTCAGGGCTCCCAGGTATGACCAGAGGTGTGTGACTGATGCAGGGAAACGCAGACTTCAGATATGTGATAAACAATACAATTTATTAACACTAACAATACAAACATAAACGCAGTGCAATACTAAACATAATACAGTGCAAACAAACCAAACCAATCACCCACAGATAACAGTATATACAAGCAAGCGTCGTCAGGCAGGCCGGGTCAATATCAATAGGGCAGGTAGGTACAGGGGGAGCAAGCAGAGAATGGTCGGGGTCACAGGCCAGGTTCAGCAGGTAGCAAGCAGCGTAGTACAGAGGGTCAAGCAGAGAGATGGTCAGGGTCACAAGCCAGGGATCAGGACAGGTAGCAGAGCATCAGACAGGAACAGAGAGCAGGAACAGGATACAGGGCCAAGAGAAACACAACACCAAGGCAGAGTCTGTGGGTCTGGCCATCCCTTAAATACCCCAGCATCATCAGTTACAGGTGTTAGCTGGCTGCAAAGTTGAGTCTCTGATTGCAGGGAACACCCGCTGGCCAGCCCTGGTACTGCAGATCAAAAGGCAGGTGAGTCCCACCATTGCTGGCCAGTCCATTCCTAACACTATGTTAGAAGCTGGAAGGAATAAATCCCATTGGAACCATACTGCCCAGGGGGTCAAGGGGAAGCCGTAAGCGCAACCAATTGATGAGCCCATATAGCCTTGGCAAAAATCCAAGCGTCAGAGTGTTCCCTCACATGGAATGGCTTACATTAATTGATCTCGCTTGGACCTCTGGATTTTTAAACCATTTTTCTGGAAGCTTTCCAATAGTGGGTAGGCACCACACCCACCACAGGAGGAGCTAGCAGAAGGGTTCCGTGAGGATAACAGAGTCATGTTCAACCACCATATTGATCCCACATCGTTATCTGAAAATTCACATTTTTGCTTCTTATCTACCCTAAACATCTTCTCATCTACCCCAAACTTCTTCTCATCTACCCTAAACTTAAAGATTTCTAACTTCTCAAGCAAGTAGACATCTTTAAACAGGTTTTTATTTTCTAATGTGACATACGAGATGTCATAAACACGTTCAATTTCCATAAACAAATTTTTATCTTGCTCTAAGCAGAATGTCTTGGGACTCTGTTCCTTTGGCTTAGACAAATGACATCAGTCATCTCTCATGCTCCTGTCATTTGGACAATGATGCTTTATTGTAAAAATTACCCAAGAAACAAAGGGTTCAAGGCCAACACATTTCATAGGCATTACACCCAGTATTCTGAGAGCACGTAATCCCGAGCCTGAGAATTTTTAGACCAGGGATCCCTGTTTCTACCCATCAGGGTCCTAATTTATTTTATTTTAATTATCTTATTTATTTCAGGTATTACAACAATTTACACAGCACTTTCCATTTATTGTACATTCACATTAGTCCCTTCCTTCAAGGAGCTTAAAATCTAATGTCCCTACTGCACATTCCTACATTCACATACTTGGGCCAATTTAGACAGGAAACAATTAACCTACCAGCATGTGGGAGGAAACTAGTGTATCTGGCAGAAGCCCATGAAAGCACAGGGAAAACATTCCAATGCCATGTATGTCAAGGTTGGAATTTGAACAATTGACCTTGGTGCTGCAAACTCTATTTAATTTAATTAGTGCACAAACCTGGTGCACTGATTAACAAACACCTCTAACCATAGAGAATGATTTTATGTGACCTGGCACAAATAAAATAGAACCTGTAGGAATAGAAATTTGAGCACTGCCACTGGTGACTTGTATTAAAGGATGCAGGCAGTCGATGAAGCCTGAAATGTACAAACTCAAACCCTGTATGCTCTAGGTTAGAAAATCACCAGATATGGAAGATAGGAGCAGAATAGCCACATAGCCTGCTCCTTTTACAAATGCAGCAGTAATGGCAACTTCCACATAGTTAACCAAAAAGTTTCCTTGAAATGTCAGGAGACATTATGTTAATGTTATTGTTACCCGTGAATGAGTATGGGGTACATGGTACCGAGACAAGTTAACTCTTCAGGCAGTAGAACGTGTGTATTTGGTAATGAAGGAGTGGAACTATGGGAAAGAGGAGCAGCTGTGAGTGGAAGCAGTGGAGGCCAGGACACGGAAGTTCTGTAGAAGCGATGGACTGGTAGGTATGATTTGTCCTTCCGAGCAGTCGGGCCCTGCTGTGGAACAGAACTGGTCCTAGGGAACTGGCCTGGAACCACAATGCGTAAGGCCTTACAATGTGTACGGAAACTTTCCTCTTAGCTTATGAGTTGAAGATGGTAAAGAGTTATGCACTGTAAAAGGGGGAGAGATGGCGCTCTAAGCCATCACTCTGTAGCCATTGACAGGACAGGAGTCAGTGGCAGGTGGAAAGACCTTGTCTTTCCGATATGGGCCTTTAAGGCTCACTCACACTACAGCAAAAAAATTTAAATGGGTGCACCAAACCGAATGGTTCAGTATATATATTGTATTGGTGGTTTATAAGAAGGGATATTAAAGTGTTACTAAACCCACAAAAGTAAAATAAGTCTATATATGCAGTAAAGCATGCTTATTATGCTCACTTTGGAACCTAATGGGTTAATCCTCTGCATTGTGTAAAAACGCTGTTTGATCCTGACTTCTCTGATCCTCCCCTTCTTCCTCCTCTTATCTCTTGATAAGACATTTGTGTGGAGTCACTCTGCACATGCTCAATTTGGTGTGTATTGCTAGAGAGGTGAGAGTGCATGTGATCAGCACAGGGTCAATAAGCACTGTCCAGACAGAGGTCAGGGATTCTGCATCCTCCTAGAGCAGAAAACTCACCTTTACCATGTACTCTGCTGGACACTGATAGAAGTCACAAGACTGCTCTAATGTCTGATGAGAAAAGGTATTTAGCAGTTTATATTTACTAAAATAATTGCACTTCCGTGTTCTGTGTACTATGGGAGATCGGATTTTATGAATGCAGGGTCCTGGGTTTAGTAACACTTTAAGGTGTAGTGACTCACACACTACTGCAGGGATGGGACTATTGCTTCCTATTTTCCATTGCTTCTCCAGGCAGAGGGGCAATTCAGCCAAGGATAGAAAACTATGAGTAAAGCATTACGCCTTGCTTTGTTGCTTTGCACTGTGGTCTTCCTCCCTTTTAAGACTTTTCATGTCATGTATAGCCATGCAAGTCATAAGGAAAAGGGGGAACTATGGGTGTGGGATGAAAGGCAGACTGCAAAATATATCAAATGACAGACAGTCTGGAAAATGATCACAAATCATTTGAAAAAATATCACTTGGCCCTAAAATTTAAAGAAGCTCTCTCAGCTCTCTCTATCCTCATTGGCTGAGACACAGTAATGGGAGCCATTGGCCCCTGCTATTGTCAGTCACAGCCAGTGAGGAGGGAACAGGGAGCCATGCTCTGTGTGCCTTATTGACACACAGAGCCAGTTCAGGAATGAGCATGCACAAGTGCCCCCATAGCAAGTTGCTTGCTATGGGGCACCCGTGGGGGAGGGGGAGCAAGGAATGCTGACGGGTACCTCAGAAGAGGAGGATTGGGGCTGCTCTGTGCAAAACCACTGCACAGAGCAGGTAAGTATGAAATATGTTATTTTAATTTAAAAAAATGAACATTTACAACCAATTTAAGGCTGCCCTTTCTTGCTCTATTTTGGTAGAGCTTGCATCTGCAGAATATAGGCAGCTGCCCAGTCTTACCAGAAGAATCCCTGCTCTCTGCACAGCATTGCTAAGTAAACCTCATATTATTACGTAGAAAAAGGTTTAGTAATTTTATGTTGCTTTTGTAGTTTTGTGGAGCTATTAGAGAACTGATTTAATAACTGCATACAGTAATAATCATGAACTGTACATATGGACTTGATGAAAGAACAAAATTTGCATGCAGAATGCAAATGAGAATTTACATATCCATCAGAGTTGGGTCTGATTATTATTACACTCTTGAGTCTGAGGCTGCAATGTGTTGCTAGATTACTGCATCAGCTGTATGCCATTGGGGAAGATAGCTTTTTTTGCTTTGCCTTTGGCAAAAAAATTCAAATGTACATTCTGTAAGGTGGGAGTTTTTACCATATCCCTGTGTGATATATTGCTATTTGACTGATGGCATGAACAAATTGAAGAAATTCTTACTTTAGATTTTACTGTGTATATCATGATGCGGTTCACATAACGTGACTTTTTTGCTTCAGTGTATGGTCATATTTTTATAAATGTAGTCGTCTTCTCTACATTGGTTGATTGGCTTATTTTGAGGACCTACTGTATACAGACATTTATTTGCGTCAGAACTGCTTTTCTCCCTACACAAATAAGTGGGAATATAAAAACAGACCAAAGGTTAGAAAAGGTCAAAAGGAACTCCATAGGAGCAATATAAAGAGGTGTTGGTGAGCACTGGGAAATAATCAGGAACATGTCAAAGGCTCTCTTTTGACATCTGTATGTTCATGGCTCAAAGTAATTTAGAATGAAAAGTGTGTACATGCAATGAAATCTGCCTAAAGAAAGGTTGCGGTTCTCATAGGTCTTATAGAACCCCTATCAGGTTTTTACTGTAGTCTGTGACCAAGTGAGAAAAAAACCTCTGTAAGGGTGTAAGTGTCTGTGTCTTTCTGCCCCAGTGACATATGCTCATCTCATTTCCTGACATACTATCATAGATAAAGGTAGACAGGTACATTTTAATTCAGCAGCATCATAGACAAGAGTAATAATTTGTGAAAACTATTTTACTTAAAAAAAAAAGTTTTGGTTGTAGTTGAGCAAATATGTTTGGTGAACCTGCCAATTTGTGAGGTTGTCACATATTTGCTTAGACAATAGGATGGTGGACAGATTGGGACTTCATCTAAAATATCTACATGAATGATATGTTCAATTTAATTTCCACATTTGTTTGATTTAGCCATGCCTTTATTACATCTTTTACATATGTATGAGTTTGTGTAAGTCATCACAAAAGCCCATTATAAAAGATAGAAGGGTTGCCATTGCTGACCTAGTCGTGTGTAGTCTCAATACTCTTTGAGTCACTGATTCACAACATGCATGGTCACTGAAGGCAAAATGAAGTCAAAACTTTTAATGCATGCCTATGCCAAGTTAATGACTGAAAGTATTAAAGTTAGAGGCAGCCAATTGTTTTTTTCAGAAGGACAGGTCATCAGTGGCAGCTTACTTATAGAAAAAATCTGCACTGTGCAAATTATGTAGGCTACCATTTCTGACTGTACCTTCTGGAAATGCTGGTTGCCTGGCCTGCTCTGTCTGTTGATTTAATGGTCTTCATATTTTAGGTCCCTGTCTCAGAACTAGCATGCAGGTCAGTTGTTTGGAATTCTTTTTTTTTACTTTACTAGCTGCATGCTTGTTTCAGATCAGGACTGAAAAAGCACTAGAGCCAAAGGATGACAAGAAATTAACATTTGTTTTTTTTAGCAACAACAGTCATTTTATTTATTTTAGTACAAGTTTCTCTTTAAAGTTTTTCATTGTTGATATATTTGAAATCTTATTAAGCATACATTTTGTATAATGCACCCGAAATCGGTTGTCACCTGCCTTGAACCTTATGACTAACTAATATTTTGTACACAGGGGTGGCAAAAATGAACCTGAGCCTGAACAACCCACTCCCCGAAAAGTGTCCATCAGAAGGATTCACTCAGTAAGTGAGTTTGACCCAGATGTCCTGGACAGCATGCATTCGCTGGGCTGCTTCAGGGATAAAACCAAACTCAAACAGGAACTTCAGAATGAAGAGTAAGTATTCCTGGGGGAAAGCACAATGTTGCAGATAGGAATGATGAGCTAAAGTAATATAACAAGCGTGAAAATAGGAAATATTTATAAGCATCTGAAATAAAAAGATTCATTTATATTCCACCAAAAACTACTTAGCTCCAGGAAGGATTATCATGGATAGGGGACAGGCAAGGATCTCAGGGGCATGTGGAATCACTCACTGGAAATTCTCATTACTTTTAATTAGCATTGAATCCTCAAAAATGCATCCACATCTAAGTAGTCAGTTTAATTTGGACAAACATCTGCAGTGGTTATGGCACTCTTGACATGAGTCAGTGTTTGTATTTTGTCCCAGGCAGTCATGGTGGCAAGACATATTCAACTTGCCTTATGGTCTCCTAGCCCCCTCCTACTACAGACACTGAAATCAAAATTTATTAAGCAGAATAAATGACTTGCATCTGTTGTAAAAAGCACTGTCATCATCTTTGGGCAGAGCTTAGCTCCGGTGGGAGGGGGTTAGTAAAGGACAGTCAGAATGTCTTACAGGCATGAAAACACAGAAATTATTCATTTTAAAGGGTGGCCACACAGTATATAAGTCATGAGACGTGTTAAACTGAGATTTAGGCTTCAGAAGGTATTAGAGAACTAAACCACCTGCCATTTTCTTATCATTTATAGTATTCTTTTAAAACTCAAGGTGCACAAGAACATATGTGTGAATTGTGGCCAGTAGATTTCCCTTCTGGAGCATCCAAATATTAAAGGCAAATTCCAACTTTTGCAAAAATAATACATGCACCCATATATGTTACTAAAAGATGTGTATTTATTTATTTATTTTTTTAAATTAGGACCTGCAAAGTATGGCAACTGTAATCAGTGGATCACAGGTGCCATTTTCAGGCTCCTGCAGACTATTCCTCCAGCCACAGTTCCTTACTGAGATACAGAACATCAGTCATTGGGTTGAAGGAAATATCAATAGACTGCAAATGCAGTGATGCCACCGCACTTGTAATGTGTTGAAAAGTAGGAGTTCCACTACCGCAGTAGCAGATAGGATTCCTATATTTACAGATACCTGTGAATGAATGATGCAGCGGTGAGGGGGAAGCATGCACAGGCACACTGAATTTCCAAACTTGCTGAGAAAGATGGACGTATCTTTTTAGGAAGCCAGGGACTGACTAAGCCTAGTAGGCTACAACTACAACTAAAGTATTAGTTTTAGGTGGTCTCGCTCTTCAAGAATCAGTGCTTTAAAGCACTAGGGCTGGATGCGGCCTTTTTGTTTGCCTTTTGCCCTTGGGACACTATTTCATTCACTGGCACCAACGAAGGGGCACAATTCCTTTCAATGACACCAACAATGGGGTACAGTTCCTCCCAATGACACCAACAATGGAGCCCAATGACACCAATGATGGGGCAAAATTTCTACCCAATGGCGCCAACAATGGGGCATAATTCTTTCCAATGATACCAGTGATCAGGCACAATGCCTCCCAATGTGACCAATGGTGGGGCACAATTCCTATCAATTTCACCAATGATGGGGCAAAATTCCTCTCAATGACACCAATGATGGGGCACAATTCCTCTCACTGACACCAAAGATGGGGCATTGTTTACTCCAACTGATGCAGGAACATTTTCTACTTTTGATGGCCACAGTCCAGCCCCCCTAAAGTCTGAAGAACAATAAAATGGCCCCTTGTTTGGAAAGTTTGGAGACCCCTGTTCTAAAGGCTTTAGGCTCCAGGAAAACTGCTTGGACTTAAAAGGCATACATTCAGATGTTGTTAATTGTAGAAATGAGAACAATGTGTATCATATTAACAGGAAAGTACCAAATATGGTCACTGTTCCTTTTTCGTTCCTTGACTCTGCTCACTTGGATAGATGTTTACATGCACATAAACAAAAATTATACATATTTTAATTTGTATGAGTACAAAATGCTTTGTTGCCTCTGTAAAAGGCAGAGAAATCCTTTTAAAACTCATAATCTGCAGGCATGTTGTAAACAGGTGTATTTTGTCTTCCATCCAGTAGATGGTACTGTGTCATTGTAGACTCTGTAGGTGTCTCCAGGTAAGCAGCTGTCCGGTTTGATGCTGCCATCTTATGTGGGGCATCCTTTTACATAGGAGTGCCTTGCTGTGTTTGGCGCACTTTCTGTGAATGGCTATCTCAAGGACAAGACCCTGTTGGTTAGGGTGAAAAATAGTAGAGGAAGAAGTTCCTGAGTGAGGAGGGACAGTGTAGGGACACCGTTATTTAACATCCTCATTCCAGTTTCTGGAGCAGCTTCAGCAGTTCCCTGTTCTTCACTAAAGAGCCACTTTAGGTATCCAGTCAGCCACCTCTCCAACAAAAGCCATCCTTGGTAAAATGGGCCGTGCCTGGAAAAGTGCATTATTTCTGATATTGTGTGAGAAATCACTGTATTTCTGTGTTATTGCTGGATAGTCTGCTGTTACAAATCAGTGACTGAATGAAATCTGCAACTATGACATTAAAAGAAAAGTATGGATAAAGCTTTGTTTGTCTTACTTCTTTTCTGGGTCACAGGAGTGTATGTATTTCTGTACTCCTGAGACCCAGATTCAGCTGACAATGGGCTAAAGTCTACGTCACAGAGCTGGTCCAGGCTCTGCAGGGATCCCGACAATAATGTAGGGATTCACTTAGATACCTGGCTGGCAGCTGGCTTAGCCCCTCAGCCCACTGCTGAGAGCCTGACCTAGCCAATCCTTTGCCCTTCACAGCCCAGCACTCCAGTGAGTGCTGGGGGGGCAGAGCAGAGAGCTGGAGACTAACAGTAGCAGCTTTCTGCTCAGAGCGGACTAGGAACTGAGCAATGAACAGTCATATGATCGCTCAATTCCTGGTCTTAAAGCCAGTGGTAGACAGATGCAGCATTGAACCAATGTGTATAATCCCACACTTCTCCTTTAGATTGATGCAGGGAGAGGCTATACTCTTTTTTGGAACTAAAAGAAGAGTTTTGTCTTTACCTGCAGATATTTAAGTGACATGGAGCCATAGGATTATTTGCTATACATGCCATGAAGCTTTTTGATAATATAGAGCTAAAATTGGGGGATTTTAAAGGTGCAAAAGTACAACAGAGAATATGTATTAAAAAGATTTTTACAACTTTTATTTGTCACTATAAAATTATAAATTGATACAATACTGTTGAAATAATGATGAAAACTTGGCTGTGTTACTGCGGTTAGGAGAAGTATAATTTCCCTACATGTTTCGTCCAACAAGGGCTTCCTCAGGGGAGAAGTATTTCAACCGTAGTGCAGTCTACAATATATGAAAAAAATGTACATCAAAATAAAATTACAACATAGATCGATCATTTTAGTACAAATGTTATACTGTTCAAAATTGCAGAGATAATGTAATGGTAATGTGGTCTGTAGTCTTGTCATCTGTCACCTTTGTCCTTCATTTGATAGGAAACACGATGAATTCCAATTTTTTCACAAAAAATGCTTATGCAGATAAGGAAAATCTGTAGATAAAAAGCTGTGCAGCTGTGACTAAAGTTGACAAATGCCCTCGCTATAGGTGTAATTCATTTACATACTTCATGAAGTCTGACTGGATTACTTCTAGAATGTTTCCAAGGATGTTGCTAAGAAAAGCCTAGTGTTACTGTTCATCTTTACCTTCACAGGAGTGATCTCTAAAACCCTGGTCTAAGAGCTACTGCATCATGGGAAAAAAAGCACATGTGTGGGGAGGGGGTGTAAAGCTCACAACTGTGATGACCAAGGTGAACAGTGCCATCAGTCTTCTGTTAGTAATGTCCTTAGCGACGTCCAAGAGGTATTCTAGTCAGGCTTCATGAGGTACTTAAATGGCCTACACCTATAGCAAGGCCATTATTCAACATTATACATTTGTAAACCTATTACAAGATCATTTTATGGTACAGTTCATATAGGCCCCAACTAGAAGGATGTTCTGCTGGACTGGTTAAACCATGCGGAACTAATAATAATGTCCATATAAGGGAACATCTGGGTAGCAGCGACCCTAACATGATTCAATTTAATGTAAACTGTAAATAACAAACACATACTGGAAAGATTAAAATTTTATAAGAGCAATTTTTCCAAGGCTGAGGGCTGCTCTCTAAGATTTGACCTAGATTTACCTTAGAGAGGCCCTGTTGTCGTTAAAGAACACAGAACAGAAATGGGAATGCTTCAAATCAACTGTATGCAAACACAATGCACATTTTTTTCCAATGGACAAAAAGTTTAAAAGGCAAGTTACAAGAAATATAGCAGAATATGTAAAAAAGGTAATCAAGGCAACAAAAATGGAATACAATCGATAGGTTGCAAAAGAGATTAGGACAAACCCCCCAAAATTCTTCAAATATATTAAAAGTAAAAAGTTCAGGTCTGAGAATTTACTTGATAATTTGGTTGGTTACTGGGGACATAGAGCAAATGTATGAAATACCTTCAGCTCTGTGTATTTAAAGGAAAATGGGGAAGCTCAAATCCTATTTGGAGATGGTACTGGCATAGCCCCAAGTGATCCACAATGGCTCAAAATTGTTCCAGAAATATCTAGAGAAAATAAAGGTGAATATAGCACCTGAACCAGATTGCTTACACCCAAGGGTCCTCAAGGAGCTGAGCTCTTTTATATCTAAACCATTGTTTTTAACTTTTAGAGACTCTTTAATGACTGTCATGGTACCACTGGTTTGGCATAGGGCCAATGTGGTGCCTAAATTTATAGAGGGATCAGAGTCTTTACCAAGGTACTACAGACCAGTTAGTTTGAATAAATGATGTAGCGCTACTCAAATAATAAACAAAAAACATATCATAAGCACATATAAATACATATTTCATAAGCATATATAAATAAATGTGATAAATATAAAGTGACAAAGGGTGAAAATATTATAAACGTGACCTGATCCACATGGGATCCAAAATGAAAATACTATTAGTGTCTAAACTGAAGTCCACTATAGGATCAAAAGTGATAGCAACAGCTGAAGTGTATATACCAATACTCTCACTGAGTATGGTGTATAAGTGAATTGATCCTAAATAGGATCTATGGTGATGGTGGACACTCAAACCAATACGATAGGATAGTCCAAATGGGACTAATATGTGAATACTGTCCAAAAAAGGACTAAAACAAGAAAAACGCACATATATACAGGAAAAAACTCCTTATATCAAATATGCACACTTACTACCAAAAAGAAAATACCTCCACGAAACAAATATCTACGCAAACACATATAAATTGTGTTAAAAAACAAATGAATGCCACGTGACAATGCAAATAAACACGAAAGTGAAATGACCGTGTCACGCTAAATACAAATAAACATGCAAAATAAAAAAACGCATGACATTAAAGAACTGTATAAATGTGAAAAAGTCCAAATTAGTGCTTAAACACCACGCAGACCAATTCATAGAACACTCATGCAAGTGGATAGTGGATGTGCGTGACCACAGAAGGATATCCACAGATAGCTGAAATGCCTGCTCACCTCCTTGCTTCAACCCACAAGAGTCAAAACACCTGTAGGATCACCAAACTGGATCCTCCATGTACAAGATTCCTCTGTCACTGCACACCTCTCCCTGCAGCAATCTCCCCATCAGGAATATGCGTAATGGTGGCAAAATCCTCTGCAGGTATACAGGTGTGGTATTAGCCAATATCTCCACCAATGGTAGCATGCAGGGGAGGACTGACCATTTGGAAACTCGGGTCAGTAGGGGGCCCCATGAGATGCCCCTGATACCTTTTTCATAGGCTTTTTTGAGTTTGGGCAAGGACACAGGGGCCCCATGATCCCCTATTGCCCGGGGGCTCCATGAGTTGTCAGTCCGCCCCTAGTAGCCTGAACATTCCAAGCCATGAATTGTACTTTATTCTGATGCCTTCTTGAAAGGCCAACACTGGAGCTGCAGCAGAGGCTTAGGGGTTGGATTAACCGCTGGCTTTTCCAAAAACGTGGTCCCAGGACTAGAGATTTCCCTCCACCCAGGTCACTACGAAATCTCCAGGCTCCAAATCCCAAACAGAGTTTTATAGACAGGAAGACACTTGAGAGTTTAAAAAAAGACTATATAGAAGAGTGTTTGCTAGAAAATAATATTTTAAGCATTAGTTAGCATGGATTCATTAAAGACTGCAGTTTCCAAACAAATATGATTTCTTTTTAATGAGGATGTAAGCAAAAGCTTAAACAAGCTGTGGATGTAGCATACTTGGATTTTGCCAAAGTGTTTGACACAGTTCCCCACATAAATTAATGATTCATACTAGTCTAAAGTTATTACTGTGTACCCCAAAGTTCAGTGTTGGGACCCTTACTTTTTAACATATTTATAAATCATATAAGGCTTGGGATTAAAAGTTCTATTTCAGTTTTTGCAGATGACACCAAGCTATGCAGTGGAAAAACGTCCTTACAGGATGTCTCCAACTTACAATCCAACCTCAAAGCACTATTTAATTGGTTGACTATGTGGGAAATGAAGCTTGATGTTCATAAAAGTAAAGTTATGCACTTGGGGGCTAAAATCATGCCTATATCATGCATGCTAGGAGAAGTCAATGGTGGACGTGGATCCGGATGTTCTGGTAGATCACAGACATAATAATAGCATGCTGGAGCTGCAGTTTCTAAAGCTAGCAAAATACTTTCTTGTATTTAAAGAGGTATATACTGCAAAGAGAGAGACATCATTTTACCCCGGTACAAACCATTAGTAATACCTCATCTGGAATATTCAGCTCAGTTTTGGGCACCAATTCACAAAAATGATATTGGGGAACTGGAGAAAGTGCAGAGAAGGGCAACCAAACTGATAAGAGACATGGAGCAGCTCAGCTATGAGGAAAGATTAGAGGAACTGAATTTTTTCTCTCTTGAGAAGAGGAGATTAAGGGGGGATATGATCAATATGTATAAATACATAAGTGGTCCATATAGTGATCTTACTACTTGCACAGATATGGAAAGGCTTCTTCTCAGTAATAGCTGTGAAAATGTAGAATAGATTACCTCAAGAACTGGTTCTGACCAGCTCAGTAGATCATTTTAAAAAAGAGCTGGGAGCATTGGTAAATGCACAAAATATAACTGGATACTAATTTTTAGAGGTAATAACACCAGGGGTAGTTGATCCAGGAAGTATCCGATTGCCTCATGGGGGATCAAGAAGAAAATGGATTGATGAATTATATCATGCTTTATTGGGGTTTCTTGCCTTCCTCTGGATCAACTGTGGGTATAGGATAGAGTATTATGTAAGTTTTCTATTTGTGTGTTTTTCTTTGTTATTTTTTATTTTATTGGTTAAACTAGATGGACCAGTGTCTTTTTTCAACCTGACCAACTATGTAAATATGTAACTTTGATCAAAGGTGCACAGCTTTTATCTCCAGAAGTCTCTTATCTGCATAGGCAGGTTTTTTGGCATATGTGAACTATACTTTTAAGGACCACTCTGATTTAACATACTGATCTTCATTCTGTGAGAGACCATGTGACAGATGCAGCAAAATGTGTGTCTGCTCAATGGTAACAGTTTAAATACTAGGGAAAGCAGGCAGACAGGTCTGGAAGCAGTCACGAATCATGTCCTTAACTCACCCACCAGAAAGCAGCAAAATACAATGAAAGGGGTTCATTTCAGGTGATTCCTAGCAGTAAAACTTGAATTCAAAAGAATTTACATCCTTATCCTTTGGCTATAAAGAGGCTGAAGTCAAGGATGGCAGGTAAAGTAGTTTTCCTTTAAACACTTCAGCTTTTCAGATTTTACCCCCTTCATGACTATGTCTTTTTTTGCTATTTAGCACTACGCTGCATTAACTTTTAATTGCGTGGTCATGCAAAGCTGTACCCAAACAACATTTTATATAATTTTGTTTTCACACAAATAGAGCTTTTTTGGTGGTGTTTGATCACCTCTGGATTTTTTATTTTATTATATTAACAAAACCAAAAATTTAGAAAAAAAACCTCAATATTTTTAACTTTCTCTTGTCAAACATATCCAATAAAAATAAAAAAAATCTAATTTTCTCATAAATGTAGGCCAAAATGTATTTTACATGTCTTGGGTAAACAAAATCCTAATAAGCATATATTAATTGGTTTGTATGAAAGTTATAGCATTTGCAAACTATGGTATGTATGCCGGAATTTTTATTTATTATTTTTACACTAGTAATGGTAGTGATCAGCGACTTATAGTGGGACTGTGATAGTCTGGCAGGCAATCTGACACTAACTGACAATTTGTGAGAACTGACTAACTGAAACTGATATGATCAGTGACATTAATACAGTATCAGTGGTAATAATATACA
Organism: Staurois parvus; assembly: GCF_062004578.1. Classification (NCBI taxonomy): domain Eukaryota; kingdom Metazoa; phylum Chordata; class Amphibia; order Anura; family Ranidae; genus Staurois; species Staurois parvus. Next base: position 11,577,963 of record NW_028318344.1, on the reverse strand, counting down.
CTGTAACTATATTAATAACACTGGCTGGGAAGGGATTAACATTTAGGGCAATGAAAGAGTTAACTGACACATCACCGCTGTCTGTAGAGAGCTCTGTGCTGTTTACCAACACAGGGATCTCTTCTGTCATTCATTTGGCCTATCAGCAGGTCCTGGTCATGAATCATTGGCCAGGACCCGCTGATCGGCTTGTGCTGTAGCAAATGACAGCACAGCTGGGGCAGTGGCCACACGTGTATGCCCCCTATCCGGAAATACCAAATTACGTGCATGTATGTAATTTGGCACAGCAGGACTACCCTGTTGCAGTACAAGTGCAGTGGGAGGTCTTGAAGCAGTTATGGGTTGAATTTGCATGTATTTTCCAGCATACATAATTACTAGCCTGGGTCTATTACGGCCTTGCTTAGATAGACATATGCAAAATGCTTTCAACTGCTTTCAGCTTGCATTTGAGACCAGTTTAAGATACTTCCAAGATAAGTCAGAGTTCATTGATATGTACATTTGATCCCCTTCTGACCTTAAACAGACCTCCTTCTAAGCTGCCATTTTGCATTCCTATGGACTTGAGTGGAGAGAGAAGCAGATCTAACATCTAACAATAGCCCATCCACACGAGCCTTTCTGTGCTTGCTCAAGCCTAGACCCTGCCCCCCCCCCGCCCAAAAAAATAAAAGACTTGTTCCCTACTGCACTTTGTGAATGAGCAGCAGTCTGGAACCTGTAAAATGCCCCAGAGGCCTGCAGGGGGGTCAGAACTTCCTGCTTAGTTCACTGCTGAGCTGGAAGTGGGAGCGGGTACCTGTCAGGACCTCTCCCCCCAAAAGGTGCCAAATGTGGTAGAGGCAGGGAGGAGGCAGATAACCAGAGCTTCCACTTTTGGATGGAACTCCACTTTAAGCACATACAACATACACAAGAAGAGCAGCGTTCGACCATCCGGATCCAGGCTGAAGGATCATCACACCCTGCAAGTCATTTATCAAACAGAAGAAGGACAGCTACTTGTTACCATCCAAAAATGTAAATACTTTATTGGCTGTGTGATAAAGTCCAATGAAAGTGCAGGCTTACACATTTCAACTAGAAGGCCTTAGTCATAGCACAGTCCATGACACACCAAGCATACATTTATACAATAGTACCACAATTGTCGGTTGGCAGTGATGTATGAACATCAGATTTTCTTGGCATAAATAAATGCAATGATGGCCTGTATTGCACGTATTTGTGTGTGTATGCACACATGCATACAAATTATTTTACCTTAAGGGAGTGGCGTATGCATGTAAAAACACTGTCCAGCAACACAGAATTTTTTTTTCCCTGATTCATATGCAGCAGAAGTCTACAGGCCTATGTGTAAAGGCGCATAAAAAATTGGGATACATTTTGATCAGTAAAAAAAAAATGCATGAATGCCTAAAAACGCGGCGTTTTTAGGCTTCCTTGTGCAAGAGGCTTAAAGGATAAGCTCACTTTACAAAAAAAATTAATAACTGCCCATTTTTTGCAAGTAAAAAATGTGCATTTACTATTTTTTTGATTTTTGGAGCCTGGAAAGCATTATTGCACCAGCGATCAGCAAATCACTGATGCCATGCAGGACTCCGGCAAACTGTCAGTGTACCTGTGTGCCCATACATCTGTATACCCATACAAGCAGATACAGTCTGACAGGAAGACTCAATGATTTGCCGCAACGCTCAACAGTGTCGTGGTAGTTCATTGAGAACTACAAGCAGACAGCTGCAAAGGCTGTTGAGACTAGTTCATTCATTCACAGAACTCTGCGAAGTGTGGGCGGACAAGTGAAGTGTGACAAACTTCTCCCTGTACTGCTGTCATGGGGGTGGGGGTCAGGCAGCAGGCTGCAGTGCTGGGAACATGTTACATGTTCCATACTAAAACAGGTGGAACATGTAACCATGTTCTCAAAGGTGAACCTATCCTTTAATAGCGGTGTTCTGTGTTGGAATAGAACCTATCCTTTAATAGTGGTGTTCTGTGTTGGAATAGAACCTATCCTTTAATAGTGGTGTTCTGTGTTGGAATAGAACATATCCTTTAATAGTGGTGTTATGTGTTGGAATAGAACCTATCCTTTAATAGTGGTGTTCTGTGTTGGAATAGAACCATCCTTTAATAGTGGTGTTATGTATTGGAATAGAATCTATCCTTTAATAGTGGTGTTCTGTGTTGGAATAGAACCATCCTTTAATAGTGGTGTTATGTATTGGAATAGAATCTATCCTTTAATAGTGGTGTTCTGTGTTGGAATAGAACCTATCCTTTAATAGTGGTGTTATGTATTGGAATAGAATCTATCCTTTAATAGTGGTGTTCTGTTTTGGAATAGAACCTATCCTTTAATAGTGGTGTTCTGTGTTGGAATAGAACCTATCCTTTAATAGTGGTGTTCTGTGTTGGAATAGAACCTTTCCTTTAATAGTGGTGTTATGTATTGGAATAGAATCTATCCTTTAATAGTGGTGTTCTGTTTTGGAATAGAACCTATCCTTTAATAGCGGTGTTCTGTGTTGGAATAGAACCTTTCCTTTAATAGTGGTGTTCTGTGTTGGAATAGAACCTTTCCTTTAATAGTGGTGTTCTGTGTTGGAATAGAACCTATCCTTTAATAGTGGTGTTCTGTGTTGGAATAGAACCTATCCTTTAATAGTGGTGTTCTGTGTTGGAATAGAACCTTTCCTTTAATAGTGGTGTTCTGTGTTGGAATAGAACCTATCCTTTAATAGTGGTGTTCTGTGTTGGAATAGAACCTATCCTTTAATAGTGGTGTTCTGTGTTGGAATAGAACCTATCCTTTAATAGTGGTGTTCTGTGTTGGAATAGAACCTATCCTTTATTAGTGGTGTTCTGTGTTGGAATAGAACCTATCCTTTAATAGTGGTGTTATGTGTTGGAATAGAATCTATCCTTTAATAGTGGTGTTATGTGTTGGAATAGAACCTATCCTTTAATAGTGGTGTTATGTGTTGGAATAGAATCTATCCTTTAATAGTGGTGTTCTGTGTTGGAATAGAATCTATCCTTTAATAGTGGTGTTATGTGTTGGAATAGAACCTATCCTTTAATAGTGGTGTTATGTGTTGGAATAGAATCTATCCTTTAATAGTGGTGTTATGTGTTGGAATAGAATCTATCCTTTAATAGTGGTGTTCTGTTTTGGAATAGAATCTATCCTTTAATAGCGGTGTTCTGTGTTGGAATAGATGGAATATGGGGACTACAGTAAGAGTTAGGGAAGTTTTCATTATGATAAGCAATACAAGGAATATGTGTAGCACTTTTATTTAAACCATAAAAAGTAGTATACCAAGAATTCATAATCACATAATAGATATATGAAAAAAGAATTACAAATATGGTATCCGTGTCCCTTTATATTGGATCTTATCTCTCTACAGCTAATCTTTTTAAGTAGAATTAATCATTTAGCATTACTAATACTAAAATTAGAGATGAAACAAACCTTCCACCACAAGTTGTACCTGTTTATCTGCAGTGTCTCTTCTCTACATATATTCAAAGTGCAGAATTTACACAGGATCTCTCAGCTCTGAAAAGTAGGGGGCAGGGAGCTGACATTACATCAGTGAGGGGAGCTCTGAGAGCTGATTGGAGGGAAGGGACACCCCCTCCTCCACACAGCACAGGGGAACAGAGCTGAGGCTGTCAATCAGCTGAAGATCCCTCCTCTGTCACCATTTTTCTCTTGGTGTCATGAAAACCTGTTAGATGTGACACATGCTGATAGCAGAGGAATGAGGCAGCAGACAGAACTGACACTTAGTACTTGAGACAATTACACACTATAGAGGGATATGTTTTGTTCAAATTTCATGTCTGAGGTTTACAACCACTTAAAAAAAAATTAAAGATAAGATACATGTATAATCATACCATTTAAAAAAATTCAGGAACAAGGAAAGATATTAATACTTTTATGTAATCTAAAACCCCATGGAGACTCATATAGCACATAATGGATGTGAATGCAAGGTCAGCACTGTTTGATTTTGTACAGTATGGAATGGAAGACCACAGCTGCTAAACAAAAGGGAGTCGCAGTCCAATAACTTTAATCAGCACAGGGATATCTAAATTCTTCTTAAATCCTTCTTAGGTATATCCAAGGACATAAATCAGAGGACCACAGAAAAACGACTTTAGATCACAGAAAAAGAGGCCTAGCGCTAGCTGCTAATAACATACTAGCCCCATCTTACCTCCTTTATTCTCCTTGAAAAGCACATTAAATGCAAGGCCCATTAAATTTAAATACGCAGAACTCTAAGTAGAGGTGATTATGTTGGGACAGCGGCTTTAGCTTGCTGCTAGCAGAGTAGACAATGTCAATGAAGTTAATGTTTACTGGGCAAGGACGAAGCAGTGCAATTATTTTATACAATAGAATAGCAAACCTGGTGATTTCTGAGATATGATTGCATTTTACGCCAATTAATCTTACAGGCTGTAATAGATTTAGGAGCCAATTAAAACTAAATTAATTGCTCTTCTGCACTTCTGTACAATAACTAACTGGATAAGGACTTGTCTGGCTTTAAGTTGAACTATCAAGCAGTTAAAGTTTATCTAAAGCCAAAACTTTTTTTTTTTTTTTTTAGTTTTGATAGAGTAGGGGAGGGTTAATATCCCTGTCAGTTTTTTGTATTGTGGGCTACATTCCCACTAGGGAGATTATTCATCTTTTTTTATGCTAATGATTATTGCCTTAGGGACTGAAAGTAAGGGGAAATATTTTCCTTGAAAGAAGAGTAAAGAGGTAATTTTCCAAAATGTACATGTTGTGGTAACAGGTGTCTAAGGCTAAGTTCACACTTGCTTTGTTAGCAGGCGTTAGGCGTTTGGGAAGTGTTTTTAACACTTGCAGCTCACTTGCAGCTCACTTGCAGCTACACATTGCAGCTCACTGTGCTGTTCACACTGAAGTGACAAAATTGACGCCTCATGTTGAGTCATCTTGAGTCAGGAGGAGTTGAAACTTCCCATTCAAGTCTATGGTGACACCCTTCAAACGCCTGGCAGGCATTTGGGAGGCATTTGCAGAGCATTAATACCATTATAGGCATTTGTGGTGCGGTTTTAACGCTTGGCAAACGCCTCAAAAATGCACAAAGGGCGTTTGGGGAGAATTTGAGGAGCATTAAAAATGCTTCCCAAAGACCTGTCTAACATCTGCCAAACTCTATAGGGGCTTTTGGCAAGAGTTAGAATTTAGTCGAGTGTGAACGAGCCCTAAGAGGGAATTTCCCTTGTTTTGGAGAGATTTGCTTTCATTTCCTGTTGTATATAAAGGATCAGAAAGTAGACTTGCAAAAAAAAAACTGAATAGATTCTACAGGTTCTTCATACTACCTTACTGAACATGTTTCTGTAACTGAAGAGTCTACGAAGACTCTGAAGAGGTACTGGCACAGAGTTGTAGGCAGTATATGCAGGAGCCTGGCATTCGCTGATCGTAGTTGCAATGCTCTGCAGGCTCCATTGAAAAAAGCTAAAAATGCAAATTTTTTTCCCTGCAGAAATATGTGCATTTATTATTATTATTATTTTTGAGGGTTTTTTTTAACAAAAGTGAACTTAACCTATAATACTGACCAGGTCTTTGTCTTACCTGCCATTGTAACAGTCCAAAATAATATCTTTATATAGAGAAATGCATAATCTATAATTACATTAGTTTGTGAGCTCCACAAGAAATTCATGGACCTATGGCTAAGGCCCATAGTAAGGATGGGCCTACCAGTTTATTAAAAGACAGACAAGAAAATATCCATACGTGTTCTTTCTGTATGTTTGCCATATCGATTCAAAGAGCTAAAATGGTGTAAGAATGTATTTTTTATCTTCTTCCGTCATGAAGCCAATACACTCATGTTGTGATTAACACATTAAATTGTTATTTCTATTTATTGACTTGAAACATTTCTTGCAGTGAAAACCAGGAGAAGATGATTTATTATCTTCTACTTGACCGCAAAGAAAGATATCCCAGCTGCGAGGATGAAGACCTCCCTCCTCGAAATGACATAGGTATGGACCCTAATAGTGCATAACAAGTTGAAGAGTGAACAAGGTATGATTTTTTGCTGGTCATACACAGGGAGATTTTTAGACAATATTGGCCATACTTCAATCACACAAACAGGATGCATGCTAATAAAACTTTTTTTCACAGGCTGCTGGTTGTAGATGACCATGGTCAGTTTGCCCATTTTTTTGTAATAGGCAAAAAGTGGTTGATACAGATTGAACATTGCTGTGTGTAGCCATATTTAAAGGTGTGTTTTAGGTTTTTACCTGTCCAGGAAAATATACGCTAAACACAGATCTAGTGTTTTCTGCATGGAGACAAATAGGAAAGGGAGATTTGATATATCAACCTTTTATGAAATAGTAGTCCAGGGAGGACTGACCCTTTAGTATGAGCATGTAGGAAAAGCTAAATAGTAAACTAACATTTGCAAGGGACAGCTGGCAGCATAAACTTTCAGCACATAGTTTTTAATTTAGGTTTCTATCATTCCCTCACAGCCTCCTTCTTCCTAGTTCTATTTCCTCACAGGATTTCCCCTCCTGTCTCATGTACCATAACAATGAGCCAAATCGTAAGATGTATGAGATGTGAAGGGCTGAATCATGAAATAACTATGAAAGCTAGTCAATATTTTGTATTGGAGAGCATGTGTGTGTTCTTAGGTCTCAGAGCATTTTACAGAGGGATCAGATGAGGCATTACATGACCCAAAATGTACACTTTAAGAACATTAGGGGTGTTTCTTCATGTTAAGAGAAAAAGGAGAGAAGCGCCTCTAAGTGCAATAAGTCTTTTAATTCAAGTCTAAATGTAGAAACACTCACATGTGTGAAGTAATCATAAGCATAAAAACCGTGGTTAACAATAGTTAACGGTGGGGTGGTAACCCGGGTGAAGAGCCGTCATCTCTCTGCGATGTGGGGAGGTCAGCTCTCGGCTGGAACAGCGTGGTGGCTGGAGGGGGAACAGTGGTGAGGCCAGCCTTCATGCACGTCCTCCCTCAAAGCCGGATGGAACGCACGCTGGAACGTAGCGGCGGCGTGGCCGTGATGACGTCAGATCCCAGGGTGCACTGCGACGCGTTTCGGAGCATGCACTGGCCGTGGAAGGCGGAAGTGCACTCCTTTTTCAAGCAGGGGGAAGTGGATGAACAGGGGTGAATATATAGGGAACGTGAGTCTAATTGATCAATTAACCAATTAACCAGTGATTGACCATTGCTGTCAGGTGAATAGTGTAAAGTCATGGATGTTAACTGGGGGGTAAAAGGAAACCAAATGGAAAAAATAAAACCAAATGGAAAAAAGAGAGGAGGGGGGGGGGGGGGGAAAAGAGAGAGGTTTCCTTTTACCCCCCAGTTAACATCCATGACTTTACACTATTCACCTGACAGCAATGGTCAATCACTGGTTAATTGGTTAATTGATCAATTAGACTCACGTTCCCTATATATTCACCCCTGTTCATCCACTTCCCCCTGCTTGAAAAAGGAGTGCACTTCCGCCTTCCACGGCCAGTGCATGCTCCGAAACGCGTCGCAGTGCACCCTGGGATCTGACGTCATCACGGCCACGCCGCCGCTACGTTCCAGCGTGCGTTCCATCCGGCTTTGAGGGAGGACGTGCATGAAGGCTGGCCTCACCACTGTTCCCCCTCCAGCCACCACGTTGTTCCAGCCGAGAGCTGACCTCCCCACATCGCAGAGAGATGACGGCTCTTCACCCGGGTTACCACCCCACCGTTAACTATTGTTAACCACGGTTTTTATGCTTATGATTACTTCACACATGTGAGTGTTTCTACATTTAGACTTGAATTAAAAGACTTATTGCACTTAGAGGCGCTTCTCTCCTTTTTCTCATCTACAGAAGTTGCTACAGCTTATTTGGAAGCCTTGCCCTCAGTGCCACACGGAATCCTACGCTCTTCATACAGTAGCCACTAATACCACCATCACCCATACTACCATTTCCCAGGACTTTGCAGTGTTTGCGCTGTTACAACCCTTCCTCATTTTTTCTGAAGTGTTTCTTCATGTTGGCCTTGCAGCTCAAAGCTGCATGCTACCAATATATTAAACAAAAGGTGCAAAGGCATAGCGCATTACCATTATAATATAATTAATTACAATAATTGTAATTTGAGGACTCTGTAGGCTGGCTCATGGAGGTTGGGTTGATGGTTCCACCACTTCCCTTCCCCCTTGGTGGGAAGGGTTGGAATAAGAAATGTAAGATGGTAGTCACTACTTTGGGCATGCCCCTCGAAAGTCTGATTGATGTAACTACCCTGTGAGTTCCTTCTTGTGGATCACCATTATGGCTTCATTGGTTGTACTACATTTTTATTCCTTAGCTTTAGTTAGTATATTCTCACTTGTTTTCATTCAATAAATCAGAACGGTAATGCATTAGGCCTTCGCACCCTTTGTTGCTCAATTTTGTTTTTAAGATTCCCCCTTCTCAGGAGGGCAGCATTTCTGTTCACCAGCTGGGTTGCTTCCTTGATTATAGAATGTTAATGTTGTTTTTAATTGTGACTTTAAACTTCATTATATATTTATTCAAGTTCCACTCGTATTTGCTATATTTGGATAAAAAGCCATCATTTCCATCAGTTCCCTCTGTAATCAAGGGAGCAGTGATTGTTTGGTCCGGTCTGTTCAGGGTTTCACAGGCTGGGAGTTTGATTGCTTCTCCCTGCTTCTAGAATAAGATTTTATAGCTTGGGGGGGGGGGATAATTCAAATAACCAGCCTGAATATTGATTAGGATCTAGCCAATCCATGGGGGTGGTGGCTGGGGATGCTGATGAATAGTCTGAAGCCCTGGAGAGAGAGTCTTTCCTCAGTAAGGAGAAATCCATGCCTCAGGGGGCTATTGCCCCTGAGGCAGCCTGTAGACTGTGTTGCTGTTCTGTGGATTCTCAGCGGTGCCAGAGTTGGGATTTGGAAGTGATTTGGACCTGACTGCAGGACGTTACCAAAGGGATCTGGCCTAGAGAAGGACTGTTTCACTCCCTGTGTTGTGTCCAAAGGAGGCTGGAAGGTGGCAGCTGTCCTGGGGACTTATGAGTAATGTGTCAGGGATCCAGGTATGACCAGAGGTGTGTGGACTGACACAGGGAAACGCAGGCTTCAAGTATGGTATAAAAGTAATATAATTTATTTAAGGTTACACAATACACAGAACACACAGTGCAAAACCAAACGAAACCTTAAACTAGTCTCAATATGTGCAGGAACACAAGCGTAGTCAGGCAGGCCGGGTCGGTAACTATCGGGTAGACAAGGTACAAAGGAGCAGGCAGGAGAAAGGTCAGGAATAGCCGGGGTAAGTGCAGGCAGAGTTCTGGCAGAGTCAGGATCAGGCAGGAAGCAGACAGGATGCAGGTACAGGGGCTCATGGGGAACAACACCAAGGCACTGATTGCAGGCCTGGTCCTTCTTAAATACACCTCCTGCAATCAGCCTCAGGTGATGGCTTGATTGCAGGAGTGAGACCCTGGCTGCTGAAAGCACCCTCTGGTAGGAGCTGGTACTGCATCTCACAGAGCAAGTGAGCCACAGCACCACGAGTGGTGAGTCCATTCCTGACAGTATGACTCTGAATTGATTCCTAGTGATTGTGTGATTTTGCGATATACAGTAAGTGCCAGAGGTTGCTTGGGCTCTCATAGGGTCTCAGATCTTGGCCATTCCCCATTCTTAGTAGTGTCCTAGACTTAGAGGTTAGAGTTGCAGTATGGCAGGGTAACCAGATGGCAAAGAAATTTGCCGTATGGTCCCCAGCTGTGAGACCTTAGACTGTCCAATATTCCAAGTTGCTTAAGGAGAAGATTGTCCTTTCACAGCTAATTGCTAACCGTTTTTGAGTATCCCATGCCCTAACTCCCTCTCCTGTTACAAGGTCTACAAACAATAAATAAAAAGACAACCCCTAAGCTGTTTATTAAAGCCAGAGTGAATGGATTGTTGCTTGGTGGCCTCTGTACTGTTTGAGGGAGAACCAGTTAAAACCAGTGGCCCCTGTGGGGGTAACGCTACACAATTTGTATTGATTTGCACCAATTCTGGGGTTCAGAAGAAGTGTAGCTGTTAAAATAGGTTTGGTTTGTACAAACATGGACAAACTGAGCTGGACCTCAAGAAGATGGGGCTAAACCATTTCAAGAGAAACTGAACCCTAGAAGCTGTGCTTGAAGTAGCAGGCAGAGAGCAAAGAGCTAATCACCAATATTGTCTGTGGACCTTGTCTCTGTGCGGAGGTGGCCATCTTGGTGGAGGGAAAGTTCTGCTTCTCTATGACACAGCTTCCAGCAAGCAGCACAGTAGTGACATTGCAGAATCCCATTCCAAATCTCCTAAAACTATAAGTCAGGAACAGCAGGGCCTTGGATTTTAAACTTCAGATATACATTTATGAGGTTGTAGGCTCAGGAGTGTCTAGGCACCCTCACATAGCAGGAAGTGCACTGCTATTTTTCAGCAGAATTTTCAGAAAAAATCTACATTTTTTTGAGGTTACTGTTTTAGGTGAAATTTACACTTAGAGATATTCCCTATTACATAGCAAATCTTAACTTTTTGAGTTCAGTTCACCTTCTACCATTGTTTGATTTCTGCTGTGTGCACATTTAATATCTTTCAAATATATTATTGTCATTACTGAATTTGATGTTTTATTTTCTGGACATATAACTACTTTAGTTGCTTAATACATGCATATAATGTATACATTATACTAGCAAAAATGTGACTGTATATAAAAAGGCAATTTACCACAATTCTCCTGGTAGTTGTTTTGACTCACTAAAAGCAATGTTAGAAAATGAATATTTTGTGTTCTTTGGAAAAATACTAAGTATTTTTTCTTTAAAAGAGAAATAGGGCTGTTTTCTCCATTTATAGTTACCTAGGTGGATGCAGCATTGTTCTGATGCTGCATCTGTGCCCCGTCGGCTCTAAGGGTGAGAACTCAGCAATCACATGACCGCTGATCTCTGAGTTCTCCTACTATCAGTCGCCATTTTCTGGATTCCCTCCCAGAGCTTTCTTGAGCACTAGGCTGTGGAGGGGGAGGGAGGGGCTGGCTCAGCCTCTCAGCGCTTTGCTGAGAGGCTGAGCCAGGTACTGCTCCAGACTCTGGGGTGGATCCCTACTTTAAAATCGGGATCTTTCCCAAGCCTGGACCGACTGAGTGACATCAGCTGTCAGCTGGAAATGGGTCACCAGAGTGAAGAATGAACTGCACTCCTATGATCCACAGAAGAAGTACAGTCAAAGAGATTTGGCTCCTACTTCTTTAAAGGAGCAGTATAGTGTATATTTTTTTTGTTTATTATGTTCAGGATTAAAAACTACATGTTTAAAAATTTATTTTATTTTTTTCTCAGGTAAATATGGCATTTAGAACATGATTGCTTCATATTTACCTATTTGCAGCCAGCAGATGGAATTATAGATCCTTTATAAATGTCTATTTGACTTTACATAGCTGCTTGTTGTTTATAGAGATCCGTAGCTGAAGTTCAATTGAACACATACACTGAAAAAGTAAGAATAAAATGCTCATACGTAGTTTATAATTTTCTAATTAGAGAGTGGGAGTCTGAAAGCAAACAGCTTCTGCTACTTAAGACAGCCATTATAGTGTACATAAAGGTTATAAACATTTGTCAAGTTTTTTACTGCTGTCTGTATCCCAGCTTGGGAGATTCACCTTTCTATTTGTCTGGGTGACTATGGTCACTGGGGCAGAATTTGAGGGCAAATCCAAAGATTTTGAGGCTGTACCAGAACAAAAGGTGAGGAGAATCCTTTAATAGGGACAGATCTCCAAGATGAGAATTCCTTTCACTTTTCACTTTTCACTTTCTGTTGCATATGCAGGAAAAAAAGCAAAGAGAAATCTTCCCAGTGGGACACAGGCAGCAAATGATCTGATAGGGGTTTAGCCCTTCCCTACTCTCTCTAAACTAAAACATATTTAACACTTTAAGGATCAGTAACATGTCATAGTGTCATGGATGAGTTTAGAAATGTATAATCTTAAAAATGTAAAAGAAAACTAACCCCAAACCATTTTCCTACAAACAATAACTGTACTTAGAATGAAAAGAGCACCTTCCCAATAGACTGTCAGTGCACTGCCAAATTGCAGACGTAAACCAGCACCTTTTAAGCGGTGTCCATTTTTCTAACTGCTCTGCCTCTATGAAACCATTGAAGACTCACTCTCCAGTGTTCACTGCAGAGTCACAAGGGGTGGGCATATACTCTGAAAGAACGATGTTGGATATGGTCTGGCAATGACTGGCCATTATTCCCTTCGAGCAAGTCTTCCACAGGCCCTGACTCCTGTTTCCCCAGATCATCCTACCAGAGTATGATGCCTGGCCCAAGTGACAGTAGGATGTAAATGCTATATTAGTCCTACAGTACACCGATGAAGCAGCTAGATGAAGGCTGCTACTCAAAAAAGGTGCTGCTTTATATTTTCATTGTAGCCATAAATTGCCTGACTACTGGGGATTTACTTTTGTCATTGTAAATATACAATGTGTACAGTTTATTGAAAATATAGGCTATAATAATGAGACAAAGAGAAAACCCACCCAGTTTAAATGACCATTTTGAATTAAGTATACCATATTTTCATTTGGTTCAATATATTCCATGTATCTACTGTTACAGCCTATATCTGTAGTAATATATGGGGTTCTTTATTGGACTGGTCATATATGCAGTTTAATGGCCTTTTCTTCTATCAATGCAAATTCCAAGTGGTGTCATTATTCTAGTAGCCTAGAATATCCTGTGGTGGATGTCATACAGTGATTACTCTGTAATGAGCTATATAGCGAGGAAGTCAAGATTACTCTTCTTGTCTTGTTTACTTCAACTTTTTATTGATGCAGCAAAAGGTAATGTTAAAGTGTTACTAAACCCACAACAGTAAATTCAGTCTGTATATGCAGTAAAGCATGCTTGTTATACTCACTGTGAAATCTAAAGGGTTAATCCTTCATATTGTGCAAACAGGCTGTTTGATCCTGTCTTCTCTGATCTTCCTCTTCTTCTACTGTCCCCAATCCATCTGCTGATAGTACAGAGCTCTAGGAATCACTCTGCACATACTTTTTTTTTTTTACATAGGTTTTTTTTTTTTCTTTGGGAAGGTGCATGTGATTAGCACAGGGCCAATCAGCACTGTCCAGACAGAGGGTCAGGGGTTATACAGCCTCACAGGACAGTCAGAGGAGAATGAAAACTCCTCTACGAGGTTTAACCAGTGTTTGGCCGGACAGTGATAGAAGTCACAAGACTGCTATATACTGCTCATGAGAAAAGGTATTTATCAGGTTATATTACTAAAATACATATATTTTCATGTTGTGTGTGCCATTGGAGACCAGATAAAGTGAATGCAGGGTCATTATTATTATTATTATTATTATTATACAGTATTTATAAAGCGCCAATAGTTCGCTCAGCGCTGTACATTACAGAGGGGGACAGAACATGTGACAGAACAATACCAATACAATACAAAACATGAGGGGATTGAGGGCCCTGCTCTTTCGAGCTTACAATCTAGGAGAAGTCATGAGTTTAATAACATTTTAAATAGGATAGGAAAAGGTGAATTGGAAAGTTATGTGTCTGTTTTAAACTGGTTTTAGTGGGTCTTTTTATAATTGATAAAGTTTGAGAATATGCACCAGTTCCTAGTACATTGTCAGACTGTGTAATCTATAATACAGACCAGCCCACTACAGGGGATTGCAGGCTATACAGTGAATTTGCCAGCCTGCATGAACAAGACAGTCAGTGAATTTAAAGAAATGATTTTAGGTTGAAAGACCACTTATCTGCAATTGTCACAGGGTACATGATCCTGAAGTGGTTAAGTTAATATAAAGTAATAGTGAGCTAAATCAATCCTATCACTGCCATTTTTACTTATCGGTGATACAAGGGCCAACTACTCTGCTCCAGGGCCAACCAAGGACTATGCTTAGTTTATTGCCTGTAAGATTGAGCTATCACTTTGCAGTAAAATGAGTCATTTTGTCAGATAAAATTCACCTAAACTATGCAATACAAAACCTGCCAACAGACGGCACCTAGACCCTGAAGAGATTTCAAATGATTAAGGTTATTTCTATTCTATCAAGGAATTTCTTGTTCTGATGATCAGCTTTTGAACATTTATAGTCACAGATTGTTATTTTCTCTATATCCAAGGCTTTCATTTTAAATACACCATTTTTAAAGGGATGTGTCACCTTTTTCTTGTAAACTTTGTTGAAGCATTAGCTGCTTCAATATATCTGAGGACACCAAGAAGTTTTGAAATAATAACATTTTACTCCATGCTGTGATAGCTGTCAGTGCTGGTCTAGCAATGTGTAAAGCTTGTTTAAAGGATGAGTTCACCTTTTAAGAAAAAAAAATTATTGCACATTTTTTTGCAGGTAAAAAATGCTATATAACAAAATGCCCTAAAATGAATATACTACAGACAAATATATTCACAAAAACAATAACACAATGTAAAGTACAAATAGTAAGGTGCAGTTATCAAAATGAGTCCATAGAGTGCAGATCATGTCCGAAGAGATAAAAGTGCTTTAGAAAAAAGGAATCTTCCATCGTCACCACACACAGTCTCTTACCAGGAACCAATGAGCACAATTGAAGTGGTCAAAAAGCGCATGTGACATGTGGTGGTGGCCAGGGATCCCAAAAGATTTCTTCTCTAATCTCTCTTTCACTGTAACTTACTCCAAGCCATAAGTATGTTATTAAGCGAGGAGGATCATGAAATATTCATTTTTAACACCGCCCCAAAGTAGAACAAAAAGGGTGCTGCAGATCAGACCTACACAATCTGCTTCTGTAGCCAAGTAATACACAGGTACACGCCAGCATTAGTGAACTATGGATGGTGAAATGCAATACCCTGTCTCACCAGATCTCACAGGTAACAAAATGTGCATGTATTATTTTTTGTTTCTGGAGCCTCTAAAGCATTGTACCAACAATCAGCAGATCACTGGTGCCATGCAGATCTCCCTCTGACCTGTCAGTATCTGCTTGCTTGTACATCCTGTACAGGCAAGCAGATACTCACTGACAGGAAGGCTCAATGAACTACCACAGTGCTGTGAAGCGCCGTGGTAGTTCATTGAAAACTACAAGCTGACAGCTGCAAAGGCTGCCAGGACTTGCAATTTTCCCATTCACAGAATACTGTGAATGAGTGATGTGGCTGGGTAGGAAAAGCCCCACACAGTCGCGTTTTTTAAAATTGTGACATCTAGCAGGGAGAAGAAGATCCCCCGCTAGCTGTCACAATGGGGATCGGGAGGGTGCAGGGGCCAGTCCGATCGTAACATGTTACATGTTACATACTGAATATGGTGACCAATGGTGGTCAACTTTCTTGACATGGGTGGCCAGCTTTCTTGATGTGGGGGCTTTAAGCATAGCTCCTGACATAACCAAAGATCTGCACAAAATTTTCATCCTGTGAATTTTCCGTGTCAGAGACAACAGGCACACAGCAGGGTATAGTCAAAAACTATGGGCATGATACAAAAGATTGTCAGAGACTGTGGACATTATAAAGGAAATGGTTAGAGACTGCGGACATGGTACAGGAGATGGTCCAAGGCTGGGGACATGTAGCAGGAGACTTTCAGAGAACATGCTATAGGACTTTGTGGATACTGGGGACATGCTTCAGGGGACAGTTCTAGGCAGCACAATGATGATATAGGGAAATATTTCAGAAAAGCGGTCAGAACTTCAGATTAAAGCAGCAAGAAAGCATAAACAGTGAAAAATACAAGGACTTTGTGGACATGTCCTTCAATTGCACTGCATTGGCAGTATTCTGTTTCTTTTAAATGGATAATGTATGCGTGGTCTTATGCATAATACTTTTCATATTGCAGCTACCATATCTATGGATTGGTATGCTGCAATGTTGAAATGTTTATTCTTGAGTTTAGATACATTTTAATGAGTTTAATACGACATACTTTTCCTTTAAAGCATTTCATATGATGATACAGTAACTTCATTCCAATGCTTTATAGTTATATCATGTAAAAGAAGAGAGATGTTGATGTTAGTTAGTTCCATGCATGTCCTTATCATCACAGTTTATAACACAGCTTTTTTTTTCTGGTTTACAACAGACCCTCCACGTAAAAGAGTTGATTCTCCAATGCTAAATCGCCATGGAAAGCGTCGTCCAGAAAGAAAGTCAATGGAAGTTTTAAGTGTGACAGATGGGGGTTCTCCTGTTCCTGCACGACGGGCTATTGAGATGGCACAGCACAGTCAAAGGTAGGATTCTGCTGAACTAAACTCAGGTGGTTTGTCCTGGAATAAGTGTTCTTAAAGTTAATTTGTGGGATATCTAGTGAAATGAATGCTGCACATACCCTGAACTAAATAGATCTCAGCTGGATGACTTTCATTAAACGTGTGTGGGTTTGTATTGATCTCAATAGACAGAGACCTGGATTAGGCTACCGGTTGGTATTCAGGCAGTTTTCAGAGAGTTTTCAGAGATAGTGCTGACTAACAGTTGCAGGTATTAAATGTCAGAGTATATAACCTACACGGTGAAATATGGGAGAACACGGCAGATTGAGTAGGTGGAAGAGTACAGAGCTCATAGAACATCGGTCACGAATGATCATTTGTAATAATCTTCACTATTGATGCTTGTATACATGGGCTCTCATTCACATCAGAACTAAATTTCTCTGGATAAAAGTCAATGAGAATGAAAAAAAAACAGCTCAGAAGCAGGGCATAAACAACTGTGAAGGAGCTTACAAAGACCTCAAAAGCCTTTTAACCTGTTCTCAAATTGAAGCTGGATGCACCTAAATGCGTGTTGCCTTTTAACACAAGCCTTTAAAGCAGAACTACAATGCATCTGAGCACCACAAACCAAAAACACTTTTAAATCCAATATTTACATTTGGAGCAAAATCCCTCATACATCCATTACTACATGCTTTTTTATGCTGAGAAATCACAATGAAAAACACCCCCTAGCATTTCTGTCCATGGCCATATTGAGTAAGGGCAGATAATTCATTAAGCATTTACTTTCTAGAATCCATCTGCCCTTAGTTCAGGAATGCAGGAAGGAGGGTGTGTTTAGCTGAGAAAACCTCTTCTTCTCTCCTGAAGACTCCTAGGATGTATGACATTATTTGCCTAGGCCTGGAAACCAAGAAGTAACTGAATAAATGTAAAAAAAAGTCTAAAACAATTAAATATGATATACTTTTCTATCTACTTACTGATGTTACTAGCATAAGGACTAGAAATAGTCAATTCTGATTCAGAAAGTGAAGTTCTGCTTTAACCACTTGCCCGCCGCCCTATAGTATAACTGCTGCTACAGGGTGGCAGGGTCCCCGCTGGCACCTGGCGATCGTTGTGCAAAGCTGACGGGAGAGACCGCTGTGTAAACAACACAGGTCTCTCTCCTGCCAGCAAGGACATGCAGCTTTGTATTTCTCTGCACAGCAGAGAAATACAAAGCAGCATGCCTCCCTAGTAAAAAATAAAACCGCACACACAGTAAAACACACACGGTTTGATCGCCCACAAGTTAACCCCTTCCTACCTAGTGTCTTTAGTACAGTGTCATTGCTTTTTATTAGCATTGATCACTGTATTGGTGTCACTGGGGATGTCAGTGGCAGTTAGTCAGTTCCCATCCAGTGTCAGAATGCCCACCGCTGTCCCGCTATAAGTTACTGATCTCTGCCATTACTAGTATAAAAATACAAAAAAATTCCAGTATACAGCTGAAACTCGAAAAATTAGAACATCGTGCAAAAGTTCATTTATTTCAGTAATGCAACTTAAAAGGTGAAACTAATATATGAGATAGACTCATTACATGCAAAGCAAGATAGTTCAAGCCGTGATTTGTCATAATTGTGATGATTATGGCTCACAGCTCATGAAAACCCCAAATCCACAATCTCAGAAAATTAGAATATTACATGCAATTAATAATACAAGGATTGTACATAGAACAATATCGGACCTCTGAAAAGTATAAGCATGCATATGTACTCAGTACTTGGTTTGGGCCCCTTTTGCAGCAATTACTGCCTCAATGCGGCGTGGCATGGAAGATATCAGCCTGCGGCACTGCTGAGGTGTTATGGAAGACCAGGATGCTTCAATAGTGGCCTTCAGCTCTTCTGCATTGTTCGGTCTCATGTCTCTCATCTTTCTCTTGCCAATGCCCCATAGATTCTCTATGGGGTTCAGGTCAGGCGAGTTTGCTGGCCAATAAAGCACAGTAATCCCACGGTCATTGAACCAGGTTTTGGTGCTTTTGGCAGTGTGGGCAGGTGCCAAGTCCTGCTGGAAAATGAAGTCAGCATCCCCATAAAGCTAGTCTGCAGAAGGAAGCATGAAGTGCTCCAAAATCTCCTAGTAGACGGCTGCATTGACCCTGGACTTAATGAAGCACAGTGGACCAACACCAGCAGATGACATGGCTCCCCAAATCAACACAGACTGTGGAAACTTCACACTGGACTTCAAGCATCTTGCAGTGTGTGCCTCTCCATTCTTCCTCCATACTCTGGGTCCTTGGTTTCCAAATGAGATTCAAAAGTTGCTCTCATCAGAAAAGAGGACTTTGGACCAGTGAGCAACAGACCAGCTCTGTTTTTCTTTAGCCCAGGTAAGACACTTGTGATGTTGTTTGTTGTTCAGGAGCGGCTTGACAAGACGAATACGACATTTGAAGCCCATGTCCAGGATCCATCTGTGTGTGGTGGCTCTTGATGCACTGACTCCAGCCTCAGTCCACTCCCTGTGAAAGTCCCCAACACTTTTGAATGGCCTTTTCCTGACAATCCTCTCCAGGCTGAGGTCATCCCTGCTGCTTGTGCACCTTTTTCTTCCACACTTTTCCCTTCCACATAACTTTCTATTAATGTGCTTTGATACAGCACTTTGGGAACATCCAACTTCTTTTGCAATTGCCTTTTGAGGCTTTCCCTCCGTATGGAGGGTGTCAATGATGGTTTTCTGCACAACTGTCAGGTCAGCAGTCTTTCCCATGATTGTGATTCCTACTGAACCAGACTGAGAGACCATTTAAAGGCTCAGGAACCGTTTGCAGGTGTTATGGCTTAATTAGCTGATTAGAGTGGGACACTTTGAGCCTAGAATATTGCACATTTTCACAATATTTTAATTTTCTGACATTGTGGATTTGGGGTTTTCATGAGCTGTGAGCCATAATTAGAGATGAGCGAATCGAACCAGGCGAAGTGGAATTCGATTTGAATTTCAGGAAAAATTCGATTCGCGTCGAATCCGAATATTAGCCTACTTCGGGTGCGCGAATCGGATTTATCCCGATCAGCCGGCAAAAGTGTCCCTGCAGAGAGCTCCGCTATTTCTGACAGTTCTCTGACAGTTCCTTCACATGTACAGCGGTTGAAACATTGTATCTATTTGTTTCCATTTAGGATACAGATGTTTTTATTCGGAAACAGATACAATGTTTCAACCGCTGTAAATGTGAAAGTCAGAGAACTGTCAGAAATAGAGGAACTCTGCAGATACACTTTTTGCCGGTTTGGAATTATTCTTATTTTCATCCTACTTCTTCTTCTTCTTCTTCTTCTTCTTCTTCATCCTCATCCTCAGAAGAAGAAGAAGAGGATGAGGATGAGGATGAAGAAGAAGAAGAAGAAGTAGGATGAAAATAAGAAGAATTCCAAGCTGGCAAAAAGTGTATCTGCAGAGCTCCTCTAAGTGTATCTGCAGAATAGAGGAGCTCTGCAGATACACTTTTTGCCGGCTTGGAATTCTTCTTATTTTCATCCTACTTCTTCTTCTTCTTCTTCCTCTTCATCCTCATCCTCTTCTTCTTCTTCTGAGGATGAAGAAGAAGAAGAAGAAGAAGAAGAAGTAGGATGAAAATAAGAAGAATTCCAAGCTGGCAAAAAGTGTATCTGCAGAGCTCCTCTAAGTGTATCTGCAGAATAGAGGAGCTCTGCAGATACACTTTTTGCCGGCTTGGAATTCTTCTTATTTTCATCCTACTTCTTCTTCTTCTTCTTCCTCTTCATCCTCATCCTCTTCTTCTGAGGATGAGGATGAAGAAGAAGAAGAAGTAGGATGAAAATAAGAAGAATTCCAAGCCGGCAAAAAGTGTATCTGCAGAGCTCCTCTAAGTGTATCTGCAGAATAGAGGAGCTCTGCAGATACACTTTTTGCTGGCTTGGAATTCTTCTTATTTTCATCCTACTTCTTCTTCCTCTTCATCCTCATCCTCATCCTCTTCTTCTTCTTCTGAGGATGAGGAAGAAGAAGAAGAAGAAGTAGGATGAAAATAAGAAGAATTCCAAGCCGGCAAAAAGTGTATCTGCAGAGCTCCTCTAAGTGTATCTGTAGAATAGAGGAGCTCTGCAGATACACTTTTTGCCGGCTTGGAATTCTTCTTATTTTCATCCTACTTCTTCTTCCTCTTCATCCTCATCCTCTTCTTCTTCTTCTGAGGATGAGGATGAAGAAGAAGAAGAAGTAGGATGAAAATAAGAAGAATTCCAAGCCGGCAAAAGGTGTATCTGCAGAGCTCCTCTAAGTGTATCTGCAGAATAGAGGAGCTCTGCAAATACACTTTTTGCCGGCTTGGAATTCTTCTTATTTTCATCCTACTTCTTCTTCTTCTTCTTCTTCCTCTTCATCCTCTTCTTCTGAGGATGAGGATGAAGAAGAAGAAGAAGAAGAAGTAGGATGAAAATAAGAAGAATTCCAAGCCGGCAAAAAGTGTATCTGCAGAGCTCCTCTAAGTGGATCTGCAGAATAGAGGAGCTCTGCAGATACACTTTTTGCCGGCTTGGAATTCTTCTTATTTTCATCCTACTTCTTCTTCCTCTTCATCCTCATCCTCATCCTCTTCTTCTTCTTCTGAGGATGAAGAAGAAGAAGAAGAAGTAGGATGAAAATAAGAAGAATTCCAAGCTGGCAAAAAGTGTATCTGCAGAGCTCCTCTAAGTGTATCTGCAGAATAGAGGAGCTCTGCAGATACACTTTTTGCCGGCTTGGAATTCTTCTTATTTTCATCCTACTTCTTCTTCTTCTTCCTCTTCATCCTCATCCTCATCCTCTTCTTCTTCTTCTGAGGATGAGGATGAAGAAGAAGAAGAAGAAGTAGGATGAAAATAAGAAGAATTCCAAGCCGGCAAAAAGTGTATCTGCAGAGCTCCTCTATTCTGCAGATACACTTAGAGGAGCTCTGCAGATACACTTTTTGCCGGCTTGGAATTCTTCTTATTTTCATCCTACTTCTTCTTCTTCTTCTTCTTCTTCATCCTCATCCTCAGAAGAAGAGGTAGAGGATGAAGAAGAAGAAGAAGTAGGATGAAAATAAGAATTCCAAGCCGGCAAAAAGTGTATCTGCAGAGCTCCGCTAAGTGTATCTGCAGAGCTCCGCTATTTCTGACAGTTCTGTGACATTCCCTCCATACAGCGGTTGAAACATTGTATCTATTTGTTTCCATAAATGGAAATAAATAGATACAATGTTTCAACCGCTGTATGGAGGGAATGTCACAGAACTGTCAGAAATAGCCTATTTCTGACAGTTCTGTGACATTCCCTCCATACAGCGGTTGAAACATTGTATCTATTTGTTTCCTTCTCCTTCTTCTTATCCTTCTTCTCATCCTTCTCCTTCTTCTCATCCTTCTTCTCATCCTTCTTCTCATCCTTCTCCTTCTTCTCATCCTTCTCCTTCTTCTCATCCTTCTCCTTCTCCTTCTTCTCATCCTTCTCCTTCTTCTCATCCTTCTCCTTCTCCTTCTTCTCATCCTTCTCCTTCTTCTCATCCTTCTCCTTCTCCTTCTTCTCATCCTTCTCCTTCTCCTTCTTCTCATCCTTCTCCTTCTCCTTCTCCTTCTTCTCATCCTTCTCCTTCTTCTCATCCTTCTTCTCATCCTTCTCCTTCTTCTCATCCTTCTTCTCATCCTTCTCCTTCTTCTCATCCTTCTCCTTCTTCTCATCCTTCTTCTTCTTCTTCTCATCCTTCTTCTCATCCTTCTCCTTCTTCTTCTCATCCTTCTTCTCATCCTTCTCCTTCTTCTCATCCTTCTTCTCATCCTTCTCCTTCTTCTCATCCTTCTCCTTCTTCTCATCCTTCTCCTTCTCCTTCTTCTCATCCTTCTCCTTCTTCTCATCCTTCTCCTTCTCCTTCTTCTCATCCTTCTCCTTCTTCTCATCCTTCTCCTTCTCCTTCTTCTCATCCTTCTCCTTCTCCTTCTTCTCATCCTTCTCCTTCTCCTTCTTCTCATCCTTCTCCTACTTCTCATCCTTCTCCTTCTCCTTCTTCTCATCCTTCTCCTTCTCCATCTTCTCATCCTTCTCCTTCTCCTTCTCCTTCTTCTCATCCTTCTCCTTCTTCTCATCCTTCTCCTTCTCCTTCTTCTCATCCTTCTCCTTCTCCTTCTTCTCATCCTTCTCCTTCTTCTCATCCTTCTCCTTCTTCTCATCCTTCTCCTTCTCCTTCTCCTTCCTCATCTCCAAGGGCATTTAAATTAAAGGTACAGTGTTCTGCACTAATTTAAAGGCTCTCTGAAGCCTAGAAACCCTTTTAATAAGTTAAATTCGTAGCGAATTAATTCGCATCGAATCGAATTTCTTCCTCAAATTCGGCGAAGCAGCCGAATCGAATTTTTGAATAATTCGCTCATCTCTAGCCATAATCATCACAATTATGACAGATCACGGATTGAACTATCTTGCTTTGCATGTAATGAGTCTATCTCACATATTAGTTTCACCTTTTAAGGTGCATTACTGAAATAAATGAACTTTTGCACGATATTCAAATTTTTCGAGTTTCACCTGTATATATATCTATTTGTAGATGCTGTAACTATCACGTAAACCAATTAATTTACATGTATTGGGATTTTTTTTTTGCAAAGACATGTAGCATAATACATTTTGGCAAACATTTATGACAAAATTTGATTTTAAATCTTTTTTTATTGGATATGTGTTATAGCAAAAAGTAAAAAATATAGTTTTGTT
The DNA here is from genome assembly GCF_062004578.1 of Staurois parvus. Classification (NCBI taxonomy): domain Eukaryota; kingdom Metazoa; phylum Chordata; class Amphibia; order Anura; family Ranidae; genus Staurois; species Staurois parvus. Next base: position 11,554,768 of record NW_028318344.1, on the reverse strand, counting down.
TTTCAAAATTGTCAGTCTTTTTTTGTTTATAGTGCAAAAAATAAAAAAAGCAGAGGTGATCAAATACAACTGAACCAAAAGCTCTATTTGTGAGAAAAAAAGGACATAAATTTCATTTATGTAGTGTAGCGTGACAGCACAATTTTCAGTTAAAGTAATGCCATATTGCAAAAAAAATGGCCTGGTCAGGAAGGGGGATAAATCCTCTGGAGGACAAGTGGTTAAACTGCAAAGTAACTCAGCAGTAATGTGGCCATAAATACCCTCTGCCCCAATGCAACATTTAAAGGACTGTGTCATTTGGGGAAACCCTGGAGGACAACAAGCAGGTCTAACAGCTGGAAGTGTATGTTGCTGCACATAGAAAACTTTCATCTTGGAATATTTCTTGCCACAGAAGTTCACTGCTGATGACTGATGCTGGAACAGATTGATCATTCACAAAAACTAAAGGCTTTGTAATCTGACAGGTGTATGAACTATCCCTCTGGTATCAGCACTAAGCTCTGGCAGGAGTTAAGTTAGTGGGGCTTAAAGATGACTGAATAAAAGTGTCACCCTCAGGGGCAGCGTACAGATGACTAATGTAACAAATAGCAGACTATGACCAGTTAATGGTTCACTAATAAAAGGAATGAATATACAATTGGTTAAAATGACAATTTCTGACTAGCTGTTCATAAGATGTTGCCAAATATATTACTGACATTAAGCGTTTGACCGGTCAGGAGAAGTGAGGCTCATATAAAGAATAATTGGAAGTGAATACTGTATATGGCTTAAAGGGGTTTTCCACGTTAGTTGACAATCAAACACCAGTGGAGCCCACCACTTATTTCCTTATAGGACAAGCAGTGTGGTCCTTCTGACAACCAATAGGAGCAGGTCTTTTAATGTAACGTTACATTACATTTAGCCCAACAAGATTGCAAAGATAACAGTTATCAAGTAAATAATGTTTTGTAATTATATTAAAAAGATATGTCATCTACATCTATCTGACTGGTTCACGGAGTAATGAATAATAGTAATTTGATTTTAAACTTACCATTACCGGTGAAAGAGAGCCAATGAGACGCCTCAGTGTCAGCTATTATGATGACAAATATGTGGTTGCGTTATTACTGCATAAGTAAAAGGCAGTTGAGGATTCTCCTATAGATATAGACCATGTATTGTTTTAGGAGAGGAGAAATAACTTGAAATAGCTGGATGAAGCAGGAATGAGCAGCTTCAAATCACAATACTTGACCTATATATCTATCCCTCTGAAATCTAATCCTTGAAAGCACATAATTTAAAATGTGGCACTAAGGTGTCAGTTTCTTTGTTCCATGAGCAGTGGGTGATAGTTCTTTCTTGCGCAGGTCCAGGTCTGTCAGTGGTGCATCAACTGGCCTCTCATCTAGCCCTCTCAGCAGTCCTAGGGTAAGTATTAAAAAGGATATTCTTTTTATTACAGATTACATAACAGCAGCAGTGAACCAGACTGCACTTTATCACATCCTGTTTGCGGCATATCATGCTGTCACTACAACAACCTGCATTATCACACCCTGACACCCTACATTGCAAACGTCATCAGCAGTTGTCTTATAATTTTAACAGATAGGTTCTCTTTTTTCCTGATTTATGTTGTAATTCTATACTTTCCTATTTTGTATGGCTTATCATTGCTACTGTAGATATGGTTCAGAGTGTCTACAGCTACCAGTTTAAAATAAATTTACAAGGTTCTTGAATTTAAGTTTTAAGTGCATAAAGATACCAAAGAAGTGATTTCTAGAAACAAAACACTGGGCTATTGACATAGACATCCTTCAAATTTTGTGGATATGGAGTACTGGTACATTAATTGACACCTTCATTTGCATGTTTGATATAAAAAGGAATATATCATGAAATCTTTTATGTAATTTTATTTAAATAATACGTATATTATTTTGTATAATGTAAGTTAAAATAATTATATCAGGTGCCCTCATAGCCCCTCACTAGGGACATACAAAAGTACTTTCCAGCAAGAAGGCAAGACTGGGCTACTAGAAGCAGCCAGATAGTGTATATGGGAATTGTTATGTTTGAGGGCAGTCATTCTTATCCCTAACAGGCTTAACTAAAAAAAAAAACTGAGAGGTCGCTGTACTAACTCACTGACCAGACAACTGATCTGAGAAAGGCCAGACACTCATCAAGTACAGAGACAAGGATAAAAGGTTGAGTCACAGCAGCTGAAAATAACAAGAATTGTACGTACAGGCGTCCTTCAATAATATTCTTTTGAAAGGGCAACTCCACCAAACTGATCTGTAGTGAATAGCTGTTCTGGGGGAGGTGAGTCTGGGGTCTATGAACCTCATGAGTCTTCTGATTTGTACCTCTGCCCACCCCACACACACAATCCCAGGTGTTAGGGATTTTCCCAGAGAAGTCATTGTAGAAGAGAATTGTGCAGCATGTCACAGTTTCCATAATGGGATATCAAGAGTAGGATCGGGCATATAGAGGTGAATCTAAATTCACATACATTGCAGTATGTACCAGCTGGCCAAATGCATCAATATTATTTTCTTTCTCTGACCTACACTAGCCACAAAATCTAACTTTTAAAAATACACATATAACATCTGTAATGGACAATGGCAGTGGATGACAGTGTAATAGAGGAGAGCTACAAACCTGGTCTGGGCTCCCAACTGCTATCCATACGATGATGTATCATAATGATTTCCAACACTTTATTATTATAGTTAGAAGTTAACCAGGTTGAAAAAAGACACATGTCCATGTCCAAAGAATCCAACCAAATGACAAAAATAAATAAATTAAAAACCTGCATCTTCAGAAACCTAAACCCACAGTATCAACCAAGATCAACTAAGGCAGCACTTGTTTACACACATTACCCATAAGTCATCACTCATCAACAAAACTCTGCTGTCCAACCCAGTTAGTAACACTGTTGAAACTGAGAATATGGTATGTGGTAGAGTCTTACCTAGCTGGAGATTAAAGCCTACAATCTGATGTCTGTGAATTAGTAACCTCTGTCATACATTACATTACGGGTAACACTTGTACCTACTGTAGTTCTTAGTGACTTACACTATATAATTGAAAAGACTTCATTATCCACCTTTTTATATCATTCAGTGTAACCTATAATTGGTCTCAGGGCCAATATTATTGACAAGCTGGCACAGATCTTCATACTAGCCTGGAAAAAGTGTGTGTGTGTATATATATATATATATATATATATATATATATATATATATATATATACACACACACATAGTATATGATGTACACATACCATAGCATGTGTTCCATGCAAGACTACATTAACTGTGCTAGCCATTCCATATGTGAAATGGAAACATACTGTAGCCTTGAATTCTTTGTTTTTTACTGGCCATTTTGAAAATTGGCATTGACAAAGGTTCGTATCTGTTATATATGTTGAGCACACAGCAATAGAACACCATGTCCTACCACATTGCTCCATCTCATTGTCAAACATCAATGCCCACTGGGCACTTTTCTGTCCCCCCTTGCCAGAGTCCCGTTTTCACTTTCTCCCCCACACCGCTGGAAGTCGCTGATGGGGAGGATCCCCGTGCCATCTGGCAGTCCAAAGCTGCTCACCGTCAGCCTGACCCGAAGACCCAGACACTGCCTGCTAAGACCAGCCTGGGAGAGAAGCCCCTCCACACCATTAAATCCAATCCCTTACCCATTACCATGACTGCCTCCTCCCCACCGCATGACTCCTCAACTTCACCTCATCGCTCCCCGTTATCCCCACCTTTCTTCCCCTCCTCACTGCCTGCTCGTTTTTTCCCTGGTACTAAATCCACCACCAAATCTATCCCTTTGCCGCAGGTGACCCCTCACCCTTCTCCCCGAGGTAGCCCCCTCCCTACCCCGCTGGGCACCCCAGTACATACGCCCAAGGACAGTCCAACTGGGACACCCAGTGGCACCCCTCCCTCCAGTCCTGGTGTTGGTGGAGTGGCTTGGAAGACACGGCTCAACTCTATCAAGAACAGTTTTCTGGGATCCCCACGCTTCCATCGTCGGAAATTGCAAGGTAGGTTTAATTGTTCTGCATCAGCTTGCCATCTAGTGGCACATTGTAGAATAAGCTGCAGTATTACAGATACAATAAAATGGCTGTTGCCTTGTGTCAACTAACAAGCAGGTTCAAACAGATCACAAAAGAAACATTACATAAATAAAAAGAGCCAATATTATTAACTCAAATTGAGATTTTAAAATTTAAAGCTAAAGTATACAATGATTTTAACATGTTCTCCAACACCTCTGGGGTTATTCAGTTTTAAAATAAAATATTTTCCTTGCATATTAAAGCAAACCTGTCAGCTTTTCTAAATGTTGAAAATTAAACATTGAAAAAAAAAATGTTCAAACTGATACATGAATGGTGGAAGGCCCTTAAGTAATAGTCTCAGATCCATTTAATATCCACTAAACTTTTGACAGATTAATTTACTGCTGTGGAAGTATGCATTTTGTAATGTGGTCAGTCACTTCAGCATCAGGCCTTTTTGTAAACTAAACTGAGCCCTCTATGGGTTAAATACATAATTAATATTAATAGGAGTGCTACCAGTGCAGGTATAGCTGATTGTGAGCTCTGTATTAGATGTAACATTTTGTAAAATAACGTGTTAATTTGCACCCTCAGTTCTACAAGCACCATGGAAAGGTAATGCTGATGAACACAATATGTAAAGCAGGATGTTTCTATTTCCTTTATTGCTTGGGAAACCACCTCTGCGTGCCTCTCTTATACATGTTTCATGTTTTATTAGGGGCCTGTCTGCAGGATTAAGCTCTGCTTGTTCTGTTTCAAATGACAATTTATGCAATGACATACCTAGGCCCAGTCTGTGTGGACAGTATGACCACTTACTGACTTGGTAAAATGAAGATAATAGCTTCCCTAAGCCTTGCCTCTGTGGTGGAAAGCAAAGCTAAACTGCACAGTAGAGTGGGGCAGGGAGTGTCCAGCTAGGGACTGTACTAGTTGGACACAAAGTGCGAGGAAGAAACAGAGAAGCATACCAAGGGCACAATAATAAACAGGCTGTTGTGTTATTACACTGCCAATTGCCCTTCCATTTTCATAAGAGAGTTCCTTACTGGCCACTAAGTGGCTCTCATTGGCCATGGGGATGGCATTTGATGGTGACTAACCCTGAAGTCAGGTCTGTAATGGGGTTGATTTACTAAAACTAGAGAGTGTAAAATCTGGTGCAGCTCTGCATGATAACCAATCAGCTTCTAACTTCAGCTTCTTCAATTACACTTTTAAAAATAAACTGGAAGCTGGCTGGTTTCTATGCAGAGCTGCACCAGATTTTGCACTCTCCAGTTTTAGTAAATCAACTCCAGTGAAACAAGTTTAAGAGAGTCCCACAGAGAAGGTTTTTCAGGCATGCAAAGGTTATAGAAGGCTTAGTGTAGTGTCTGCTAATGGGCAGGACTATTAGAAATAACTGAATGGCACACTTTAAAGCTCCTATACCTCCTTGGTGAGTTCTTTTTGCTCATTGATTTTATATGGGAATCAGCAAGTTAGTGCAGGCACAATTGTGTTACTTTTGGTACACACGTACAAATATATGAACACCAGGCTTGGCCTCATATTCATGTCAATGAAGAGGGTAGGTAGAGTGGGAGAACAGCACTGTCAGATGCTGCTTAGCTCATGGAAGAACAATAGCAATCAGGGAAGGAATTCTGATCTTCCCAACTGATTAGCTCCCCTAGGTGTGATGGTGAGTGGTCTCATAGCAACATTTTAACTAGACATACACTTTAATAACCAGGAACACATAAAAACATTGGAAAATAAATTAGGGCCTGTGTGTGGTCACATGTGATAACAGAGCAACTCTAAACCAGGACCAGATGCTCTATTGCTATGCAATAGGAAGTTCAAAGATTTTATTCTTCAATGTGACCCTGTCAGGGGGTTAACAAAATTAAAATAACAGTACCCTGTGAAGAAAGCAGCATTTTACTTACCTACCCATTTGCTAAACCTTTGCTCTGTAGGAAAGCAGCTGCCACTGATTCTATTCCACTCCCCCGGTAGAAGAGGATCCTCCTTGCTGGCTGCTGTGGTTTCTCCTGCTGACCCGTAGTCACTGCAGGACACAGTAGTGAAGTAGATGTTTGTGGAAGGAACCACAGCAGCCAGCAGGAGACACGATATTTCACATACCTGGAAATGTAGAATATGATTGGCACTAGTAGCTTGGCTACAAAGCAAAATTTCAGTGAACAGGCCACCAGATGTAAGTACTGCCATTTTAATACTGGTAACCCTCTGACAAGGTCATTCTAATCTTTACAATCAGTTAATATAATAAGATGGAGATAATACACATATACACTTAATAGTCCACTTATGTTTTCATGCAACGTTTGTACAACTTTCACCTAGGATTCACATATTTTTCCCAACTGAATCCTATTAGAAAAATACATGATTCCTAGATGAAAGTTGTGTGAATCTTGTTTGAAAACATTTATAACTAGACCCCTTAGTGTGTTAGGTCATTGGGTCCAAGACTGCATACTACCATATCTGCCATGTCAAAGTTATCTGCACAGTTTACCTTAGATCATTTTTATATGACTTTCCTATGTGTACATCTTGTCCCTTCTATTCCTTGCTCATACTGTATTTTATCACTGTATTAAATATAGGAAGGAAAGTAGGTGGAAGTGATATTTATTATGTATAAGCTTTGGGCAGCTAGTTTTAACCTCCCTGGCGGTATTCCCGAGTGTAGCTCGGGGTAAAGTTTCAGTACCAAAAGCAGTAACCCTGAGCTACACTCGGGCTTACCATGCAGCGTTGCTCAGGGATTCCCTGCAGAGCTTACCTTGTCCTTCGCTCCCGCGATGCTTCCGCGGCCATCTCCTCCGGCCAATGCCGGCATCTGGCTTCCGTGTTCCGAACCCTGCGAGCGTCGGGACGTACGGGGGTTGGAACGGCGGCAAATTTAAAACATTTTTGAAACTGTCATTTTCTTAGAAATGAATTTGACATAGTAAAACATTACGTATCAAACCATCTCACATTCATTTTGTCCCTACTGCTTTGTCCTGTGCCCTGCCTGCATTTTGACTGTTCTTTCTGCCTGGAAACTTAGAAAAGTCCATGGCGTCCAAAAAGCGTCCCTTTTGGTCAAAAGCGGTTTTAGAGAACAGCGATAGTAAATCAGACCTACTTGCAGAATTGAGTGATAATGATTTGTGGGGAAATTCGTCATCAGACACTGAAAACGATTTTGCGACTTTGCTCAGTGATGTGCAAACTTGGCGCTATATTTCAAATTTCAGTGTTTTTGGTTTGATTATATTATTGAATTAAATGTATTATTATTATATTATTATTTTTATGATTATTAAATTATAATTTATGATTTTGTGTTTCAAATTTTATCATACCCGGGATGTTTACTAGACTCTTGTTCGGACAGATTTCAGTGAGTTATTCCTAAAAATGACAGGCCTACAATAAAAGAAATACATATTTCCATCCAAAAAAATGTATCGCTTTCAGCACCAAAAATCTGAAATAATCATACTGCCAGGGAGCATAAAACAATATCCTGATTTCCATTAGACAATATTTCTGTGCAATTTTATTGGTAGTATGTTTTCTCTGCTTTTTTTAATCATGTTTGTATTTTGTATAGTTCCGACTCCAGAAGAAATGTCAAGTCTTACTCCAGAATCCTCACCAGAGTGAGTACCACTTCATTATTGTAGTAGATGAGGACAGAGCATAATGAGCCTCATATATCAGAATGTCTAAGGGATTGTCTGAGGGATGGCTTATATAGTCACATCAGCTAATAAAAGTTTTCTTTCACTCTAAAAAAGTTAGAAACTGACCGGTTGCTAATGCGCTGCAACAGATTTTTCCCCTAAAGACTATATTGTGTTGTGTTGTGTTCAATTTTGTTCTTCCAGAGACCTGTTGGGTTTTCAAAATTTTGGGTACAGATTAACCAGTATCATATCAGAAAGATAGTAAAATGCATCTTTAGCTCAACAGTTTTATATTTAAAATATTTGTAAAGTGGTAAACATGCTCTTATGAACCACTTATCCTTTGTGTTGTATTACAAAAGAAGGGTGGCCACACTATTCAGACCTTACAACTTTACAACCTCAATGTCACTTCCATTCCATACTACTTGCATGCTGTTGGAATACTAGTGAACATCACTATGAGTTGCTTATTCCAAACTCTCTTCCTTCTGTAACCCAACTTCCTCTTGCCAGTCACCTTCAAAAAAATATTTATTAGCTCTTAGAATAAATGAGAGAGCTAGAAGGCGGGTCAGCATTTCTCTTTGCCTACACACTTTTGTCTGAATACATGATTTCTTAGCATTCAATATTAAGTCGTCACCATTTGTCAGCTGACTTATTTCCTACCTGCAGTAAACAGAATTCAACTTAAAGAGAAAGTATAGTGGGTATTTAATAAGCAAGCACAAAGGTATTTACCAAAATGTAATCCATTTTAAAATTCTTGCTCTTCCATATTTTTTCTTGTGTCATGCAGATTTGTACATTGGCCAGTAGAGGGAACAGTCATTGGCTCAGTGTAGGTACTCTGTCTACTGCTGACATATAGTGATGAGCTAAATGTATTTGGGTTTGATTCGGGCCAGGTGCAGCAAACATTGATAAACTTTGTGTGCTGAATCAAGCAAATGGGAGCAGAATTTTAAATAAACAGTAATGGTCATTTTCTGATCTAGGGATGGTCAAACAAATGGCATGGAGGCTGGGTACTGTCTTGCTGAGCATGTACCAAAGTAAAAATAATTTCTGTTTGGTGGAGAGCAGCGATTTTAGCAGTACCTAAAGTGAAACATTAAAATAGCAAAATGTCTTTAAATACCGAGCCTGGGAAGTGCTCTGGCCCTGTCTGTGAAGTGTTGAATCTGTGAACTGTTTACAACCTACTACAGCAACACTGACACCTACAAAAAAAGAGTGTGTTTAAAGCCAGTAAACATTATTGCTCATGGCTGCTTTTTTCTGTCAGCAAAAATTTGGCCAGGGATTCCTTTTATCTATTTCAGACCCCTAGATGAGGACATGATATAGAAGTTAAAGGGGATCCCTATAGGAAAAAAAAGAGCCCACTTATTTATACCAGGCCCATCAGGTCTGGTATGGATTTTAAGGGGGAACCCCACCAAAAGAGGTGAGGACCCCCCCAAATATCTGTACCTGACCCTTATCTGAGCATGCAGCCTGGTAAGCCAGGAAAGGAGGGGGGTGAGCTACCCCTCACACACACTCCTGAACACATGCTGATGAGAAAGAGCACCTCTTCCCCTCAACCCTGGCCCATTGGTTAAGGGAGTTTGTGGATAGGGGACTTATCAGTCTCTGGAAACCCACTTTAACAATGAAGGGGCATCTAAATGCCCCCCCCCCCATGTGAATTTAAGGTTGTATAGTAAAAGAATGGAAAGTAAAAAAAAGACAGACACAGTTTTTGACATGTTTTCTAATTAAAAAATTAAAAGGTCTGGTAAAAAATTTGAGTGAGACCTTGCACCTTTTTCTGTTTCGTCTTGTGTGGGGTCCTTTTTAAAATTCATACCAGACCCCAAAAGGGGAACCAATGTTCTTTTTCTTTAAACTAACCCCACTATTTTACTTATATGGCCACTGATTCCAGGGAATATAAGTGAATGGGGCTTGTTACATTACTGGTTGTTAAGGGCAGGGTGGAGACTGTGCCCACTGACAACCATTGACATTGGTAAGCTGTCAAGTATAATAGCTGTAGTAATCTATTAGACATGATGTTCAGCTACCGTAACTTGTGTTTTAACCAAACTGTAAACTCATCTATACTGACATACAGCCACACAAGGAATTCATCGATTTTAATGAGTTGACTGACTTGCATTGAAAGAACAGCGAAGAGTAACCATTGTATTATTAACCAGCCCTACAAAACAGTGATGTATATGTAATGATAAACTTTAGCTGCCCCCATGATCATACATAATAGCAACCTATACATGGAAACAAGGATTTTAAAGTGTTACATATCAAGCAACCACCACACACACACACACACATATATATATATATATATATATATATATATATATATACTGTATATATCTTTTTTTCCTCTTCTAACGTATTTTTATCAGGACAATGTAAGAAAATGCACTTAGCACTGGCACTAGCCTCTTTTCTCTTTATTTTAAATAAATGAACTTAAACTATCATTGTTACCATGACATTTAGAATTCCCTCTAACCATTTACTTTGTCTCAATTTAGGCTTGCAAAGAAGTCCTGGTTTGGTAACTTCATTAATTTAGATAAAGAAGAACAGATATTTGTAGTAATTAAAGACAAACCCCTCAGCTCTATAAAGGCTGATATCGTCCATGCTTTCCTCTCAGTAAGTACGATCTTTATTTACTGCATTGTATTTATTTGTGTAAAAATTGAAGAAATGCTGGGCCACGATTTTTCACAAAGGCCAACTGTTGCAAATTAGTATTTACAGATGATATATGTGGTGAGGCATAATGTAGAAAACATTGTCCTAATTTTTTTTGTATATAACAGGACACAGAGTAGTTAATAGTTATTACCACATGGGATGTCCCAAAGCAATGAATCTGAGGGTTAGGCAACACAGCAACAAGGCCAGCAAGCCCAAATCTCCAAACAGAAAAGAGGAAACAAAGCTGGCTGCAATGCTAGAAACTGGCATCCACAGAGGAAAAAACATCCACCTCGTTGGTCTTCTCTTCACATGTATAAGAAAAACATGTGAAGAGAAGACCAGGAAGCAGCCTTACAAACTTGAGCAACAGAAGTCTGATGCTGAATGACCCAGGAAGTACTGATATTCCTAGTGGAATGGTCCTTAACCAAAAAAGAACAATCCCCACCCTTGATTTCATCATCCAGAGAAATGAACTAACAAATCCACCAGTAAATGGATTTAGAAGCTGCCTGACCCTTACAAGGTTCTTCAAGCAGAACAAACATGGAATCAGACTGTCAGAACAAAGCTGTAGACATCAGATAGAATGCAAACAGCCCAAACAACAACCAAAGTGTGAAGCACCTTCCCTTTTGGATACTTAAAATTAGGAAAAAGGATAGCAATACAATGTCCTAAATCAAGTGAAACAAAGAAACCACTTTAGGCAAGAAAGAGGACTGAGGCCTCAACAAAGGAAAGGTTCCTTGCAATAAAGTGTGACTAACTCCAAGACCCTATGAGCCAAGGTAATGGCCACCAAAAAAACAACCTATGCATAAAATAAGGGAGTCTTTCAGGGGGTTCAGAGGGGGGAAGACAGCAAGGCCGACAAATCCAAGTTAAGGTTCCACGGAGATAGAGGGGGACACAGGAGGAACAATCCGAGTAACTCCCTAAACCAGGGGTGTCCAAACTTTTTTCAAAGAGGGCCAGATTGGATGAAGTGAACATGGTGGAGGGCCGAACATTTTTCCAAACATTCTTTGAACCATTACAATTAAATGCAAATAAATTATTTTATGCCAAGTTACCGTATTTTTCGCCGTATAAGACGCACCTGACCATAAGACGCACCTAGGTTTTAGAGGCAGAAAACAGGAAAAAAAAAATTCTGAACTAATGGACTGCAGACACAGTACAGGAGATGACCAGAGACTGCGGACAGCACAGGGATGACCAGAGACTGCGGACAGCACAGGGATGACCAGAGACTGCGGACAGCACAGGGATGACCAGAGACTGCGGACAGCACAGGGATGACCAGAGACTGCGGACAGCACAGGGATGACCAGAGACTGCGGACAGTACAGATGACTGCTGACCTTTGGGGAGGTGGGGAGCGGGTACCTGAATTTGACAGGTACCCGCTCTTACTTCCGCAGTTGTTCTTTGATCTTACCTGTTCCTCGATCCAGCCGCGCGCTGTCTTCCCGGCTTCTGTAATGGCGCTCGGCATGACAGCCGGGTGCTCAGTGCGCATGAGCGAGAAGCACTTGCGCTTTGTGATTGGTCCGGCGGCTTCTGGGATCTGTCATGTGTCCCAGGTACTGCCTTACCATTCACAAAAAGCACTGCTTCTTGCGCATGCGCACTTGGCACCCGGCTGTCATGCCCAGCGCCCACACTACAGAAGCCAGGAAGACAGCGCGCCGCTGGATAGAGGAACAGGTAAGGTCCCGCTGCAGAGCTGAGCGGCCGGCCCGGTATTCTGACACGGCCGCGGTGGAAATACCGGACCGGCCGCTCCATATTCGCTCCATAAGACACACTGACACACTGACATGGAGGGCCGTATTAAACCGACCCTCGGGCCGTAAATGGCCCGCGAGCCTGACTTTGGACATGCCTGCCCTAAACAAAGGCTTTGTCCAAGAACTGAGACACAACAGGTCTTTGAAAAAGCATGGCCAAGGCCAGGATTTGTCCCTTGATGGTACTCAAAGCCAAGGACATCTCTAGACAGGACCTGAGAAAAGCTAGAATCTGCCCCATGACACACTGTTGAGGACAGAACTTAAGAATTTCACACAAAGCAAAATAAGTATGATAGTATATCCTGCAAGTCAGCTTTCTAGCCTGGAAAATAGATCTTCAGAGAAACTCAGGAAAGCATCCATCGCCTTCAGACACTAGCACAAACTGAGGCTTAGCTGAGCTGGCCTTGGAGGGAATTCCTACCTTTATGCTGGCCAGTGTCTATTCACCTGAAGATGGCAGCATAATCCTTGTAGTAATGACTATTACCTGTTCTGTGTCCTGGGATAAAGAAAGATGCTTTTTAGCACTACCCTACATTGAACTTTTGTTTTTACATTGCCCAGTCTGAGGACTAAAATGCTTACAGTTGGAAACACAACTTGTACTTCTATTATATCGTGAATATAAATGATACCCTTATGTGACCACTTGTCTCTTGATAGTTAGGCACCCTGTGAGCTTTACTGCAGCAACATGTTAAATGTTTTTGCTGTTTATTACCTTTATTTAGTTACAACATGTCCCATAGCATCTAACAGCAGAGTATACTGTACAGCATTGATTCAATGTTAAACACAACATAGCAGAAAAAGTAGTATGGCCCTGCTTGTTAAAGCTTACAAAAGAACAGTTAAACGTTTTGCTTAATTCCTTCTTTTTATCTTTCTTTAGATCCCAAGCTTAAGTCACAGCGTGATCTCTCAAACCAGCTTCAGAGCGGAGTACAAGTCATCAGGGGGTCCATCTGTGTTCCAAAAACCTGTCAAATTTCAGGTGGACATCAGTTACTCCGAGGGAGCTGAGGCACAAAAAGAGAATGGCATCTACTCTGTGACCTTCACTCTAATATCAGGTAAACTTGCCGTGCATGCTAATAGAAGGAACAAATAGGGAGGACAGTTATTTTATGAGAAGATGAATTAATCGAATGGAAAACAGGCTGTTGGAGAGTTTCACACATCCAGTATATTCAGAAAAACTAGGAGCAAGTATAAGGCTCCTCTGTAGGGATGACATGCCTCACTTGCTGCAGAAGCTTCCAAGAGGCCAAATTGTCAATCATTCTATTATTTTGTAAATTTGGGAAGCACTCTGTAACACAGTTACAAAAAGCAAAACTGTTATTGACAGCTAAGCTTGACAGCATCTTCCATGATGGACAAGCATCCTCCCATGGCAGCACAATTCATTACACCATCACAAGCCTGGGGGTGAATTGCTTTGTTCCCACCAAGGACAATCTGCCCTGATAACATAAATTATTTTCAGCTTGCGATTCATTAATTGACAGGTTGTTACTTTTAATATTGGAGAATGGTCAGCTTTTAACTTGCAGCTGAACATTTCAAGACCTAAAGTAGATAATGGAAATTTTGTTAGTTAATTCTTATGTTTGTAGAACAGAAATGGAAAGCACATTAAATTAATTCAAAAGTAATTTTATAGTATGAAGAATGTGAAAGACCTGTTGTAAGCAATGCTTGTAATAAGCCATTTGTTGAACTGTTGAAGTTACACTCCAGTCAAAATTGAAATGTTAACACAAACAGGTAGCACAGCCTTCCTGTTCAGTACTTTAGTACTTTATCCAAAGATTTCTTTAGTGTATGTGTCCACCACTTCTGTTAGTAATCTGGTGTTTTGGAAACCCCTGCTTGTAACAACAGTGATCTGTTCTCGAACATGCCTACTATAGGATTCTTGCTGTCTCTGCCATACCAAACACTTAATGTAAAGCAAATGTCATTACCTGGAGGTTTCTCCAGTTTCTGCACCCTGCACTGAAGGCAAGGCTGTAGTCTCACTGGACACCAACGTGGCCTTCAACTGCATGGAATGACTATGCCTACTTCGTGTACTGCAGGTTTTCAGTTTCAGAACCAATTTAATATGCTGGATTAGGGTACTATACAACTCCCCTTAGGCAAAGACTAGAGTTAATAATTACATTTCTCCATCATTTTCCATACATAGAGGCACTTGTCTGGAATGACCTTTTTCCTCTATCCCATTAGCCCTGGAGATTGATCCCTCAGCTGATCTGATTCAAGCTGCCTCCCATATAAAACGTTTAACTATTCTCTTACCTGAGAAGAGCATCTCCCTATATATGCAGACTTTGATACACTTTAATATATTTAGAAGATCCCAGTTGGCCCCTTTACAATTTACTAGAGATCCTGTATGAATTTGGGAAGTGTTCATGCTTTAATGTCAATTGGGAGAGGATCCTCCTTCTTCACCTGGGCATAATAACAACTCAGATTTTATATCCCTCCTTTCAATTGAAGATTGGGCATAAATATAAGTTCTTAAGGGTTCCTATAAGTTCCTAATCTTCTTTCTTTTATTGATACACTACTGGCCAACATGAAACAGTGGATGGACTTAAATGTTAAAGCGGAGCTCTAGTTTCTTTGGCAATTTTTTTAAAAAGCCCCCCCGTTATTTTCTTTAGTTGTACAATCAAATTAGGATACTGTTACAAGTGTAATCATTCTTTTTACTTCTAAATCTGTCATTACTCACAGGATCCTGGCAAACAGGCAGTGGCCATTTATGACGTAGGCATCTGAAGCCCTCTCCTATTTGTTTCCGGAATTCGGTGCAGCTGGCTACCCAGTATGCACCTCCAGATCTTGTGCCTGCGCAGTAATGACACTGCGCGGCGCACTGTGTTGATTACAGGTTGCCATAGCAATGGCAGCATTGGTAAAAGTTCCCGCCCCCTTGTCATGGCAACCTCTTAATCAATTAATCCAGCGGTGTCCAAAACACAGCGTCTGTATTTCCTCCTTGCAGATCCTATTTCTCAAAAATGGTGCCTAACTCCTCCCGATTGCGTAACTTCCGGTCTCGAAATACCGTGAGATTTCACTATTAGGCTTCCTGAGGACTGCTGGGATAGGTTATGCTGATATCCCAGGAGACCTCAGGAATCGCCTAATGACGAAATCGCCTAGGTGGCCAGGACCGGAAGTGCTGCTTGTATACAGGAATAAAAGGTATTTAAAAAAAAAAGAAGGATATCCATTTATAACTATACTATGGGTGGGCTTTCTAATATCAGCAACTTGTAAAAATGGGTGGAACTCCGCTTTAATGCCTACATGGCTACAGAGACAGCTGTGGTCTCCTCCTGTGAGTCCTTAAAAAACTCTGTATTCTGTGGCCCCCTACCTCTCCCAACCAGTTACAACTATGATTTCCACCACCATCAAACTAATTACATATATGAATAAAACCTTTTTTAGTTAAGACTGGATCAGAACCCCCAATTGGCCACTGTGGGTAATTTCTCCTATCCAGAACTACTTAAGTCACCCACAGCATGTGTCTGATCCTCCCTGGGTTTTAAATCCCTAAAGCGTTTATTTACAAATGGTAGTATGGTACCTCTTTTATACCTCCACGAGGAGTTCAGAATACTTTTTTAACTTACCTACAACTCTCTCATGCCATCAGGGCACAGTTTGGGATAAACAGGTTAGTTCCCTCTCATACCTATGGTATTATACTGATCTGATGGATGACTGGCTGGAATTTGAAGACACCTAAAGTATATACCTTCACTCCTGTCACCCATAGATACTGTCATGGGCAGGGTTCAAGCTTGGAGACCAGTGCTATAGCAGTAGGGAGACTCTCATCAACCAGCAGGATAGGTATACAAGCAGATCACCCTGGTGAATGATACAGGCTAACCCGAGGTGTGGCATCTAAATACTAACCAATATTCATCAGAGCTCCTGATGGTTGAGATAGGTTTTGCTGAATGTTAGTACCAGGTTGCAGTCCTCAGAATCGCCCCACCAAGAGGTGAGCAAGCTGGGTTCCAGTAGCAGATATAGCAAGTAGGAATCAAGAAGAAGCATAGTCAGTAAACAAGCCAAAGGTTGGTAACGAGTTGTAGCACAGATATGGAAAGCAGCAGAAGTGACAAGAGCAAGATATTGGCTGGATAGAGCACAATAATCTGGCAAAGAGGAAATGGAAAGGAATGGCTTTTTTTTTATTATTATTATATAGGATTTATATAGTGCCAACAGTTTGCTCAGCGCTTTACACTATAAAGGGAGACAATGCAGCAACAATATAGTTCAATACAAGAGGGTTAGGATGGCCCTGCTCCTTAGAGCTTACAATCTAAGAGGGAGTGGCTGGTGGTACAAAAGGTAATAACTGTGGGGGATGAACTGATAGGAGGAATAGAAGATTCCATTATTAGCTGAAGACAGGATAGGCTTCCCTGAAGAGATAGGTTTTCGGAGATCACCTAAAAGTGGGCAGGGTAGGCGATAGTCTGATAGATTCGGGTAGAGAGTTCCAGAGGATGGGGGAGGCTCTGATGAAGTCCTGGAGACAAGCATGGGAAAAGGAGATAAGGGAGCTAGAGACCAGGAGGTCGTGGGAGGAGCAGAGAGGACGGTTTGGGTGATATTTGAAAACAAGATTATTGATGTAATTTGGGTCAGAGTTATAAATGGCTTTATATGTTATTGTTAATGTTTTGAATTTTATTCATTGGGCAATGGGAAGCCAGAGGAGGGATTGGCAGGGAGGGATGGCAGATATGGAACAGTTAGTAAGGTGGATGAGTCTGGCAGCAGCATTCATGATAGACTGAAGAGGGGATAGCCTGTGAATATGTAGGCCAATGAGGAGGAAGTTACAATAGTCAAGGCGAGAGATAACCAGGGAGTGAATAAGTTGCTTAGTAGTTTTAGAGATTAAGAACAGGAGTATCTTGGAGAAGATGCGGAGGAGAAGTCTACAAGATTTGGACAGTGATTAAATTTGGGGCTGAAAGGACAGATGGGAGTCTAGGATTACACCTAGTACCCTGGCATGATGGGAGGGACTGATGGTTGTATTATTGATCTTGATGGAGAAGTCGGGAGGGGGCATTGGCTGGAGGGAATAGTATGAGCTCAGTTTTAGAAAGATTGAGTTTGAGGAAGTGGAGTGACATCCATGCTGATATGTCACTTAGTAGGTTAGTAATGCAAGCCATTACTAACTTAAAGCCATGGGAGTTTATCAAGTGACCAATGGAGGAGGTGTAGATGGAGAAGAGAAGGCGCCCAAGGACAGAACCTTGAGGGACCCCTACAGAAAGAGGAAGTGGAGAAGAGGAGACCAAGTTATAGGTAACGCTGAAGAAGCGCTGCGATAGGTAGGAGGAGAACCAGGAGAGAGCAGAGTCTTGGAGGACAAAGAAGTGAAGTTTTTTGAGGAGGAGGGGATGGTCAACAGTATCAAAAACCACAGAGAGGTCAAATAGATTAGTGGTTTTAGCAGTTAGTAGATCATTAGTGAGTTTTAGTAGGGCAGTTTCAGTGGAGTGTAGTGAGCGAAAGCCAGACTGTAAAGGGTCAAGAAGGTTGTTTTCAGTGAGGTGTTTAGTGGTTTCTTAGGTTAGGAACGTGCGTATTTTGGCGATGTTGCAGAGGTGGAGTCTGCACGAGCTTGTTAAAGATTGGACTTGGGGCTGGAAGGATAGGTTGGAGTCCAGAATGACACCAAGTACTCTGGCCTGCGGGGCGGGTTTGATGGTGGCGTTGTTGGAAGTGATGGAGAAGTCAATGGAGGGTGGTGTCCGGGCTGGGGGGAAGACAAGAAACTCGGTTTTGGAGAGGTTCAGTTTAAGGAAGTGGAGCGACATCCAGTCTGATATGTCGCTCAGTAGGTGTGTGATTCGGGTGGAAACTGAGGTGGTGAGGTGGGGGGTTGAGAGATAGATTTGTGTGTCGTCGGCATATAGGTGGTAGTTGAAGCCATGAGAGTGTATGAGTTGGCCAAGGGAGGAGGTGTAGATGGAGAAGAGAAGAGGCCCGAGGACGGAGCCTTGAGGGACCCCAACAGAGAGGGGGAGTGAGGGGGAGGTGGTAGCATTATAGGTAACGCTGAAAGAGCTTCTGAAAAAACTTTAGTGAGCTCTTCAGTAGTAGCAAGGACAAAAAGGGAAAGTTTTGAGGGAGGTTTAAGATATGTTAAGTGGGATAGATGTCTGTGCAGTGGAAATGCCCCTACGAATTGCATCAATCGTGTTTTTGAAATGATTTGCAATCTCGTAAACAGTGAGTTACGGGTGGAGGTGGAGAAAGTAGAGAGTTAAATGTAGAGAAGAGACGACAAGGACTGGATGACAAGGTATTAATAAGAGTGACAAGGTAGGCTTGTTTGGCTGCATGGAGAGAGGAATTATATTTTAAGAAAGCAGATTTGTATAGGGTGAATGCTTGCTGGGATTTGGTTTTACAACACAATGGCTCCAGTGCACAACTATGTCTCTAAAGATTTTTGGTGTTGTTAGTCTGCCAAGGTTGTAATGGTCGGGGCCTGATACTTCATGTAGTTAGAGGAGCAAGTGAGTCTAGTGTGGATGAAAGCAAACTGTTGTAGACAGAACTGGCCAGGTCAGGGCAGGACAGGAGAGATTCTGTCATAGAATTGCAGAGTGGAAAAGAGAAGGGTTTAAGTTGAGAAAGTTTCTGCGGGTAATTGTTTGCTGCTTGGACGGATATGTGTTTGAAGATGAGGACACTGCGAAGGTGATGAGATTGTGATCAGAGAGAGGAAAGAGGGTGATTGTGAGGTTGTAGGGAGTGCAAAGATGGGAGAAAAGAAGGTCTAATGTATTCCCATCAGAATGAGTGGACGACTATGTTCATTGTGTTAAGGCAAAAGATGGCTTTAGGTTAAAGAGTTGGGATGTAGCTGGGTTGTTCACATTAGTGGAGATGTTCAAATCTCCAAGAAAGATAGTGGGTATTTCAGAGGAGAGAAAGTAGGGTAGCCAGGCCAGGTTTTAATAGGAAGTTCAAGGGTCAAGGTTCAAAACAAATAAGACACAAGGCAAGGTTGTCTTAAGGCACAGGTGTCAAACTGGCAGGGCCGCCAGATTGACACCCTTGTCTTAAGAGATCAGGCAGGGAGCTGTCCAGCATCTCAGGTGACTCGGCAAGAAGAGTTACTGCCAGACACTGAAGAGGTCTCAGGTTCAGATCTAAGACCTAACAGATACAATTATAGAAATTTAATTTATCCAACAAATATACTATACTTTGGTTGCTCTCGACAACCTGGATTTTAGACCTACCCCTCTATGCTTGAAGACATGTGGTGAGCGAGCAGGTTTCTTCCATTTCTTCCAGTCATGTGTTTACCTGGGTTTTAGTAAAAAAATACAGATTTCCTTTGGATGTCCTTAGCTCTTTCAAATATTTGTAACGATTTGCTTCCTGGGTGTCTTGGAGGACCTTCAAATAGACTCTCATGCTAAATGCTTCCTGTGAATTCTTTCTTTAACTAAGAGAACTATCTTCTTGGCATGGAAAAGACCCACCTCCCCCACTTTGGAAATAAAAGAAACAAATGGATCTGGTATTACCATATGATCAAAGGGGTCTTCCACAACAATTTGGGGCCCATAGCTTGCTTTTGTTTTCTCTGTTCCAGAATCACTTTAGAATGTTTATAACACTGTTGTTATAAAATGCATTTTAGGACAATTATGTTACTGAATCCCTGAGCATAAAACAATGTAACCCTCATTGCTCCTGATGCCAGTGATACCAAAAGGCAACAGCTATGAGGTTTTTATCTGTGGTGGGTGATGCACTGCTATCCCCACCCCTTCCCTGATAATAACTTTGGAAGTTGTCATTTGGCAAGGAGTACTGCTGGGAACGGAATTTTTGCTTCAGTGAGTAGGCAGGCAGTGGGTATTGTGATTGACAATGGATTGATGTGACTGACAATGGATTTAGGGAGCCATTTTTTGGTATTTTTATTTTTGTAGGACTTGTCAAGCAGAGGGTGTCTTTATTTCTAGGTTACATTTTTTTTTGTGAATGAGTAGGGGCACTTTGTACCCAACACTTATTCATGTAAGAGGGTAGAATCTGAGAGCCTTCTTATTTTAGAGGGTTCCAAATTCCAATAAGCCCACCACCTACAGACCCCTCATAATAACCGAGGCAGGATTGTGGGACAAGGCCCTTGTTTTCATCAATATAGGTCAAGATCCCCCCTGGAAGGATACCCTTCCATGTTGAGCTATGGTTCAGGGGGGGACATGCTCATCCTCCCCCCATCCTTTTCATGCATGCTCGAATTAAGCTTGAATTAGGTGGAAACCATGCAATTTCTTTTATTCATGGGGTTCCTCCTTGAATCCATATCAGAACTGAAGTGTCTGCTATTGAATTTGGGGTGACATCACCTATTTTTTTGTTTTTCACATGGGGGTCTCCTTTAAAATTCATACCATACCTAAAGGGCCTGGTATGAACTATGGGAACCTTGCATGGCAATTGGGGTCCTCATTAACATGTATATCAGATGCTCATCTAGGAAAAGGGTCTGGGATAGATGAAGGGAATCCATGGTCATGTAAGCAACGAAAAAAATTTGAGGGTTCACTCATAATAAAGCCCATCAGATTTGCACAAATTTTAGGGGGGACCCCAAACAAAAAAGCATAAAAGAACAGTGTCAGGTCCTCCTCAAATTACAACCAGATCCTTTGGGGGAAACCCGCACAAAAAAACAAAAAATAGAAGTGTGGGGATCCCCACAAAAATCCAGATCAGACCCTTATGTGAGCATGCACCATTTCTGGCCAGGAAAATGGAGGGATGATCTCCTTTCCTGAGCCATACCAGGACATCTGCACTCAACATGGGAGGGGTATCTTTCCATAGGGTGGGCACCCCTGGCAAAGCATTTTGTCCCCATATTGATGAAAACAAGGGCATTTTCCCCACAAGTCCTAGTGGTTGTGGGTGTATGTGGATGAGGGGCTTATCAGAATCCGGAAATCCCCCTCGTAACAATAAGGGTTATACAACACCCCTACCCATTCACAAAAAAATTAAACCAGAAAAAAACATATACACACAATGTTAAAGTCCTTTATGAATGCTTCATTTATACTTTTAATACATTATACAATATCATAATACACTTCGGTAACTTTCACTTTGATTGCAATCTTTTTTACAAAGTAGACAATTTTCCCTTTATTGTATGTATTGAAATTTATTTTAATAAAAATTTTTTTTTTTAAATCTGAACAATCCTTTTTTAATCAGTTGTAGAAGGGATGTGCTGCTGGAGGATTATATAAGGGGTTGCTGTTTAGAACTGTTTTCTTATTAATTGTTCTTACTTCCCAGTTGATCAGTTATGGCTGGATTTTCCCTGGAAAGGCGAGACTTAGGAAAGTAGATGTAGTCTATGCAATAATGGCATGGTCAGTGTGATCAGGTGACATTTGTGTCTATTTCATTTAATACTGTTTGGTCTATCAAATTTGTGAGATATGATTGAACAGCTCAGGCAGATGAGACAGAAAAGGAGTGATAGAAAAATAATTTTTAGGAAATGTATCACACAAAACATAATGGAGATGTTCCAAATGACCAGGTTGCATTTTTCAATTCATATCACCTATTCCAATTTTTCTCAAATTTTCTGGAAATATTGAAAGGTATTGCCAAATTTAATGGTAAAAAGACAGGATTTAAATTATGACGGACACCTGGCTTATTTTAAAGTTTTGGGATTTTGTTAATGCTGCCTTCAGTTTTAGGCATTCGTATGACTCAGAAAATCTGGAGACATAACGAAAAAGGCATGGCAATGTAAATTCTTATATATTAAAGCATTTTGAGTATTTATATATTAGAATAGATGGAGATGTGCACAATGAAAAAATGTGTTTAGTTTCGGAATAACGTAATAATTCTTTACATTAATCATTTAATTTCATTTTTTATAATAATGAAAAATGTTAATGCAAAATAAAATGAAACGGATACAAAAGAATGACTGGAACAAAACTAATTTTGGATTAATTAGTTACAGTCAGGTCCATAAATATTGGGACATCGACACAATTCTAACATTTTTGGCTCTATGCACCACCACAATGGATTTGAAATGAAACAAACAAGATGTGCTTTAACTGCAGACTGTCAGCTTTAATTTGAGGGTATTTACATCCAAGTCAGGTGAACGGTGTAGGAATTACAACAGTTTGCATATGTGCCTCCCACTTGTTAAGGGACCAAAAGTAATGGGACAGAATAATAATCATAAATCAAACTTTCACTTTTTAATACTTGGTTGCAAATCCTTTGCAGTCAATTACAGCCTGAAGTCTGGAACGCATAGACATCACCAGACGCTGGGTTTCATCCCTGTTGATGCTCTGCCAGGCCTCTACTGCAACTGTCTTCAGTTCATGCTTGTTCTTGGGGCATTTTCCCTTCAGTTTTGTCTTCAGCAAGTGAAATGCATGCTCAATCAGATTCAGGTCAGGTGATTGACTTGGCCATTGCATAATATTCCACTTCTTTCCCTTAAAAAACTCTTTGGTTGCTTTTGCAGTATGCTTTGGGCCATTGTCCATCTGCACTGTGAAGCGGCGTCCAATGAGTTCTGAAGCATTTGGCTGAATATGAGCAGATAATATTGCCCAAAACACTTCAGAATTCATCCTGCTGCTTTTGTCAGCAGTCACATCATCAATAAATACAAGAGAAGCAGTTCCATTGGCAGCCATACATGCCCACGCCATGACACTACCACCACCATGCTTCACTGATGAAGTGGTATGCTTAGGATCATGAGCAGTTCCTTTCCTTCTCCATACTCTTCTCTTCCCATCACTCTGGTACAAGTTGATCTTGGTCTCATCCGTCCATAGGATGTTGTTCCAGAACTGTGAAGGCTTTTTTAGATATCGTTTGGCAAACTGTAATCTGGCCTTTCTGTTTTTGAGGCTCACCAATGGTTTACATCTTGTGGTGAACCCTCTGTATTCACTCTGGTGAAGTCTTCTCTTGATTGTTGACTTTGACACACATACACTTACCTCCTGGAGAGTGTTCTTGATCTGGCCAACTGTTGTAAAGGGTGTTTTCTTCACCAGGGAAAGAATTCTTCGGTCATCCACCACAGTTGTTTTCCGTGGTCTTCCGGGTCTTTTGGTGTTGCTGAGCTCACCGGTGCGTTCCTTCTTTTTAAGAATGTTCCAAACAGTTGTTTTGGCCACGCCTAATGTTTTTGCTATCTCTCTGATGGGTTTGTTTTGTTTTTTCAGCCTAATGATGGCTTGCTTCACTGATAGTGACAGTTCTTTGGATCTCATCTTGAGAGTTGACAGCAACAGATTACAAATGCAAATAGCACACTTGAAATTAACTCTGGACCTTTTATCTGCTCATTGTAATTGGGATAATGAAGGAATAACACACACCTGGCCATGGAACAGCTGAGAAGCCAATTGTCCCATTACTTTTGGTCCCTTAACAAGTGGGAGGCACATATGCAAACTGTTGTAATTCCTACACCGTTCACCTAATTTGGATGTAAATACCCTCAAATTAAAGCTGACAGTCTGCAGTTAAAGCACATCTTGTTCGTTTCATTTCAAATCCATTGTGGTGGTGTATAGAGCCAAAAATGTTAGAATTGTGTCCCAATATTTATGGACCTGACTGTATGTCATTACATTATTTTGGATGCTTCAAACATTAAAGAAGAAGGAGCTTTTTGGCTGTACTTCTCCTGTGGATCACAGGAGTGCAGTTTGTTCTACACTCCTGTGACCCGTTTTCAGCTGAGAGCAGACTGAAGTCCGCTGTTGGCTGACATCCCTCAGCGAGTCCAGGCTGGAGAAAGATCTCGACTTCAAAGTCGGGATCCATCTCAGAGTCTGGTGCAGCAACTGGCTCAGCCTCTCAGAGAAACTCCCTCCCCCTCCACAGTCCAGTGTGACTGACAGTTCCGCTCTCTGCTCAGAGTGGAGAGGAGAACTCAGTGATCAGTGGTCATGCGATCGCTGAGTTCTCACAGGTGCAGCATCAGACCAATGCTGCATCCACCTAGGTAAGTTTAAATAGGGGGGAAAAAGCCCTACTTCTCTTTTAACAAACTATTGCATCATGTTATCCAAATGAAACAAATGAATATGAATAGATTTCATTGTTTCAATATAATTCATTTTGGATTTGTGGAAATTTATTACTATTGTGATTTGGAGATTCGTAAACATGACAGTAATGATAATTTCATCTGAATTTTGATTTGTAACGAAGAGATTTTCACGTCTCATGAGAGATGTACTTACATCTGTGTGGTATCACTGCCTGTTTATCTGTTCTGTTCATGTCTCTCCAGGTCCCAGTCGCAGATTTAAGAGAGTTGTAGAAACAATTCAGGCGCAGCTGCTGAGCACACATGACCAGCCTTCAGTTCAGGCCCTAGCAGGTATGTACAAGATTATCATTATATTCTAAAGATGTGCATTAACCAGAAAAGCAAGGCAATTATGTCCTTCATTGACTTCCATGTACTAATATAATGTTTCATTAAATATGTATGTACCGTTGCTATTACACATGCTCAATGCAGGTAGTATACAGCACGGCATATGATTTTTGAGCAGGGCAGTCTTTTGAGAATAATTGCACCCCAGAATTAGTCACCTATAGCAGAAACTAGCTATGCCTGCTTTGACATAAAGCAGAACTTAAATGAGAAGTATGGATTAAGCAAAAAAAATATACATATACTCACCTAGGTGGATGCAGCATCGATCCAAAGCTGCATCTGTCCCCACCAGCTCTAAGATTGAGAACTGAATGATCAAAGAGCACTGATCGCTCAGTTCTCAGTGTTCCATGAGCAGGGAGCTGGTGTCTGTCAGTCACCAACTCTCTGATCTGCCCCTCCAGCCCTCACTGGAGCTCTGGGCTTTAGAGGAGGTGGCCAGGTGCCAGTCTAGGCTTCTGGGTGAATCCTGACCATATAGCCAGGATCTTTTCAGAGTCTGGGCTGGCCCTGTGACATCACCCGACAGCGGGTTTCAGCCCACTGTCAGCTGAAAACGGGTCACAGGAGTGCAGCTATGCAGAAGAACTACACTCCTGTGTAGCCAAAAAAGCTTAAGCTATACTTCTCCTTTAACTATATCTGAGCACTACAAAGTGAAAGTTCTATTTAATTCATTTTCAAATTAAAAGCAAAGTTGTCCATCCATCCATGCCTCCTTAATTTATTTTGTTAAGAAATCACCTTGAAAAACACCATCTGCCCTTAGCTGAGCATACAGGCAGGAGGGTGTGCTTAGCTGAGAAAGCCCCTCCTCCCTTCCTCCAGTCAAAAGATAAATAAATGCCCATAAAGACTCCTGGGATGTATGACATCATTTGGCTTAGGCCAGAAACCAGGAAGTATCTGAAGAAATGCAAAAAAAAAAATTAACGCATGTAAATACACTGCTTAAAAAAATTAAAGGAACACTTTGAAAACACATCAGATCTCAATGGGGAAAAATATTATGCTGGATATCTATACTGATATGGACTGGGTAATGTGTTAGGAACGTAAGGATGCCCCATCGTTTGATAGAAATTAAAATTATCAACCTACAGAGGACTGAATTCAAAGACACCCTGAAAATCAAAGTGAAAAAATTATGCATTAGACTAGTCCATTTTGCTGAAATTTAATTTCAGAAACTCAAAATGGTAGTAGTTCGTATGGCCCCCACATGATTGTATGCATGCCTGACAACATCGGGGCATGCTTCTAATGAGACGACGGATAGTGTCCTGGGGTATTTCCTCCCAGATCTGGACCAGGGCATCACTGCACTCCTGGACAGTCTGAGGTGCAACCTGGCAGTGCTGGATGGACTAAAACATGATATCCCAGAGGTGTTCTATTGGATTTAAGTCTGGCAAGCATGGGGCCATTCAGTGGTATCAATTCCTTCATCCTCCAGGAACTGCCTACATATTCTCGCCACATGAAGCCAGGCATTGTCGTACAGCAGGAGGAACCTGGGACCCAGCGTAGGGTCTGACAATGGGTCCAAAGATTTCATCCCGATACCTAATGGCAGTCAGGGTGCCATTGTCTAGCCTGTAGAGGTCTGTGCATCCCTCCATAGATATGCCTTCCCAGACCATCACTGACCCTCCACCAACATAACATGCTCCATGGCGTCTCCAGACCCTTTCATGTCTGTCATATGTGCTCAGGGTGAACCTGCTCTCATCTGTGAAAAGCACAGGGCGCCAGTGGTGGACCTGCCATTTCTGGTGTTCAATGGCAAATGTCAATCGAGCTCTTTTGTGCCCGGCAGTGAGCACAGGGCCCACTAGAGGACTTCGGCCCTCAGGCAACCTTCATGAAATCTGTTTCTGATTGTTTGGTCAGAGACATTCACACCAATGGCCTACTGGAGGTCATTTTGTAGTGCTCATCCTGTTTCTCCTTGCACAAAGGAGCAGATACCGGTCCTGCTCTTTCTACAGCCCTGTCCAGCTCTCCTAGAGTAATTGCCTGTCTCCTGGAATCTCCCCAATGCTCTTGAGACTGTGCTGGGAGACACATCAAACCTTCTGGCAATGGCACGTATTGATGTGCCATCCTGGAGGATTTGGACTACCTGTGCAACCACTGTAGGGTCCAGGTATCGCCTCATGCTACCAGTAGTGACACTGGCCATAGCCAAATGCAAAACTAGTCAAAAGCAGTCAGAAAAGATGAGTAGGGAAAAAAATGTCAGTGGCCTCCACATGTAAAACCATTCCTGTTTTGGAGGTTGTCTCATTGCTGCCCATCTAGTGCACCTGTTGTTACTTTCATTAACAACAAAGCAGCTGAAACTGATTAACAACCCCCTCTGCTACTTAACTGACCAGATCAATATCCTAGGAGTTTAATTGCCTTGATGCTAAACTCTGATTAAAGAGTGTTCCTTTAATTTTTTTGAGCAGTGTATAATATACCTTCCTATCTATTTACTAATGCTAGCAGTATAAGAATTAAATATGGTAAATGGTAATGTTGATTGAAAGAGTAGAGTTCCACTTTAAAGCATTAATAAACCTAAAGCCAAAAATGTAATATATTGCATTTTACAAATTCCTAGATGGGGTTTATTTGTACCTGTTCATATGGAAAGTAAGTTTCTGAGAGTGCACCTGGGTGACGTGGTGTGTCAAGTTTGAAGTGGATGGAATACTTCAATGGCTTGGCTACAAATTCACTAAAACTATACTCCTTTTTTTGTGAAACTGATTTCATTTGGAGTACTATGGGGCTGGTCCTGTGGAATATAAATTATACATAATATAATATGCAAAATAGCGAGAACCTCTATTGTCCAAGGTAGACGGGAGGATCTGAAAATACAGTTGCTGAAATCTCCCCAAAGTTAGGAGAAGCTGATGGCAATTCAGCCTTCTTACATCCACCCAAATTTGAAATAACAGTTTTCACTGGACAGACCCATAAAGCTGATCTGTGGTATAAACACGTCTGTTACACTGTACTTTTGCAGCATTATAACAATAAACATTAACCTAAGTCCGAAGTACTTACCATTATCGAAGGAAATAATTTTCCAGGCTTCCTTCAGTGCCAGTTGCGTGACCAGTGCAGCAGCATCAGTCACATGATCTTGTTTGAAGAGAAGGCCAATGCTAGGGCATTGCTAGTTGTTAAATTGTTAGTTCTATACATCCATCCCCAATGCCCTTTTAGCAGGGGCCAACTTACCAATGCTGGAGCATACCATCCTTCATAAATTGTATTTTCACAACTTCATTTACCACCTGTTTGGAGTACAGTAGGTTAGACATGAGTTTGGACTATACATCTGCTTTAAAACTGAGTCATATGTCATTATTTCTGTTGTCAACCTGCATTCGGCTCTCTGTTTGACTGTTAGGTTGTAAGTTCCTTCTACAAGCGATAAGTGCAACTAATGATTTCATTTAGGAGCAAATATAACAGCAAGAACCCAGATGGAGTGTTCCCTGGATCACCTTCTCTTCTCGCCACCAGATGAGAAGAATGGACATCAAAGTCGACCGCCAGGCACTCCAACGCGAAGCTGCCAGAACTCACGGCGCTCCGAGCCTGACATGGCAGAGCACCATCGGCGGGGATCCTCCAAAGACAAGAAACTTTTGGCTTCCAACGGAACGCAAACACAGCCATGACCTTGGGGGAACACTTGGTGTCAGGACATACTGGCACAGATCTGATCGAACACTACAAATATGAACAAAATGATGCAAGAGAAGGCAGCGCCCTGATGTCTGAGAGAAAACTTCTATGGATACTCTTACATATAGGTACACAGACATATATCCTATCCCAGGTGTACACACATACACACACACTTTCACGTGTGCCAGAATATAGACTGTTACGCATACCCAAGTTGCGACAAATTGGTCATTGATACACAAACATGTACAACTGCACGAACATACAGAGCAATGAGCACATACACCGCAAAAGAGCAAGAGAGCAAGACGCAGGAGCTACTTGTTGGCATTACTGTGAAGATGTAAATATTTCCAAAAAATCAAAAATAAGAAAAAAAAAACGGGAAACAGCAAATGGAAATCAAGAAAATAAAACAGAAGGATACAAAATCTATGAAGAAACTGAAATTCTTCATTAATATGTTTATTTTTTTTTTTAAATATATTTATTTATTTATTTATTTGGAAACCGTTTGGGAGTGGGGCTATTTAATTTCACAATTAGTCTTTTTTATGGTTTTGTTTTTTTGTTTTTCTGGGGCAGCTGAAGACAAAAGACCTTATTTGAACATGCCCATGCTGCATACGTTTGAGCATAGGGTGCTCATATTTCTTGGTTCAGATAGTTCCATCCTTTTGTGAGGCTGCAACATAGACTTGCAACATGTATGCAATGGCAATATTTCACATTCAGGTTTTTAGATCAAGTGGAAGACAAAGTGATTTGTGGATAATGTGTGTATATATATATATATATATATATATATATATATATATATATGAAATGTGTGTTAGGAGAGTCTATTTCTATCACATACAAGCTCCTTGAATCTTCATATCAAAGGGCTCCTAGTGTAAATCACACTATATGTGCAAGCTGCATGTGTCACAGTAGAAAACAGTCCATGAGTTTGACTTCTTGTCACACCAGCAGTCCATGGTAAACACAAATGGGCCTCGTTTGTATGAAGTAGGAATATTCTGCCCTATAAAAGAAGAGACAGATTGAATAAAAAAAATCTGATTTGTTGCTATATTGGGCAACATATTACTTATTTAAGAAAATGAAATTAAGCCTAAAGATATTTTGCAATACAGAACTGGCTTCTTGTTATCTTCTAGCATTGTCCATGGGTCAATTTTTGTCAAACCAATAATATACCAATATACAGCACTGGCAGGAAACAATTAAAGCTCAATTGACATCTTTTACAAAATGTCACCCATTGTTCCACTAATACAGCCTGTCCCCCGCTACCAGCTTGCAGCTAAGAGGGACAGCTCTCTTTTTGAGAGAAATAAAATTGATGCAGTGGTTACCATGCCCCATATGGAATCACCAATAGCTCTGCAGTCAGCAGGAAGTGTGAGCTTTGCTGGTTGCAAATTGATTGGCATGAATTGGTAAAGGGTGTGATGGACTGCTGCAGCAAGAAGCTGCTCCCACAGAGAGAGCAAGAGCCCTAAGCTGTCAGCTAATGGTGGGAAGCAAGCTGCATTAGTGGCAGTGAGGTATTCTTACACTCATATCACAGGTAAGACATTGAAACCCTGTTAATTTGTGCACCATTAAATGACAGATGCAATTTTGTAAGAACTTCCATAGTGATTTTTGAAACCTGCTGCATCAGACAAAAAACTGTTTGGCAGATATTGTTTTTGTAAACTACATGGAGCTGAAATAATGAAAGTCAAAGGGAATCCATTGCTGGTGCTTTTCAGTCTTATATAGAACAGGCAAGCAGTAGGGCCAATACAAAAAGTCTTCTGATCTTTCTTACAGCAACAATCCGCCTCAGAGGTGTCTGGCTGCTCTCCCTCCTCCCTGTTCCATAAACATTAACACACATGTTCAGGCACCTTAAAACATGCATGTTTATTGCCAAGGTTGGGGAAAGGTTTCATTGAATTGTTCCTGCACATTTTAACATCATTGTTGGTCTGTAGCTATCTGTAATTATGAAAACACTGGCTTTCGACAAAATAATCCCTCCAATATTTTGTTCTAAAGCGGACCTATACTTAAATTTCAATTTAAAGCTACATTAGCAATTTTGTGGATAAGAATAAATAAAAAGTCATAGAAGGTTGACATAAATACATTCGATGGAGACAATTCTGCTGCAGGATCCTTGCAGTGTTGGTTTGGTTACCAAAGGCTGGACTATTGGCCATGTGATTTCTGTTAAAGGTAAGGATCAGACTTCAGATTAGCTGATCTTTTCCTGTAGCATAGATCTACGCCTTTGCTCATGTGTCCTAATAGAAGCCTAGGACAGCATTTTCGTGAGGGAAGGTAATATTTTCAGTCCCTCTGTGGTTTATCAATCCCAGCAAGACTGTTAGCTTTGGGTTAAGCATAGGTCCATTTTAACTTGGAAAACACCATCTCTTTACATCTATTATATCTGCAGTACACAGTCTGTAGTACAGTACATTTCTGGGGTACAAACAATTCCCAAAACGCAACAAAACTATTTCCAGCCCTCTTGAATCTTCAATTGTCACAGGGATGTCAGAAAGGCCAGGCATCTGTTAATGAGCCCTCTTGTTGGCTATTTCTCCACTCAGCTGCTACAACATGAATATTATTATTATGGCAATAAGGCACCTCCAAAGTAGGAATTCTAAAAATCCTATAGTGCCATAACTTTATAAGGTCACTGCAACAAGTCTGCTGTGATGCCATCCCAATTGTTCAGTATGTGACAGTTGTTTCATGTAAACGTCATTCATTTTGAACCATTGATAAATATATATATTTATAAAATATTTACGTATATTTCTATTATATCCAGTAGAACTGATGAAGAGGTAGTCAATGGTCAATTGTTATTATTTTGCTTCCAATAAGTTAAATATCTCATTTTCAGGGCATTATGACAAATACTCAAATAACTTTGCATAAAAAAACCTCTCAAAACCACATTCACATTTAAAATGGCCATATAATGTAAAATAATAATAATAAATATGTTTGTGGAACAGTGCAAGAAGCAGGAGTTAAATACAAAGCACAGTGCCCATTGCATCCAATCCTCTGTCATGATTTTAATAAAACAATTCTGATAGGTTGCAGTGAAATACTGCTCTTTGTTTCTCACACTGTTTGTTGAAAATGGGACTTATTCTGCATATTTTTTTATGTCATAGCTGAGCAGAAGTGGAAAAGAAGTACAAAAAGTCATGCTCCCATGATGCAAGAGGAGTGTTCCCTGTTTTGGGCTAAAGGGGGGCTGGCATAGTTCTAAAAACATTTTAAAGGTATTAGGGCCTGTGCTACACCCCCTTGCAAGCAGTAAAAGTGTTAAATGGTTCCAATAAAGCTCATTTTAAGAAAAGAGATTAATACACACAAATATATGTGAACTGTATTGTTCGCCAGAGGCTTTGTAATTCTGTTGAGCCACTTTTATGATTCATAAATCCCTGCCAGACAGCAAAGCTAGGAGAGTTCCACCACTTTCTTTGTTAAAGTTCATACAAAGGTGTTGCTTCACCTGCAGATTGGGCGATAACGGAGCAGCTTGCCACTTATAAGCCATCAACTCTGCTCACTCTGTTCTCTCCTCCTGTCAGCACACGTGCATGCTGCAGAGATCGCTTAGCAGTTCTGCTGCTGCTGTACAAGACATGATGAGATGCTGCAATGCAGAGAGATACTTGCAATTGTGTTAGTTTTATGTAAAAGGAGAACACAGCTGCAATTAAATTGTGTTTTTTAGTAACCAACTGGAATTCAGCTTTTAGTGCTTTCAGCACCTCTACATTTTCATTTAGCCTGAAGTTCTTTTACATATTTAGACCATTCAAACACAGGAAGCTATACATAGAACTTCTTAAAATGGTCAAAAATCACAAAAAACACATTACTGCATTGTCCATTAAACACATGGCAAATCAGTCATTTGGAATGATATACCCTGTATATTTAGAGGCACACAATATGTATATGAAATGCTGGAGTTATGTCCAGCAGCCAGTAAGAACAGATGGGGAAGGGTGTGATTGACACACAAATCAGATGTTATTAACCTACCCCAAATACACTTGGGCCTGGCTGATATCTAGCTTACGTAGCTATCTGCTCTGCACTTGATTAGTAAATATATGAGCAGTACTTCATCAGTGAAAGAAAGATGTTATAGCACACATTTTCAGAAAAACAAAGAGTGCGCACAGGAAGCAATTTAGCCATACAAAGGGCACATTACAATACAATTGTGTCTGCCAATATCACCTACCTTGTGTCCATAGAGAAAGCAGCCCATCACTGGACAAGCGAATGTTTTCCAGCTACTGAGGATGAGCAACATGCAACTTCTCACCCATCTAAACAAATCCATTATTTATGAAGGTGGTATCACTGAAAAATATATTAACTGATCTACCACTCAACAGAAAATAAATGAAAGCTTTAATTTGTTATATTTATGATCAAATGCGTCTCTCAACTTATGCACATTCACATGCACATTTTAAAATAATGTTCTGCTAATTAGACTTCATCTTGAATGTGTTAGAGGAAGTTATCCTTAAAATAAACTCCAGTCAAAAGTGAAAATTAGGCCTTAGGATGCACACAGGGAGCATAGAACGTCTAATCAGTACTTTGGTTTTCCTTCTAGGCATTGTTGTAGCAGACGGTTTCACCAAACCTACGTTCTTTTGTTATTCAGGTGATCTGAAAACACCTGTTTGGGATGCAGTAGCGGAATTTCCAAACATACTTCAGGCTCCCTGGTGCCTCATATACAGCTTGATGTAAAAAAACAGTATTTATTGTGGCTACCAATCCCTTTCAAACTTGCCTTGGAAGTTGAAAAGTTTGAATGTGGTTGGTGATGCAGGAAACTGAAGGCCACAGAAGGCACAAGCACTGGCACCAGGAAGTATGCTCCCAGTCACTCTGAGGAACTATTTAATTCCTCACTGGAATGGATTACACAGAACTCCTGTGGAGTTTAAAGTGTTAGTTTACCTTTACTGGAAAAAATGTAAAGGTGAACTAACACCTTCTCCACCCCCAGTATCTGCCTCTGGGGTGGTCAAGCTGTCAGCACCCTTGCAGCTACTCCATCAGTCCAGGAATTTTAAATCCCTAGCTCTTCTCTCTCTTCTCCATCACCACAGCCAGTACGGATCAGATGGATTCTGATTAGTCAGAGCTGTCAATGGGATTTCAAATCCCCAGATCTCTAGAGTGGCTGTGAGGGTGCTGACAGCTCACCAACTGCAGAGGTAAGTACAGTAGGGGTTTGCATGGCAAGGGTGTCCAGTGTTAGTTCACCTTTCCATTATTTTGTGTACAGGTGAACTAACCCCTTTAAAGCAGATAAAATATGTAATGTTCTTACATAATGTTACGTAATGTTCTTTAGGAGGGAGCATACATTCCACATTAACAATTAGGCTACCAAATGTAGTGTGTGCTGTAACTTGCCTCCAGCATTGTACCTGTTTCTTCTTGCTGGAGGCTGCCATTTTGCTGAAGCCCAGAGCCCATGGGTCAGAGTAAATCTTTAGGCTGTCAGCAGATCGATCTCTACATTTTCGGCACAGTACCGGAAAAGACAGAGCAACTGAGCATGTGCAAAGCAGGGTGAGAAAGTGTATTACTGGATTTTGAACAATGTACACATTCATTTTTAATGTTTTACATAGTTATACCTGCAAAAGGGGCCAACCTCAAGTGATCTAGCAGGACTTAATTTTCACTAAACTAACTTGACTAAAGTTTCACTTTAAATACAGTTGCACTGCTTTGCTGATTGGTATCTTCTGTTGCCTGCAATTTCTCCTTAAGGCATGCAGTGCGAAAGAGTGCCACTGCAGCTCAGTAAACATTACTAGACAAGAATAGATAGTCGTTCATATATTTCCATCAGTGTTAAGCACACATTTAAGCTCATGGGTAAAGAATTTGAAATTAAAATTTGAAGACCGTTGACAGTCAGAGTGTACAAGTCAAAGATTTACTGAGTGTGCTTTAACTTAAATAGAAAGATAATTTGGGCAGAAGGCAAATGGCATTAATAAAACCTAATCTACACACTTTCAAATTGCCTTCCACAGTCATAAATTTTACAGATTCATCTGAACACTTATGAGCAGCCAGGCCCATCTGTTCTGAAAATGAACAGCTTACTTAGAGTGGAATAAAATCTTCTACACTGACTTCTCCTAGCTCTAATGATGTTCGATGGAGGCTTCCTGCTATCAGACATCACACATATTTATTGAAAATGAACATTTATTCATCTAGCCATCACTAATTTCTCTTGTTTTCAGAATAGAACATATATAAACTAAATACACTTGTACTTTTATTACATCTAAGATCTGGGTGATAGCATGAACAGTCCAAGTTTAGAGATCTGTATCTGCAAATGTTCCCGGTTTACTTGAACACTGAAGGTTATACATGTCCCAAGGTGCTGTAGGCCCCTTGATAGCTTCATTGCTAGTAATTTTACAACCCCAGAGCTATTATACTGACAGCAGTCAGTCAGGTTTCAGAGTGGTTTAGGTAGCACAGAGTTTTTCAGAGTTGGAAAAGAGTAGTCAATAAACCGCAAACAACAATAATTGCAAGCTCAGAATTGTTTTTATAGCAGCTACAATACATTTTGGAAACACTGATAAAAAACAATGTGATGCCAAAAAAAGAGATCGGTTTACTCAAATAATAGTCATTATTACTTTCCCCCCTTTGGCTGGCCTACTCTTGGAGCATCATAGCAAACATAGAGAAAATATAGGCTGTAGAATAAAAATACCTCATCACTGACAAAGTGTGGTTGGTCAGAGTGGGGACCTGAAATGTCTAACCCTATGATATAATGACATGAAAATGAGCTTCAAAACTCTTCTAATTTCCACATTACTTGAGTAACCCACAAAGTTGAAACAATGCACATACACAAAAGTTAAAGTAAATCAGTACTCACAGCATCCAATGTATGTTAACTAATAGTACAATGTGCATTATATGATACCAAATCATGTACTCATTGTTTGGTGCCTTGATTGTGACATTGGGGGATGTTCCTATATCAATACCAATTTTCAAAAGGACAGTATTTTATAGCATCTCCACTCCAAGAGCCTCTAGCAGCTCAAAAAGGACACAGTGTTCAAAAATGACAAATCTTATGGTACCTGCTATTCAACAGTAACTTGCAATCATTGTAAAAGTTTATTTTAAAGTGTAACTGCTTTCTGACAATGTTGTAACCAGGCAATTAAGTGAGAAGAAATACCTAAAGTAGACCTTAAATAGCAGTAAATACCTGACAGAAGTGCAGACATTTCTCCAAATGTATAAAAAAAATTGGCTGCAGTACATAATACCATCAAATTCTCAAAAAAAAGTAGTGTTTTTACACATTACACAATATGACTGCTGCATTTCATGTCACCATGAAGATTACAGTATGCTATGGTGATCACTGTCACTATTCTAATGATGTCACATTTGAAATGCTAGGATTAAATTAAAATGATGTTGGTGCCACAATGAAAATATCCTTTAGTGCCATAGTATGTGTAGACCTTAATGCCATCATCCTCATTTCCTACAATGCCACATGTCTCTATATTCAAACTGACTGTACCCGTCAAAATTACATTAAACACCTGACACATTGTCAAAATATTCCAGGTTGCAGGATGGACCACCTCTTCTATATCACAAGATAACCATGATCTCCAGTATATCTGATCTTCTATATCAGTAGAACAAATGCAGACCTGCCATGCAATTATTGAAAATAATACACTGAAAGCAGAACAGTTTATATACAAACTCCTTTTGTTACATCTTTATATGCTAGAGTCTTCTAAAGATAATACACTTCAAGAACCCCCATGACTTTTGATCAGTTGCCTCTACCAATATTTAGAACAAGCATAGCAGAGAGACTTATACCAAAGTTCAAATTTTTAGTAGGATTTAGAATTGTTTTCTTTTAAGTTTGGTTAATTTGGGTGCTGAATCTTTCGGCTTGTTCGTGTGACTTGGTAATCTGGATAGAGAAAAAGGAATGTTGAATTTGTGATTATACTATAATGTATATTTATTCTTAACATTCCATGAAAATTGCATTTATTTTGGTATTGTACACAGTTGGGGGTGGATGTGCAAAGTAATGGTCAGCCCTCAGTTATCTTTAGCGGTTACTGTAATGCATTATCCACCAAAGATTGGAGGTATTTTTTATTAGCTTTAGAAGGAAACTTCCCTTGGGAGCATAATGCAGACTTTGCAAAGAGTTAACTCTTAATGTGAGCTACAACGCATGCTGGCGTGCACATTCTCCATATTACATGTATGTAAATCCCCCCCATCACAGAACCAATCTGTCTTCCATCCCTAGACCATCCTCCCTGGCCCATCGAGCTCTGCTGATAATTGAGAATGTGATTTCTAAGGGAAGTCTAGCAGCTTTTCCCTATGGACATGCCCTTCATATTTATCACATTTTTCTTTTTAATGCTTTACTGTTATTTTTCTGTTTTGTGATCAGTTACTGGCTCCACCCCTTGGATTTTATCAACTAATTTCTGTTTTATTTTTATCCTGTATTTTCTTTCAGCTCTGTTTTAAACTATGCTCTAAAACCAATTACAAATGGTAAAATGAAGAACAAAACTGGTTTCCTGGTACTTTGTTGCTAATAAATACAAGAGATGGTATGACATGGAAGCAAAACCATTATCTGTTAGATATATTGTGGTGCAATGACTCTGATCAAAGGGTGTAAAGTAAATTTCTAGTGAATGAAATGTGTACATGGCCATTGCTGACTTCATTTTGAAAATGCAAATTGCATTTTTTCAATTTAATCTGAGTCACTGATTCACAGCAAACAAGTGATGTTGAAACTCCTAATCTGGGTCAGTGATTTAAAAAGTACGGACGGTGCATATGACAGCCAGACAACTAACATGTTCTGCAGAAGTCAAGAATGGCAGCATGCATACAGTTGTGTTCAAAAGTTTGCATACCCTTGGAGAATTGGTACAGTATGTACCATTTTTAAAGAAAACATGACTGAGCAGGCAAAACACATTTCTTTCATTTCTTATGGGATTCATATTCAACTGTAGGTCAAAACAGAATGGCACAATCATAAAACAAAAGATGGCTTTAAATGAAATGACCCCTGTTAAAAAGTCTAAGTCAATATCTTTAGTTCTTAATATTGGGTATTGCCCTCTTTAGCATCGCAATGTGTAGTTTTTTGTAATACAGGGTGCAGCAACATAACTTCCTTTTTTCAAAACGCAATAAAACCCATTTTATGAATCAGAATTGTTTTTATTGTCTTTAATAATGTAGGTACATATCTAAAGTTCTGTTTTACACAGTTTTGAAAATCATATCAGGTAGGTGTCGCCCCCCATTGTCCATACACTGAATAAGTGAATTCAGACCGGTATGTGAACATGTTGGAGGAATTTGTTTTTCCACGACTTGATGAATTGGACTTAGGGGACATTTGGTTCCAACAGGACAGAGCAACGGCTCACACTTCAAGAGCATCAATGGCTGTTTTAAGGGAACACTTCCCGGAGCGCCTCATCTCAATAAGGGGCGATTTGGAGTGGCCAGCCCTCTCCCCCGATTTGGCCCCTTGCGACTTTTTGTTGTGGGGTTTTTTTAAATCCCGTGTTTACGTAAACCGTCCAAGGACCCTACAAGACCTGAAGGCCAACATCCGCGCAGAAATTGCCAACATACCCGCTGCTATGCTGTTAAGGGTCATGAAAAACGCCAGAAATTGGCTTATTCAGTGTATGGACAATGGGGGGCGTCACCTACCTGATATGATTTTCAAAACTGTGTAAAACAGAAATTTAGATATGTACCTACATTATTAAAGACAATAAAAACAATTCTGATTCATAAAATGGGTTTTATTGCATTTTGAAAAAAGGAAGTTATGTTGCTGCACCCTGTATTTGTCTATGAGACCCCAAATTCTTGCAGTTGGTATAGCTGCCAATTAGTCTTGGCAAAATGACTCCAGGTCATGCAAAGTCTTTGGTCATCTTGCATGAGATCTCCCCAGAGTGGATAAATGATATTAAAGTCAGGAGACTGTGATGGCCACTCCAGAACCTTCACCTTTTTCTGCTTTAACCTCCCTGGCGGTATTCCCGAGTGTAGCTCGGGGTAACGTTTCAGCACCACAAGCGGTAACCCCGAGCTACACTCGGGAATACCATGCGGTGCTGCTCCGCGATCCCTTGATCACTTACCTTGCCCTGCACTCCCTCGATGTCCCTCCTGCAGTGTCCCTGGCAATGTAATCTGGTGGATGTCGGCATCTGTCTTCTGGGCTCCGTCCCCTGCGAGCATCGGGAAGTACGAGGGATGGAACGGCGGGAAATTTGAAAATGACAAAAAGTGACATTCACTAAAATCACATAGTAAAACATTACTGTATTAAACCATTTCACATACATTTTGTCCCTAGTGCTTTGTCCTGTGCCCTGCCTGCATTTTTACTGTTCTTATTGCCTGGAAACCGAGAAATGTGCATGGCGTCCAAAAAGCGTCCCTTTTAGGTCAAAATCGGTTTTAGCCCAGCTAGAGAACAGCGCTAGTAAATCAGAACCACTTGCAGAATTGAGTGATAATGATTCGTGGGTAAATTCGTCATCAGACACTGAAAACAATTTTGCGACTTTGCTCAGTGATGTACGAACTTGGAACTATATTTCAAATTTCAGTGTTTTTGGTTTGATTATATTATTCAATTAAATTTATTATTATTATATTATTATTTTTTATGATTATTTATTAAATTAGAATTTATGATTTCGTGTTTCAAGTTTTATCCTACCCGGGATGTTTACTAGACTCTTGTTCGGACAGATTTCAGTGAGTTATTGCTAAGAATTACAGGCCTACAATATAAAACGCCAAATTTCCATGCAAAATAATGGTACCGCTTTCAGCACCAAAAATCTGAAATAATCATACCGCTAGGGAGGTTAACCACTGGAGGGTCAACTTGGCCTTGTGCCTAGGGTCACTATCATGCTGGAATGTTTCATGGGCAGCTTTCATGCAGAAGAATGCAAATTGTCTGCCAGTATTTTCTGATGACATGCTGCATTCATCTTGCCATCAATATTAATAGGATTCCCTGTGCCTTTAGAGCTCACCCCCAAAACATATTTTCTGTGGCACTGGCTCAGTAAAGGCAACTCAACTTTGCAGCTCATTTTTGTTCAATTATAGTTGTATTATGCTCCTTGAAACATCCACACCATCTTTTTCCTGAGTAGCCTGTATTTCTCCTGAGTTTACCTGTGGGTTTTTCTTTATATCCTGAACAATTCTTCTGGCAGTTTTAGCTGCAATGTTTCTTGATATACCTGACCTTGACTTGGTATTACGAGATTCCTGAATCCCTGAGTAAGTGGTTGAACAGTACTGACTGGATTATTCAAGGCTTTGGATATCTTCTTATATCCTTTTACATCTTTATCATTACCTTGTTATACAGGTCTTTTGACAGTTTTCTGCTCCCTGTGGCTCAATATCTAGCCTGCTCAGCGCATCCCCGTGAGAGCTAACAAACTCATTGACTATTTATACACCAACACTAATTGCAATTTAAAAAGCCACTTTCAGGGTAAATTTAACTTTTAATTGCCATTTTAAACTGTGTGTGTCACCTTGTCTGTCTGTACCAAAGCCAAACAACTATATAATAATAAATGGCTTCATATGATCACTATCCTTAAACAAAAGACAGTTTTTTGGCATGATCAGTCATATTTCCAAAATTAGTGCCAAAATCTCATGATTTCTGCCAGGGTATGCAAACTTTTGATTACAACTGTATACAATTCTAGATACTATAAATTTTGGTGAATGTAATGACTTGAGTTAGCAGGCCTTAATCCACTTATACTGATGGTACCACCTCATCAGGTGATCAGTGTCAACCTGTTTACGGCACTAACAAGAGTCGTGTATATGTATATGCCTATGCCTCATATATCTGTGTTTTCCTATGCACACACATACCTAAAGAGGACAAAACATAGATCTAATTCACAAAGTAATAATGACTACCTTACTGTGGATTTAAAGAACTATAAAAGTGTATTGGTGAAGGGGTTTGGGTCCTGACAGTCTACATCTAGAAAATTCAGATATCAGTAAGATTACACCGCTAACTGACTTCGGCCTGATTTACTAAAGTGTGAACTGGGGCAAATTGAAATGAACCTGGGCCTAGCATTCACGGTACAGTGAATCTGGCTTCCTCCTATTAGCATTTTAAAAATTGATCAGGTTTCTATTTAGCAAAGTTTACTTCACACAACCTCACATTCAGACACAGATTTACAATTGGGCACAGTAGGCTGGTGCCTATGAGTGGCAGAGTTTCCCTGCACAGTCACTCATTAGACATTTTTCCTATCATTTGCAAAAAAAAGTAATCTCATATTTACTTAGTCACAATATTCTAAAATAGATCATGACCAAGACAACAAGAACATATTTATTATAAAAGAGTTTACTCTAGCAAAGAGTCAATGCTTGGAAAGTTTGAGGGCCTACAGGCTGCAGTGAATGAAATCTGGCCCTGCTCACATTACCTGGCTCCATCATCACACTGTAGTAAATCAGATCTTGGTGTCAATCCTACAACTGTACATCTCATGCTCTAAATGCATATACAATCCAACGCCACAGAGTTGTTCAGACCAGGATTTTCAAGTGATGGATTTCGGCTCTTGACTTTTTAATGGAGCCCTCCTTATAAATGTTGTTACAAGAGTCCACAGAACAAGCACTGAAATATGAAAATTATATTATAATGATTTGTAATGACAAATGTATGTACTGTAAGTCGAAAGATATTCCTGCTCCGATTCTGGAAGCTTGTTCTGCATTTAAAAAGTGAAGATTTGACATCTAGAAATGTTACTTTTATCCAAACATTACCGTGAAAGATTTACCAATTGTGTTGATTCATCTAAAAAAGAGAAAATCGCTTTCTGTGCCTAGGTACTTCTATGGCTTGAGTCTAAAGGCTGTGTATCTACTGTGCGAGATCCAACACACAGCTGTCTCTAATTCATAGTTTTACAAGATTTGAAGTGAAATTTGAAGATGCCACTACTGTTCTGTTCACTATTTTCCTTGCTGGAAAGGAAGCTTTACCTAAGAATCTGCTGTGCAAGAATCTTCTCACTTCCTGCTGTTTATTTAAATATATTCACAAACCAGTTGTCAGATCACCAGTGACATGATGAAGAAAAGCCCCGCTTCTCTACCTAGAAGGCTGCCACAAAGAGATACATTGTGGAACAACACATAGTAAGTAATACTGGAAGAACATTATCTGTCAGGAGACCACAAGCAATGCTGGTGACTACTTTCACAGTTCAGCTTTGCAGCTTTCACAGTTCAGGTTTTCTTTAGGATGTATGCATGTTGGTGGCTTGATTTAAAGAGCAGCTATTTATAGTACTTTATAATAAGCTGTTTATGGTACTTTAAACTATTTTATATCTTACTTTATAGTTGTTACAAAATATTTCCTTTACAAATAAACATTAATTACAAATTATAAAAAAAAAACCTTGAATGTCACATGCTGGCTGGAAATGTAAATATAAACTATGCAATATTTTGTATTTGTCTAACTAAAAAAGAATAATTTTTTTTAGTTCTGAAATAAAAAGAGAAAATAAATGTACAACACACAACATATTCCCTTTAATGGAGCTAAGAGGAATGTTCAGTAACCTATAAATAAATAGAATTCATGAGAAGCTACAGTTAATAAAATCTTATTTGACATTCACTACTATATTAGAGTGTATGTACAGCCAAAACATTTTGTTTTGCCTTTATATACACATAATGCTTTAGGAGTGTACAACAGTTTGTGCCATTACCCTCAGCAAAACAAGCAAAATCACACATGATTCACCCTAAATCCAACGTGGGAACCTGCCTGAGATACAGAGATATCAACTTCTGGTTTTAAGGTGATAAAGAAAGGCATATATTGTTTTATTGGTTATGACTTAATATTGACAGTAAAATGTTTCCTGTTATATGTTTATATTTGGACATCTTTTTACACTATATATCCATGCAAATGAAAACTATGGGACTTACATGTAAGAAAAACCCAACTGAATGCCAAAATGTAAAAATTCCCAAATTACTCTGCACATTTGCATCACATGCTGGAATGTTAGGACAAATGTTCAGTTTCCTCTTCTCTGAGCCACATTATATCTAATGTATGTCTCTGAAGAGTACTCCTCCCGGCATTAATCTAAATAAATGTTCCATAACCTTATTTTGCAAAAATGCAAGTCATCTTGTTTCCTAGAGTTCATGGTATATATAAAACTCAAATTAAAGTGTATCTACAACCAAAACATGATTTTTTACTTTAAATCAAATGAAAAATGTAGCGCAGCAATATAACCTTAAATGGTGCTCATAATACAAACGTGCATAAATGAAAACAAAAAATAGCACATATTTGTTGTCACATACACACTTTTTGTTTTCATTTATGCACGTTTGTATTATGAGCACCATTTAAGGTTATATTGCTGCGCTGCATTTTTCATTTGATTTATGGTTTACAGGTGGGAACACATTATATGCTAGCCGCACAATTTGTTTTGTAGAAAGTTTATTGCGCCGAGGCGTTTCTATACACAATTATTTTTTACTTCATTTTCTTGGAGTACATTACAGAACACGATTTCTTAAGCATAGATGACTGGGTTATGCAGCTACTTAAAGTTGACTGGACAATGACAAAAAAAGTTATAAGGACAGCCCTAGAATAAACCCGTCCAACTACCAGCAAGTCTCACTTAAGTTACAAGCGCAGAGCAGAGGGATCTATGGTCTTTAACTTACTCCAATAAAAATGTATTTTCTTACTCATACATTACAGGACACAGGCTCTGAATCTGGGATGTCCAAAATCAATGTATCTGAGTGTCCATTGCCAGTTTTCAGGCAAAACAAGCAAGCGAACAGCTCACAAACTCAGAGAGCAGCCAGAAGTACCTTATGCCTGAAACTGGCATCAGAAAAGACCCGAACATCTACATGGCAAAACTTAACAATCAAGTGAACAGAAGAACAGCGTTGAAAATCTGGGAAAGAAATGGCTAATGGTAAAAAAGCACATGAAGCACAGTGTGTCTTAGCAGGAAAGAGAAGAACTATTATGCGTCAGTCTGTAGACTTGGAGGATGACTTTTCTAATCCACCTTGCACTGGTGAAATGAGGTAAGATGGAGAACTTCAGGAATGACAAACAATGAACCCAATTGTGTGAAAGAAGCAGCCAGTATGGGGTAAACTCTCAAAGGTTCTTACCACATCCAGACAGTGGAGAGAAATATTTTTGAAGTACAACATAAGGAGGGAAGTACAATGTCCCGGTAAAGGTGGAAGGGGGAAACCACCTTGTTATGGAAGGAGGCTTTAGGTGACACTAGGAAGGGTTTCTTACAGAATGACATAGCTATCTTGAGACATGTCTCTCAGAGGTGGCAGCCACAAAGCCAGTGGTCAAGAAGCCCGATGGTGGACTGGCTGCTGTGACAGATTTGGCCAATCTGATAGGGGCCTGTGGAGGAGGAGGAGTTTGATCATGTGCTACTACCATGTCCTCCTGGACCAATTTAGTGTGATGAGGATCACTGCACACTGTGAAGCAGGTGAGTTAGTCATTTTAGTGGGGACTATTCATAGATCAAATTGAACTTATTCTATTGAGTCACCAGAGCTTCCACTGCAAAGACCTTACAATATTTGGTCCCGGCATCAAACCTGTCTAGCTTGTTGTTGAACCTGGATGCCAGAAGATCTATGTGTGGCATCCGCAACCTGTGACCGAGGTCTTGAAAAGTCTCTGGGTGAAAAGACCATTCCCCTGAAACCAGAGTAACAACTGAGAAAGTTTGCCTAGCAATTTTCCATGTCTGTAATGTGCACTGCAGACAAGGCAGAGACATGGAGTTCCACCCTTGTTGCTTTTAGTTCCGTGTTGATGGTTGATGTAATCAACAGCCATGACATTGTCCAACTGAATTGTGGTCGACATTGTAGACAAGTGGTCCAGTGTTTTAGGAACAACCAATTCTCCTGAGTTTTAGGCTGTTGACCAGGAGCCGGATCTCCATCAGCTACCAAATCCCCTGTATCAAGGTCTCCAGAACTCCACTCCAGCCTGACAG
Organism: Staurois parvus; assembly: GCF_062004578.1. NCBI lineage: Eukaryota > Metazoa > Chordata > Amphibia > Anura > Ranidae > Staurois > Staurois parvus. Next base: position 11,509,859 of record NW_028318344.1, on the reverse strand, counting down.
GCTGGCAACCATTGTGAGCACCTTCCAAGGTATGAGGAGAAATTACTTCCTTGATTACAGTTCCAGACTGGAAATCCACCATGACAGGGCAAATATGGATCTGCTGGTCAGGTGAATGCGGTGATCTAGAGAATGAATCTGCTTGTCCTAAAATACTGGGTTGCAATGGTCTGGAATGAAAGTGGGAGAATTATACTTCCTTGAAGGAGGCCACGATCAGGCCCCAGACCTCCATGCAAAAGTGAATGGTTGTCATTCCTTGGACCAAAGGCTAGGAGCTTGTTCAGAGGGAAGAAAACCTTGAACTGCTTCCTGCCTACGGTCAGACCCAGATATGCCAATCACTGGATCAGTTCGAGTGATGACTTCTGGAGATTTGGGATCCATCTGACACTGACTTTCAAGGCCTGGACTGACTGTGCCTTCAGGTGGAACTTGTCCAGGTATCCTACAATAAACATACTCTGAGAGCATAGAAGATTTAGGACAGGAAGTATCACCTTGATGAAGACCTGAGGTGCTGTGTACAAATAGCGCTGATGTGGAGGAAAAATTGGGATGTGCAAATAGGCATTCTTGACGTCCACAGAGGCCAGCAAATACCCATGCTAAAGGGAAGCAATAATTTACCTGACAAATTCCATATGGAATTTTGGACCCGAAATAATTTGTTGACAAATTTCAAATCCAGAATGGGAAAAATGCCTCCCTTTGTTTTCGAGACACTGAACAGGTTGGGGTAGAACCATTGAAACCTCCTGTTCTGAAACTACAAGAGAAGCTGCTAGGGAGCAGCATGAAGATCCTCTGTCTTTTGTGGGAAAGATGGAAAGTTTGCTATCATAAAACAAAGTAAAGTAAGGACTGGAACTATATCTTGAAGCCCCTAGAGACTACAATCTAGACCTGGGCATCCAAAATATCCTGTGCCCCGATGGCCAAGAATGCCAACAGGTTTCCCCCCACTCTGACAAGTGGATGCATCCTCTCATTGCAAGGAAGTCTTGTTCTTGGAATTAACAGGCTTAGATATCCAAGGATGCTTGAGAGGAAAAAGGAGCTTTTTTTGACTGACAGATTAACTGTAGAGGTTTTTGTGTGACTCTTTGCTCCATTATTTCTTTGATGTTAAAATAGGTGTTGTGCCTCAAAAAGCATGTGACGGATGAAAGGGAAGCTCCTCAGACCAACACTGCAGCTAAAGGATCCTTTGCATAAGCACCAAAAGAAGACTCAACCTGGAAATTCTGGAATCCTGGAAATCAAATTTTTGATAGCCTGTCCAATCCGTAACATAAGGCAATGGCAAAAGGTCCAACTGATGAATTACAGATGGATCTGCAAGAATAGACCCACAGTCTTGGGCCATGCCCATGGACCAAAACAGCCAAGGTCTAACAGACAAAAATGGTGACAATGACAGGTTACATAGCAGAACCAGCCAAAGAAATCGTGGCCTTAAGGAGGACTTCTAATTACTTATCCACAGGGTCTAAAAGGTTATCCTCAACAGGGACTGTAGGGGTTTTGTTAAGATAGGCATTGGCTGGGTCCATAGCAAGGAGCATTCAGGTTGTCAGGAACCCGTTCTTAATAGGAAATTGTGGAGAGGTGCTTGTGATTTGGAGAGGGAAGAGGATTTTCTCCAGATGTAGCCAGTCACCATACAAAACAGTCTGCAAGCGTGAGCCAAGGCTTTTTGTAATATCTAATATGGCCCACACTGTGATAAAGGAGGCTGCTAGCAGAAAGGTTTATATACAAAAACCCTATGGAGTCATAAAGATATTCATCAACAGCTCTACACAATCAGAGTAAAACAATTAATCAAAAAGTGCAATGATTAGTCACATATGTATGTAACCTGTAAAAAGGAATCTTTGAATTTAAAGGAGAACTTCACTTTAAAAAAAAAAAAAATGCCTATTTTTTGCAGGTAAAAAATGTGCATTTACTTTTTTTTTTTCCAAGCCTGGAAAGCATTACACCAGCGATCAGCAAATCGCTGCTGCCATGCAGGACTCCTGAAAACCTTCAGTGTATATGCTTGCCCGTACAGCAAGCAGATACAGTCTGACAGGAAGACTCAATAAACTACCACAGCATTCAACAGCACTGTGGTAGTTCATTGAGATCTTCAAGCCGACAGCCTTTGTGGCTGTCGGGACTTGTAGCTCATTCATTCGCAGAACTTTGTGAATGAATGATGGAGCCATGTGGGAAGAGGCACGCATGGCAGTGCTGTTTTTAAAAACTGACAGCTAGTACGAGAAACTTCTCCCAGTACTGCTGTTACATGGAGGGGGTGATCGGGCAGCGGCTGCAGTAGTGGGAACATGTAACATGTTCCACTCTTAAAATGGATGGAACATGTAACATGTTACCAAAAGTGAACTTATATTTTAACTACCTGAGTACCAGCCAATAATACCCCTTCAACCTGGGCCATTCTCAGCATCCAGCACTGTGATACTTTAACAGTTACTTGGTCATTCAAAACTATAACCAAATGAATTTTATTTAATACCAGATAGCGCTTTCTATTGCTGCTATTTAGAAAACACTGGGCTTTTGATTTTTTCACTGTTCCAATAGGGGTGTGGTACCTGTAAAACCTTCACACAAGGACAGGTAAGACCTAGTATCTCTCCAGCTCCCATCAATCTCCAATCTGATACTTTGTAGTTTTTACTATATAGTGGAGAAAAGATTAAAAATAAAAAAAAACATTTTCTCCTTCTTTCTGTTTAAATAAAAATGCTAGGACAGTACAAACACAATTAAAATTACCTCTTTTTGGAACATAAACACCCCAAGGTGATTTGTTTTTTGCCACAATTTTTTGAAAATAACTAAAGATGCTGGTATTAGGGTGATTAAAACATTGTAAACACTACACTGTTTACACCTGTGATTGCTGTGATTGGTCTCTTTATGACCACAGTGATCCCAAGGTGCAGCTGCTCAGATGAGCTTTGTACGCTGTGTCTGTGAACTTAGCTGTTAAAGTTAACCAGGCTGCTCCAGGGCAAGACAGCATAATACTGCATAAGTAAGGACAGAAATAGAATCCTTCAGCTTGAGAGAGATATCAGCAGATTTGATCTCTTTCTGAGCAAAGTCCTCAAGAATCAGATGAGGAGCCCTCCACCTCTTCAGGAAGCCACAAGTGGGAAATCAGAGATGAAATCTGGCGACGAGGCAGAGGAAGCTCACTTGCATCTCCTGCATTCTGAGTTTTTTAACAGGGCAGACAACCCCTCATAAAATCAGACACAGAAGCTGAGAATTCCTATTTGAAAAGACAGAAGGAAGGGGGAGTCCCAGATGGAGCTACGGAATCATCTGTGGAGGGTAGTGACTTGGGGGACGGGATGAGATCTATTAGCATCAAGACAAATGGGGGAGATGCTGCAAACCCCTTCAAAGCCGTAAGCTGAGTGTGAGGCGGTGATGCCCTCTGACCCAATCTGCCTTTGAAATGAAGAAAAAAACACCCCACAGAGGTACTCATGAATTGCACTGTACAAGAAGAGGAAATGCCACTGTGGGCAGAGTGAGCCCAGAACATCCAAGGATCACTGTGTGATATAGCCAGAAGGAAGCAAGCAGTGGATCAAATGTGTGTTCAGAATTCTGTATATGGTGGTTTTCTATTTATTTAATTTTTCTATTAGTTGAACCAGATGGACTTTTATTTTCAACCCAACTAACTATGTAACTATGTAAATATGACTGCATGCCCAAGAGACTGAAAGTCCTGGTGGGACTGAGGCTGTGCAGGGGCAGAATCAACAACAGACTTGCAGGGGAGCAACAGAAGTAATTGTGGCAAATTAAAAAGAACAGCCAAAAATGACAAAGCCCAGGGCCACATGTGAACATTGGGAACAATATTTCTGAGCAATGACTGTAACCCACGCAGAATCCTGAAGCAATATTACAGGTCAGCCCTGCATATTCTTCCTGACAGGGTCTGTGTACAGTCTCCCAAGGAGCAGACAAGGAGTGAACTGACCCGAAAATCTGCAAATGAAAGGCACAATGGCTATGAACAGCTATAGACTTGATAGAAAAGTAACTGTGCACAATTTTAGCAAAGAAGAAATAAAAAAACAAAGAAAATTATTTGCTTCTGTCAAAATAGATAGAGAAGATGTTAGTGCACCCAAAGACATTAGTGGCTTGCTGGCAATGGAAGCGTTATGCTGGGGCAAAATCACCGAAGGTAGCCACATAACCCAATTGTCTTAAAGTAAGAACCTGGTCCTAGAATATACAATTAAGAAAAACTGTATTTATTAGGTTACGCTCTATTGCCATCAGTGGCTCCTAGAGAGACTCCTTCACTTCCTGTCTGGTAAATGGCTGTTCCTAGGGCAGGAGCTGAGAGGAAAGAAACACAGACAGGAGTCAAAATGTTTTTTTTAGGTTCAGTAGAGGGGTGCTTGAACCTCTGTCAGCTTTTTTTACTGTTGTCTGTTCTACTGTTGCAGCTTTTCCCTCACTTGCTGTCTGGTAAAAGGTTGAACAGAAATTGAGGGGAAATCTCTCTAAGCTCTCGATACTTATAACAGTGGACAGGGGTTCAAACCTTTACCCATACTATCCAAAACTTTAAAAAAAGTTTTGGGTATAGATAGACTTTTAGGCTTAGTTCACACCAGGACCAGGGGACTGGGAGTGCGTTGGGCAACCTTGCCCTGCATAGTCCCAACTTAAAATAAGGCAAAAGCCTCATTATCTATGAGGCCAAAAACTGTACATAGAGTACATAGCACAAGAAAGAAAAAGAAAAAAAAATCCCCTGTCACAGAGCATATCTAAGTATAAACAAAACAATGAAAAAATAGAAAGCATTATAACAGCCAGTGAACATCCAATATTACATATGGGCCCCGCTTCTAATAAACTAAACAATACATGTCTAAAGAGGCCTTTATCCTAACTCAATGCTGGACGCATATGGGCTAACCAAGGTGGCCATATTAAATCAAACTTCTTTAATACATTTCGGAGAAAAAAGGTGTGTCTCTCATAAGAAATTCACTTTTTAAGGTCAAATATGTAATCAGATATGGTCAGAGCGTGCGGGGAAGTCCACTTAAGAGTGACTTGCCTTCAAGCCCCAAACAACACACATATCACAATAATCTGCTTTGGTGGCTTAAGCAATGAAAAATCAACATAGCCCAATAAACATGTTTGAAGATCCACTGAAAGATGCACATCCAAAATCCCATTAGGTGTGCCCACAACCTCCACCCAATACCTCTGTAGTTTTGGGCAACACCATAATAGGTGTATCAGGGACCCCGAATTACCGCATCTAGGGCAGGCCGAGTCGGCTCTTAGGTCAATAGCACACAAAAATTCAGGAGGTCCTATCTACCCTATGAAGAATAAAAATCTGGGTTAGCCTATGCAAAGAGGAGAGTGAAACAAAAGGGAGTGCCCAAAGAATCTCTTCCCAAGCATTGTTAGAAATGGGCCAATAAAATTTCACTTGTGCTATGTTATAACAAAAAAAAAAAAGAAAACAGTATGATGTGCACATTGGCTTTGTTTCTTACCAAATGCATACTTACACCAGGCAACTGGGATCATGGTGTTTGGAGTTAGATTACATCCCACCCACAGATCTTCCTGCCTCAGAGGACTGTCTTATAGAATTCTATGGGAAGCTACTTCACAATTGTAGCCAGCACACAGATCAGGAGCACGATGTGAACAAATCCCAGAGTTCACAGGCACCATGCCAGCTAGAGAGGTGGAGGGGGAGACTAGTCTAAAGCAAGTAGAGGGGCGTAGGCAAAAAGTGGACCTTCTGACTTAACAGCTTACTGATTCATTTTATTTGGTTCCTATAGTTGACATTTGATGTTATATTGCCACAGATGGTTTAGCATACTTTATATACAATATAAAATAAATAAAGGTGATAAAAACCAGAAATTTTCTAGAAAATTGTGAGATCGCTGCAAAAAGTTCCTATTTCTGAAAATGCATTGGAGTCAATCAGAAAGGTGAAACAAAGGTGGTTTTGTTGGTTTTTAAAGATGTACTCCAGGATTTCAGCTACTTTGTAAAAACTGCAAGCATACCATGAGTTAAGTACAATGGGCTGAATGCCACCTCATGGACATATCTCTTTAATTTATATCTGACATGTTTATTGTGCTCCAGGAAGATAGCCTCCAAAGCTCCTAAGTGGAAGCTCTGGTCTCAGCTCCTTCAAGTGCAGAATTGATACAGCTGCTATTCCCTTCCCCTCCCCCCTTCTACCTGCCCAATCACAGAAGCCTTTGTAATATGTGAATTAATTCACAAAATACAAAGGCTTTTTTGAATGGGCAGCAGAGGGGAGAGGTGGACATAGCTGATGTGTGTGTTCCTTTCCTCTCAGGGCCTGGAGTGTCTGCTCTGGCAGTGCCATAGACATGGCAGATGTAAATAATACAGAGGAGGAGGCATGCACCTCATTGAACTTAACTCATAGTAGGCCTTCACATATTACAAAGTGGCTGAATTCCTGGAATTTAGCTTTAAAGCATAAGTCCAGGAGTGGCCTGAATATGGCGCTGGCCGGGAGCGTGTTCTAGGAGCTCCCTGACCCACCGGGAAATGCTGCAGAGAATGACGCAGAGAACTTACCTCCTGGGTTAGCAGTGGAGAACCAGTGGTGGCCCAATCACGGGGATCCCTTTTGGCCCGCCTGAAGTGAGAGGTGTTGCCTTGTGGAGCAGGGCTGTGCAGGGATAGGAGCGGAGGAGACAGAGGTTCCAGAGGAAGCTGCAGAGAATCTTGTGAGAGGTGCCACATGGACTCTTGGGAGATACACGGCTGAGCAGAGAAGGGAGAGGAAAGCCCACTGGAGGTCACCCCTGGTCAAACCCCACAGCTGAAGGTGGACAGGAGCAAGGTACTTCACAGGAGGCTGGGATCGCCATATAGGCTGAAGAAAGCAATGTGATGGTGAGTGCCCATAATTAAAGCGGAGTTCTACCTGAAAAAAAATAAAATAAAAGTCAGCAGCTACAGAAACTGTAGCTGCTGACTTTTAAAATACAGACACTTACCTGTTCCTTGGTCCAGCGGTGTCCTGACCATGGCTGGTTTCACCGACCGTCTTCTCTCCTTGGCGCCAGTATCTTCAGTGTATGCACCCGGCTGTGACAGTTTGCGGCTTCACAGCCAGGTGCCCACTGCGCTTGCAGTCACGTGTCCCAGAAGACTACGGGGAGGGAGGGGAGAACAACTTCCGCTTATGATCGCTAGGCCATCGGCAGCGGAAGTGGGAGTGGACATTGAGTGCATTCCTATAAGTATCTGAATCTTGATTTTCCTCATACTTTTACAGTGCTGTGCCATTTTCTTGCTATGTCTAATGTGCAATGACCTGCCCTGGTTTAGAGATTTATATCTGTATTTCTACAAACCCAGCAGAAATAATGACAGAGTTAAAACTTGTGTTCAGATTTTTTTACTGTGTACAAATAAAACTTCAGCGCAACAAATAACTCCTCAATCTCCTGTGTATACCAGTGCTGCTGACACTTACATGCGTTTCCACACACAAAAGATATGTCATATTTTATTTTAATATAGTATATATTATGAGTTTTAATCTTGTTGTATAATGGATGTAGTATGGAGGATCAGTCCTATGTACTATGAATGGTAATTGTAAAAAACAGAATAGGATCAAGATGTTTGGCTGGTAAACCCCGTGATAATATAGACTAGTGGGTTAATATTATTGAAATCTGGCGGTTGTATTTATATAATTGCCCGTCTAGTGTCATCTCTTTTAACTACACTGCAGTGTACAAACTGTGCCATCATTGAAATTAGACCAAGGAAAAATGGCCACTGGAGGAGGGAGATCTGATCTACTGCACTGTAATATGGTAACTGTGCTAGCATTGAAATCAGACCAAGGAAAAATGGCCACCGAAGGAGGGACAGGCGGGCTACAACAAAATGGCACCCGATAGGAGATCGTTTAGTCTATTAAGGATTATAATGGTATATATAGGCAGCTGTACGTCCAATGGCTAACTCCTGAGGAAGTCATGTGACGTGACGTAACACGTAGGGTGGGCCGATGACGTAAAGCCGCTAAACCAGACGTTTACGAGCAGACATCTTGGAAATTCCTGAACACATTGAAAACACAGTATAACAAGGTTTTTTTTACTGTGGTGTCCCAACAGCACACTTTTAAATGTGAGTGCACTTTGTTTTTTTAATAAATCACGCTATATTTATATACTACACTATGGCAAGTGTTTCTGTTTACATATGCAGAGGATTTGTGGGATAAAGAGGAGACGAGACCATTTGCAGCAGAGTGAGGAGGAAAGTATAGTCAACTATACAGTATACCTACCTGGGTTAAAAGGGAAATGCGGTATTTGACCTGTGCAATTTGGTTCATAAAAGGAGGTGAGAGTATATATGTATGTCTGGTGGAGGAGCACCTATAGGAATATATGTGGATATAAGCAATAAAGAGCACCTGTTTGGGAACAAATTATAAAGGCATGGATCAATCACACATTATGTATTTTTAAGTAGTATCCATTGTATTCACCGTTGTTGCATGATCACATGGTCTGGATGTTTTAACTCATATATAAGGTTCAGATTTTTTTACTGTCGGTGTCCCCGTTGATTAAGATTTTCAGTCATTTTCTGTCCCCTTATCACTGAGACAGAAAATTAAAGTATAATCTACCTTTGAGACACAAACATTTTATAATGTTATTTTGTCGTGTCTTTAATTGTTTGTGTCCCAAATGTGAAGATTTTCACTCCCTTTCGGTCCTTGTGACAACCCGTGACACTGGGACAAGAAGTGAGGGGAAATTCCCCAACAGGGTAGCCTATCTGCCTCCCCAAATCCCTATAATTACTTAGATCTCACCACCAAGGCCCATGGCAATGTTTACATACCTCCACTGGCTTCTTCACCCTATGTCCATGCATGTTGACCGCTTGGACTTCTGTGGGGCTGGTAGATGCATTAGAGCTAATCCATCTCCCAGCCTCATACAAATCTATGTGGCCAAGCTGTGTAAGCATGGACATTGGGTGAAGAAGCTGGCGGGGAATGTAAACATTGCTTTGGTGGTGAGATATAGGTAAGTACAGAGATTTTAAAGGGAGAAAAAATGATGTGCTTAGCAGAGTAAGGGAAATAGGGTAATTACATTTTTGTTTAAACATTTCCTTACCCTTTAATAGAGAAAATATTTTTTTTCTGCAGTTTAACATTAAATGAGTATCCAGTAATTGCAAAATGTACTTATTCTCAATGGTCTCCATTGCGCCAATAATTGAGAATTTACCTAGTTGATGCAGAAAGAACCTGCGAGGTACATTGCTGGCTTATCCCATAGTTCAAAGGCACAGAAAAGTATGGCATAAAAAAAGCAATGCCACACTAATGTATAGAGCGCATTATCAATCGCAATAAATATTTTGTGTTAAGTTGTATATACTATTCACTATAAACCAGCGTCACAAGCAGCTAAAACAGCAGTGACACACAGCTACTAAGTATTACAATAATTACACAGTAGGTTGCAAGAGATTGGAGCTGAATCACAAAGGATTCATACAGTCATTATATTTTAGTCATATAATACCATCATTTTCCACAAATCTTCTACCGAACTAGGATTTGTGTTTAATATAGTGTGTCCCGGTCTATGATACTAACACACATACAGTATGTGTGAGTGAGTGAAGAACCAGCAGTTTTATACTATTATAAACCCAAATATCTTACCATCAAAAAAGAGGAATAATACAAAAATAAATCTCAGTCTTCTCATTTACCATCATTTGTTGAAATTAACAGTATTACATTCATTTCTTCCTTTTCAGGGTCTAAAATAAGGACTGATCTGGAAAGGTAATATTTCAAATTTCAGAAGCATGCATACTATTCATGTGTGCCTTTCACCTCACACCTACATTTATCATACTTAATGTGAGCCGTTCATATTGGTTAGAAGGTTCATTGAACCCTATGGCATCTACTGCAAGCCTACTGTGTACATAAGTGCTGATTGAAGCCCACTGTGTACATAAGTGCTACAGGTTAACACAACACTGTGAAAATCAATAGGAAATACCCTATGAACATATATGAACCTCTTTTAGAGTATAAAGCTCATTGACTGTGCACGTGGCATTCGTTGAACCATTTAAACAGAGCTAGTTCATAGATTGATTGAAAGCTGACTCTATAGAACTGACCTTGCTAAATCAAAGGAGAGAAAATAGAACTCACATCTTGTTGTTATATCTAGTAGTTGTTAATTACATTCAGCTGACTCTGTTCTGTAATACTGAAGACATTTTTTAGCTTACCAAGTCACTACTGGCTTACTAAGCTAAACGTCTTCGACATTATAGAACACGGCCAACTGAATGTGACTAACTACCACTAGATATACCATGACCTGATTAAATTAGAACCTTCACAGACACATTTTGTTGCTGCTTTCAAGGGAAATATAAATATGAAAGCTAGACTATATTTCAAGCTATTGCTAAAGTCAGGGATTCACTTTAAGTGTAGAATAACAAAACCAGAGGTGCACCCTAAGGTCCCCTGGCCTTGACATTAAATACCATGAAGAAGTGCTTCCTCGGTTATTGGACGAGGCCCTTTTTATGCCTTTAAGTATGGCATGAGAAACACAGGGCTCTCATAGTTTGAAATTTCCTTTGGTTCTTGTACTACAGCTAAAGGAAAAAAGAACTAACCTGCCACTAGAACGTATAAGCACCTGGGGTGGGAATAGGAAAAAAGGAAGTCTAAGACTACCTTTGAGGATTGGAGTGTGGATATCCAAACATCTTCAGGTATAATTACTTATGTAGTGATGGCTGTCTCTAGACTACTGTGTCAAAATTTTTTATAAAAAATGTAAAATAATCTTCCTTTTAATATAGTTAGCATTTTTTCCTACACCAATTAAAATGTAAAAAATCTGATGTTTAGGTCTTTGGAGGAATACTGAACCAAATCCTACACTTTAATATATAACAGGTTGTCCACTACTCATCCACGCTCTAATGTCAGTGCTAATTCGACAAAAAGAGGAATGTGACTGTACATAGCTAACGTTACCAACTATATTAAAATGCCCAGTGTGCATGGAGCCTAAAGGTTTTTAAGCCCTCAGTTTTTCATGTCCCTCTCTGTCTGTGGCATGCTGTCACATATTGTACAGCTATTTTCACAATTGGCTCCTCTTCCCCCAGTAGAATTTGGAGTTTCCTCCTCTCTTCTATAAAAGTGAAGTCCAAAATGAGAGTGGAGAGTCTCTGGAAGTGAGTGTCCCTCACTGATGAGTACTTGAGGCACTGTAGCAGGGACTGGTCCTCGTCCTCCAGGACCCCCTGGTCACATTGCTGGCACAGTCTACTCTCCCTGGGCTTGTAGGTCTGTCTGTGCTGTCCTGATTCAATTTCCAGACCGTGGGCACTCAGTCTATACAGGCTCAGGGTCTGTTTGTCTTTGGGGTCTTGTAGCACCTCCAGGTACAGGGCCAGTTTGTAGTCTCTCTGCAGTAATTGGTAAACAGTTTTCTACTTTATTTCTCCATTTCTCAACATATTTTTCTTGGGAATCATTCTTTTTTTTTATTTGAGATTTTGTCAGGCCAGATTGCTGGGCATTTGGGATACAAGGAGCTGATGAGTTGTTGCAGGCCACATGGCTTTGAATGATCATTATTGGTCAGTAGGGCCTTATGGTGGTATGAGTTAGGACTGCTGTTTTGTAGATGGCCTCAGTATGATAGTGCCCTCTTTTGTACTGTGAGAAGCAAAGGAAATCTGCCCAGCTCAGACCTGCAAGCACTATTGGAGCTGCTCCGTTGGACTTGGAGGATGTGCTTGCAGAATTCCAGGTGAAATATTTCTGGCAGGCTGGAGTCCCATTTGGATTGGTCTCGGTAGGTGACAGGACCCAGGACAAACTTAATTACCATAAAGAATAATTGGTTATTGGGCTAGCAAAGATTCTAAGCTAGACTCTTACTAGTGGTTTTAGGTGGTACAGCTGTCTCCTGATGGCATAGAAGGCTGTGCATGCCTTGTCTTTCAGGGCCTCTATGGCTGGCTTGAAACCTCCTGATTAGTTAATTTCTAGGCCGAGGTATGTGTAGCTGTGGGGTTCATCAAAAGTGCATTTGTTTAATGTAAAGGAAGGGATCTTAGTTTGTTTTGTGTTCTTCCTTTGGAACACCATGATTTTTGTTTTCTTTGAATTGATAGGTAGTGCCCATGTGGCACTGTATTCACCAGCACTTCCAGGCTGTTTTGTATGCTTTTCTCTGTTGGTGACAGTAGTAGAAGGTTGTCCGCATACAGCAGGAACTTCACCTCGGTGTCAGGTTGTCAGTCCAGGTGTTGGGGAGGATTCTAGAGCTGCAGCCAGTTTATTGATGTAGATGCTGAAGAGAGTTGGACTTAGGCTGCAGCCCTGTCTGACTCCAAGGGCCTGCCGGATGTGCTCTGTTCTCTTCCCGTTCACCTTTACGCTGCAGCTGTTCTCGGTATATGAACTCTTGACAATGTCATATGTTTTCCCTGCTATTCTACTCTCTAATAGTTTCAGGAACAGGCCTGGGTGCCACACTGAGTCAAAGGCCTTCTTAAAATCCACAAAAGAGATGCAAATCTTTCCATGTTTTGTATTGTGGACATGGTTCTTGTTGAGACTGTGCAGGGTGTAGATGTGGTCTGTAGTGCGATGGTTTGGCATGAACCCCACCTGGCTTCTGCTGAGGACATTGTGTTGCATCAGGAAGTTGAGGATCCTTTTGTTGAGGATACTGTCAAAAAGTTTCCCCAGTATGATGCTGACACATATTCCTCTGTAGTTGGCTGGATCATACTGGTTTCCACTCTTTTGGATGGGTGTTATGAGGCCTTGGTTCCATACTTGAGGGTAGTAACCAGCACTCAGGTTGAACACTTTACATATTGCAGCATGTATATCTGGGGAGCCATGTTTAATCATCTCTGGCAGGATTCCATCTATTCCGCTGTTTTTTTTAGTTTGCAGGTGTTGAATTTTCTCCATTATTTCGTGTAGTATAATCAACACATCCAGGGAGAATTGAAAGTTCCTACATATCATTTAGTCTTTTGATGATGCCTTTTTGTTCCACAGTTAGCACCTCTTCTGTTATTTCTTTATAGAGGTTCTTAAAGTGGTTGAGCCAGATGTCACCATTTTGGATGTGGAGGTTATTTTTCTTGGGTGCTGAGCCAACATTCTTCCATATCTCCCAGAAAGCTTTTTCTTGAAGTTTCTCTTCTAACTGTTGCAGGTTGTTGGAGATGAAGTTTTATTTTTTCTTTGTAGCCTCCCTGGCGGTATTCCTGCGTGTAGCTCGGGGTAAAGTTTCAGTACCACAAGTGGTAACCCGGAACTACACTCGGGCTTACCATGCGGCGCTGCTCCAGGATCCCTTGTGAACTTACCTTGTCCTGCGCTCACACGATGTCCCTCCTGCAGTGTCCCCGTAATGTCCTCCAGCGGATGCTGGCATCTGTCTTCTGGGTTTCGTCCCCCGCGACGTCAGGATGTACGGGGACAGAACGAAGGGAAATTTGAAAATGACAAAAAGTGACATTCACTAAATACACTAAAATCACATAGTAAAACATTACTGTATCAAACCATTTCACATACATTTTGTCCCTAGTGCTTTGTCCTGTGCCCTGCCTACATTTTTACTGTTCTTTCTGCCTTGGAGCTGAGAAATGTGCATGGCGTCCAAAAAGCGTCCCTTTTAGGTCAAAATTGGTTTTAGACCAGCTAGAGAACAGCGATAGTAAATCAGAACCACTTGCAGAATCGAGTGATAATGATTTGTGGGGTAATTCGTCATCAGACACTGAAAACATTTGTGCGACTTTGCTCAGTGATGTGCGAACTTGGCACTATATTTCAAATTCCAGTGTTTTTGGTTTGATTATATTATTAAATTACATTTATTATTATTATATTATTATTTTTTATGATTACTTATTAAATTATAATTTATGATTTCGTGTTTCAAATTTTAACATACCCGGGATGTTTACTAGACTCTTGTTCGCACAGATTTCAGTGAGTTATTCCTAAAAATTACAGGCCTACAATACAAAAATACATATTTCCATGCAAAAAAATGTACCGCTTTCAGCACAGAAATATGGACATAATCAGACCGCCAGGGAGGTTAATCAAAGCTTGCATCCAGAGTCAGAAATCAGTCCTTTAGATTTGGTTTTCTTGTTTTATTTAGAGGAATTGAATTGGGATAGAGTTAGGGGTGTACAGGATTCCAAAGGAAACCGATAAACTGAGGACAACTTCCTTGAACTATTTACAAATCTTCTCTACAGCACAGTCTCTGATGGAGAGCTGGCCAGCCTCTCCCAATATACTACTCCAGACCCTAGATGAACTTTTCCTCTTCACTCAGCAATCTGGAGGTATCCCTGAACAGGGGATTCTGTTCCTCTCACTTTAAAGATGAACAGTCATTGGTAGGTGGCGAATCTGGTTTCCCACCAGAGTGCTCCCTCCCCTATCTGCCCAGGGGGTGCAGGGGTACTCACTCAGATTCTCTCCTGTACTGCTCGTGGGTTGGTGGCTATTTCCAGGCCTTTCCAGCTGGGCCACTCCTTCCCTGCCATACAGGTGGTCCTCGCTCTGGGGGCCAGTGAGCCTCTGAGCTTCTCCCTTTCCAGCTCCAGGCCTGTAGGTAGGCCCCATCCCACTGGACCTCCTCACTGCTTCCTGCTTTCAGCCTCACATCTTCCTCACTATCTTCCACCCAAATTCTTCTGTTGCTGGGCAGGCTCCAACACATTTAAGGGTGTTCAGCCCCTTGACAAGCCTTCTGTTGGGGATTGGCTAGGACCTCTCAAGAGTGCAAGCCAACCACGCCTTCCTCCAAAGCCCTAGAGCAGAGGGGAAATTCCAGAGAGGCCGGCCTGCAGAGCCTCTCAGCTCCTGAACACAATTTGACCATCTGGCTATTACACCCAGGCTGATACTCAGCCTTCCTCACTGACAATCAGGAGTCTAGCTCCCCTAGCTAAACTAGGAGGGTGCTAAATATTGACATATGGATGAAAGGAAACCATATTTAAAAAAAACTAGAAAACAAATTAAAATAATAAATACCGTGTTTTATTAAAGTCTGTAAATTCAGCATGGAGAACAGGTAAAAACCGCAGAAATATAACATACTGGCTTCTTCAGTGAGACAATACAAACAACAATGCAGAATTACAAAGTGCAGTAACCTAAAGCAGATCTCCTTTAACTGAAACCAGGTCATTGAAATATAAATTCTGAATCAATGCTTTGGGTTTCTGCACTTTGCAGCTCTCATTAAGACTGAGCCTCTGCTTTTATTGAAGTATATGTAAACAAAATCACTAAAATCTCATATAAACTTTAATACAATAATGACATTTGAAAAGTAATTTTCAATAATTTTTAAAATCAGCAGTTTTCATTTAAATTAAAGTCAGTCATGTCATAAGGTCCTTGTTTAGGCACCGTGCTTTTGGGTGACAATGCTCTGCCTCCTAGTTGAGCTCCTGCCTTGTCAGCACACATTACTCAGGAATGGCATGCTGCCATCATCATCAGGAGGCCCACCCTGAGAAATGCCATGCAGTCATTGCTGGAGTGTATGCATGAAGACGGGAAGTGGCTACAAAGGAATTGGAGGAAACCAGCAGCAATGAGAGGAAACAAATTATTTAAAAAGAGAGCATTTTATAAAAAACAAATTACAATTGTTTTATACGAAGAGCTTTAGCAAACCAAATGTAATTCAGTTAGGGTTTACATCTACTTTAAAAAGAATCAGTAACAAATGGACTTTTACAAGGATCTGAATAGTCACTCTTAAATTAATATATTTGCATGCAACCTTTTCAACTGGATCCCCCCCCCCCAACTGGTTACTTATTTTAACCCATTCCATGCCACCCTATAGCAGCAATCCTGCTACAGGATGACATGGGTGCGCAAAATCATGTATATATATGTGATTATGCAGTTCTGAGTAGGAACCCTACCCATGCCGCCATTCGAGGCCTCGGCTGTCAATCACTGGCTCCCGGAAGGTGATTTCTCTATGGCACTCGGTGATCGCCGAGTATCTCCAGCGGGGGAGAGACCTGTGTATAAACAACACGGATCACTCCCCTGTCAGCTCCTGTGTTTACAGTGAAGCACAGCACACAGCCTCATAGTAAAACAGCACACAGTTAACCCTTTGATCACCCCACATGTTAACCCCTACCTGCCCAGTGCCATTAGTATAGCGTCAGTGCTTTTTATTAGCACTGATCACTGTATTGGTGTCACTGAGGATGTCAGTGACACCAGGTCATTCCCTCCCCCAGTGTCAGAATACCTGCTGCAGTCCTGCTATAAGTCGCTGATCACTGCCATTACTAGTAAAAAAAAATGTAAAAATAAATTCCAGTATATATACTGCCATTTGTAAACCAATTAATTTACATGTATTGGGATTTTTTTTTTAGCAAAGACATGTAGCAGAATACATTGTGGCCTAAATGTATGCCGTAATTTGATGTGTTTACATTTTTTTTACTGGACATGTTTAATAGCAAAAAGTAAAAAAATATTTTCTCAAAATTGTTGGCCTTTTTTGTTTAGAACACAAAAAATAAAAACGCACAGGCGATCAGATACCACGGAAAGAAGGCTTTATTTGTGGGAAAAAAAGGACGTACATTTCTTTTGGGTGCAGCATTACAATTGTCTGTGCAATTGTCAGTTAAAATAATGCAGCGCTGCAGCGCAAAAAATGGCCGGGTCAGGAAGGGGGGTAAACCCTCAGGAGCACAACTGGTTAAATTAAGGGGAACCTGTCAAGAAAAAAAATATGGGATCTGCCATTGTTAACTTGTGTCATTATATTATTGGCACTTCAACACGTCCTGCAGACGCAGCCCCAACTCACGAGTTGAAATGCTGTGAAAAAGGTACCTCAGTTTTTTTGTGCGCTGTGGTTGCTTTGGTGGTCTAAAATGAAATGGGTGACTTAATGCAACGCATGTTAAAGTATAGAGCGCCCAATGGTAACTGCACCACAACACACTGCAGAGGTGCGAAGAGGACCTTAAGACTGAAAATGACAAATTCTTACAAGACTGGTTCTCTTTAACAAGAGAACATATTTGCTGTTTCCAGAACATTTACAGCTCTGAAAAGTAAAAGATTACAATTTCACAGAAAGGAGGGTGTATTTACGAACAGAGGATTATAGAAAATAGGTGAAACCCTTTACAGTACATCCCAGCAGTCATTTTGAGGCTAGATTCAAATTTGTGTATTGCAAGAACAGGCACAAAATGGTGCGCGTTCCTGCCAAGCACAAAAAAATGCATCCCTTTTGCAGGCATGCAGCAAAGTCATTAATTCTTAATGGACCCTCGCACACTGTGAATGCACGCGCTTTTGCATGTAACAAAACATATGGCATTAAAGTATGGTAATAAAGATTTAAAAATAGTCATGCATGTCTTCTGTGAGATTTTCAAACGTAGGGCAGGCCTTTCAAATGAATGGGCTCCTCTAAATCCAACTCTCAAAAACACTAAAAACAGACATCGATTTACTTGAGCAACCCAACTGAACTTCCTGTGCTCCTGTTCTTACATATGTGTCAAAGTGTCTGACAGTAACATGTTAACATACCATGCAATCAGATTTTCCCTTCGCTGCTTGTGTGCAGTAAGAGAGAATTAAAAAGGAAATATTAATGTTTGCTATAGCCAATAAGAACAGTTCTACCTTCAGATCTTTTTATACAGGAGAAGCATATATATTATTCAATTAAAAAAGAACTGGAATTCACTGACAAAGGTACAAATTATATTTATTAGCATAGAACTTATTTCTTGGTTGGCAGTACATTTTTTTTTTAAATATATATATAAACCCTCACCTTGTAAAACAACCCATTCAGTTTAAAATAGAAATGAGACAATATATTTGTATATAAAGAAACATTATAAATACCCTTTTCCCCTTTTTTTTTTTTATAAATGATCGCATATTCTCTGTTCTCAGTTGCATAAGGAGCTCAGGGAGGAGAAACAACCTCACACTGCTCTTCTCAGTGAATGGCTGTGCAGGTCAGGCATCTCAGCAGAAGTCTGGGATGATTTACTACACCGTGTTCCAAATTATTATGCAAATTATATTTTTCTCATTTACCTAAATAATTGATGTAAATAACAGACAGCATAATTCTAATGTTATCAACTATTAAGAGTACAATTTAAATTTTATTGAACAAACCTCCTAATGATAACAGGATTTTTGTTAAACATAAAATACGTACAATGCACTGTTCCAAATTATGCACAGTAAGTTTCAAAACACTTTATAGGTTGTAAAGAACTGAAAATTGTCATTTGTTGTGTTTGCAGCATATTTACTGAAATCAAAAGCTATTTCAATCAAACTTTTAACAACATTTTAACTTTTTAAACATTTTAACAGGTCACGTTACATTGTAACATAGGACCCCTTATTTGTTAGCAGCTTCACAAGTCTTGCATCCATTGAACTTGTGAGTTTTTGGACAGTTTCTGCTTGAATTTGTTTGCAAGATGTCAGAATAGCCTCCCAGAGCTGCTGTTTGGATGTAAACTGCCTCCCACCCTCATAGATCTTTTACTTGAGGATGCTCCAAAGGTTCTCAATAGGATTGAGGTCAGGGGAGGATGGAGGCCACACCATGACTTTCTCTCCTTATATCCCCATAGCAGCCATTGATGCAGAGGTATTCTTTGCAGCATGAGATGGTGCATTGTCATGCATGAAGATGATTTTATTACGGAAATCATAGTTCTTCATTCTGTACCAGGGAAGAAAGTGGTCAGACATAAACTCCACATACTTTGCAGAGTTCATCTTTACACCTTCGGGGACCCTAACGGGGCCGACCAGCTCTGTTCCCATGATTCTGGCCCAAAACATGACTCCACCACCGCCTTGCTGACGTCGCAGCCTTGTTGGAACAGGGTGGCCGTCCACCAACCATCCACTACTCTATCCATCTGGACCATCCAGGGTTGCATCAGTGAACAGGACTGTTTGAAAATTAGTCTTCATGTATTTTTCTGCCCAATGCAGCCATTTCTGCGTGTGAACATTGGTTATTGGTGGCCGAATAGAAGGTTTATGCACAGTTGCAAGACTCTGGAGGACTCTACACCTTGATGTCCGTGGGACTCCAGAGGCACCAGCAGCTTCAAATATCTGTTTGCTGCTATGTAATGGTATTTTAGCATCTGCTCTCTTGATCCGATGCATGGATCTGGCAGAAATCTTCCTCAATATGCCTTTATCTGCACAAACCCGCCTGTGCTCTGAAACAGCCACAAATCTCTTAATAGTGCGATGATCACGCTTACGTTTTCGTGAAATATCTAATGTTTTCATACCTCGTCCAAGGCATTGAACTATTTCACTCTTTTCGGCAGCAGAGAGATCCTTTTTCTTCCCCATATTGCTTGAAAATGGTGCTCTGCTTAATAATGGGGAACACCCTCCTTTAGCAGTTTTTCCTTAAATTGGGCTCACCTGCCAATCTAATTATCACAGGTGTCCAAGATTGTTTTCAGTGATCAAAAGAGCCCTGACACACAATGCCATCCATGAGTTAAACTGAAAAACAAAATATTTAATCTTTGTGACACTTAAATAGAATTTGCATAATAATTTGAAACGCGGTGTAGATGTGGAAATTACAAAATCTAGTGCAGCTGTGTGTGTGATAGCCAATCAGCTTCTAACTTTAGCTTTGATTAAAAAAACTCGAAGCTGATTGTTTTTTATGCAGAGCTGCACCACATTTTACAGTCTCCCATTTTAGTAAATCAACCCCATAATTCTGTTCTCAGCAGCATAAGGAGCTCAGGTAAGAGAAACAGCAGCACACTGGTCTACCCAGTGAATGGCTGTACAGGGAGGGTGTCAGGACAAGTCTGTTCATTGGAGGAGAGCAGGCTGAGTTCCCAGCACACCCAGAAAACTGAGCACTGTGCTCTCATGACTAGTGTGGTCAGTTTTTAATAAGAAAGCAGAGGGACTGGCAGGAACACCAGGGATTCATACAACGGAAGCCATACAAAGAGAACGGGATACTTCTTCATACAAGTACAGCTGGCACATATCAGGAATATGAAATGTTGGGTTTACATATTCTTGAAAGGTAAATACATTAAAAAACATGGCCTTAGAAAACAAAAATATCATTTTATTTACATAAGTTAGAAATCATTCACAACTGGACATGGAAATGTTCTTATATGTTTAGATGGTGATATTTGTATTTACACACAAGTGCATAGTCTGCTGAAGTAGAGTGCAGGCATATAGGGATAAGAAGGAATGGTCACTGTATTCGCTGTATTTGAAGATACCTATCCAGAAATCTCACATATGTGCAGCTCAATCATCTCTTCAAACGTTTATAAGTATGAATACTGTTTTTAGTTTTGCCTTTGCAGAGACCAATTCCTATGCTCATGTAAGGCAAAAAAAGGGGTCACTTTAGTCCTCTCCAGCAATACATACTCACTTTTCCTTGCTCATCTGCCGTGCTGGTTGTCTGCTAAGATTGGGGGAAAAGCCCTATGTACCATACACTAGTAAAGTTTTGTTCCCTTTTTGGCATTTTCTGTTTTTGGGGTCAAATCCATGATTGTTTTCAAATCTAGTAAAAAAGAAAGTTTGAAGGAGCAAGATGGGAATTTGTTTTCCTAAATGAATGAAATTCTAACTATGAATGTGTTTTTCGATTTGTAAAAATTATACATTTTGTAATGTGCATGTTTAACCACTTCTGCACCGTCCTATAGCAGAAATACTGCTACAGGGTGGCATGGCTGCGCAAAATCACATACATATATGTGATTTTGCATTTCCGGCCTTGGCTGTCAATCACCGGGTCCCAGGCGGTGATTCCCCACCGGCACCAGGCGATTGCCGAGTATCACCAACATGGGAGAGACCTGTTTTTCTCAAAATTGACAGTCTTTTTTTAATGGTGCAAAAACTAAAAATACAGAGACAATCAAATATCACCTAAAGAAAGCTCTATTCGTGGGGAAAAAAGGATGTAAATTTCATTTGGGTGCAGTGTTGCATGATTGCGCAATTGTCAGTTAAAGAAATGCCGTGCTGTGTTGCAAAAAATGGCCTGGTCAGGAAGGGGGTCAAATCCTCTGGAGGGCAAGTGGTAAAGGCACAAAAGAAAATTGTTTATTATGTCTGGAAGAAGAGTCACACAGCAGGTCTGGAAGAAGTTTTAAGGGCTTTCATACCAAATTAGTTGACTCAACGATGGCAGGATCCAATGCTCTGAGTAAAATTTTTGGTTTTAGTTTCTCTATGAATGTTCAAACAAAATTCTACTTGTGTAGGGCTAGCATTAGTAAGCTCCATACCAACTTGTTGGAATTCACAAAGGGCTGTTTGCTTTTTTCCCATCCCTATGTGACAGCACTGCTATAATTACCAAGTATTCGGTGCTGTCAGAAGAGGGGGACTGAGTCACATGCTCACCCATACTCAGTAGTGGCAAGTACTTTACTTTGCTTCTGGCAGCCAAAGGGAGCGGAGTTAGATAAAAGAAGGGGTGAATATGTGCTGATGGTAACCCACCCAAATATTTTAGTCTTTTTTTTTTTGGAATATAATTTTTTTGTGTGCAGACATATCAAATGCTGCATATCTAGGAAGATAACACTTTGCATAGTGTATTATGAACACAATCGGGACTATTTAGGGTGAACCTAAACTTTCCCTATTTAAAGGTAAAGTAATTAATTTAGGGTCAGTTCACACTACATGTGTTTCAGTTGCTTTTTTTCTGCATCCAAAATGCACAGAAAGTAGGTTATATGGTTGTCAATGTCATAGTTCACATCAGTGCTTGCAGTTCCAGTGCGTTCCGGATGCAGAAAGAAAAGTAGAGCATTTTTCCTGCACAGAACTGTACTAGAACGTGGTAAAACGCATTAAAAATGCACAGGAAGGCACCAAAAATGCACTGGAATGCACATGTCGCTGTTTAAATTGAAGAGAAAGATAAGGAAAAAAATGAACTGGAAAAAATAAAAAAAAAACGCACCAGTCGCACCAAAAACAGGTAAAAACTGCTCATGCAGAAACATCCGGAATGCATCTGGACTGCGTTTCTATAGCGTGAACAGACCCTTAGGTGTTTGCCCACTCTTTACTTACCTTTTGTTCACTTCCCTGTCCCCTTTTCTGCTGCCAGAACAAGGTAGAAATCCATGTCTAAACTCTAGACATTATACAATGCTAAATCTTTCACAAGACTAGATTCTCTCTCCCTGCACCCACCTTCTAGAACCCAGGCACTCAGTGCAGCATTGTTGAAGGGCAGGGAACGTCTCATGCTCCCCCATACCCAGAACATTATACTTCACTCTGACAGGTGAACAAGAAGGTGTTAAGAGTTGTACAGAGTTGTAAAGAAAAAGCAGGGAGGCTCATTTAACTGTGTCTGCTGTTGAGTTATTGAGCTCTGTAAACTGACTGGTTGCATTTGTTAGGGTACACTGAATATTTTTTCATGTTGGTTACTGTGTACAAAATTCGCACACCTTACTTTATATATGTACCTTTTCTAAGAGCAGAAAAAAAACCCTACAGCAAAAATATACTGTTTCTGGGCTGTGAGCCCAAAAACCACGAATCCTACTACTGCTCCTACATTGTGAAATAAGCAGAAAGGCTGGGTCCAGGGGCGGACTGACCATTTGGAAACTCGGCTTTTCCAGAGGGCCCGGGGTCAGTAGGGGTCCCCGTGAGATGCCCCTGGTACCTTTTTCACAGGTTTTTTTGAGTTTGGGCAAGGACACAGGGGCCCCATGATCCCCTATTGCCCGGGGGCCCCATGAGTTGTCAGTCCGCCCCTGGCTGGGTCCTTGACCAAACTGTTCTGATTGACTGTAGCAGGGCAGAGTGAGGATCCAGACCTTGCTGTATTGTCTGACAGGTATGCTTCATTGAACTGAACTAAATTACACATTTTTAGACAGAAGCAACCATTCACATATCTGTATTATAACTGTGTAGTTATCTATTTGCCTGGAGTTTACTTTTAATAAAGCATAGAGTAAATTGGAGTTGCTAACCAAGCAATTAAAATAAACATTAATTGTTTGGTTATTCCAAGTTGATAAAATCAGATTTTCAGAAGCACTATATGATACTATATGATTAATTTTTGTGCATTGATAGATGTACAATGGACAAAGCTTGTCTTAGAATGGGAGGGGGGTACAAGTTAAACATTCCAGAAGTCATATTATCTGATGCCCTGACACATTTTTTGTAAAAAAAAAAAAATAGTGTTGCATTGAAATGTATGGGACACAGAAAAATCACAATAAAGAACTGAAATGTGTAGAACCTCTGGCTCTGATTAAGACATGCTTTGGCTGATATCCAAATGCAATGATAATCCTGGTAAACCCCAATAGATAAATATCCCTGGGTTGCTCCAGTACAGTACAAGCCAGCAAGGCACTTTTGTTCTATATCAGGTGTATCCGAGTCCTTACGTAGTCAGTGTGACAGTGGAAACTTGCATTTCATTAGGAATAGTCATTCTTTTCTTAACGTGGAAGAAGTGTCCATCAATGTGCCAAAATTCAACAGAGAACAATCCAAACAATACAAATAGAATGATGGCCAGAATCCATTCACATATAGCAGCTACTGTTGGCTTTTTGACTGCAGCGAACGCAATCACTGTTAGTCCTTGTTAAGGAATCATAACCTTGATAATAGAAATGCACACTTTTTGCAAATGGTGCTAAAAACCACTTGATTGCACAGACTACATGCGATGGACTGCTCATGGAACTGGGGGAGGATTGGAAACCTTTGGCCTGGGGGGGGGACTGGGAACATTTGACCTGGGGGGGAGAGAACACAACCAACAAGCCCTTTCATGTTAAGGACAGACGTCTGTGAACTAAATAAAGTATACCACAAAGTGTGCCTAGTTAGTGGGCATTGTGACACAAGGGTGGTCCTAAAGAACATGAATTATTTTGTCACCTTTTTCACATTTCCAGTATCAGCTTCCTTTGCAACTCCTAGAATTAAAGCGGAGTTCCAGTCATTTTTTTCTTTTTTTTTTAAAGTTCCTCTGTGACAGTTGCAGCTTATGCCATGCAAAATGGCATATGCTGCAGATGTAATTTTTTGTCTTCCTTGTTTTTTTAAAGATGGCCCCTCATGATCCTGTGCACTTCCATCTTCACTGTGGGCATCTGAAGCCCAGCCGCACTTTCTTCCGGGATACGGTGCAGCTGGCTACCCAGCATGCACCTCCTGCACAGTGAGAAGAAAGCACGGCACACTCATTGCAGTGGGGGATGCCCATTGACTTCTGGGATTGATGACACATACATCCCAAGAACCAACAGGCAGGAGGATGTGATGTATTCGCCACGGCAAGGTACATCGGAAGTGCAGTGCTTCAAGTAGCCTAAAGGTATGAAAACTTTAGGAGAAAAAAAAATGTTCCAAACATTTTTGGGACAGCAGGAAGCATTACATGGGGCCAAACTTTGAAAATCACACTTTAAGTCACATGACATTTCAGGGCAGCTGCCTGACGCTGCCAGGAGTCATTGGTTCCTGATTCTGTTAATCACAGCCAGTAAGGAGGGAGCAGGGGGCGGGACCTAGCCACACTCTGTGTGTCTTATGGATGCACAGAGCCAAATCTGAAGCAAGAATGCACAAGGCGGCAGGGTGGAGGGGCCAGGAGCACCAGCAGAGGACCTCAATAATGGAGGATCGGGGCTGCTCTGTGCAAAATCATTGCACAGAGCAGGTAAATATGACATGTATATTGTTTTTAAAAATAAGCCTTTAGAATCACTTTAACATGCACAATGATTTATACGAATAGGAAGAATCAATGTGTTAAACCACACAATAACTCAGCTTTGTGGATAACAGTCTGCTCATAGAGTTTTTCCTTTGGCATACTGCCTGGATGGTCTCTGTGGTTGATTAGCGACAGATAGTTAAGGGAAAGAGAGAGCAGCTGTGATGATAAAGGAAAGTATGAAGTGGGAGAGAGGCATTATGAATATGTGGATTGATCTGGAATCATGGTCTTACATTTCTACACAGTTTTGTTCACATACACTATATTGCCAAAAGAATTGGGACACCCCTCCAAATCATTGGATTCAGGTGTTCCAATGACCTCCATGAGCACTGGTGTATAAAATCAAGCACCTAGGCATGCAAACTTCTTCTACAAACATTTGTGAAAGAATGGGTCACTCTGAAGAGCTCAGTGAATTTATAGTGGTACCGTGATAGGTTGCCACCTGTGTAATAAGTCCATTCATGATGTTTCCTTGCTACTAAATATTCCACGGTCAACTGTTAGTGGTATTGTAACAAAGAGGAAGCAACTGGGAACAACAGCAACTCGACCACAAATTGGTTGGCCACACAAAATGGCAGAGCGGGGTCAGCGCATGCTGAAGCGTACAGTATGCAGAAGTCACCAACTGTCTGCAGAATCAATAGCTAAAGACCTCCAAACTTTGTGTGGCCTTCAGATTAGCAAACAACAATGCATAGAGAGCTTCATGGAATGGGTTTCCATGGCCAAGCAGCTGCATCCAAGCCTTACATCACCAAGTGCAATGCAAAGCGTCGGATGAAGTGGTGTAAAGCCTGCCACCACTGGACTCTAAAGCATTGGAGACATGTTCCCTGGAGTGACAAATCACGCTTCTCTGTCTGTCAGTCAGATGGATGTGTCTGGGTTTTGTGGTTGCCAGGAGAACGGTACTTGTCTGACTGCATTGTGCCAAGTGTAAAGTTCGGTGGCAGGGGGATTACAGTGTGGGGTTGTTTTTCAGGAGTTGAGCTTGGCCCCTTAGTTCCAGTGAAGGGAACTCTTAAGGTGTCAGCATACCTAGACATTTTGGACAATTTCCTGCTTCCAACTTTGTGGGAACAGTTTGGGGATGGCCCCTTCCTTTTCCAACATGACTGTGCGCCAGTGCACAAAGCAAGGTCCACAAAGACATGGTGAGCGAGTTTGGGGTGGAGGAACTTGACTTGCCTGCAAAGCATCTTGACCTCAACCCGATAGAACACCTTTGGGATAAATTAGAGTGGAGACTGTGAGCCAGGCCTTCTCGTCTAACATCAGTGCTTGACCTCACAAATGTGTTTCTAGAAGAATGATCAAACATTCCCATAGACACATGTCTGAACCTTGTGGACAGCCTTCCCAGAAGAACTGAAGCTGTTATAGCTGCCTAGGGAGAGTCAAATCAATATTGAACCCTAGGGACTAAGACTGGGATGCCATTAGAGTTCATGTGCGTGTAAAGTCGGGCGTCCCAATACTTTTGACACTAGTGTAAGATAGTAGAATACAAAGTGATCTATGCAGTTATAAAACACAGTCAATCAGTGCATAGTGGATGTCTGTGAAAATACATGCCTAGGAAGCTAAATGATAATATAATTTGATTGATTATTGGCATTTCCACTTAATAGCCTGATGCTTTAAAGGATACTTCCTATATAAAGTGTGGTGGTGGCAATACAGAGAATGAATCGAACTGGACCAATCCAGCATCCGCCATGTCTTGGCTTTACCTTGTAGGTTAATATTGTTTGCAACCAGAAATAAATGTTACCAAAGAAAAATGCCAAGAAAGATCCAAACAGATGTGTTTCAGGTTGGTTGGATTGCTGTGGAGAAAAAACATATATCATCCATATCAAAGCTTTATCATTGTTTGTATATGGCAAAACAATCCCAAATCAATTCTAAGAATGAGTCTTGCTCTTTCCTAATAAATCCTAACTATGTTCCTATGGCATACCTTCCAATTTTATGAGATGGTAAAGAGTGACACGTTACATTACAAAGTATGCAGGCAAAGGGCATGCCCCTACCATGTCTCTATTAACACTGACTCTGATGACTGAAGTGTAAAACATTATTAGTTTAACTTATTTTTTTCCATCACTACTTTTCCTTTGATAGTAAAAAATACATTTTTAAACAAATCTACACATCAGTTCAATAAAGGGACAACTTAAGTAGAAAGAAGGACAAAGGGATTTGGTTCAAAGAGACAGACAATTCCTCAAAAAGAGGGCCAGTTGGGAGCTGTGCAGTCTAGATAGATATACCTGTAACAACACCCACTTTTGTACATCATCCACATGGTTTAAGAAATCCTGGACTATGCTAGAAATGTGGGATGGAGAATAGAATACAGCGCTGCTGGCAACTTTTCACCAAAGTAGCTAGCAGCGCTAAATAGCAATAAATCACCAATACAAATACTCTCCTCTCATGGCATGCATGTGTTGATAATCAGACTGGGAAATGATGTTTTAGAAAAGAAAAATAGCACTTTTAAAGGCTTGATGTAGACCAACCTGGAAATTGCCGACCATTGATGTTCCTAAAGCACATAACAATCCCATTGCAAGGCTGGCAGAATTTAGATGAGAATGGCAGTGATAGTCCCTGATTTGTTGAAATCGTATGACAACAATCCAGACAGCTAAGGTAAGAATAAGAACATATTGAGGTCATTGGTTCTCTGTATGTTACACT
Organism: Staurois parvus; assembly: GCF_062004578.1. NCBI lineage: Eukaryota > Metazoa > Chordata > Amphibia > Anura > Ranidae > Staurois > Staurois parvus. Next base: position 11,482,113 of record NW_028318344.1, on the reverse strand, counting down.
TTCTTTCACCTATGAAAAGGTACCTGTATTATACTAGTGGGGTGTGTGCAGGGCTTGGTTGTTGCATAGGAATCAGCTGGGCCAAATCTAAAAAGCTAATTTTTCCTAGTCAGCACTCTGAAATTTTTTTCTTGATTTCCTCCTGAAAATCAGTAGTGTACCCGATGACGTGAATGGTGAATGCGTCTAGACACTCCTGTTCTGTTGCCTAATAGCTGTATATATGCAGTGTAAAATCATCTGAGGCTCTGTGCCCCTGACGGCTGATCTCGTGAGGTTTGATGATATCAATCCTTTTCATTTTTCTGGAGAGAAAGCTGTACCTGAAAAACTGCCATGTACTCCCTGCTCCTGCTTCATTTATGCTGTGGATCTGTGCTTGTTCAGCCTGCTCTGCTGCTTCTTGATCATTACTCCAATAGCTATCAGATCACCAGTCATTGGGCGGGGTACACCTCGGATAAATTGGACACCTCCATACAGAGGAGGCAAGGAAAATTGTGTGGTAAGTTTTTGCCAATTCTGTAGGTTGTTTTAAAAAAAGTAGCTGAAAGCATTGCTAAATGCACAAAATATAACCAGATATTAATACACTGCTCAAAAAAATTAAAGGAAAACTTTGAAAACACATCAGATCTCAAAGGGGAAAAATATCTATACTGATATGGACTGGATAATGTGTTAGGATGCCCCATCGTTTGATAGAAAAGAAAGTTATCAATCTACAGAGGTCTGAATTTAAAGACACTCCAAAAATCAAAGTAAAAAAATGCTGCAGCAGGCTAGTTCATTTTGCTGAAAATTCAAAATGGTACTTGATAGTTTGTATGGCCACCACGTGCATGTATGCATGCCTGACAACGTTGGGGCATGATCCTAATGAGATGACGGGTGGTGTCCTGGGGTACTTCCTCCTGGATCTGGACCAGGCCATCACTGAGCTTCTGGACAGTCTGAGGTGCAACCTGGTGGCGTCATATGGACCAAAACATGATAATCCAGAGGTGTTCTATTGGATTTAGGTCAGGCAAGCATGGGGGCCATTCAGTGGTATCAATTTCTTCATCCTCCAGGAACTGCCTGCATACTCTTGCCACATGAGACCGGGCATTTTCATGCACCAGGAGGAACCCAGGACCCACTGCACCAGCGTTGGGTCTGACAATGGGTCCAAGGATTTCATCCCGATACCTAATGGCAGTGAGGGTGCCATTGTCTAGCTTTTAGGGGTCTGTGCGTCCCTCCATGGATATGCCTCCCCAGACTACCACTGACCCACCACCAAAATGGTCATGCTGAACGATGTTACAGACAGGAAAATTTTTCCACAGCTTCTCCAGACCCTTTTATGTCTGTCACATGTGCTCACGGTGAACTTGCTCTCATCTGTGAAAAGCACAGGGCGCCAGAGGCGGACCTGCCAATTCTGGTGTTCAATGGCAAATGCCAATCGAGTTCTATGCTGTGAGGCAGTGAGCACAGGGCCCACTAGAGGATGTTGGGCCCTCAGTCTACCCTCATGAAGTCTGTTTCTGATTGTTGGTCAGAGACATTTACACCAATGGCCTGCTGGAGGTCATTTTGTAGGGCTCTGGCAGTGCTCATCCTGTTCCTCCTTGCACAAAGAAGCAGATACCGGTCCTGCTGATGGGTTAAGGACCTTTTATGGCCCTGTCCAGCTTTCCTAGAGTAACTTCCTGTCTCCTGGAATCTCCTCCATGCTCTTGAGACTGGGAGACACAGCAAACCTTCTGGCAATGGCACGTATTGATGTGCCATCCTGGAGGAGTTGGACTGTTTGTGCAATCTCTGTAGGGTCCAGGTATTGCCTCATGCTACCAGTAGTGACACTGATCCTAGAATAATACAAAACTAGTGAAAAACAGTCAGAAAGGATGAGTAGGGAAAAAATGTCACTAGCCTCCACCTGTAAAACCATTCCTGTTTTGGGGGTTGTCTCATTGTTGCCCATCTAGTGCACCTGTTGTTAATTTTATTAACACCAAAGCAGCTGAAACTGATTAACAACCCCCACTGCTTCTTAACTGACAAGATCAATATCTCAAGAGTTTAACTGACTTGATGCTATACTCTGATTAAAAAGTGTCCCTTTAATTTTTTTGCGCAGTGTATTTATAGGTTGCCTTCTGGGGGATCAGGAAGGATATTTTCCCACGCTGGTGCAAATCAGAGAGGGATTTTTTTTGCCTTCCTCTGGATCAACTGTGGGTATAGGATTGTGTACATGGGGGTTTTCTATTTATTTATATTTTCTATTGGTTGAACAAAATGGACGTCTGCTTTTTTCAACCTTTCTAACTATGTAACCGGGTAACAGGGAAAAAGATCAGCTGCAGGGAGTCTGTAGGCAATGCTGGTGACTAAGTCTTTGCCCTCTGTCTGACATTTGAGGGCAAAGCTTCCACAGGTTTTTGTGAAATAAAATTATGAGGAAGTTAAAAGTGTAGTATAATATATCAAATAAGTCTAAAATGTGAACTAAAGCTACCAGGATAAAGAATACAGATCTACATGCAATGTATTAAACATAGTCAACTTATATAACAACAAGTGCAATATAATAGAAATAGGGAGTTTATTCCTTGTCTAAGCTGTCATCCTCATCCCAATTCCAGGTAAGTGACTCATCTAGTAGTAAAAATATCAGGATGACAGCTCAAGAGTCTGCAACTTTAAATACAGGTCCAACGACAGATCACATACAGTATCTCTATTCTGATGGGGTCCTTTTTGAGCACATACTAGATTTCAAAAATTTGTTTAATATTTTTAATTTCATATATGTCAATATTCTCATATTCTGGATTGTCTGCTTGCCGACCACCCTATAGCAGCTTTACTACTACAGGGCAGCCGCTGTGTGCAGAATCACGTATATACAGTATTCTGTATGTGATTCTGCACTTCCTGGTTGGGTGCGTGCAGCAGAAGCTGATCAGCGGGCGCCAGCCAATGGATGACTGTAAACAAGGCAGAGCTGTGTCCTGTCAGCGGCTTTGCAGGAAAACAAAATCCAGCACATCCCTTAGTAAAAACACCATATAGTACACATATAAACACTGGGGCACACAGTTAACATTTTTATCGCCCTAGATGCCTAACCCCTTCCCAGCCAGTGTCATTAGTACAGTCGCTCATCACCGCCATTATTAGTAAAAAAAAAATTCCAGTATATATATCATAGTTTGTAGACGCTATTACTTCTGCACAAACCAATCAATATATGTTTATTGGAATATTTTTACCAAAAATATGTAGCAGAAAACATATCGGCCTAAATTTATGAATAAATTAGATTATTAAATGTTTTATTGGATAAGTTTTATAGCAGAAATTAAAAAATATTGTTTTTATTTTTTTCAAAATTGTTGGCCTTTTTTTGTTTGTAGAGCAAAAATTTAAAAAAAAAAACCCAGTGGTGATCAAATACCACCAAAAGAAAGCTCTATTTGTGAGGGAAAAATTACATAAATTACATAAATTTCAAAATTCACGCAATTGCCAGTTAAACTAATGCAGTGCTGTATAGAAAAAATGGTCTGGTCGGGAAGGGGGGGTAAATCTTTCGGAGGTCAAGTGGTTAATATGGATGGGGTCGAGGTTTGCCACTGTGAATGGCAGGACAGCATGTTCTACTATATCCACCGCTGTACACACGTGACATTACTTCTGTACAAATTACACATGACAACCAGGAGAATATGGAAGAACGGGAAAGGACAAATCAGTACAGCAAAGTAAAACACCAAAAAAATAGGGAAAAAAATCTAAAAATATCAGAAAAATTGGGTATATCAGTTTATTGTTTTGCTTAAAAAATCATACCAAAACCTCAATATAAAGCTATCTGTTTAAAAAATGTATTGCTGATAGAAAAATATGAAAAACATAGGATGAGGATACTTACCTACCATGGCTTCTACATTAAGAACTTGTGCAAATATACAACTCTGGGGAGGGTATGAGCCAGATATGCTGGACAAAAAAATATGACTGTCAATACTCACAGATCATTTCATCTAGATTAACAATGGCATGTCAAAACTAACCTACAAAGGTCTATTTCATAAGAAACAGAACAATGTGCAAAATGCAGTACCTCAGAGCAACCAATCGTCTTTCACTGCTCTGTGTGTACAAACCAATGAAATGCACATTCTAAGTGGTTACTGCTCTTAACATATCAGTATTGCCCTTCTTTTACTTAGCTAGTCTCTTCTGAAACACTTCTGTGGCTGATCTTTGTATTAAAAACATTGAAGAGTGACGGCTGAAAAAAAAACCAAGTGGTATATCAAGTTTGCCTCATTTTTATGTACTTTTTAATTTTTGTATATAGTATTTTTAACTGGTATTAATGGTGGAAACAAGTGCAGACAGAGAGGAGAACCATTTTAGGCCTTCTCCAGATTTTTCATAAAGAGTGATCATCATTTGATCTGGTTTTCAAGGCATCACAAATGTCTTTGTTACCTATTGTGAAATGTCTGTCTGTAGCACTTTGAACACTGGGGTTGTGAATTATGAATATTTATATTTAGGAACAAAACTTAAAAAATGTACATCCAACATTTCATATTCCTGAAAGATGCCTGCTGTGTCATGTACTCGTATGAATAAGTATCCTGTTCTCTTTGTATTGCTTCCTTTGTGTGAATTTCCTCGTGTTCTTTCCAGTCCTTCTCCTATTAGAGACTGACTACAATAGGCATGAAAGCACAGCGTGGTCAGTTTTCTAGCTGTGCTGAGAACTCAGCCTGCTCTCCTCCAATGATCAGACTTGTGCTAACACACACCCCCTGCACAGCCATTCACTGGAAAGATTAGAGTGCTGTTGTTTCTCCTCCCTTAGCTCTTACGCAGCTGAGAACAGAGGGTATGTGATCACTTATAAAAAAAAAGGAAACAAGGTATTTATATTGCTTTTTTATATGTATAAACAAATGTTTTGCCTTTCATTTAAACTTTAAACTGAATGGGTTGTTTGCAAGGTAAAAGTGCACATATACTTTCAGTGCAAAAGCTTTGATTAAGGGGAGACATTGTATTTTGTTTTTGTGTAGTAAGCCTAGTTCTCCTTTAGTGATTTTCAGCTTTAGCAGTCTATTTCCTTTTTCATCACACAAATGTAATTTGATATTTTGTGGTTGCTGCAGGTTACGTTTATCAGTGTTCTACAGTATATTATTAAGGGCAATCTCTCATTAAGCCAAAAAGTTAAATTTGTCAGAAGAAAGCTGCCACTACCTAACTTCCAGGCTGTATAATAAGTTCCAGGACAAACAATTCAAACCCACAGAAATGTTGAACATGTGCTTCTCTGCTCTGGAGCTAGTATACAACATATGAGTGATGAAAACAGATTGTATTTAAATAAAACTCCATATATAGTATATACCACAATATAACCCACCTAATGTATTGAAAGCCCTCTGTGATGTTGACTGATCCATTATTCACTGACATTGCATACCTGAAAAATAATAAATTATAACGATAAGTATAACCTGTGACCTGATGAGCAATTCCTTCAATCAGTCCCAGAAATCCACCAGGTTCCAATTCCCATATTCAAATTTTTTTTTTTAACACAAAAAGCTCTTTTTGAAAATCACCCTTCTCTCCTGCAATACGCACTTCATTAGGAATGTTTAGTAAAATAATCTAAGTTTCCTTTTTTCTAAGCCCTATCAAAGGTTAACAGATTCAGCCCCGTGTGAATAGAACTCAGCAGAGGTTCATAATAGTAACAAGACTGCGGGGTTGTTCGGGGTTTGTATGGTTCACTTCTCATGCTTTCAGTGTTAATTACCTTGTTCAGGCAATACGAAGCCTCATAATTGCAATGTTTTAACTGTAACCACAGCAAGTACAATTGTTTCTTCATTTTTAAAAGGAAAAAATAAATACAAATTGGGCAGATTGGTTAAGTTTCACTGATACATGCACATCAGTCATATTCAGATTAGTTGTCCAACCTGGAAGACTGATTGACTCTAGACATCACCTGTTGATCCACCACATTTCTTTTGGATTTTTGGGTAGGTGGGGCTTCTTAGCAGCTGTGGTGCTTTTGGAGGACCATAAGCAGGTCAGTTGTCCACAGGCAGCTGTAAAGATGACAAAGGCTTCCCTGGCCTGATAATTCTAATTGTTTGGCTTTAATTTTGATCCTTTGATTTCAAAGACAGTTGCTGTGACTTCATAGTCACTGATCCAGAACCAGTATGCAGCAAGTGAAGTCAGAAGGATGACAGAATTCCTGGTATGCATACTTTTTCTGGATTAGTGACTTTGAAAGTACTGAAGGTAATGAATTATAGACAAGAGAGGAGTATTTTGCCTGCCATAAGTTTAGTTGATACAGCCGATTGGTAGAGGTGTAAGAGCTGTGTAAGGGATTTCCGGCAAGAAGAATCGCGATCGGGAACGCGCATGAGCATAGGAATTCAGGCCAATTAAGGAGTGCCTCTGCTCAGGTTCAGTGCTGACTGGTCTTCAGCTCCCCCCATGTTCTGCTTGTTCTTGGACAATTCCTCCGTTACCAACCCGGCTTGTTCCTGGCCCGACTTCAATTACTCTCCTGATACCGGTTCCTGAGTTCGGCTCTGCTCCTGACCTTGGCTTTTCCTTCTGATTCTGTACTGCGCTGCCCAACTGTTGATGACTCTGGCTATTCCATGACTCTGCTCCAGTCTCTTGTCCTCACTACCTACCTTGTTCTGCTGCACGTCTGGCAATCCACAGAACCTGCTCTGTCTATTATTACGGTGTCCAAATCAGAGGATCATCCGCCTTCCAAGGTCATCATCTGCAAGAGCTGCAAGCAACAACCACTGGCGCTCTTGTCCCCCTGGTCCCTAGACTCCCTCTGTTCCACCATCAGCGGGGTCAGGGCTAGTGACACAAGTGAGGCCGACCTCGTCAATTCAGTCTCCCATCAGGTACGTGACAGGCTGGTTCACACCAGCTGCTGCATTGCAATGCAATGGTTGTTTGCTGTTGAGTGGAGCAGAGTTGAGTGCAGTGATGATTCGCTGAGCTTAATGCATTGCACTGTTTCCTTTTTTTTTCTAATGGAATTTTATCAAGATGATGCGGAGACATGCAGTACTCCTTTCCAGCGCACTGTACCTTCACAGCCCCGCAATGCTATGGTGTTAACCAGACACATAAGAGAGGCATTTTGCCTTGTCAATGCATTGGGATTACACTCAAATAGCCACCCAATGCAGTCCCACTTGTAAATGCAAAAACCCTTTCAAAGTAATTTTGTATTCCATTTTAAAATTTAAAAATCTTGCCTAATCTTGACAGATGGCCAGACCTTGTAGTCACAAATGTTTCCCTCTGATTTAGTTTCACTTTGTTGGAGATTCTGGCTTTCCCCTACTTCTTGGCTAAGGCCTGACAATCTCCATTATACAGTGTCAGTGGTCAGTTTGACCACCCATTGTGGATAGGTAGTTGGACTTTAACCGTGAAACCATAACAAGCAAGGTCCCAGAAACAAGGTGAAGCTAAATGAGAGAGTGGAACAGAAGATGATTTTCTAGCTAAAGGTAATATCAGGCATACTAAATCATATGCTTTTAGGTAGAACTTTTATGTTTAAAAATTTCAGTTTTAGCTCAGCAAATTTTAAATTGTATTAAAATTCAACTTACACTATCCATATCCCAGCCGTTGCCCATACTGTCAGGAAAATCGGCAAAAGAGCCCATGCCCACATAATTTACAATCTAGAAATAAAGTGATTAAAGTTACTGATAGAAAGTCAATAAAAATGTAACATTAAATACACCCTATTTGGTATGAACACAGGTATGGTGACATGGCATACTCATAAAAAGTGTATTACCTGTTAAATAAATATTAGATAAAGTTGACTTTGACCCAACATTAGTGATTCCTACAGACAAGTACTGAGAAAAATACCTGGTTATATTTATACAAAATGTGATCAATAATCAATTCACTCAGTCTCACACATACAACAATGGGTTGCAAGCTCACACATAAACAGAAGTATACAATAATAAAAACCTAATATACAAGAAACCTGTATACATAGGAAATAATCCTATATCAAAGTGAGTTTGTAAAGAAACCTAAATACAGTCCCATAAAGGAGTCCGTGATAACAGATACATTCAATCTTCTATGGTTGTAGCACCACTCTTCCACAAAATGCCAAACACATTTCACCCAGTGTATCGTGAGTCTGCTCCCCTCAATAATTGACCTTAAAGCTGGTTTTGATGGATGAGTGTCTTCTTTCATATTATACACTTTGCCATGCAGTTTTTCAGTCTACATTTTATCTCATTGTTCATATAAATATATCAATCCATAAATAGTGCAGCGCTACCCCAATAATGCTACCCAAATGAAAAAAATAACTCTTAATATGACAAAGTTAGAAAATACTAACACAATCCCCAAAAACATAATATAATAAAAAGAAAAACTAAAAAACAAGAAACAAGTATATAAAAAAAAATCTTATATCAAAGTGAATTCATAAATAAACCTAAATACAGTCCCATAAAAGAGTCTGTGACAACAAATGAACTCAACTTTCTATGGTAGTAACACTGCTCACTTCGATATGTGTTGTTGAAGTCGGCTGGTGAACTACTTTCTTCTACTTCCTTCTACTGGTTTTCCCTAAATACCAAATTCAGGATGAATAATGGAGGAGTTTTCAACAGGACAATAGAGGCTGAGGCTTTTTACAACCTGGTGATCTTGACAGTCATACTTCTTCTGCTAGGGTAGCAACATTACTGTATCCATAGACAAGCAGCCTTTTCACCCTAGGGAAAGACTGCAGAATTCCCTCCAGTCATCTACTCCATAGCATAGGTTCATGCTCATATGGTTTATTGAGGATCTATGTCAGAGAAATAAAGATGGAAGACAAACCTGAATGACGTACCCTCATATGGGCTAGCAACATTACTGTATCCATAGAGAAGCAGCTTTTTCACCCTAGGGAAAGACTGCAGAATTCCCTCCAGTCATCTTCTCCATAACATAGGTTCATGCTCATATGGTTTATTGAGGATCTATGTCAGAGAAATAAAGATGGAAGACAAACCTGAATGACGTACCCTCATATGGGAAAAGCTGTTTAGAACTCTTAGGAAGCTTTGAGGACAATTACCGGGGCGAGCAGACTCACATTTCAGTGGGTGAAGTATGTTTGGCACTTTGTGGAAGAGGGGAGGTAACTAACATAGAAGAATTCATTTTTCTTGTTATCGTAGACTCTTTTATGGGACTGTATTTAGGTGTCTTTAAAAACTCATTTTGATATAGAATTTTTTCCTATATATATAAATTTCTTGCATTTTAGGTATTAAATGTTTTCGGGGGCTGTGTAAGTATTTTCTAACTTTGTCACATTAGGAGTTATTTTTTTCATTTAGGTAACTTTATTGGGGTAGTGCTGCACTAATTTATGGACTGATATATTTAAAAGAAAACTGAGCTAAAAACAGACTGAAAAACTACATTGCAAAATGTATAATATGAAAGAAGACGCTCATCTATCAAAACTAGCCATTAAAAAAAACAAAGAAAAACACATTTGCATTGACATAACTTTAAACCTGATCCAGAGGAAGGCAAAAAACTCATATAATACACAGTTCAAATTGCTACAGCTGGGACAGAATCCCTTCCTGACCCCAAAAGCAGTCAATAACTCCCTGGATCAACAATCTACAATGTTATCTCATTAATATTAGTGTATTAATAGGCATTTTTATTTCTTGAATTTAAAAACACATCCAGTACTTTTTGAAGCAATCTCTACAGTTGGCTAAAATCAGCTAGTGTGAAGATTATTCCAGGGTCTTGCAGATCTTCAGAAAGTAATCCCAAAAGTCAACCTATGGGTACGCCGCTTAGAACCTTGATCATTTGGTGTATGAATCTTTAATCACAACTCTTTGAATATCGCCTACATGGTTGTTTTCTACCTATGTATTGATTTAATTGATCCAAGCCTATAAATATTAACTTACACATTATCAGGTGGATTAGTGCAAAATAGACTTTAGCTATCTCTTTGTAGGCTCTGCCTACTTATTTATCAAAAGAAAATAGATTTGTTTAGCAATGTCATGTCTTACATAAATCTATGCTGGCTATTAAGAACAGTACGGTAGTTTTTCGATCAGCATGTATGCCTTGTAGTCCTCAGTTCTTGCATGTGTGTACCATGGTTTTACCCAAATGTGGGACTGGTGACTTCAAGAAAAATGATGTAAATGTATGTGCAGAAGGATGGGCGCATACAGCTATTCACTTATATGACAGGGTGTATATGCCACCTTCAGCTCCGCCAGCCTGGAAAAGTGCCCGAAAAGATATGCTTAAGAACTTTGGAGGTAGCAAACATCTGTGTGCATGAGGCTTCATTTTGTCTAATAGCTTTCAGAATAAATTAAAGGTGAACCACATTAACCACTTGCCTACCAGGCACTTATACCCCCTTCCTTACCAGGCCAATTTTCAGCTTTCAGCGCTGCCGCACTTTGATTGACAATTGCGCGGTCATGCAACATTGTACCCATATGAAATTTTGATCATTTTTTTCTCACAAATAGAGCTTTCTTTTGGTGGTATTTAATCACCACTGGGCGCTTTACTTTTTGCGCTATAAATTAAAAAAAGTGCAAAAAATTTGAAAAAAAAAAAAAGTTTATTTGTTTCTTTTATAAAATTTTTCAAACAGGTATTTTTTCTCCTTCACTGATTTGCGTTGATGAGGCGGCACTGATGGGCACTGATAGGCGGCACTGATGGGCACTGATAGGCAGCACTAAAGGGCACTGATAGGCAGTACTAATGAGGTGGCACGGATAGGCGGCACTGATAGACAGCACTAATTAGGGGTCACGGATAGGCGGCACTGATATGCAGCACTGATAGGCGGCACTGATAGGTGACACTGATGATGGGTACTGATAGACGGCACTGACTGGCATCACTTCTGGGCACTGACTGGCGGCACTGACTGGCACAACCCCTGGGCACTGACTGGTGGCACTGACTGGCAGCACTGGTGGGTGGCACTGGTGGACAGCACTGGTGGGTGGGCACAGGTGGGTGGCACTGGTGGGCACAGGTGGGTGGCGCTGGTGGGCACAGGTGGGTGGGCACAGGTGGGTGGCACTGCTGGGCACATGTAGGTGGCACTGCTGGGCACAGGTAGGTGGCACTGCAGAGTGGCACAGGTGAGGGCACTGCTGGGCACAGGTGGGGGCACTGCTGGGCACAGGTGGGGGCACTGCTGGGAATGGGTGGGCGGGGCTAGTGGGCGCACAGCTGATCGGAACTTGCGGGGGTCACTGCTGGGCACCGATCATCAGGGCACTGATCATCAGTGCCCTGATGATCGGTGCCGATCCCCGCTCTGACAACTGCCGGTTCTCGGCAGTACTTTCCTCACGATCTGACAGCGTGAGGAAAGTGCAGCCGAGAACCGGCACTTGCATTTTCCTGTGATCAGCGTGTCATTGGACACCGCTGATCACGTGGTAAAAGGCCGGTGGGATCGGCCTTTCACCACATCTCGTGATCAGCTGTGTCCGTAGGACACAGCGATCACGGAGATCGCCGGGTGCGCGCCCCCTGGGGCGCGCAGGAGAGCGCGTTCTGGGAGGACGTCATATGACGTCCACTCAGAACTGGCCGGCCGCGGTGAAGCCGTCATTCGGCTATGCGCGGTCGGCAAGTGGTTAACAGAAAAACAGAAAAAACATGAAGTTCACCTGTCAAAGAGAAATATGATTCCTGCTATCACTAACCTCTCTTTCCAAAATTACTGGTTCCCTGATTATGTTACTGATGGTTTGCCTTCACGAGTATATAGGTAAGGAATTCCAATTTTTCTATGATTTTCATTTGCTACATGCTTGTTCCAGATCTCTAAATTTGAAATATTGATGCCAGACACAGCTAGGCAGTGTTATCTTTTAGGAGCCCAACAATGGCAGATCACATACTGTAATTCTAACCGGTGTACTTAAAGTGGAACTGCACTGCATCTGAACACCACAAACCAAAAATGCTATTTAATTCATTTTTAATATACAAAGCAAACTCCACATCCATGTCTACATGCTTTATTTTGTTGGGAAATCATTTTTAGAACACCGCCCCCCCCCCCCACCCCGGCATTTCTGGCAATCACCATCTTGAGTAAGGGCAGATAATTCATGTATCATTTACTTCCTGGAATCCATCTGCCCTTAGCTCAGAACCCTCCCTCCCCTCCTGAAAACTGCTGGGATTTATGACAGTGTTGCCTCAGCATGGAAACCAGGAAATAGCTGAAGAAATAGTTACATAGTTAGTCTGGCTGAAAAAAGACAAAAGTCCATCCAGTTCAACTATTAAAAAAAAATTAAAAAAATTAAAAAAGTTATAATCCTATACCCAAAGTTGATCCAGATGAAGGCAAAAAAAACCAAGCAAAGCTTGAACCATTTTGCTCCTGCAGGGAAAAAAATTCCTTCCTGATCCCCTGAGAGGCAATCGGATATTCCCTGGATCAACTTTACCTATAAATGTTAGTATCCAGTTATATTTTGTGTATCTAAAGAAAGTTTAAAACAAGTAAATATGATATACTTTCCTATCTATTTACTAATGCTAGCAGTATAAGAATTAAAACTAGTCCATGTTGATTGAGGGAGTGAAGTTCCACTTTAAAGTACATTGAGTTAGGCTTCTTATATGTTTATCTGCTGTCATTTATAACTTCCCTCTTGTATCCAGTAAAATGTTCATCTTTATAACTGCCCTTCCTGCCCATCCTTAGGTGGCTGTATTTGTTTTCTTTTTTAAGATTTATTTCCTTTATTATGACCTAGTAAACAAGCCAGTAATTTTTTTTTTCACTATTTTTTTTTTACATAGTGTCACCAGTGCAGTACAGCATTATAATATAACTGCATGTGTAGTGGTGATCAGGGACACTGACTGGCGACAGTAAAAAATTTTTTTTTTAAATCTTGTAAAATATCGTTTTTCTTTTTTATGACCATTTTTTTTTTTAAATGCTGTAACAGTGTACTACTCCGGAGAAGTGATCAGGATTTTTTATGAAACTTAGATCAGCGGCGATCCTAAGGATATAAGTGACCAATTATTAACTATTTATTCTTATCCAGTTTTTTATACTCGTCCCCTTTAAATACTGCTCTTACAGTATCTGTGGATATTTCCTCCCCTTTTTATATGTTATGTCAGTAACCCCCTATATAGTAATACAAATTTTTGTCCGTATAAAGTATAGTGATATGCGATGCATAGGTTCGTTTATCACATCCACTTTTTTCTTTTTTCCCATTCTTTTTTCCCATTTTTTATTCCTTCTGTATTTATTGTCTCTCCCGGAATGATTTCGGGTGAGAGATAGATTCCCCTCTGTGACGGTCAGCGATGCAGGTCCAGTGGTTACAAAGATGACATTTTTCCTCTTCATAGTTCTTTGATAAAATGGCGCTCCTGCGCGCGCCCCTCAGGCTATATAAGGCCTCCAATTGACATCTGGCGTTTAGTCACACCCCTTTTGAGAATGTACGTGCGCACGAAACGCGTCAAGGAGGAGCTGTACACCATGACGTCACGCCGCCGGAGCCATACGGAGGTCCGGCGGCCATTTTAGTGAGTGCCTGTGCAGCCCCAACTTTCTATAATGCTGTGTTTTGCTGTACTCCACGTGGAAGTGTTTTATTGAACAAATAAATTTGGAATTTAATACACTATGAGCACCTTCCTGTTTGGCTCTTTTCTGATCTAATGATCCCCAGGACCCGTGCGGATTTGCAGTTGCAGAGTAGTCTCATGCCCAGAGAAGGGATCCTTTCCCATACTGTCTGGTCTGTTTAAAGGGAGCTTCCTGTTGATTCCTGGTTGAAGTACACCTTTCAACACATTGCGCTTTGATTATGCACATCTGGTAAGTGCGCATTTTTATTACCTCCCGCACGGTTAGAACTACACAGGACATCGCCTGAAGTATTTTGATGTCACCTGCATAACAGGACCCATTTTCAACACTACGCGGACCCAATTGTGGCACACTTTCACCATCCTATGAACACTCTTTGTTTAAAGACTTTTTTAGTCACACATATTTCCTTTACTGCTCCATCCATAGCGTATCACTCATTTATATTGAATACATTTTCATCATGAATAATGATTTATTTAATTCATCTTTATAATTTATGGTTCGTCTAAGTTTTTGTCACTTTTCAGCGCTGCGCTTTTTTCTGTTTGTATTATGTGTAAGGTTTAGGGTTCCTTTTAGTGCATTCGCAGCTGATTCCCATCTGATCCTAGCGCGCTCACTGTCTTTTTGTTTTCTTCAAGCTCTGTATGTTACCACTTGCATGTTGTGAGATCAATAAGCTGAAGCATATTTTTGAGCTATATGCTGAGCCATAGCCAAATAAAGGAAAAAAATGTTGTTTGCAGTATCAACCAATCTTTCTAAAATGTCCTAGGAAAAAGAATGAATCAAAGTTGTTACTATGGTTAGTGCACCTTTCACTAATTGTTGTGTTAAAAGTGAAGTATTGGGTTTTTTAAAAAATCATCCTTGCCTAGGTGGATGCAGCATCGATCCAATGCTGCATCTGTCCCCTGATGGCTCTAGGATGAGAACTGAGTGATCAAACACTGCTGAACCCTCAGTTCTGAGCAGAGAGCCAGAACTGTCAGTCTCCATCTCTCTAGCAAGCTGCTTGCTGTGGGGGCACTTGGCAGGAGTAAGGGACTGATCTGGACAAATCCATTGCACAAAGCAGGTAAGTTTGTTATATTAAAAAGAAATCTGCCTTTAAAATCACTTTAAGGCAGCCTACATCCACAGAAGGTCTGTGGTTAGGTCTGCAAGGTGTTTGGAACAACCTGAATAAAGGTAGTTTTTTAGAGGTTGCAAAATAAATTACCGTATCACCCAATAGATGGCTTCCATTCAGTAGCCCAAAAAGGCATGCAGAAAAAAGGAATTTGTGAAAAGGAATTCACAGAAAAGCGGCTACATTATGAACAGAATGTGATACTCAGAAAAATTTCCAAAAATTATGCTTTATTACACATAAATATTTGACATATGGGCAATCGCCCTGGTTTACCATCACCTCAGTATGAGACAATACACACAGACCTAAAACCATATAAAATGACACCAAGACCGGTCTGGATAGATGTGCAACAAGGACAATGACCGCTATAGTCTAAAGTCCTTGCCGCACTGGCACATAGGTTGACACTTCCTAAGGGAGGTGTATACAAAAATTATACCATAGGTATACAGTGTCACATGCTATATATATAGACATATGTCATAACCATATAGGTTATACCCCATATGGGGGGATTTCCAAAAATTATACCAAGGGTATATCATATCACATGCATGCAGTACAGCGAGCACAGTAATCGTCAAAAGAGAGGCATAACCATAAGCCTATATTAGGCAATAGATGGATATCACATAGATAATGCAGTACAATCCTATGCCGGCACATGTGGTTGGGGCCCATTAATCTATAATAAAGGTGACTGGTTATTAGGACTCTTAAAATAAAAAGAGCCCCGATTGTTGCCTTGATGGAGAAATAGATGCAAGTAGCAGAACACTGCTTTAAATGGTTTCTTCACCACAACATGTGGACTGCAAACCACTTTTTGTTGGAAACAAGATAAGGCCCAAAGGATCTTCCGCCTGTTGAAATATACGTGGTATGCCTTGTTTCTATGTGAAGCACCATAATGTCCCCATCTTGTAGTAAGACAAGCAATATGAGAATAGTCACTGTAAGAGCTTTCACTCTATGGTAGACATTATTGTCATATAAATCGCATGGGACCTTTTATCTAATGTCCTGTAACAGTCCACTCACCACCTGTGCAATGGGTAATAGGAAAGGAAAAGAAGTCCTTCATAAGTGCTGCCATGTGGAACCAGGGAACCACCGCTTACATCAGCCGACATATCGCGGGTTCCGACCTCTCCATGGCGCCTGTACTGCCTTAGCATGACTCATGGCATGTGAAAATGGCTACCTCCTTGTAGGTCGGCGTGCGTTCCACCTAGTGCGCATGACCGGAAGTGACGTATCTGACGTATGACGTCAACGCGTTTCGCCGATGGGCGTATCTCACTCAGCTTCGTCAGGACCAATGAGATTCCTGCATTTCAACTTCCTATTTATAGTGGGTTAAGACCCACCCATTTATGCAAAAAATTAACTTGCAGTTATTCTCAATGGGAGAAAAAAGGCTAAATACTTAGCACAGCCGCTGGTCATTATTAAATTAAATTAAAAAGACAGGCGACTGGATATATCAAAGAGAGGAAAGGCTTGACACTTCCAACAATGCAAAAAGAAATAAAAAATAATCAAATGAAAAATTACCACACATTCACCAGAAGATGGCAATATTAATGAAAGAATCTCCAAACCTATTCATTAAGTCAAAGGTATCTAAGAACACAATAATAATTACCGCAAAACCGCCACAAGATGGCGATGTTAATTAACGAATCCCTCTATGGGTTATTTTGCCAAAGATACCTAAACTTCAAATTAACCACTTATTAGTATACAATTATTTTCAAAGGAGAGGAGAATAGCTAGCTCAATAGTTAGTCCCTTCTCCACTTCTAAACTTATATTCAAATATGTACCATCAGGCTATTAGATACCTCCCCAAAGAAGGAAGGTTTACCTTAATAATTTAACATATTGTCTAACCATTGACAGAAAAGAAGAATTACCACAGATTGGCCATAACATGGCAATATGAAAATATATATCCCTATAGATCTATTTATCCAAAAATACTTGGAGATCACATTCCACATTTAACCCCTTTGGGTACAATGTATCAAGTTTATATATCCAATATTTCTCCTTTTTTAGCAATTCCCTATCAAAATCACCTCTCCTTTGAGGAAAGTGCAATGCATAGAAACCTTTCACTTTAGTGCCATCCAGTTTACCTCCATGATATTTAGCATAGTGTTGGGCAAGATTACTTTCAGGGTCATTAGATCTAATATCTCTAAAATGTTCACCTATTCGTACTTTAAGTTGTCTTTTGGTCTTACCAATATATATCTTTTTACAGGGACAGGTCAAAATGTATAATACTCTCACTGTAGAACAATTTATAAGACTTTGAATTTTATAATGAGTGCTATTTCTTGAATCATAGAAGGAGTCTGTACGATCCACATATTTGCAAATTTGACATTTTCCACATTTAAACATCCCTTTAGTATGTGATTTTAACCATGTTGTCTGTTTTAACGGTTGATAGTCAGAATGGATAAGGAGGTCACCAAGATTTGGTGCTCTTCTTGCTACCATTTGGGGGCGCTCACCTACAATTTTACTCAATTTGGGACATTGGGTTAAAATCTTCCAGTGTTTTTCTAATATTTGTTTCACAGCTTGCCATTGAGCTCCAAATTGGGTTATCATTCTAACAGGTTGCTCACTTAATTTGACCGTCTCATCCTTTTTGGGAGATAATAGATCCTTACGGTCAGTTTGATATGCCCATCTCTGAGCTTTTCTGATTTGAGAGTGAGAATACCCCCGTTCCCTAAATCTTCTATAAAGATCCCGTGCTTCTATCCTAAAATCATTAATATTCGAACAGTTTCTCCGACATCTCAGGAACTGTCCCACTGGAATTCCTGAAATCAGTGAACGTGGATGATAGCTTCTGGCCTCTAATAGGGTATTAGCAGCAGTAGGTTTCCTAAACGTTTTTGTGAGGAGTCTCCCGTTCTCAAGTCTAATTTCCAGATCAAGAAAGGAAATACACCTTTCATCAAACACATATGTAAGTCCAATGTTAAAGGAGTTTTGATTTAACTCCTCCATAAAGAGTTTTAATTCCTCTGATGTTCCTCTCCATACAAGGAAAACATCATCTATATATCTCAACCAAATCTGGACATTTGCAAGAAACCTTGTTGACCTAAAGACGACCTGCTCCTCCCAAAAACCTAAGTGCAAACATGCATAGGCCGGAGCCCACGGTGCCCCCATACTAGTACCTCTAATCTGTTGATAAAAGATGTTATTAAATTGGAAAAAATTATGTCGTAATGCAAAATCCAGCAACTCACTAATAAACTCATTCTGTCCTCCTAAAGTAGGGTATGTTTTGTCAAGGAAGTAAAAGGCCGATCTCAAACCGCATTCATGTGGGATCGATGTGTAAAGTGATTCCACATCTATTCCCACTAGAATGGAGTTTTCATTAATAATTAAATTTTCAATTTTGGCCAACACATCTTTAGTATCTCTTACATAGGAGGAAAGATTAGGAACCATATCTTTGAGGAACAGATCAATATATTTCCCTGTTTTGTCTAGGGGGCCATTAATGGCAGAAACAATGGGTCTACCTGGAGGATTTTCTTGATTTTTATGTATTTTAGGGATGATATAAAAGGTAGGGTGATTAAATTCTTCAATTCTCAGATATTCATACTCTTTTTTAGTTAGAAGACCCACCTCTTTTCCCAATGTTAAGATGGAATTTAATTTTTTTACCACCACATGAAAGGGATTAGTGGCTACTTTCCTATACGTAGATGAATCTCCCAGTAGGCGCTTCACCTCTTTAACATAGTTTTGTTCATTTAAAATAACTACATTGCCCCCCTTATCACTTCTCTTAATTACAATATTCTTGGTCTCTTTTAATTCTTTGAGGGCTTTTCTTTCTTTCTTTGTAAGATTGTCACCAATTGGCATTCTCCACTCAAGATTTTTTAGATCATCAGCAACTAAATCTAGAAATGCCGATATCCTCATGTTGGAACGTATTTTTGGCATTTTTGTCGATCTAATATTTAGATCGACTTTTCTAATCACATCATTGTGATTATCCAGGTCTACTTCATTCTCATCACCATCATCACTTTCCTCCATGAGAGATATCAGCATATCGAGCATTTTGCGATCCTCCATGGAAGAGTCAGAAGCCATATCTTCCAACATTGTGGGATTACCATGTATCATTCTTAAAAAAACTTTTCTTAAAAATAAATTAACATCTTTGAATACTTCGAATTCATCCATGGGGGTCACTGGTGAAAAGGACATACCTTTATTTAATAAAGAAATATGTTCCCTTCTGAGTGGAAAATTAGCCAAGTTGATTACCTTCTTATCATGGGTAATTTCATCTACTACCTCCTCTGACTTCTTGTTCTGCCCTTGTCCTCCTGATGTTTGCTTTTTAAGGATTCCTCTATTTTCTTTTTGGATCTTCTTCCCATCTGTAGTTGATTGATTCGGGGAGGTTCTCCATCTTGT
Organism: Staurois parvus; assembly: GCF_062004578.1. Lineage (NCBI taxonomy): Eukaryota > Metazoa > Chordata > Amphibia > Anura > Ranidae > Staurois > Staurois parvus. Next base: position 11,462,716 of record NW_028318344.1, on the reverse strand, counting down.
TGGTCTAAAAAAAGATACAGATTTCCCGAGATTTTCAGAATCACTTTCACTAGACACGGTTTCCCCCATTGATCTAGAATGTGAACGAAACACTCTTCGTTTAGATCGACTTCTACCTCTTTTTGTAGTGAGATCAAAAATCTCTCCTGTTTCCCAATCTTTAAGGTCACGTCTAAATTTAGTTTGTTTAGTAGTTCTAAGATTTTTTTGAACTTTTTCAACTTCCTTTTTAAGTTGTTCATTATATTTTTCAAAATTCTCCTGATTTTTAAAAGGGTCTAATCCTGATACACTTTTACTGATGGCCAGATCTAATTCTTCAAGTTGCAGTTTTTCTTCCTCAACTATGAGTTTCATACCGTTAATCCCATGTTCTATGCATAGCACTTTCCATTTCTCTAGAAACCTTTCATTATGTAGATGTTCAGCCGGGACTACCTTACTCCTCAGGCCGCGTGGGATAATACTCTGTCTAATGTAGGCTTCCAAGAAGCATACATCCCATTTCCGGTTAAGACGTTTAATAACCAGCTTTTTATGTTCCCGAAACTTTATTTAATGTCCTCGTCCTCAGTAGGCACACCCGGACCTTCTACTGCGAATGCTTTATGCATTTCCAACTCAACCTCTTCTCCTGGTATAAATGCCATGAAAACAAGCCTTTCCAATCAATGTATTCCAGCCACCTTAAAAAATAAAAAACTCATCAACCGAGGTGATGGTCAACCAAATTATCAAAGTCAGATAACCTCTATAGGAAAAGGTCCATAAGAACCCAAAAGACACAATGAATAAAGGTAGTTTTTTAGAGGTTGCAAAATAAATTACCGTATCACCCAATAGATGGCTTCCATTCAGTAGCCCAAAAAGGCATGCAGAAAAAAGGAATTTGTGAAAAGGAATTCACAGAAAAGCGGCTACATTATGAACAGAATGTGATACTCAGAAAAATTTCCAAAAATTATGCTTTATTACACATAAATATTTGACATATGGGCAATCGCCCTGGTTTACCATCACCTCAGTATGAGACAATACACACAGACCTAAAACCATATAAAATGACACCAAGACCGGTCTGGATAGATGTGCAACAAGGACAATGACCGCTATAGTCTAAAGTCCTTGCCGCACTGGCACATAGGTTGACATTTCCTAAGGGAGGTGTATACAAAAATTATACCATAGGTATACAGTGTCACATGCTATATATATAGACATATGTCATAACCATATAGGTTATACCCCATATGGGGGGATTTCCAAAAATTATACCAAGGGTATATCATATCACATGCATGCAGTACAGCGAGCACAGTAATCGTCAAAAGAGAGGCATAACCATAAGCCTATATTAGGCAATAGATGGATATCACATAGATAATGCAGTACAATCCTATGCCGGCACATGTGGTTGGGGCCCATTAATCTATAATAAAGGTGACTGGTTATTAGGACTCTTAAAATAAAAAGAGCCCCGATTGTTGCCTTGATGGAGAAATAGATGCAAGTAGCAGAACACTGCTTTAAATGGTTTCTTCACCACAACATGTGGACTGCAAACCACTTTTTGTTGGAAACAAGATAAGGCCCAAAGGATCTTCCGCCTGTTGAAATATACGTGGTATGCCTTGTTTCTATGTGAAGCACCATAATGTCCCCATCTTGTAGTAAGACAAGCAATATGAGAATAGTCACTGTAAGAGCTTTCACTCTATGGTAGACATTATTGTCATATAAATCGCATGGGACCTTTTATCTAATGTCCTGTAACAGTCCACTCACCACCTGTGCAATGGGTAATAGGAAAGGAAAAGAAGTCCTTCATAAGTGCTGCCATGTGGAACCAGGGAACCACCGCTTACATCAGCCGACATATCGCGGGTTCCGACCTCTCCATGGCGCCTGTACTGCCTTAGCATGACTCATGGCATGTGAAAATGGCTACCTCCTTGTAGGTCGGCGTGCGTTCCACCTAGTGCGCATGACCGGAAGTGACGTATCTGACGTATGACGTCAACGCGTTTCGCCGATGGGCGTATCTCACTCAGCTTCGTCAGGACCAATGAGATTCCTGCATTTCAACTTCCTATTTATAGTGGGTTAAGACCCACCCATTTATGCAAAAAATTAACTTGCAGTTATTCTCAATGGGAGAAAAAAGGCTAAATACTTAGCACAGCCGCTGGTCATTATTAAATTAAATTAAAAAGACAGGCGACTGGATATATCAAAGAGAGGAAAGGCTTGACACTTCCAAGTTTGTTTGGAACAACCTACCTGCTGGGTTCCTTCAAAAACAATGTGAAAGTGTGCCTAGAAGAATTGATGCTGTTTTGAAGGCAAAGTGTAGAGTGGTCACACCAAATATTGATTGGATTTGGATTTTCCCTTTCCATTTTGTTAATTGATAAAAATGAACTATCAACACTTCTATTTCTAAAAGCATTCTTATTTTACAGCATTTTTTCACACCTACTTTTGCTCAGTAGTGTATGCGTACACACTTCTTCAATCATTAACTGCATAGTAAACATGTCATTGTACATTTAAAAAAAATTCAGATAATTTGCTGACAGGTAAGTGAGTTGGATCAATTCTTGAATTACAAAACTCTAATGACCTTTGAGATACCTAATGGATGCATTTCTGATCTTGCGACTATATTGCTATGAAGTCTCTGCCAGTTATTTTATCTCATCCAATACTCATCATTTTAATATCTCATACAGTTGGTTCACTTTTAAGTTCACCTGCCAGTAATAATCTCCCAAATAGCCCCACAAAGTCTAATGATAACATTTAGACCTTGAGTCACTATAATAGTTGCTGCGGACTACAGCCAAGTATGGAGTGCTAAAATGATAAGATCCACAATAAATTGTATTGGGAACCCAATTAATTCTGAATCCACTCTAACCACTTGGGTCCCAGGCCTTTCTCTCTCTAAATCCCCCCAATTTTTTTTTTTTGTAAATTTGACGATGTCTCAGTTTTTTGTCTTATTTGGGAGCTAACTTCTTATTGACATCACCCTCGCCTTCAGAACTAGAGACATTTCTGTGTGGGGAATCAAGGCATTAGCACTGTTGTATTGGGTTAACAATGACTATATACAGCAGCGTTTTTCAACCACTGTGCCGCGGCACACTAGTGTGCCGTGAGATATTGTCTGGTGTGCCGTGGGAAAAATTGCAATTTCATCCGTAACATGTGGCCTCGGCTCACAAATAGACCAATCATTAGAACAGCAATGGGCAAACTACGGCCCGCGGGCCGTATACGGCCCGGCGGACCTTTTAATCCGGCCCGCGGAGCGTGATACTGTCAGGATGATCTGTCCCCCTCGACGTATCTGCGCATGTGCCGGAGATCGCCGATCAGCTGCTAATGCCTGAAACTGGCACATGCGCAGATACGTCGAGGGGGACAGATCCTCATAGGAGACAGATTTTCATGCTACACCGGAACGGCGAGAGGAACGCGCGGAGCAAAGGTAAGTGAATTGACACAGGGGGGGCTTGGGGACTTAATATGGGGGATGAATTAATATGGGGGATGAATTACTATGGGGGATGAATTACTATATGGGGGATGAATTACTATGGGGGATGAATTACTATATGGGGGATGAATTACTATAGGGGGGATGAATTACTATGGGGGATGAATTACTATATGGGGGATGAATTACTATATGGGGGATGAATTACTATGGGGGATGAATTACTATATGGGGGATTAATTACTATAGGGGGGATTAATTACTATAGGGGGGATGAATTACTATAAGGGGGATGAATTACTATATGGGGGATGAATTACTATATGGGGGATGAATTACTATAGGGGGGATGAATTACTATATGGGGGGTGAATTACTATGGGGGATGAATTACTATGGGGGATGAATTACTATATGGGGGATGAATTACTATGGGGGATGAATTACTATATATGGGATTAATTACTATGGGGGATGAATTACTATGGGGGATGAATTACTATATGGTCAATATAGGCACAGAGGTAAATTTTTTTAACATTTTCTAATGGTGGTGTGCCTCGTGATTTTTTTCATGAAAAAAGTGTGCCTTTGCACAAAAAAGGTTGAAAAACACTGATATACAGTGCCTTGAAAAACTATTCATACTCCTTGAAATTTTCCACATTTTGTCATGTTACAACCAAAAAACATAAAATGTATTTTATTAGAATTGTATGTGATAGACCAACACAAAGTGGCACATAATTGTGAAGTGGAAGGAAAATTATAAATAATTAACAAAAAACCTCCTGCGCTTACATGGAATCCTACCCTTAGAACAAAGCTGCTGGCACTAAACTTATACCCAAAATAAGTAAATGAACAATATAAAATAAACAGTGCAGCACTAAATGCAAAATAAGTATATATAATCAATAAATGCGTGGTGCAATAAATCAAACACAATATACCCCTACAGGTATAAAACCAAACTGATCAATAAGTAATTAATAGTGTCATACATGTATATCCTTAAAGGGAATATTACATGCAAAAGTGACATATATAATCATAAATAATAAAGTGACAAAACACATAACAGTGCTCAAAACAATGAACAAATCTTCAATTTCAAGAAAAGTCCAAACAATCAATAATAATGATACTAATGATGACGCAATGCTTGGTGCAAGTCTTCACACTTCACTCTTCATGCAATGTAATGTGCAGTGTGCGTGATTCACACGTGACAATCCTTTAAGAGCTAAAATGCCCCCTCACCTCCTTACTTAGACCCCAAAGGGCCAGCACGCTTTAAGGATCACACGATCCTATCAGATTGGATTCCTCTCTGGGTATCGCTTTCCACCTCCAGCTTCCACCAGATTTAACAGCCAGCTCTTGCCAATATCCCAGAGAGGAGGCTGTACCTTGCTTTGTACCTGGTGGATGCAGGAGTGCTGTGACAGCAAGGAGCAGCTTATGAAGGAGGTTGTGGCAGACCGGTCACATGTAGCAAGGGAACATGTGGGTGAGGACGGTGTCTGATGTGATGGTGGGGGCGCCCAGACACCGTCCTCACCCACATGTTCCCTTGCTACATGTGACCGGTCTGCCACAACCTCCTTCATAAGCTGCTCCTTGCTGTCACAGCACTCCTGCATCCACCAGGTACAAAGCAAGGTACAGCCTCCTCTCTGGGATATTGGCAAGAGCTGGCTGTTAAATCTGGTGGAAGCTGGAGGTGGAAAGCGATACCCAGAGAGGAATCCAATCTGATAGGATCGTGTGATCCTTAAAGCGTGCTGGCCCTTTGGGGTCTAAGTAAGGAGGTGAGGGGGCATTTTAGCTGTTAAAGGATTGTCACGTGTGAATCACGCACACTGCACATTACATTGCATGAAGAGTGAAGTGTGAAGACTTGCACCAAGCATTGCGTCATCATTAGTATCATTATTATTGATTGTTTGGACTTTTCTTGAAATTAAAGATTTCTTCATTGTTTTGAGCACTGTTATGTGTTTTGTCACTTTATTATTTATGATTATATATGTCACTTTTGCATGTAATATTCCCTTTAAGGATATACACGTATGACACTATTAATTACTTATTGATCACTTTGGTTTTATACCTGTAGGGGTATATTGTGTTTGATTTATTGCACCACGCATTTATTGATTATATATACTTATTTTGAAAATTATAAATAGTTTTCAAATTTTTTTTCAAAAAAAATCTGAAAAGTGTGGTGTGTATTTGTATTCAGCCCCCCTGAGTCAATACTTTGTAGAACCACCTGTTGCTGCAATTACAGCTGCATGTCTCTACCAGCTTTGCACATCTAGAGAGTGACATTTTTTGCCCTGTGTTTGGCTCCATCCATCTTCCCATCAACTCTGACCAGCTTCCCTGTCCCTGCTAAAAAAAGCATCCCCACAACATGATGCTGCCACCACCATGTTTCACGGTGGGGATGGTGTGTTCAGGGTGATGTGTAGTGTTAGTTTTCCACCACACACAGCATTTTGCTTTTAGGCCAAAAAGTTTGATTTTGGTTTCTTCTGACCAGAGTACCTTCTTCCACATGTTTGCTGTGTCCACTACATGGCTTTTAGCAAACGGCAAACTGGACTTCTTATGGTTTTCTTTCAACAATAGCTTCCTTCTTGCCACTCTTCCATAAAGACCAGATTTGTGGAGTACACAACTAATAATTGTCTTGTGGACAGATTCACTTGAGCTGTGGACCTCTGCAGCTCCTCCAGCCTCTTGGCTGCTTCTCTGATTAATGCTCTCCTTGCCTGGCCTGTCAGTTTAGGTGGACGTCCATGTCTTGTAGGTTTGCAGTTGTCATACTCTTTCCATTTTTGGATGATAGATTGAACAGTGCTCCGTGAGATGTTCAAAGATTGGGATATTTTTTTATAACCTAACCCTGCTTTAAACTTTCTCCACAACTTTATCCCTGACCTGTCTGGTGTGTTCATTGGCCTTCATAACGCTGTTTATTCACTAATGTTCTCTAACAAACCTCTGATGGCTTCAAAGAACAGGGTTACAGAGATTAACCACCTCCCGACTGCCCTATAGCAGAACTACTGCTACAGGGCGGCAGGGCCACGCAAAATTATGTATATATACGTGATTTTGTATTTCCAGGTAAGGGACCCATGTGCGCGCGGACTGCCCTTTGTAGTCCCATTGGCGGATTCAGCTGTCGATCACTGGGTCCCGGTCGGAGATTCACCGCTGGCACCCGTCGATCACCAAGGAACACTGACAGGGGAAAGGTCTGTATGTAAACAATACAGATCTCTCCCCTGTCAGCACCAGCATGCTGCTTTGTATTTCTCTGCATAGCAGAGCGATACAAAGCAGCATGCTTACACAGTAAATCACACACAGCACCATTTGTAAAACAGCACACAGCACACTTTGGTCGCCCCAGATGTTAACCCCTTCCTGCCCAGTGTTATTAGTACAGTGTCAGTGCTTTTTCTTAGCACTGATTGCTGTATTAGTTTCACTGGGGATGTCAGTGGCAGTTAGTCAGTTCCCCCCCAGTGTCAGAATGCCCGCCGCAGTCCCGCTATAAGTCGCTGATCGCCACCATTGCTAGTATATAAAAACATTCCAGTATATATATTGTCATTTGTAAATGCTATAACTTTCACCTAATTCACTTAAACCAATTAATTTACACGTATTGGGATTTTTTTTTAGCAAAGACATGTAGCAGAATACATTTTGGCCTAAATTTATGACGAAATTAGAATTATACATTTTTTTACTAGATATGTTTTATAGCAAAAAGTCAAATATATTGGGTTTTTTTTTTCAAAATTGTCTGTCTTTTTTTGTTTGCAGCGCAAAAAATAAAAAACACAGAGGCAATCAAATACTACCAAAAGAAAGCTCCATTTGTGCAAAAAAAGGACATAAATTTGGGTGCAGAGTTGTATGACCATGCAACTGTCAGTTAAAGTAACGATGTGCGGTATCGCAAAAATGGCCTGGTCAGAAAGGGGGGTAAATACTCTGGAGGGCAAGTAGTTAAATTACACACAGGTGGACTATTTACTAATTAGGTGACTTCTGAAGGCAATTGGTTCACTAGATTTTAGTTAGGGGTATCAGAGTATGGGGGCTGAATATAAATGCACACCACACTTTTCAGATATTTATTTGTAAAAAATTTTGAAAACCATTTATTATTTTCCTTTCACTTCACAATTATGTGACACTTTGTGTTGGTCTAGCACATAAAACCCCAATAAAATACATTTCTGTTTTTGGTTGTAACATGACAACATCTGGAAAACTTCAAGGGGTATGAATACTTTTTCAAGGCACTGTATACATATACAGTATTTTGTATATATGAATGTTGAGAGGGACAGAGAAAGCTGGTAATAGCAGGAGTTCTGTAGTCAAGCAAGCAGAGTCACTGTGTTGTCATCCCAAGCAGAAAGTTGGGAGCACATGGGATTTCTGACAGATCAACATATATTTTTCTGTAATTGCAGCATAAAAAATAAAAAGAATATTGTGTATGTGTTGATGAGATGTAATGAATATGTTTTTTTCTATTATGGCTTGGTATGCATTTTCTGATGGAGGTTAGCAGAGAAACCCTACACATTTCTCTCATGATAGGTTTTCTTATTAAGGCTGAGCATTTACAAATATGTAGTATAGATGAGATAGGGCCTATTGGGTGAGATTTTTAATGCTTTTATTTTAAGGCTCAGAAGATGCAGTATTAGTTTCCAGCAGGTTATATACAGTACCTCCTTCCGAGAGAACTATTACATTTTAATTGTCAAGGTGCAAAACTAGATTTAACCTACAGGTTGACTTAACCACTTCAAATCTGGACACTTTTACCCCCTTCCTGCCCAGGCCAATTTTCCGCTTTCAGCGCTATCACACTTTCAATGACAATTGCACGGTCATGCAACACTGTACCCATTAATGTTTTAGCATTTTTTTGAGACAGATAAAACTTTATTTTGGTGGTATTTATTCACTTCACTAAATCTTGGCAAAAATGTATTCAGCTATTTTTTTAGTAAAAAAAATAACCCAAATTAGTTTATAACCAAAAATTATAATTTTTGAAAATTTTTGTTTACATTTTTATTTTTAATTTTTTTTTATTTATGTTTTTTTTTTTTAACATACTTTCACCCTAGCAGTACAGTGTCACCATAGTGACACTGTACTACTTGTGGGGGGTTATGAAGATTTTTTTTTCTTTTTACACTGATTGCTTTTACACTCATAAAGGCTGTAAAAGCAATAATTTCTCCTTCTCTCTGGCTGCATTCTTGCAGCCATTGAGAAATACTGTGAGAACTGTGATTGGTCGCAGCTTGTCACATGGTACAACGCTGTTGTGAATAGCCTTGTTCCATGTGATCTCTGCGATCATTCACAGATTTCACACATAGTAAGCAATGATGTCAGAAGTGACATCTTGCTTACTACTATTCATGTGATCACTGATTGGCCAATCAGTGATCACATGATCGGGACCTCACACAGATCAGTACAGCGATCGGTGTTCCCAGGGAGCGAGCACAAGCTGAAAATGCAGGCGCCGTTTATGAACGGCAACCCTCTCCTGCACTGCTCTCTTCCGGCCATTTATATACATGGGCCGGAAGGGAAGTGGTTAAACATGAAAAACCTGAAGAGGAAGATTTCCATCGTTAGAAGCAGATACATAGAGGAGATATGACAGAAAAATGACCAAGTGGCCAATGAGCCTGCGCCATTTTTTTTTTTTTTTTACTTTTCTGTCTGAATATAGATTTGTGTTTGTCCCAAGCGTGTTTGAACCCACCTATTGTTGACTGACCCACTACCTCCACTGTTAATCTATTCCAAAGCTCTTTTAGCTGTACTTTTCCTGTGGATCACAGGAGTGCAGTTCGTTTCAGCTGAGAGCCAACTTACATCCAGTCGAATGATGTCACTCAGCCAGTCCAGGCTGGGAAAAGATTCCGACTTTAAAGTCGGGATCCACCCTAGAGTCTGGGGAGCTGCTGGGAGCCAGCCGCTTCCTCCCCCTCCACAGCCCAACGATCCAGTGAGCGTGGGGGAGGGGGGCAGAGCAGACAGTGGAGACTGACAGCCACCGCTCTCTGCTCAGAGCGGCTGTGAGAACTCGCTGAGTTCTCATACTTAGTGCCATCGGGGAACAGATGCAGCATCAAAATTTAATCTCCAAACAGGGAAAGCTTTCTTCACAGTAAGAGCTGTGAAAATGTGGAATAGACTCCCGGAAGAGTTGGTTCTGGCCAGCTCAGTGGATTGCTTCAAAAAAGTCCTGGATTCTTTCCTAGATACACAGAATATAACTGGATACTAACATTTATAGGTAAAGTTGATCCAGGGAATATCCGAATACCTCTCGGGGGATCAGGAAGGACTTTTTTTCCCAGCAGGAGCAAATTGGATCAAGCTTTGCTGGGTTTTTTTTTGCCTTCTTCTGGATCAACTGGAGGTATAGGATTATAACTTTTTTTTTTTTTACTATGGTTCAACTGGATAGACTTTTGTCTTTTTTCAGCCAGACTAACTATGTAACTATATGCATCCACCTAGGTAAGTATAATGAGGGAAAATTAAACATCCCACGCTTCTCTTTTAAACACTCTTCCGGTAAAATAATACTTTTTAGGATTACTATTAACCTCTTGCTGTCCGCCTGCTGTTTATAAATGGCAGGGCGGTGGCAGTCCAGGGGCGGGTTGCCATTCATAAACGGCACCCGCCTTTTCTAGCTGTGCGCACTCCCTGGGAGCGCACACCACCGTGATCCGGTGCCACAGTGAAACACCGATCGTCGGACGGGACCTCTGTACGAGGTCCCGATCATGTGATCACTGATTGGCCAATCAGTGATCACAATGCAAAGTAGTAAGCAAGATGTCACTTGTGACATCATTGCTTACTATGTGTGAAATCTGTGAATGATCACAGAGGTCACATGGTACAAGGCTATTCACAACAGCCTTGTACCATGTGACAAGCTGTGACCAATCACAGCTCACTCAGTACTTCTCAATGACTGCAAGAATGCAGACAGAGAGAAAGAGAAATGATTGCTTTTACATCCTATATGGGTGTAAAAGCAATCAGTGTAAAAAAAAAAAAAAATCTTCATCACCCCCCACAAGTAGTACAGTGTCACCATGGTGACACTGTACTGCTAGGGTGACAGTATGTAAAAAAAAAAATAAAAATAAAAAATAATAATAATATATAACATAAAATAAAAATGTAAAAAAAAATGTTTAAAAATTATAATTTTTGGTTATAAACTAATTTGGATTTTTTTTTTTTACTAAAAAAATAACGGAATCAATTTTGGCCAAGATTTATGATGAATTATTATTTATTTGCAAAATTTTATTTAAAAAAAAAAACACTTTTTTTCAAAATGTTTGGACTTTTTCATTTACATAGTAAAAAAAATAAAAATCCCAGCGGTGAATAAATACCACTAAAATAAAGCTTTATCTGTCTAAAAAAAATGGTAAAAAATTCATATGGGTACAGTATTGCATGACCGCGCAATTGTCATTCAAAGTCTGATAGCGCTGAAAGCTGAAACTTGCCCTGGACAGGAAGGGGGTAAAAGTGTCCGGACAGGAAGTGGTTAAACTTTCCTCCTGCTAGTTTGAGGTTACATCCCTGTGTTCTTGATCTTAGGATCATGTTGAAAATACTGCCCTCCTGAACCATATTCACACCCTTAATGTATTTAAGGGTTTCAATCATATTTCCCCTTTCCCTTCTATCCTCCAGGCTCTACAGATTGCAGTTACAGTTCCTGAAAACCCCCTCAAATTCAAAGTTCCACCACCATAACTGGAACAAATTCTTCAGGAATCCTACACTGTACAAAGATTTCCTCTTACAACATGCTCCCTAGTAGCTCATTATTCTGTCATGTACCAGAACGACATCTGTTGCTGTTTGGATCGAAGGTAAGGTTCTTCTGCAAGTTTCCTAAGCCGTTCTGGGCCTGTGCTTATTTGACCTACTCCTGTACAGGAAGCGGGCAAAGTGTCGTTTCTTATCTGCACATTTTCTACTTTTCCATGATTGTACTTTATATTTTTAGTTCAGTTGTGAGAAACTGGAATATTGGGATCTATTTATAGATATCTAAGCTAGCGAAAGCCATAAATGTTTGAATTATGAAATACCATTTGTGTCTATCAGTAGGATAGCGGTTCAAGAGAAATGGCACATTAGTACATACATAAGTACACAGACTGTAATACAACAATAAAAAAAAAAAAGACGTAGTTTAGAAATGGACTCACTGTGTACTTTGCAGATCTGGAGAACTAGACATTTTACAGGCGAATCAGGAGTTGCTGTTGAATATCCAGTCTTCATATTTAAAAGTAAATACTCAACTCTATTTTATCTGCCTTGATCTGTTAGATCAGCATAGAGACCTGCTTTGGTCTGCAGATCAATGTGTTCATCTGAAATTTTGACTAAAGGCTGTCATAGACATCAGCAGACAGTTGGAAATAGGGGCATGAGCCAACCACACCTAAGATTTTAAACTAGCTAGTGGGTCCCTGAATACAGTCAGTTGCATTGTTTGGCGGTTTGCATTTAGTCTTTGGAGTGGGGTGTGAAGGTTCAATGGTGACGTCTCTGGTGACAACATAACAGAGGAAATCCAAAGTGCAAGGTTTTTCCAACACTGAATTTCTGAACACTGTGACCCATGAAGTCTTAGTCAGGGTCATATTAGAAATAATGAGGCCCCCTAAAACATCTGGCACCACTCCTTCTTTACAGCCCCAACAACCTACCTGACTTGAACAATCCCTCTGCTCCATCCTCCACCACTCTTTCCCTACGAATCTGATTTCCAAAGTACTGAAGAGGAATCTACAAGCAACAGAAGGACCTAAGACATCTTATGAACACACTTCATAACTTTTCAGGCATGTAAAATGTATTTACTCTCTAAGCCTGCTTTCACACTGGTTCGCCTCAAAAACGCTTGAAAAATTACTAGCATTTCTGAGGCGTTTTTGGAGCGTTTCATTATAATTAGCGCAACGCATGAGGCGGTTTTGAGACGGTTTTCAAGCGTGACTGTGACTTTTTACAGACCTTCCCACATGTGCAGTGCATTTTTTAAGCATTTTTGGAGCGGGTTTGAGGCAGTTACCATTGATTTCAATGGAAAAAGGCGTTTTTGAGGTGTTTATTTTAATTCCCCAAACATGCCTCAAAGATGCTGCAAGCAGGAGTTTTTACACCACACCACAAGAGCAATGCCTCAGTGTGAATACATACATAGGTATAGATTCACAAACACAGGGAAGCACTTTTCTTGAGCTGTTCAGGCATTTTTTTAACGCCAAAACGCTTGAAAAACTCCTCAGTATGAAAGCAGTCTAAGGCTGGAGAACTCTATAAAAAACTATGTTGTTAGTTTTTAATCTTAGCTCACAGATCTGTGACCATGCTCCCACTTATTGCAGCATATAATCAGTAATAGTTTATAAAACTGTCTCTTTTTTTGTATATGTTTATATACACAAGCAACTAAATGTATATATCCATAAAAATTAATTTGCACATATGTCTTGAACCAAAGCTATGCTACACTATCACGGTGAATTCACACTATGTGCAGTGACAAACATGTTACTGCAATGTAAAACGTCTGTCACCACAGGGACACACAGGGAACAATTGTTTCCTGTGCATCCCATTCACACTGCAATGCAGCATATGGATGCGCTGCAGCATGCTGTGATAAAATGCAGACAAGCTGCATTTAATCACATCACACCATGCCAAATCACAAGGCAATATACAGCAACGCAGCACACAGCTATACATTGCTGCAAATGAAGTGAACATTTTGTACACTTCAAATAAAGTTCATACAAAAAAAAAAGGGGGGAGCAGTGTGATGCGCTGAATTGTGCGCCACACTGGCCACTACCACAGCCCGCAATGTAGAGCTGTTGGAGCGGTAAAACACTCCAGCAGCTCTCCGTTTAGTGTGAGTTCAGCCTCAATGGTCTGGTCCCTTGTGCAAGTCCCATACAATGGTCGGCCTACACACACATTTCACATGCAAATGGTTATTTTTGGTTGTAATTACGGTGACCAGAGAGATCACAAAATGGACCAGGATTAGACTGTATCTCATCTTTGCCTTTGGACTCCAATGTACAAAAAAAACTGCACTCCTGGAGAATTCTCTTGTTCATTACAGTACTTATAACAATGTTCCCAAACACTACAAGCACCATTTATTTCAGACCAACGTCTCTTCTCCAGTGATCAGAGAATATCTTCTGGCTTAGCCCCAGTGGTCACCTCTTTATATAGTTCTAGTGCAGGGGAGACCCTGTTGTGATGTCACTCACTTCACTTCTGCTCTAGTTTTTGTAATACAGCCAGGCCCCCCCCTGTTGACCCGATGGGTCCCGGGAACTGGTACAGCAGGATTTGCTGCACACTACTGTGCTCAACCCTTATAAAAATATATAATCCCCCTGCGCTCCACTGGTATGAACAAACACAACCCCAAATATATGCAAGCTGCTACCACCTATTCCCAATACCACAGGATGTATGACATAAAAAACAATATTGGTGAAGCGCTTCACATGAAAAACTAAGTAGGTGCAATGATATAAAAATACATATAAAGTGACCACACTGTATTGAAAGGTATTGATAACTAATGCTAAATAATCCCCCCCAAAAAATATACAAGTGCCAAGTGCTGGGAGTGCAAAACAGGTCATGCGTTTGCTGACTAGACCGTGCCAAAATGCAATATATGCACAGTATACATAATACACAATAACATTACACACTCTAACTGAAAGTGGAACGTGCTCAGTTTGGGTATGAATATAGGTTAAAATTAAAATCCACAATAAAGTGCAAAACAGGTCATGCGTTTGCTGACTAGACCGTGTCAAAATGCAATATATGCACAGTATACATAATACACAATAATATTGCATACTCTAACTGAAAGTAAAAAGTGCTTAGTAGGAGTATGAATACTGGTTAAAGTAAAATCCACAATAAAAGTGCAAAACAAGTCATGCGTTTGCTGACTAAATTGTGCCAAAATACAATATATGCATAGTGAAATAATACACAATAGCATTGCACACTCTAACTGAAAGTGACAGGTGCTCAGTAGGAGTATAAATAATGGTAAAAAGTAAAATCCACAATAAAGTGCAATAACAAAGTGCTTGACATTTCATGTGCAAATAAACGCTGCGATGTCAGTGCATCAATTCTCCACTCCAAACATGATGAGTGTTAGCATGCCACACGTGTATATCGTAATCCAAAAATGGCTAAAGTGCCTCCTCACCTTAACCATGCGACCCCTAAGGGCCACAATGCTTTAGGTAATATAGCTCCACCAGACTGGGGATCTCTGTAATAATACTCCTGTAGTACCACTCAATCTCCTCTGCCAGGTCACTTATGTCCTCAGATGGTAATACCTCCGGGATAATCACAATGCCATAGAGAGGTAGACAAAGAGAGCCTCCATAGTGAAATGCTGTTTATTCCATATAGCAGATAAAAACAAGCCAAAAGAGAACACTCACAGTATAGCAGATCTCATACAGCTGGTCTCCCATGTGCTGTGGGTGTACTGCAAAGTGCTGGGTGTTCAATGATGGTTTCTGCCAGAAATGTTTAACCAGAAGTACATCACTGCGCTCTACGCGTTACTCCACGATATCACATGGCTTCATCAGGATCATCAGGATTTTTTTTTTTGTGCTCAACCCTGGCCTCAATTGTCACCCTTGCAGTGTTGTTGCCCCACAGGTATAAGACCATCTTTTCAGTGGCAACAAAATAAATTGGAGCCCCCCCCGGGGGAGGAGAGAGCCTGACGTTGACCAACGACACCCCTGCCCCCCTATCCAAGAGAGCCTTCCACTAACATACAACCCCCCCACTAACACTCACCTTCACAGCTCCGGACATCCCTGGGAACAAGAGACAGAATCTGCAAACACATCAAGCAGTCTGCAGCCTCCCTCAGATCCCACCTGGTCCCCATGCCGCATGTGTCCCTTCTTCCAGGGGGCAGTGCTGCCCCCCTGAAAAATGCTGCCCTAGGCAAATGCCTTGTGGTAAATACACTTCTGCATCTCATTATTATTTAAGGTTTCTTGAAGTGTTTGTGTAGGCAAAACTTTTTTTTTAGTTTTAAATAAGTAAAACTTCAGTAATTTTTTTTTTTTGGCAGTCTGTGTCCCCCTCAGAACTCCACTTCAGTTCCAGTCCCAGAGATGCAGCAAGACATCTCTACAAATGAGGGAAATCCCCCTCTTAGTTGGCAGTGGAAAAGCTGATCTTATTAGAAAACTTATCCCACCCTCTTGTTCTGATGAGAAAGTCTGAATTTCCTAACACTAGCTAGTCAATAGTTACAAAGTTTCAAATACATGGATACAAATGTACATACCAAACAAAAACTATATACTGTACAGACAATTGTTACTAAAAAACATTAATCACTTGCCCTCCACCCTATAGCTACAGGGCGACAGGGCTGCGCAAAATCATGTATATATACATAATTTGCATTTCAGGGTAGGGGCGCACACGCCGCCCTACCCGCCGCTATTGGCGGCTAGAGATGTCAATCACAGGTCCCGGCTGGGAATCGCAATTGTTGGGTAAAGCTGAAAGGGGAGAGACCTGTGTGTAAACAACACAGGTCTCCCTGCTGTCAGCTCGGACATGTTGCTTTGTACCTATCTTCACAACAGAGAGATACAAAGCATCATTCCTCCCTAGTGAAACACAGCACACAGCAAAACACAACACAGCACAACCCCAGATGTTAACCCCTTCCTGCCCAGTGTCATTAGTACAGTGTAAATGATTTTTATTAGCACTGATCACTGTATTAATGTCACTGGGGATGTGAGTGGCAATTAGTCAGTTCCCCCCAGTGTCAGAATGCCCGTTGCAGTCCCGCAGTCCCGCTATAAGTTGCTGATCGCTGCCATTACTAGTATAAAAAAATGAAAAATAAAAGTAAAAAATTCCAGTATATATACTGCCATTTGTAGACGCTATAACTTTTACGTAAACCAATTAATTTACACGTATTGAGATTTTGTTTAGCAAAGACATGTAGCAGAATACATTTTGGCCTAAATTTATGAAGAAATTAGATTTAAAAAAAAAAATAAAATGCACAGGTGATCAAATACCACCGAAAGAAAGTTCTATTTGTGGGGAAAAAGGACACAAATTTCATTTATGTACAGCATTGCATGACTGCGCAATTGTTAGCTAAAGTAACACAGTGCTGTATAGCGAAAAATGGCCTGGTCAGGAAGGGGGATAAATCTTCCGGAGGGCAAGTGGTTAAAAACCACAAACAGGTAAGTATTGGACACACAAAACTTGACAGGGGTTCTAATCTATCCTCTCTCTGTCCAAAACTAAAGGAACGTTTTGGATATACATACACCCCAAAGGTGTCTACAGGCACTTGGGTCTGCTGGTACATCCCATTTATAAGGATGTTGGGTTTGGCCAAGTATTCAAGTTTAGCCTATGCAGAGGGGAGGGAGGACATGTATGATAAGCAGTGGTAGCTTATAATGAAAACAACTGTGATAGGCTAAGTCAAATATGTCACAGGCAAGATCGGTCCCCACACACTGCACAATCACATCTGACTTGGCTTGTCTTCCCTGAACAATCAATTGTACCACCAACAGGAATGCCGCACACCAACATGCAATATAATATACAGTTGCAAGAAAAAGTATGTGAACCCCTTGGGATTACGTGGAATTTTGCATGAATTGGGCATAAAATGTGCTCTGAACATGGTTTAATGGTTTAATGGTTTAATTGCACATAACATGTAAACATTCACAGTGCAGGGAGGAAAAAGTATGTGAGGCCCTAGCTTAATGACTTCTCCCAGAGCTAATTGGAGCCAGGAGTGAGCCAACCCTGACTCCAATCAGTGTGATGATATTGGATGTGTTGCTGACAGCTGTCCTGCCCTTAAAAAACACACACCTGTTTTGGGTTTACTGGTTTCAAGAAGCACTGTCTGATGTGAACCATGCCTCGCAGAAAAGAGCTCTCAGAAGACCTACAATCAAGAATTGTTGACTTGCATGAAGCTGGAAAGGGTTACAAAAGTATCTCCAAAAGCCTTGATGTTCATGTGTCCACGGTAAGACAGACTGTCTACAAATGGAGAAAGTTTAGCACTGTTGCTACTCTCCCTAGGCCTGGTCGTCCTGTAAAAATGACTGCAAGAGCACAATGCAGAATGCTGCATGAAGTAAAGAAGAATCCCAGAGTGTCAGCTAAAGACTTACAGAAATCTCTGGCACATGCTAACATTTTTGTTGATACATCTACAATAAGGAAAACATTAAACAAGATTGGAGTACATGGGAGGACACCACGGAGGAAGCCATTGCTGTCCAAAAAGAATATTGCAGCACGTTTGAAGTTTGCAAAAGAGCACCTGGATGTTCCACAGCACTACTGGCAAAATATACTGTGGACAGATGAAACCAAGATTGAGTTGTTTGGGTAGAACACACAACACTATGTGTGGAGAAAAAAAGGCACAGCACACCAACATCAAAACCTCATCCCCACTGTAAAACCTGGCGGAGGGAGCATCATGTTTTGGGGCTGCTTTGCTGCCTCAGGGCCTGGACGGATTGTTGTCATTAATAGGAAAATGAATTCCAGAGTTTATCAAGACATTTTGCAGGAAAACCTACGACCATCTGTCCGCCAACTGAAGCTCTGCAGAGGATGGGTGATGCAACAGGACAATGACCCAAAGCATACAAGTAATTCAACAAAACAATGGCTGCAACAGCACAGAATACGCCTTCTGGAGTGGCCCAGTCAGAGTCCTGACCTCAACCCCATTGAAATGTTGTGGCATGACCTTAAGAGAGCGATTCACACCAGACATCCCAAGAATATTGCTACACTGAAACAGTTTTGTGAAGAGGAGTGGTACAAAATGACTCCAGATCGTTGTGCAGGTCTGATCTGCAACTACAGGAAACGTTTGGTTGAGGTTATTGCTGCCAAAGGAGGGTCAACCAGTTTTTCGTCCCTGCACTGTGAATGTTTACATGTTATGTGCAATTAAACCATGGCAACATCTAATGTTTGTGTAGTATTATGTTCAGCAGACTGTGTTCTTCTATTGTTGTGACTTAGATGAGGTTCAGAGCACATTTTATGCCCAATTCATGCAAAACGCCATGTAATCCCAAGGGGTTCACATACTTTTTCTTGCAACTGTACTTCTTTTACTAAAAGAGCCAGCAGGAACAAGTTCTATTTTGACATATTTTGGGCTAGGCACAGTGACTTCTTACTTTGAGATGTACCAGGAATGCATTTAGCTGATTTAAACTGAAAGTTCTGTTGAGGTTTAGGTAGATCCACTACCCAGTGCCTCCTGGGGATGATGCTGCAATCTGTGAGGAACTGCTGGCCTGGTCCCTGAACTCTCACTCCTAACCTCTTAATGCGGAGTTCCATCTGAAAGAGATAAAACATGAAAGTCAGCAGCTACAAAAACTGTAGCTGCTGACTTTTAAAATGCAGTCACACCTGTCTCTTGGTCAAGCGGTGTCCTCGTCACAGCTGGTTTCACCGGCCGCCTTCTCTCCTTGGTGCCGGCATCTTCATTGTGGGCACTTGGCTGTGACAGCTTGCGGCTTCACAGCCGGGTGCCCACTGCACATGCGCGAGAAGCTGCAATGCATCAGGGAATGCATTAAGGTAAAAAACGTTTTAGCTTTTGT
Organism: Staurois parvus; assembly: GCF_062004578.1. Classification (NCBI taxonomy): domain Eukaryota; kingdom Metazoa; phylum Chordata; class Amphibia; order Anura; family Ranidae; genus Staurois; species Staurois parvus. Next base: position 11,443,351 of record NW_028318344.1, on the reverse strand, counting down.
GTCACTTTAACTTCATTGCTTCATAATTAAGTCATACACAAAGTTCAAATGTATGGAATAAGTCTCAATTAAGAACCCTGTGCTTTACTTAAAATAGAACTATGGGCAAATTTTTTTTTCCCATTTTGGATAGAGTAAGGGAGAGTTATAATTCTTTTCAGTTTTGTTTTTTTTGCCATCTGTGTCTCTGGGGAGATTTCCTATCCCATAGTGAGGGCTTTTTTTCAGCAGGAACAGGGAGAATGCAGTTCCGGCATCTCCAGAACTGAATGTATGTAATGGCAAGGGGTGTGCTGGAGGGTCTATTGATGCTGGTTGCTGGGGGATTTATTGTTATTGGCAGAGATCTGTTTTTGTGAGAGGGTCTATTGTTGCTGGTGGGGGATGTATTGTTGCTGGGGTCTTATGTTGCTGGTTGTGATCTACTGTTGAAGGAGAGGTTGCTGGCTGCTGGGGGTGTATTGATGCTAGCTGCTGGGAGATCTGTTGTTGCTGCTGGGAAAGTCTAATGTTGCTGGGGTGTATCTTTTGTTGTTGGGGTTGGTATTTTGTGTGGGTGGTCCATTGTTGCTTTGGGGGGGTGTCTATTGTTCTGTGAGGGATCTATTGTTGCTGGAGTTGGGTCTATGGTTGCTGGGGTGGGGTCTGTTGTTGCTGGCTGCAGGGGATCAATTTTACTGCTTTTCTTGTTATCATTAACTAATTCCATACAAATTATTTAGCACCACAAAATGATACTTGGTTCTGAATTTTCCAAAAGGGACAGCACTGGGAAATGGGTAGGGGTGAAACTAAGGGACAGTGCTCTCAGGAGGGTAGGGGGCAGAGAAAAGGGGGGACTCAGAAAGGGGGAGTTCCTGCACCTATTCTCTGAGAAAAAAAGCTCTGCCCATAGCCAAAACAGAAAGTGAGAATAATTCCCTGCTAATTAAGGTAATCCATTGGGGCCTCCGAGGTTACCAGAACTAATGTCCCCATTTGAAGATTTCCCTTTACTTTACTTTTCTGGGTCAACTCAAAATTGAGATTTTCTTTAACTTTTACTTTCCATGATAATGGTAAACAGGGCAAATAGAGAGGATGAATCTCCCTAACAAGGGCACAAAAAGCAATAAAAACCTAATAGGCTTTCTAATCCCTCTCCACTCTGTCCACAATTTTTTAAAAATGTTTTGCCTTTAGTTATACAATTAGAAATTCTGTACACAGGAAGTTTATTACAGAGAAAAGACATAGAATTTAACCTATTCCCGACCGGCTATTGTATATAAACGGCCGGACGGTGGCAATGCAGGGTCGGGTGGCTGTTTATAAACGGCCTCCCTGCACCCTGCTTGTGCGCGCTCCCCGGGAGTGCGCAGCACCACGATCCGGTGCCCGCTGTGTCCTCCGGACACAGTGAAACATTGATCGTCGGACAGGACCTCTGTACGAGGTCCCGATCATGTGATCACTGATTGGCCAATCAGTGATCACATGCAAAGTAGTAAGCAATGATGTCACTTGTGACATCATTGCTTACTACGTGTGAAATCTGTGAATGATCACAGAGGTCACATGGTACAAGGCTATTCACAATAGCCTTGTACCATGTGACAAACTGTGACCAATCACAGCTCACTCAGTAGTTCTCAATGGCTGCAAGAATGCAGATAGAGAGAAAGAGAAATTATTGCTTTTACATCCTATATGGGTGTAAAAGCAATCAGTGTAAAAAAAAAAAAAAAAAAAAAAATCTTCATCACCTCCCAAAAGTAGTACGGTGACACTGTACTGCTAGGGTGACAGTATGTAAAAATAAATAAATAATAATATAATAAAAATAAAAATGTAAAAACAAAATGTTTAAAAATTATAATTTTTGGTTATAAACTAATTTGGCTTATTTTGTTTTTTTACTAAAAAGATAACGGAATAAATTTTGGCCAAGATTTATGATGAAATATTATTTATTTGCAAAATTGTATAAGAAAAACACTTTTTTTCAAAATTTTTGGACATTTTCATTTACATAGCAAAAAAAATAAAAATTCCACCAAAAAATAAAAATACCACCAAAATAAAGTTTTATCTGTTTCAAAAAAATGGTAAAAAATGCATATGGGTACAGTGTTGCATGACCGTGCAATTGTCATTCAAAGTGTGATAGCGCTGAAAGCTGAAAATTGCCCTGGTCAGGAAGGGGGTAAAAGTGTCCTGACTGGAAGTGGTTAACCACAGATGCAACTACAAAACATATAAACTCTGCCATCTACTGGTTGAAGAATATACCGTATATCTATTAAATACTGATACTAAAGTAGTTGTCGTACAAAAACATGAACATTGTATTTCAATACCTCCACTCAACAACTACTCCTTATATTAGTCCCATTTTGGATTTCAGTTCTATAAATCTGTTTTTTGTAAGCGGTTTTGTCAAAGCATCGGATCTACTTTTGTTTCTCATGGGTTGGAAGTCTTTGCATCTCATCCCATGAATCTGACTCTGGTTTTAATTCTATGCGAGCAACATAGGACCAATGTTTTGCTTCCAGTGGATTTCCTGATTGAATCCTCTTGTGACCTGGTTTCTTTTTTTACAGTGTTTGGATTGTCTGCATTAATTTCTATTTCTGTATCACTTTCTTACTTGCCTTTATGTGACACTGATGTGGAATTTCCCTAAGTTTGAAGTGTTTGTGTTTTTGAACACACTGAAGTTTCATTGACAATTAAACTTCTACTGATGGTTACCTTGTTTGTTTCTTGGTGTAGAATTCTGTATCCCTTTTGAGATTCACTGTACCCCAAAGTAAGCCTTCCTTTGCATGAGCATCCCATTTTGTACATTTTCCTTTTGGGATGTTCACATTGTCTTTGCTTCCAAAATTTTTTAGATGATTCTAATTCCAGGATTTTCCATTTCACAGTTCATATGGAGGTTTCTCAGTTGGTCGTAATTGCCTCTCCCCAGTGATTGGCATATTTGCATCAAAAAGCATGGTTCTTCCACTCTCACATAGAGTATGGTTCATTCTTTCTGCAACCCCGTTTTGGGGTTGTAAGGTACAGTAGTTTGAAATATTATGCTATGCTTTCTGAGAATCACTTATGTGTTATCACCTGTATACTCATTTCCATTGTGCGCAATATACTCTGCATTTTGCCAGATTTGTTGCTTACTTGAACCAAATAATGTTCAAGTTTCTCTGGTACTTCACTTTGTTGTGTAATTGATATAGTGTAGGATACCTGGAGTAATCAGCTATAAAATTGAGAAAATAGTTATTTCCTGGAGTAAATTTTTCCATTGGACCACAAAGATCTGAATGAATTAAGTTCAGAGAGGTTTCTTAGCTCTGCTTTGGGAAGGCTTTTATTGTCATTTTTCCTTTTATACAGCTGGCACATTTCTTTGTTTGATCACATGGACTAATCTGTGTTCCACTTGCATAGTCATACTCAGTTAATTTCTTTATTATGTTAGGACTTCTGTGCCCAAGTCATCTGTGCCATGAGTGAATGCAATTTAAATGTTTTACCTCCTTGGCAATTTTAACCACCTCATTGCAGTTCAGCTGATATTTCATCTGTAATTTTAGCCTTTGTAAGTAAGATATTCCCTTTTGTGATAGCACAACTGTCATCTTGGAAGGTCACTACATTGCCTTGTTTTGTGAGCGTCTTCACTGACAAAAGATTAGTTTCAAGAGCAGGGACATGCAGGACATTTTTCAAAGGTATCTTTCTGGTGACACTCTGGGAAATAGAACAGTAAAGAAAACTGTCTCTTAATCCTTCTGATTCCATTATTTGTCCATTAGCTGGTTGCAGATTCTGTGGGAGGCTCAGCCTAGTGCCTTGTGACACTGGAATGCCACTGTGGATGAGGTGATGGCGATGCTCAGGTCTCGGCTCAGTTACGTCTGCTGACAGGATGGAATGGGAGTCTTTGGTGTGTGAGCTATTGCCCATCCACCAGAACACCCATCTGCAGTTTCCTCTCGCCACTGCCTCATCCACAGCGACATCCCAGTGTCACAAGGCACTAGGCTGAGCCTCCCACAGAATCTGCAACCAGCTAATGGACAGTGATAGCTGGTCACTAGAGGGGGGCATTAATTCAACACATTCATTATTATAAATATCCGGCAGTGGCAAAGAGAAGTTGACCAGCACTGGGCTACACTTATATTCATTTATAAGCTTTCCCTTACCATATTCCAGTGTCAGTTCATCATCTGGATGTGCATTAAGTGCTGTGACAAGCATTTCCTAACCGTCTGGTAAACCACTAAGTAATTGTGCTGCAATGTGAAAATCTGTTAGAAATTCTTTAATTTCTTTTCAGCCATTTCCAGGGTATGTCTTATGTAGTCCTACATATCCTGACCTTTTATTACCTTGGTTTGGCATAGCTCTCTAATCAAATACAGTTTACACTTACATATACAGTACTTACCTATACACAATGCTAAGAGAGATTGTACCCTGAGCTTTCTGATCTTCCTCCATTCAGTCATCTGAAGGGTGTTCTGGCTTGACTTCATTTATACATTTCCATGTACCTACTCTTATTAGCAGCATTGTCACCTTGAATTTCCAAGACTGGTAGTTTTGGTTTGTCAGGTTTGCAAATGAAAGCTTTGTTGCAGCTGTCTTACTGGCCATTTTTTGTTATTCTGTTGCAGTCTTCTTTCTGTTTCCGTATCTTGAACTTCTTTTGCTGTAGTCAGCTATGGGCATTTGGACTTTTCCTGGGCCCATAACCTATTAGAGATTATGTATATAGCTCTACAGAACAGACAGTGCACAGTCCACATGTGTGTTTATCTACAGCTTCTCTGCTAACAGGAAACAGGAACTTTATTATAGAGAAAAGTGTCAACGCCTATGGTAGTGAGCTCTATAGATCCACAGCTTAGGGTTCCAAGGGCGCAGAGTCTAAGCCCCAGCTCAGACTTACAGCAGGCTGGGACCAGGTCGTGGCCCCCAGGTACACCCAGCTGAGGTGGAGGGGACCGCTAGCGGAAGTAGGGCACAATGGGAGAAGACACAGGGAATCCAATGGGCAAGCTGAGGTCAGGGACGAAGCCGGGGTCGGTACACAGATAGACAATATAGGATACAGCAGAAACACAAGGAAGCTCCAACAACTAGAAGTTGCTCAGGCAAAGTGGGACAGACTGAGCATGTCTTAAATAGACAAGCCAGCTAGGAGGCGGCCCAGGAAGTGATGATAGGGAAGGACATTAAACCCAGAGGATAGCAGACAACGCCTACAGGTGAGCACAGACGAACACACATGTGAAGGAATTAAGAGCAGCAATGAGGTAAGAATAAACACACAAGAGGCTGCAGGCTAACTTATGACAGTACCCCCCCCTTCTCTTATGAGGTCTCCCCACTTTTTTAGGGCCAGGCTTAAGGGGAAACGTCTAATGAAAAAATTCCACCAGACGGGGTGCAGAAACATCAGTAGAAGGAATCCAACACCTCTCCTCAGGACCATATCCCTTCCAGTCAATAAGGTACAAGAACTTCCCTCTGATGAATTTAGAATCCAGGATGTTCTTAACTTCATACTGATCTGAAGTACTCGCTATTGGGGAAGGATGACGATGAGCATGGGAAAACCTGTTGATGATATATGGTCTCAGAAGAGGAACATGGAAAACATTAGGGATTCTCAGAAGTGAAGGGAGGCGAAGTTTGAAAGCAACAGGATTGACCTGGCAAAGGATGGTAAAGGGACCAATGAACCGAGGAGCAAATTTCATAAAGGGTACCTGTAGACGGTAGAGATAGCCAAACCTTGTCACCCGGGAAGAATTTGGGACTTACCCGGTGATGACAATCTGTAGCTACTTAGTACTTGGAAGCTGACAGATGTAAGTTCTTGGAAACATTTGCTTCAGAAGGAGTAAGAATAGGAGAACATATGACAGGAAACTGAGCTGGAGCAAACACCAATAACCAGGATGAAAAGTCTGGTGAGGAGGCTGCCAGGGAGGGCGCAGGAGTAGGCGTGAAGGCTTTGATTTGTACAGTCGGCAAGACAGGCTGTGCAGAACAGGAACCTGGGGTAATACAAGGAACAGAGGGCACTGTAGGGTGTATTGGGGCAGGACAGGGGACAGAAGGCACTGTAGGGTGTAGGGGTGCAGGACAGGGGACAGAGGGTACAGTAGCTACTAATGTGGAAACCACGGCTAGGTCCAAAGCAGCTGAAGGGAGTTTTGGGGTCTCAGCATGCAGAGCACATGAATCTGGGAACTCAGATGGTACAGAGGTCACAGATGTTGGGACCTCCACCCTCCCAGAAGGTAGCGACATAGGAGCTCTGAGCTGCAAAGTATGTAAAGGGACTGAAAATTTGGGAAGCAAAGAGGGTAAGGAACTAGAGGTTGACAGCACCAGAAGGGGGCCCGCAATAGGAGTAGGCAGGGGAGCAGCTTTACTACAAGAAACATCTTGTAAGGCCTGGCAATGTTGAGGGAGCATCGGAGAGGTGGTGGCCTCAGCCACTGTTACAGTGCGAGGTGGGCGGACAGAACATGACTTAATTAGATGACCTTCAGCCCCACAGTAAAGGCATAGACCAAATCTTAGGCGACGCGATCGCTCTTGTGGAGTAAGGTGTGCATGGGCTCTTCAGACGTCGGTACGGTTGCAGAGGTAAGTTGACCAAAGACTTTCTGGAAAACAGGAGCAAAAGAACCCACTGGAGGGCAATGTGATCCCGATCTTGTTCCTGGAAGCGGATATTGATCTGGATGCTAAGAGCAATCAAGTCATCCAGGGAGGTGGGTATGGTTCTTCCAGCTAGTTTGTCCTTAATACAGTCTGCTAGACCCTGCCAAAAGGTTGCAGAGAGGGCCTCATTATTCCATGCCAGTTCCGAAGCTAAGGTGCGAAACAGAACTGCATATTGTCCAACAGTTCTGCTACCTTGACAAAGCCGCAGAAGAGCACCTGCGGCAGAAGTCCTGTCGGGCACATAGAATGTCTACGGAAAACTTGCAGGAAGGCTGGGAGGCTGCCAATAGTTGGATCTTGTAGCTCCCACAGTGGCGAGGCCCAAGCCAGTGCTTCACCAGATAGGAGGGAAATCATATACGCCACCTTGGAACGATCAATAGAAAAATGGTGGGATGCTAGCTCGAAGTGATTTGAACACTGATTGATGAAGCCCCAACAAGCCTTGGGATCACCAGAGAAGTGAGGCAGTGGAGGCAGCTGGAGTCTCGAAGGACAGTGTTCCACTGGGGAAACAGTGGAAGGTGGAGCAGCAGGAGCTGGAGCTGGGGCAGAAACAGAGGGTAATGAAGTGGACACAACCTGTAGCTGATCCAACCGGGAGGAGAGTTCCTGCAGACAGTGCATGATTTGTTCTTGGAAGGCCTGCTGGACCTCGACTCTCAGCGCCAAAGCTTGAAGTTGTTCCAAGACAGGCTGCGGTGTCTCTGAAGAGCTCATGGCCTGAGCAAACTGTCAACGCCTAGCCTATGGTAGTGAGCTCTATAGATCCACAGCTTGGGGTTCCCCAGGGAGCGGAGTCTAAGCCCCAGCCAGCTTGTTCACCAGGGCCGCTGATGGGGGGATGGACTTGCAGCAGGCTGGGACCAGGTTGTGGCCCGCAGCTACACCCAGCTGAGGTGGAGGAGACCGCTAGCGGAAGCAGGGAACAACGGGAGAAGACACAGGGAATCCAATGGGCAAGCTGAGGTCAGGACAGGCGGAAAACAAGCAAGGTCAGGGACAAAGCCAGGGTCTGTACACAGATAGACAATATAGGATACAGCAGAAACACAAGGAAGCTCCAAAAACTATAAGTTGCTCAGGCAAAGTGGGACAGACTGAGCATGTCTTAAATAGACAAGCCAGCTAGGAGGCGGCCCAGGAAGTTATGAAAGGGAAGGATATAAAACCCAGAAGATAGCAGACGACGCCTGTGATAAATGTGCGCATAGAGTCATGGACGCTGGCAACCATTTTGTCTCATCACTTGTAAATCTCGGTTTTTCCTCCGCCCCCCCTTCCTTCTGAATGGAATGTGGTCTGTGAACTGGGGTCACAAGTGCATAGGCACAGTTGAATAAGCTCCATGGTTGTAATCCCTAATTAGCCTGGTTCCAGAATGTCTGCTTGACAACCACTTTCCTCTGCCCAGTCGTAAAACCATAACTCAGTCGGTCACGACCTGCAAGCATTACAGCAGGGGTGCCATAAAATGTACATCCCACATGAGTCATTTTTCATAAAAATTGATAAACTTCAGCAGGAACTGGGCACATAGATGTGAAGTATATATTCAGATAGGTCATTTTAATATGAGTCACATGACACCTTACATCCCTATGTAGCGCCTACAAGAGGGTAGAAAGCAATATCTTTTATCCGAAGTGGCAGGACATGCTACAGTTTAGTATCTGTACATTTGGAATATGATTCTACATATTAATCTGCCAGTTGCTAGGATGCTACCTGTACCTATTGAAGGTTATTGACCGTAGTATGAATTTGTAAGGGATTTGGTCATAACCTTGGTCGCCGCCTAGCACCCATTCCCAAATGAGGCGATTAGCTCTTTGCTTTCAGGAGACACCCCTTTGAGATACTAGAAAAAAGGCTGACATGCCCGGAGAAAAGAGATCTCTCCCTTTTAACATCAGGAACATCAGGAACCATCTTTGAGAGAAAGCAACCTTTTTGTTCGGACGATTGGACTCTGCTCAAACCAAGGACTTTTGCAAGTATCCTGCCTTCTGAAACTTCTTTCTTTTATTTCTCTGCTGTTTTATTACTCTCTCTCTATACATAAATATATATATATTTGTTGCATGTTGCATCTTTTTCTGTAAATATTTTAATTGCACCATTTTCACCTTTAGTAATAAATCCTATTTTCTGAAAAGTGTTGAACTGTTTCTAAAGCTCTTAATGCAAAGTAAGAATCCCTGTCTCTGAAGAGTGCTATTGTATGTATTAATCCTCTTAATACATCTGTCTGCGGTGACAGGGTGTATTACAGGCGCTTATTCTAATATCATAGTGTTACTGCTAAGATTTTACACTGGATATTACACCCAGGCTGCTACTCAGCCTTCCTCACTGACAATCAGGACTCTAGCTCCCCTAGCTAAACTAGGAGGGTGTTATATATTGATATATGGATGTATATGAAAACACATTTACAAAAAAACTAGAAGACAAAATAAAATAATAAATACTGTATTTTATTAAAGTCTGTAAATTCAGCATGGAGAACAGGTAAAAAACACAGAAATATAACATACTGGTTTCTTCAGTGAGACAATATAAACAACAATGCAGAATTACAAAGTGCAGTAACCTAAAGCAGATCTCCTTTAACTGAAACCAGCTCATTGGAATATAAATTCTGAATCAATGCTTTGGGTTTCTGCACTTTGCAGCACTCATTAAGACTGAGCCTCTGCTTTTATTGAAGTATATGTAAACAAAATCACTAAAATCTCATATAAACTTTAATACAATAATGACATTTGAAAAGTCATGTTAAATAATTTTTAAAATCAGCAGCTTTCATTTAAATAAAACCCAGTGAGGTCATAAGGTCCTTGTATAGGCACTGTGCTTTAGGGTGACAATGCTCTGCCTCCTAGTGGAGCTCCTGCCTTGTCAGCACACATTACTCAGGCATGGCACGCTGCCATCATCATCAGGAGGCCCACCCTGAGAAATGCCATGCAGTCATTGCTGGAGTGTATGCATGAAGACGGGAAGTGGCTACAAAGGAATTGGAGGAAACCAGCAGCACTGAGGGGAAACAAATTATTTAAAAAAAGAGCATTTTATTAAAAAAAAAAAAAAAATTACAATTGTTTCATACGAAGAGCTTTAGCAAGCCAAAGGTCATTAAGTTAGGGTTTACATCTACTTTAAAAAGAATCAGTAACAAATGGACTTTTACAAGGATCTGAATAGCCACTCTTAAATTAATATATTTGCAGGCAACCTTTTCAACTGGATCCCCCCCCCCCAGCTGGTTACTTATTTTAACCGCTTCCACGCCGCCCTAAAGCAGAAATACTGCTACAGGATGACACGGGTCCGCAAAATCATGTATATATATGTGATTTTGCAGTTCCAAATAGGAACCCTACCCACGCCGCCATTCGAGGTCTCGGCTGTCAATCACTGGCTTCCGGACGGTGATTTCTCGATGGCACCCGGTGATCACGGAGAATCTCCGACGGGGGAGAGACCTGTGTATAAACAACACAGATCTCTCTCCTGTCAGCTCCTGCACACTGCTTTGTATGGCTCTGCAAAGCAGAGCCATACAAAGCAGCATGCTTATTGTGAAACACAGCACACAGCCTCATAGTAAAACAGCACACGGTTAACCCTTTGATTGCCCCACGTTAACCCCTTCCTGCCCAGTGCATTTACTACAATGTCAGTGCTTTTTCTTAGCACTGATCACTGTATTGGTGTCACAGGGTTTGTCAGTGACACCAAGTCAGTTTCCTCCAGTGTCAGAATGCCGGCTGCAGTCCCGCCATAAGTCGCTGACCATTTGTAAACGTTACAACTTTCAAGTAAACCAATTAATTTACATGTATTGGGAATTTTTTTTAGCAAAGACATTGTGGCCTAAAATGACGAAATTTGATTTGTTTACATTTTTTTACTGGACATGTTTAATAGCAAAAAAGTATTTTTTTGTTTACAGCACAAAAATTAAAAAAAATGCACAGGCGATCAAATACCACCGAAAGAAAGCTCTATTTGTGGGAAAAAGAACGTAAAATTCTTTTGGGTGCAGCGTTGCATGACCGTGCAATTGTCAGTTAAAATAACGCAGCACCGTATTGCAAAAAATGGCCTGGTCAGGAAGGGGGGTAAATCCTCAGGAGGGCAACTGTTTAAATTAAGGGGAACCTGTCAAGAAACAAATATGGGATCTGCCATTGTTAACTTGTGCTATTATATTATTGGCACCTCAGCACGTCCTGCAGACGCAGCCCCAACTCATGAGTTGAAATGCTGTGGAAAAGGTACGTCAGTTTTTTTTGTGCGCTGTGGTTGCTTTGGTGGTCTAAAATGAAAGGGGTGACTTAATGCAACGCATGTTAAAGTATAGAACGCCCAATGGTAACTGCACCACAACACACTGGAGAGGTGCGAAGAGAACCTTAAGACTGAAAATGACAATTCTTACATGACTGGTTCTCTTTAACAAGAGAACATATTTGCTGTTTCCAGAACATTTACAGCTCTGAAAAGTAAAAGATTACAATTTCACAGAAAGGAGGGTGTATTTACGAACAGAGGATTATAGAAAATAGGTGAAACCCTTTACAGTATATCCCAGCAGTCATTTTGAGGCTAGATTCACATTTGTGTATTGCAAGAACAGGCACAAAATGACGCGCGTTCCTGCACAGCACAAAAAAAATGCATCCCTTTTGCAGGCATGCAGCAATGTCATTAATTCTTAATGGACCCTCGCACACTGTGAATGCACGCGCTTTTCCATGTAACAAAACATATGGAATCAAAGTATGGTAATAAAGATTTAAAAATAGTCATGCTTGTCTTCTGTGAGATTTTCAAATGTAGGGCAGGCCTTTCAAATGAATGGGCTCCTCTAAATCCAACTCTCAAAAACACTAAAAACAGACATTGATTTACTTGAGCAACCCAACTGAACTTTCTGTGCTCCTGTTGACATATGTGTCAAAGTGTATGTTAACATACCATGCAATCAGATTTTCCCTTCGCTGCTTGTGTGCAGTAAGAGAGAATTAAAAGGGAAATAATGTTTGCTATAGCCAATAAGAACAGTTCTACCTTCAGATCTTTTTATACAGGAGAAGTGTATATAATATTTAATTAAAAAAGAACTGGAATTCACTGACAAAGGTACAAATTATATTTATTAGCAAAGAATTTATTTCTTGGTTGGCAATAAAGTACATTTAAACTCTTACCTTGTAAAACAACTCATTCAGTTTAAAATAGAAATGAAAGACAATATATTTATGTATACATATAAAGAAACATTATAAATACCTTTCTTTTTTATAAATGATCACATATTTTCTGTTCTCAGTTGCATGAGGAGCTCAGGGAAGACAAACAACCTCACACTGCTCTTCTCAGCGAATGGCTGTGCAGGTCAGGCATCTCAGCAGAAGTCTGGGATGATTTACTAGATGTGGAAATTACAAAATCTAGTGCAGCTGTGTTTGTGATAGCCAATCAGCTTCTAACTTTAGCTTTGATTAAAAAAACTGGAAGCTGATTGATTTTTATGCACAGCTGTACCACATTTCACAGTCTCCCGTTTTAGTAAATCAACCCCATAATTCTGTTTTCAGCAGTATAAGGAGCTCAGGTAGGAAAAACATCAGCACACTGGTCTACCCAGTGAATGGCTGTACAGGAAAGCAGTCAGGACAAGTCTGTTCACTGGAGGAGAGCAGGCCAGAAAACTGACCACTGTGCTCTCATGACTAGTGTGGTCAATTTTTAATAAGAAAGCAGAGGGACTGGCAGGAACACCAGGGATTCATACAACGGAAGCCATACAAAGAGAACAGGATACTTCTTCATACAAGTACATGGTACAGCTGGCACATATCAGTAATATGAAATGTTGGGTTTAAATATTCTTGAAAGGTAAATACATTAAAAAAACATGGCCTTAAAAGGCTAGAAAACAAAAAAATATTTTTTTTTACATAAGTTAGAAATCATTCACAACTGGACATGAAAATGTTCTTATATGTTTAGATGGTGATATTTGTATTTACATACAAGTGCATAGTCTGCTGAAGTAGAGTGCAGGCATATAGGGATTCTTAGGAATGGTCACTGTATTCGCTTTATTTGAAGATACCTATCCAGAAATCTCACATATGAGCAGCGTGATCATCTCGTCAAACGTTTCATTTTATAAGTATGAATACTGTTTTTAGTTTTGCCTTTACAGAGACCAATTCCTATGCTCATGTAAGGCAAAAAAAGGGGTCACTTTAGTCCTCTCCAGCAATACATACTCACTTTTCCTTGCTCATCTGCCGTGCTGGTTGTCTGCTGGGATTGGGGCAAAAGCCCTATGTACCATACACTAGTAGAGTTTTGTTCCATTTTTGGAACTTTTTTTTCTGTTTTTTGGGGTCAAATCCATGATTATTTTCAAATTTAGCAAAAAAGAAAGTTTGAAGGAGCAAGATGGGAATTTGTTTTCCTAAATGAATGAAATTCTAACTATGAATGTGTTTTTCGATTTGTAAAAATTGTACATGTTGTAATGTGCATGTTTAACCACTTCTGCACCATCCTATAGCAGAAATACTGCTACAGGGTGGCTTTGGTGCGCAAAATCACATACATATACGTGATTTTGCATTTCCGGCTTTGGCTGTCAATCACCGGGTCCCGGACGGATTGCCGAGTATCACCAACATGAGAGAGACCTGTGTATAAACAATACAGATCTCTCCCCTGTCAGCTACTGCAGACAGCAGAGCAATACAAAGCAGTGTGCTTACAGTGTAAAGCACACACACAGCACACAGTTAATCCTTTGATCACCCCAGATGTTAACCCCTTCCTACCCAGTGCCATTAGTACAGTGTCAGTTTTTATTAGCACTGATCACTATATTGGTATTACTGGGGATGTCAAGTTAGTTCCCCCCAGTGTTAGAATGCCGGCTGCAGTCCCGCAGTCCCCCTATAAGTCGCTGATCGCCGCCATTACTAGTGAAAAAAAAATTCCAGTATATATACACCTCCATTTGTAAATGCTATAACTTTCACGTAAACCAATTCATTTACACGTATTGGGATTTTTTTTTTAGCAAAGACGTAGCAGAATATATTTTGGCCTAAATTTATGAAGAAATATGAATTTTTAAAAAAAACTTTTACTGCATATGTTTAATAGCAAAAAGTCAAAAAAATTTTTTCTCAAAATTGTCAGTCTTTTTCTTTATAGCTTAAAAATTAAAAAATGCAGAGACAATTAAATACCACCTAAAGAAAGCTCTATTCGTGGGAAAAAAAGGATGTAAATTTCATTTGGGTGCAGAGTTGCATGACCGCGCAATTGTCAGTTAAAGAAATGCCGTGCCGTGTTGCATAAAATGGCCTGGACAGGAAGGGGGGCAAATCCTCTGGAGGGCAAGTGGTTAAGGAACAAAAGAAAACGGTTTATTATGTCTGGAAGAACAGTCACACAGCAGGTCTGGAAGAAGTTTTAAGGGCTTTCATACCAAATTAGTTGACTCAACGATGGCAGGATCCAATGCTCTGAGTAAAATGTTTGGTTTTAGTTTCTGTATGAATGTTCTACTTGTGTAGGGCTAGCATTAGTAAGCTCCATACCAACTTGTTGGAATTCACAAAGGGTTGTTTGCTTTTTTCCCATCCCTATGTGACAGCACTGCTATAATTACCAAGCATTCGGCGCTGTCAGAAGAGGGGGACTGAGTCACATGCTCACCCATACTCAGTAGTGGCAAGTACTTTACTTTGCTTCTGGCAGCCAAAGGGAGCGGAGTTAGATAAAAGAAGGGGTGAATATGTGCTGATGGTAACCCACCCAAATATTTTAGTCTTTTTTTGGAATATAATTTTTTTGTGTGCAGACATATCAAATGCTGCATATCTAGGAAGATAACACTTTGCATAGTGTATTATGAACACAATCGGGATTATTTAGGGTGCACCTAAACTTTCCCTATTTAAAGGTAAAGTAACTAATTATTATTACTATACAGGATTTATATAGCGCCAACAGTTTGCTCAGCGCTTTACAATATAACGGGAGACAATACAGTATCAATACAGTTCAATACAAGAGGGATTTGAGGGCCCTGCTCCTTGGAGCTTACAATCTAGGAGGGAGGGGCTAGTGGTACAAAAGGTAGTAACTGTGGGGGATGGACTGGTTGGAAGAGTAGAAGATTCCATTATTAGCTGAGGACAGGATAGGCTTCCCTGAAGAGAGGTTTTCAGAGATCGCCTAAAAGTGAGCAGAGTAGGCGATAGTCTGATAAATTGGGGTAGAGAGTTCCAGAGGATGGGGGAAGTCCTGGAGACGAGCATGGGAGGAGGAGACAAGGGAGCTAGAGAGTACAACGTCTTAAGAGGAGCAGAGAGTACGGTTTGGGTGATATTTAGAGACAAGATTGGTGATGTAATTTGGGGCAGAGTTATAAATGGCTTCATACGTTATTGTTAGTGTTTTGAATTTTATCCGTTGGGCAATGGGAAGCCAGTGGAGGGATTGCCAGAGAGGGGTGGCAGATACAGAACTGTTAGTAAGGTGGATGATTCTGGCAGCAGCATTCATGATAGACTGAAAAGGGGATAGCCTGCGATGAGGTAGGCCAATGAGGAGGGAGTTACAATAGTCAAGGCGAGATATAACCAGGGAGTGAATAAGTTGCTTAGTGGTTTTCGAGGTTAGGAACGATCGTATCTTGAAGATGTTGCGGAGGTGAAGTCTACAAGATTTGGACAGCGATTGGATTTGGGGCTGAAAGGACAGATGGGAGTCTAGGATTACACCTAGTACCCTGGCATGAGGGGAGGGACTGATGATTGTGTTATTGATCTTGATGGAGAATTCAGGGGAGGGGGCACGGGCTGGAGGGAATACTAAGAGCTCAGTTTTGGAAAGATTGAGTTTGAGGAAGTGGAGTGACATCCATGCCGATATGTCACTTAGTAGGTTAGTAATGCGAGAGGAGACTTAAGGGGTGAGGTGAGGGGTAGAAAGATAGATTTGTGTGTCATCAGCATAGAGATGGTACTTAAAGCCGTTGGAGTTTATCAAGTAACCAAAGAAGGAGGTGTAGAAGAGAAGCGGTCCAAGAACAGAACCTTGAGGGAACCCTACAGAAAGTGGGAGTGAAGAGGAGGAGGCAGCGTTATAGGTAACACTGAAGGAGCGCTGTGATAGGTAGGAAGAGAACCAGGAGAGCAAAGTCTCTGAGGCCAAGATAGTGGAGTTTTTTGAGGAGTAGGGTATGGTCAACCGTATCAAAAGCCGCAGAGAGGTCAAGTAGTAAGAGTACGGAGTAGTGGCCATTGGTTTTAGCAGTTAGTAGATCATCAGTGAGTTTTAGTAGGGCAGTTTCAGTGGAGTATAGAGAGCGAAAGCCAGACTGTAAAGGGTCAAGAAGGTTGTTGTCGGTGAGGTAGGAGCTCAGGCGATTGTAGACTAGGAGTTTAGAGCTAAATGGCAGCAGGGAGATGGGTCTTAAGTTGTTCAGGTTAATGGGGTCCAGGGAGGGCTTTTTAAGCATGGGAGTGATGTGCGCATGCTTTAGAGGGGAGGGGAAGGCACCAGTAGAGAGGGAAAGATTGAAGATGTGAGTGAGGGAGCATAGAATGGAAGAAGAGGGTGACCGTAGTAGTTGTGAGGGGACAGGACTAGGGGGCATTTAGTGAGACGGGCTTCTGAGAAAACCTTAGTGACCTCTTCGGTAGTAGCAAGGTCTAAAGAGGAAAGTGTTGAGGGAGGTTTAGTATGAGGTATGCTAAGTGGGATGGATGTCTGTGCAGTGGTGATGCCCCTAGGAATTGCATCAATCTTGTTTTTGAAATGATTTGCAATCTCGTGAGCAGTGAGTGAGGTACTGGGTGGAGGTGGAGAAAGTAGAGAGTTAAAAGTAGAGAAGAGACAACAAGGACTGGATGACAAGGTATTAATAAGAGTGACAAAGTAGGCTTGTTTGGCAGCATGAAGGGAGGAATTGTATGTTAAGAAAGCAGATTTATATCGGGTGAATGCTTGTTGGGATTTGGTGTTACGCCACAACTAATTAATTTAGGGCCAGTTTACACTACATGCGTGTCAGTTGCTTTTTTTCTGCATCCAAAAGGCACAGAAAGTAGGTTATATGGTTGTCAATGTCATAGTTCACATCAGTGCTTGCAGTTCCAGTGCGTTCTGGATGCAGAAAAAAACAGTAGAGCATGCTGCATTTTTCCTGCACAGAACTGTACTAGAACGTGGTAAAGTGCATGAAAAATGCACAGGAAGGCACCAAAAATGCACTGGAATGCACATGTCCCTGTTTAAATTGAAGAAAAAGATGAAGCAGAAAAAATAAAAAACACACTGGAAGGTGTAAAAAATACATAAAAAACATAAAAAACACCGGAACACACCTAAAACAGGTCAAAAATGCGCATGCAGAAATATCCGGAATGCATCTGGACTGCGTTTCTATATTGTGAACCGACCCTTAGAAGCTTGCCCACTCCTTACTTACCTTTTGTTCACTTCCCTGTCCCCTTTTCTGCTGCCAGAACAAGGTAGAAATCCATGTCTAAACTCTAGAAATTATACAATGCTAAATCTTTCACAAGGTTAGATACTCTCTCCCTGCACCCACCTTCTAGAACCCAGGCACTCAGTGCAGCATTGTTGAAGGACAGGAAACGTCTCATGCTCCCCCATACCCAGAACATTATACTTCACTCTGACAGGTGAACAAGAAGGTGTGTTGTACAGAGTTGTAAATTTAACTGTGTCTGCTGTTGAGTTTTTGAGCTCTGTAAACTGACTGGTTGCATTTGTTAGGGTACACTGAATATTTTTTCATGTTGGTTACTGTGTACAAAATTTGCACACCTTACTTTATATATGTACCTTTTCTAAGAGCAGAAAAAACCCTACAGCAAAAATATACTGTTTCTGGGCTGTGAGCCCAAAACCCACGAATCCTACTACTGCTCCTGCATTGTGAAATAAGCAGAAAGGCTGGGTCCAGGGGCGGACTGACCATTTGGAAACTCGGGACTTCCAGAGGGCCTGGGGTCAGTAGGGGTCCCCATGAGATGCCCCTGGTACTTTTTTCATAGGCTTTTTTGAGTTTGGGCAAGGCCACAGGGGCCCCATGATCCCCTATTGCCCGGGGGGCCCCATGAGTTGTCAGTCCGCCCCTGGCTGGGTCCTTGACCAAACTGTTCTGACTGACTGTAGCAGGGCAGAGTGAGGATCCAGACCTTGCTGTATTGTCTGACAGGTGTGCTTCATTGAACTGAAATAAATTACACATTTTTAGGCAGAAGCAACCATTCACATATCTGTATTATAACTGTGTAGTTATCTATTTGCCTGGAGTTTACTTTTAATAAAGCATAGAGTAAATTGGAGTTGCTGACCAAGCAATTAAAATAAACATTAATTGTTTGGTTATTCCAAGTTGATAAAATCTGATTGTCAGAAGCACTATATGATACTCAGATTAATTTTTGTGCATTCATAGATGTACAATGGAAAAAGCTTGTCTTAGAATGGGAGGGGGGTACAAATTAAAAATTCCAGAAGTCATATTATCTGATGCCCTAACACATTTTTTGTAAAAAAAAAATAGTGTTGCATTGAAATGTATGGGACACAGAAAAATCACAATAAAATACTGAAATGTGTAGAACCTCTGGTTCTGATTGAGACATGCTTTGGCTGATATCCAAATGGAATGATAATCCCAGTAAACCCCAATAGATAAATATCCCTGGGTTGCTCCAAATACAGTACAAGCCAGCAAGGCACTTTTGTTCTATATCAGGTGCATCCAAGTCATTACGTAGTCAGTGTGACAGTGGAAACTTGCATTTCATTAGGAATAGTCGTTCTTTTCTTAACGTGGAAGAAGTGTCCATCAATGTGCCAAAATTCAACAGAGAACAATCCAAACAATACAAATAGAATGATGGCCAGAATCCATTCACATATAGCAGCTACTGTTGGCTTTTTGACTGCAGCGAACGCAATCACTGTTAGTCCTTGTTAAGGAATCATAACCTTGATAATGGAAATGCACACTTGTATTCATTTTGTAAATGTTGCTAAAAACCACTTGATTGCACAGACTACATGTGGTGGACTGCTCATGGAACTGGGGGAGGACTGGAAACCTTTGGCCTGGGGGGGACTGGGAACATTTGACCTGGGGGGGAGAGAACACAACCAACAAGCCCTTTCATGTTAGGGTGGTCCTAAAGAACATGAACTATTTTGTCACATCTTTTTCACATTTCCAGTATCAGCTTCCTTTGCAACTCCTAGAATTAGGTCACATGACATTTCAGAGCAGCAAAGGAAATATGTGCTGCCTGACGCTGCCAGGAGTCATTGGTTCCTGCTGCTGTTAATCACAGCCAGTAAGGAGGGAGCAGGGGGCGGGACCTAGCCACACTCTGTGTGTCTTATGGATGCACAGAGCCAAATCTGGAGCAAGAATGCACAAGGCAGCAGGGTGGAAGGGCCAGGAGCACCAGCAGAGGACCTCAGAAATGGAGTGACAGATAGTTAAGGGAAAGAGCAGCTGTGATGATAAAGGAAAGTATGAAGTGGGAGAGAGGCATTATGAATATGTGGATTGATCTGGAATCATGGTCTTACATTTCTACACAGTTTCATTCACATACACTATATTGCCAAAAGTATTGGAACACCCCTCCAAATCATTGGATTCAGGTGTTCCAATGACCTCCATGGCCACAGGTGTATAAAACCAAGCACCTAGGCATGCAAACTGCTTCTACAAACATTTGTGAAAGAATGGGTCACTCTGAGGAGCTCAGTGAATTCAAGCATGGTACCATGATAGGTTGCCATCTGTGTAATAAGTCCATCCGTGAAATTTCCTTGCTACTAAATATCCCACAGTCAACTGTTGGTGGCATTATAACAAAGTGGAAGCAACTGGGAACAACAGCAACTCGACCACGAATTGGTTGGCCACATAAAATGACAGAGAGGGGTCAGCACATGCTGAAGTATGCAGAAGTCACCAACTGTCTGCAGAGTCAATAGCTAAAGATCTCCAAACTTTGTGTAGCCTTCAGATTAGCAAACAACAATGCATAGAGAGCTTCATGGAATGGGTTTCCATGGCCGAGCAGCTGTATCCAAGCCTTACATCACCAAGTGCAATGCAAAGCGTCGGATGCAGTGGTGTAAAGCCTGCCACCACTGGACTCTAAAGCAGTGGAGACATGTTCTCTGGAGTGACAAATCACGCTTCTCTGTCTGGCAATCTGATGGATGTGTCTGGGTTTGGTGGTTGCCAGGAGAACGGTACCTGCCTGACTGCATTGTGCCAAGTGTAAAGTTTGGTGGAGGGGGGATTATAGTGTGGGGTTGTTTTTCAGGAGTTGAGCCAGGCCTTCTTGTCTGACATTAGTGCCTGACCTCACAAATGCGCTTCTAGAAGAATGGTCAAACATTCCCATAGACACATGTCTGAACCTTGTGGACAGCCTTCCCAGAAGAATTGAAGCTGTTATAGCTGCAAAGGGAGAGTCAAATCAATATTGAACCCTAGGGACTAAGACTGGGATGCCATTAGAGTTCATGTGCGTGTAAAGTCGGGCGTCCCAATACTTTTGACACTATAGTGTAAGATAGTAGAATACAAAGTGATCTATGCAGTTATAAAACACAGTCAATCTGTGCATAGTGGATGTCTGTGAAAATACATGCCTAGGAAGCTAAATTATAATATATTTGATTGATTATCGGCATTTCCACTTAATAGCCTGATGCTTTAAAGGATACTAGTTATAATAAGTGTGGTGGTGGCGATACAGAGGATGAATCGAATTGGACCAATCCAGCATCCGCCATGTCTTGGCTTTACCTTGTAGGTTAATACTGTTTGCAACCAGAAATAAATGTTACCAATGAAAAATGCCAAGAAAGCTCCAAACAGATGTGTTTCAAGTTGATTGGATTGCTGTGAAGAAAATACATATATCATCCATATCAAAGCTTTATCATTGTTTGTATATGGCAAAACAATCCCAAATCAATTCTAAGAATGAGTCTTGTTCTTTCCTAATAAATCCTAACTATGTTCCTATGGCATACCTTCCAATTTTATGAGATGGTAAAGAGTGACACGTTACATCACAAAGTATGCAGGCAAAGGGCATGCCCCTACCATGTCTCCATTAACACTGACTCTGATGACTGAAGTGTAAAACATTATTAGTTTAACTTATTTTTTTCCAGCACTACTTTTCCTCTATTTTGGCAATTAATAAAAAATAGAATTAAATGTTAAATAAAAGGTTTAGTTCAGTAAAACACTTTTGATAGTAAAAAATATATTTTTAAACAAATCTACACATCAGTTCAATCAAGGAACACTTAAGTAGAAAGAAGGACAAAGGGATTTGGTTCAAAGAGACAGACAATTCCTCAAAATGAGGGCCAGTTGGGAGCTGTGCAGTCTGGATAGATATACCTCTAACAACACCCACTTTTGTACATCATCCACATGGTTGAAGAAATCCTGGACTATGTTAGAAATGTGGGATGGAGAATAGAATTTGACCAAAGTGGCTAGCAGCGCTAAATAGCAATAAATCACCAATACAAATACTCTCCTCTCATGGCATGCATGTGTTGATGTTTTAGGAAAAAAAAATAGCACTTTTAAAGGCTTGATGTAGACCAACCTGGAAATTGCCGACCATTGATGTTCCTAAAGCACATAACAATCCCATTGCAAGGCTGGCAGAATTTAGACGAGAATGGCAGTGATAGTCCCTGATTTGTTGAAATCGTATGACAACAATCCAGACAGCTAAGGTAAGAATAAGAACATGTTGAGGTCATTGCTTCTCTGTATGTTACACTTTCTTTCAACTATGAAAAGGTACCTATATTATACTAGTGGGGTGTGCGCAGGGCTTGTTTGTTGCATAGGAATCAGCTAGGCAAAATCTAAAAGCTAATTTTTCCTAGTCAGCACCCTGAAAGTATTGTCTTGATGTCCTCCTGAAAATCAACAGTGTACCTGATGACATGTGAATGGTGAATGTGCCTAGACACTCCTGTTCTGTTGCCTAATAGCTGTATATATGCAGTGTAAAATCATCTGAGGCTCTGTGCCCCTGACTGCTGATCTCGTGAGGTTTGATGATATCAATCCTGTTCATTTTGCTGGAGAGAAAGCTGTACCTGAAAAACTGCCATGTATTCCCTGCTCCTGCTTCATTTATGCTGTGGATCTGTGCTTGTTCAGCCTGCTCTGCTGCTTTTTGATCATTACTCCACCAGTTATCAGATCACCAGTCATTGGGCGGGGTACACCTCGGGTAAAGGTGGACACCTCCATACAGAGGAGGCAAGGAAAATTGTGTGGTAAGTTTTTGCCAATTCTGTAGGTTGTTTTTAAAAAAGTAGCTGAAAGCATTGCTAAATGCACAAAATATAACCAGATATTAATACACTGCTCAAATAAATTAAAGGAAAACTTTGAAAACACAACAGATCTCAATGGGGAAAAATATCATGCTGGATATTTATTATGATATGGACTGGATAATGTGTTAGAAATGTAAGGATGCCCCATCGTTTATTGGAAAAGAAAGTTATCAACCTACAGAGGACTGAATTCAAAGACACCCCAAAAATCAAAGTAAAAAAATGCTGCAGCAGGCTAGTTAATTTTGCTGAAAATTCAAAATGGTACTCTATAGTTTGTATGGCCCCCATGTGCATGTATGCATGCCTGACAATGTTGGGGCATGCTCCTAATGAGACGACGGATGGTGTCCTGGGGTACTTCCTCCTAGATCAGGATCAGGGCATCACTGAGCTCCTGGACAGTCTGAGGTGCAACCTGGTGGCGTCATATGGACCGAAATATGATATCCTAGAGGTGTTCTATTGGATTTAGGTCAGGCGAGTGTGGGGGCCATTCAGTGGTATCAATTTCTTCATCCTCCAGGAACTGCCTGCATACTCTTGCCACATGAGGCAGGGCAATTTCTTGCACCAGGAGGAACCCAGGACCCACTGCACAAGCAGTGGGTCTGACAATGGGTCCAAGGATTTCATCCCGATACTTAATGTCAGAGAGGGTGCCATTGTCTAGCTTGTAGGGGTCTGTGCATCCCTCCATGGATATGCCTCCCCAGACTACCACTGACCCACCATCAAAATGGTAATGCTGAATGATATTACAGGAAGGATAACTTTCTTCATGGCTTCTCCAGACCATTTTATGTCTGTCACCTGTGCTCAGGGTGAACCTGCTCTCATCTGTGAAAAGCACAGGGTGCCAGAGGCGTACCTGCCAAATCTGGTGTTCAATGGCAAATGCCAATCAAGTTCTATGGTGCCAGTCAGTGAGCACATGGCCCACTAGAGGATGCTGGGCCCTCAGGCTACCCTCATGAAGTCTGTTTCTGATTGTTGGTTAGAGACATTTACACCAATGGCCTGCTGGAGGTCTGGCACTGCTCATCCTGTTCCTCCTTCCACAAAGGAGCAGATACCGGTCCTGCTGATGGGTTAAGGACCTTCTATGGCCCTGTCAAGCTTTTCTAGAGTAACTGCCTGTCTCCCGAAATCTCCTCCATGCTCTTGAGACTGGGAGACACAGCAAACCTTCTGGCGATGGCACGTATTGATGTGCCATCCTGGAGGAGCTGGACTGTCTGTGCAACCTCTGTATGGTCCAGGTATTGCCTCATGCTACCAGTAGTGACACTGATCCTAGAAAAATGCAAAACTAGTGAAAAACAGTCAGAAAGGATAAGTAGGGAAAAAAATGTCACTAGCCTCCACCTGTAAAACCATTCCTGTTTTGGGGGTTGTCTCATTGTTGCCCATGTAGTGCACCTGTTGTTAATTTTACTAAACCAAAGCAGCTGAAACTGATTAACAACCCCCTCTGCTACTTAACTGACTAGATCACTATCTCAAGAGTTTAACTGACTTGATGCTATACTCTGATTAAAAAGTGTCCCTTTAATTTTTTTGCGCAGTGTATTTATAGGTTGCCTTCTGGGGGATCAGGAAGGATATTTTCCCACCCTGGTGCAAATCAGAGAGGGATTTTTTTGCCTTCCTCTGGATCAACTGTGGGTATAGGATTGTGTACATGGGGGTTTTCTATTTATTTATTTTTTCGGTTGGTTGAACAAAATGGACTTCTGCTTTTTTCAACCTCTCTAACTATGTAACCGGGTAACAGGGAAAAAGATCAGCTGCAGGGAGTCTGTAGGCAAGGCTGGTGACTAAGTCTTTACCCTCTGTCTGACATTTGAGGGGATAGCTTCCACAGGTTTTTTGTGAAATAAAATTACATACTCTTAGTTATGAGGAAGTTAAAAGTGTAGTATAATATATCAAATAAGTCTAAAATGTGAATTAAAGCTACCAGGATAAAGAATACAGATCTACATGCAATGTATTAAACATAGTCAACTTATATAACAACAAGTGCAATATAATAGAAATAGGGAGTTTATTCCTTGTCTAAGCTGTCATCCTCATCCCAACTCCAGGTAAGTGACTCATCTAGTAGTAAAAAAATCAGGATGACAACTCAAGAGTCTGCAACTTTAAATACAGGTCCAACGACAGTTCCCATATCTCTATTCCGATGGGGTCTTTTTTGAGCACATACTAGAGTTCAAAAATGTGTTCAATATTTTTAATTTCATATATGTCAATATTCTCATATTCTGGATTGTCCGCTTGCCGACCACCCTATAGCAGCTTTACTACTACAGGGCAGCCGCTGTGTGCAGAATCACGTATATACAGTATTCTGTATGTGATTCTGCACTTCCTGGTAGGGTGCGTGCAGCAGAAGCTGATCACTGGGGCACACAGTTAACATTTTTATCGCCCTAGATGTCTAACCCCTTCCCAGCCAGTGTCTTTAGTACAGTCGCTCATCACCACCATTATTTGTATACAAAAAAAATTCCAGTATATATATCATAGTTTATAGATGCTATTACTTCTGCACAAACCAATCAATATATGCTTATTGGGATTTTTTGTTTACCAAAAATATGTAGCAGAAAACACATCGGCCTAAAT
This sequence comes from Staurois parvus, assembly GCF_062004578.1. Lineage (NCBI taxonomy): Eukaryota > Metazoa > Chordata > Amphibia > Anura > Ranidae > Staurois > Staurois parvus. The sequence continues at coordinate 11,418,499 of NW_028318344.1, read as the reverse complement.
CTATGAATATAAATTTTTTTTTTTTAAATTGTTGGCCTTTTTTTGTTTGTAGAGCAAAAGATTAAAAACAAAACCCAGTGGTGATCAAATACCACCAAAAGAAAGCTCTATTTGTGGGGGAAAAATTACGTAAATTTCATTTATGTACAGCGTTGCATGATCACGCAATTGTCAGTTAAACTAATGCAGTGCTTGTATAGAAAAATTGGTCTGGTCGGGAAGAGGAGGGTAAATCTTTCGGAGGTCAAGTGGTTAATATGGATGGGGTTGAAGTTTGCCACTGTGCATGGCAGGACAGCATGTTCTACTATATCCACTGCTGTACACACGTGACATTACTTGTGTACAAATTACACATGACAACCAGGAGAATATGGAAGAACGGGAAAGGACAAATCAGTACAGCAAAGTAAAACACCAAAAAAATAGGGAACGAAATCTAAAAATATCAGAGAAATTGGGAATATCAGTTTATTGTTTTGCTTAAAAATCATAACAAAACCTCAATATAAAGTTTAAAAAATGTATTGCTGATAGAAAATATGAAAAACATAGGATGAGGTTACTTACCTATCATGGCTCCTACGTTAAGAACTTGTGCAAATATACAACTCTGGGGAGGGTATGAGCCAGATGTGCTGGACAAAAAAAAACGACTGTCAATACTCACAGATCATTTCATCTAGATGAACAATGGCATGTCAAAACTAACCTACAAAGGTCTATTTCATAAGAAACAGAACAATGTGCAAAATGCAGTACCTCAGAGCAACCAATCGTCTTTCACTGCTCTGTGTGTACAAACCAATGAAATGCACATTCTAAGTGGTTACTGCTCTTAACATATCAGTATTGCCCTTCTTTTACTTAGCTAGTCTCTTCTGAACCACTTCTGTGGCTGATCTTTGTATTAAAAACATTGAAGAGTGACGGCTGAAAAAAAAAACAAGTGGTATATCAAGTTTGCCTCATTTTATTTATTTTTATTTAATACTTTTAAATTTTTGTATATAGTATTTTTAACTGGTATTAATGGTGGAAACAAGTGCAGACAGAGAGGAGAACCATTTTAGGCCTTCTCCAGATTTTTCATAAAGAGTGATCATCATTTGATCTGGTTTTCAAGGCATCACAAATGTCTGTGTTACCTATTGTGAAATGTCTGTCTGTAGCACTTTGAACACTGGGGTTGTGAATTATGAATATTTATATTTAGGAACAAAACTTAAAGAATGTACATCCAACATTTCATATTCCTGAAAGATGCCTGCTGTGCCATGTACTTATATGAAAAAGTATCCTGTTCTCTTTGTATTGCTTCCTTTGTGTTAAATCCCTGGTGTTCCTGCCAGTCCTTTTGGTTTCCTATTAGAGACTGACTACAACAGGCATGATAGCACAGCGTGGTCAGTTTTCTAATTGTGCTGAGAACTCAGCCTGCTCTCCTCCAATGATCAGACTTGTGCTAACACACACCCCCTGCACAGCCATTCACTGGGAAGATTAGAGTGCTGTTGTTTCTCCTCCCTTAGCTCTTACGCAGCTGAGAACAGAGGGTATGTGATCACTTATAAAAAAAGGGAAACAAGGTATTTATATTGTTTTTTTATATGTATAAACAAATGTTTTGCCTTTCATTTCTACTTTAAACTGAATGGGTTGTTTTGCAAGGTAAAAGTGCACATATACTTTAAGTGCAAAAGCTTTGATTAAGGGGAGACATTGTATTTTGTTTTTGTGTAGTAAGCCTAGTTCTCCTTTAGTGATTTCTCAGCTTTAGCAGTCTATTTCCTTTTTCATCACACAAATGCAATCCGATATTTTGTGGTTGCTGCAGGTTACGTTTTTCAGTGTTCTACAGTATATTATTAAGAGCAATCTCTCATTAAGCCAAAAAGTTGAATTTGTCAGAAGAAAGCTTCCACTACCTAACTTCCAGGCTGTATAATAAGTTCCAGGACAAACAATTCAAACCCACAGAAATGTTGAACATGTGCTTCTCTGCTCTGGAGCTAGTATACAACATATGAGTGATGAAAACAGATTGTATTTAAATAAAACTCCATATATACAGTAGTATATACCACAATGTAACCCACCTGATGTATGGAAAGCCCTCTGAGATGTTGACTGATCCATTATTCACTGACATTGCATACCTGAAAAAGAATAAATTATAACAATAAGTATAACCTGTGACCTGATGAGCAATTCCTTCAATCAGTCCCAGAAATCCACCAGGTTCTAATTCCCACATTCAGATTTCTTTTAACACAAAAAGCTCTTTTTGAAAATCACCCTTCTCTCCTGCAATACGCACTTCATTAGGAATGTTTAGTAAAATAATCTAAGTTTCCTTTTTTCTAAGCCCTATCAAAGGTTAACAGATTCAGCCCCGTGTGAATAGAACTCAGCAGACGTTCATAATAGTAACAAGACTGCGGGATTGTTCGGGGTTTGTATGGTTCACTTCTCATGCTTTCAGTGTTAATTACCTTGTTCAGGTAATAAGGAGCCTCATAATTGCAATGTTTTAACTGTAACCACAGCAAGTACAATTGTTTCTTCATTTTTAAAAGGAAAAAAGAAATACAAATTGGGCAGATTGGTTAAGTTTCACTGATACATGCACATCAGTCATATTCAGATTAGTTTTCCAACCTGGAAGACTGATTGACTCTAGACATCACCTGTTGATCCACCACATTTCTTTTGGATTTTTGGGTAGGTGGGGCTTCTTAGCAGCTGTGGTGTTTCTGGAGGACCATAAGCAGGTCAGTTGTTTCCAGGCCAACAAAACCAATGGAGGTGCAAATTCCAATGATATCAGTGGTTTTTAGGGGCTGAAGTCCACAGGCAGCTGTAAAGATGACAAAGGCTTCCCTGGTCTGATAATTCTAATTGTTTGGCTTTAATTTTGATTCTTTGATTTCAAAGACAGTTACTGTAACTTCATAGGCACTGATCCAGAACCAGTATGCAGCAAGTGAAGTCAGAACGATGACAGAATTCCTGGTATGTATACTTTTTCTGGATTAGTGACTTTGAAAGTACTGAAGGTAATGAATTATAGACAAGAGAGGAGTATTTTACCTGCCATAAGTTTAGTTGATACAGCCGATTGGTAGAGGTCTAAGGGCTGGTTCACACCAGCCGCCGCATTGCAATGCAATGGTTGTCTGCTGTTGAGTGGAGCAGAGTTGAGTGCAGTGATGATTCGCTGAGCTTAATGCATTGCATTGTTTCCTTTTTTTTTCTAAAGGAACTTTATCGAGATGATGCAGAGACATGTAGTACTCTTTTGCAGCGCACTGTGCCCACACAGCCCCGCAATGCAGTGGTGTTATCCGGGCACATAAGAGAGGCATTTTGCCTTGTCCATGCATTGGGATTACACTCAAATAGCCACCCAATGCAGTCCCACTTTTAAATGCAAAAACCCTTTTAAAGTAATTTTGTATTCCATTTTAAACTTTAAAAATCTTGCCTAATCTTGACAGATGGCCAGACCTTGTAGTAACAAATGTTTCACTTTGTTGGGGATTCTGGCTTTCCCCTACTTCTTGGCTAAGACCTGACAATCTCCATTATATGGTGTCAGTGGTCAGTATGACCATCCATTGTGGATAGGTAGTTGGTAAACTTTTAACGTGAAACCATAACAAGCTAGGTCCCAGAAACAAGGTGAAGCTAAATGAGAGAGTGGAACAGAAGATGATTTTCTAGCTAAAGGTAATATCAGGCATACTAAATCATATGCTTTTAGGTAGAACTTTTATGTTTAAAAATTTCACTTTAAGCTCAGCAAATATTAAATTGTATTATTTATTCTGCAGGATGTAATCATCAACTTACACTATCCATATCCCAGCCGTTGCCCATACTGTCAGGAAAATCGGCAAAAGAGCCCATGCCCACATAATTTACAATCTAGAAATAAAGTGATTAAAGTTACTGATAGAAAGTCAATAAAAATGTAACATTAAATACACCCTATTTGGTATGAACACAGGTATGGTGACATGGCATACTCATAAAAAGTGTATTACCTGTTAAATAAATATTAGATAAAGTTGACTTTGACCCAACATTAGTGATTCCTACAGACAAGTACTGAGAAAAATACCTGGTTATATTTATACGAAATGTGATCAATAATCAATTCACTCAGTCTCACACATACAACAATGGGTTGCAAGCTCACACATAAACAGAAATATACAATAATAAAAACCTAATATACAAGAAACCTGTATACATAGGAAATAATCCTATATCAAAGTGAGTTTATAAAGAAATCTAAATACAGTCCCATAAAGGAGTCCGTGATAACAGATACATTCAAACTTCTATGGTTGTAGCACCACTCTTCCACAAAATGCCAAACACATTTCACCCAGTGTATCGTGAGTCTGCTCCCCTCAATAATTGACCTCAAAGCTGGTTTTGATGGATGAGTATCTTCTTTCATATTATACATTTTGCCATGTAGTTTTTCAGTCTACATTTTAGCTCATTGTTCGTATAAATATATCAATCCATAAATAGTGCAGCGCTACCCCAATAATGCTACCCAAATAAAAAAAATAACTCTTAATATCACAAAGTTAGTGTATTGTTGAAGTCAGCTGGTGAACTACTTCCTTCTACTTCTACTTCCTTCTACTGGTTTTCCCTAAATACCAAATTCAGAATGAATAATGGAGGAGTTTTCAACAGGACAATAGAGGCTGAGGCTTTTTACAACCTGGTGATCTTGACAGTCATACTTCCTCTCCTAGGGTAGCAACCAGAGGCGGACTGGAAACTCATGGTGCCCCCGGGAAATAGGGGATCATGGGGCCCCTGCGTCCTCGCCCACACTCAAACCACACCCAAAACAGCCTTTGAAAGGTACCAGGGGCATCTCATGGGGCCCCCTACTGTCCCCGGGCCCTCGGGCAGTGCCCAAGTGCTGGAATGGTCAGTCTGCCCCTGGTAGCAACATTACTGTATCCATAGAGAAGCAGCTTTTTCACCCTAGGGAAAGACTGCAGAATTCCCTCCAGTCATCTTCTCCATAACATAGGTTCATGCTCATATGGTTTATTGAGGATCTATGTCAGAGGAATAAAGATGGAAGACAAACCTGAATGACGTACCCTCATATGGGAAAAGCTGTATAGAAATCTTAGGGAGCTTTGAGGACAATTACCGGGGCGAGCAGACTCACATTTCAGCGGGTGAAGTATGTTTGGCACTTTGTGGAAGAGGGAAGGTCACTACCATAGAAGAATTCATTTTTCTTGTTATCGCAGACTCTTTTATGGGACTGTATTTAGGTGTCTTTAAAAACTCATTTTGATATAGAATTTTTTCCTATATATATAAATTTCTTGCATTTTAGTTATTCATTATGATATGTTTTCGGGGGCTGTGTAAGTATTTTCTAACTTTGTCACATTAGGAGTTATTTTTTTCAATTAGGTAGCTTTATTGGGGGTAGTGCTGCACTAATGTATGGACTGATATATTTAAAAGAAAACTGAGCTAAAAACAGACTGAAAAACTACATTGCAAAATGTATAATATGAAAGAAGACGCTCATCTATCAAAACTAGCCATTAAAAAAAACTAAGAAAAACACATTTGTATTGACATAACTTTAAACCTGATCCAGAGGAAGGCAAAAAACTCATATAATACACAGTTCAAATTGCTACAGCTGGGACAGAATCCCTTCCTGACCCCAAAAGCAGTCAATAACTCCCTGGATCAACAATCTACAATGTTATCTCATTAATATTAGTGTATTAATAGGCATTTTTATTTCTTGAATTTAAAAACACATCCAGTACTTTTTGAAGCAATCTCTACAGTTGGCTAAAATCAGCTAGTGTGAAGATTATTCCAGGGTCTTGCAGATCTTCAGAAAGTAATCCCAAAAGTCAACCTATAGGTACGCCGCTTAGAACCTTGATCATTTGGTGTATGAATCTTTAATCACAACTCTTTGAATATGGCCTACATGGTCATTTTCTACCTATGTATTGATTTAATTGATCCAAGCCTATAAATATTAACTTACACATTATCAGGTGGATTAGTGCAAAATAGACTTTAGCTATCTCTTTGTAGGCTCTGCCTACTTCTTTATCAAAAGAAAATAGATTCGTTTAGCAACGTCATGTCTTACATGAATCTATGCTGGCTATTAAGAACAGTACGGTAGCTTATTGATCAGCATGTATGCCTTGTAGTCCTCAGTCCTTGCATGTGTTTACCATGGCTTTACCCTAATGTGGGACTGGTGACTTCAAGAAAAATGATGTAAATGTATGTGCAGAAGGATGGGCGCATACAGCTATTCACTTATATGACAGGGTGTATATGCCACCTTCAGCTCCGCCAGCCTGGAAAAGTGCCCGAAAAGATATGCTTAAGAACTTTGGAGGTAGCAAACATCTGTGTGCATGAGGCTTCATTTTGTCTAATAGCTTTCAGAATACATTAAAGGTGAACCACATTAACAGGAAAACAGACTTGAAGTTCACCTCTCAAAGAGAAATATGATTCCTGCTATCGCTAACCTCTCTTTCCAAAATTACTGGTTCCCTGATTGTGTTACTGATGTTTTGCCTTCACGAGTATATAGGTAAGGAATTCCAATTTTTCTCTGATTTTCATTTGCTACATGCTTGTTCCAGATCTATAAATTTTAAATATTGATGCCAGACACAGCTAGGCAGTGTTATTTTTTAGGAGCCCAACAATGGCAGATCACATACTGTAATTCTAACAGGTGTACTTAAAGTGGATCTGCACTGCATCTGAACACCACAAACCAAAAATGCTATTTAATTCATTTTTAATATACAAAGCAAACTCCACATCCATGTCTACATGCTTTATTTTGTTGAGAAATCATTTTGAGAACATTCTCCCCCCCCCCGCATTTCTGGCAGTCACCATCTTAAGTAAGGGCAGATGATTCATGCATCATTTACTTCCTGGAATCCATCTGCCCTTAGCTCAGGCATATGCTGAGCTGAGAACCCTCCCCTCCTGAAAACTGCTGGGATTTATGACATCGTTGCCTCAGCATGGAAACCAGGAAATAGTTTGTGATCAGTACTGCTTGGACCTGAAGAAGGGGACATTCCCCGAAAGCTTGTCGTCAAAATTGTATGTTAGTGCAGATAAAAAAAGTAAAAAATTGTTTCAGAAACAGTTACATAGTTAGCCTGGCTGACAAAAGACAAACGTCCATCCAGTTCAACCATTAAAAAAAAATAAAAAAAAGTTATAATTCTACACCCACAGTTGATCCAGATGAACGCAAAACAAACCCAGCAAAGCATGATCCAATTTGCTCCTACAGGTGAAACAAATCCTTCCTGATCCCCTGAGAGGCAATCGGATATTCCCTGGATCAACTTTACCTATAAATGTTAGTATCCAGTTATATTTTGTGTATCTAAAGAAAGTTTAAAACTAGTAAATATGATATACTTTCCTATCTATTTACTAAAGCTAGCAGTATAAGGATTAAAACTAGTCCATGTTGATTACATTGAGTTAGTCCATGAGTACATTGAGTTAGGCTTCTTATATGTTTATCTGCTGTCATTTATAACTTCCCTCTTGTATCCAGTAAAATGTTCATCTTTATAACTGTCCTTCCTGCCCATCCTTAGATGTTGTGGCTGTATTTGTTTTCTTTTTTAGGATTTGTTTCCTTTATTATGACCTAGTGAACAAGCCAGTAAATTTGTTTTTACAATTTTATTTTTACATATTGTAACCTGTGCAGTACAGCATTACCATATAACTGCGATGTAATGGTGATCAGGGACACTGACTGGTGACAGTAAAAACATTTTTTTTTCAATTTTGTAAAATATTTTTTTTCATTTTTATAACTTTTTTTTTAATTACTGTGACCAGAGCAATACAGTGTTACCAGTAACACTGTACTACTCTGGAGAAGTGATCAGGATTTTTTTTAAACACTTTGGTGTCCTTTTATGAAATGATCCTAAGGATCGTTGCTGATCTCAGGTCATTAGTGGTTTAGGAAACAGAGATGATCAGCAGAAAACATGTTCTCCGCTGATCATCTCAGCACACAGAGAATCTGTCAGAAATGGCCAGTGTATAAAGGAGCGATGTCAGCCCTTCACTGGCGATCTGTGTGAAAATTCTCCCTCCAGATTCTCTAGCCCAGTGGTGGAAAATCGGGGGAGCCGAAAATGAAGCAGCGGTAACTTACCGCTGCTTAGTAAACTGTTTGTTTGACTGATCTCTTACTGTAACAGCAGCCGTTTTCTAGAGTTCAAAGCATTTGTAGTTCGCTTCTCTCCTCATTAGGAAAAGCGATCTACATCGTTTCATGAACAGCCATTCAGAGAACTGTCTCCTCTGAGAATGCCAGAGAACTGAGCAGCGGTCATTTATTGCTGCATGATAAAAGGACACCTTTGATTGCTTGTACCAGTGAATTTCACTGTTACTGTATAAGCAACCATTTCTACTGGATGAAATCGATTAATTCAGTGATTACTATTGTGGTTAGATTCTAACCTGGAACAAGTGTGCAGCATTGTCCTTTGCAGTAAACGTGAAACTCCTCAACTGCGTACAGTAGTATTTCTTGGTAAGAAATGTGTTAAACTATGAGTAGCACAAATTGCTACATTTGTACAACTAATCTCAGCTAATACAAAGTGTGGCTCAGGTAAGGTATCTTCAATGCCTAGAGTAGAGTTTCTTAATCAGGGTTCCTCCAGAGGTTGCTAAGGGTTCCTGCCTCTCAGGTAAGTCCCCACTGACACCAATAATCATTTTAGCTATCTGTAATGGGGTAATTCTTCCCAATGACCACAAGTATAAGGAACAGTCTTCCTGTAGCACTACCCCTTAGGAGTCGCTAGAGATTTGGGTCCCCCTATAATCCTGCACAGCTAGGCAACATGCATCGTCCACAGACTTGCATTCCAGAGTCAGTAAAACAGTCCTTGAGCTTGTTTGTTTATGTTTTATTAGGGGAATTGAACTTGGATGGGGTAAGGGGTGTATGGGATGCCCAGGGGAACTGCAACTGAGGACAAACTCCTTAGCAACTATGTACAAGTCCATAGAAGCGTTTCTCTTCCTAAAGAGCACTCCAGCCTCTCCTGGTGTACCATCCTAAACCCCAGATAGTCCTCTTCTATCTCTGTCTGGAGGAATCCCTGGGCTAGGGGATCCAGTGCCTGCCACTTTAGGATATAATCAGGATTCCCACCAGAGTGCTCTTTTCCCCTTAACTGGCCCAGGGGGGGTGTAGGATTACCCATTCAGTCTCTTTCCTGTGAGCTGGTGTAGTTAGGTGGCTGCCTTCAGGCCTTCAGATGGGCTGGCTCCTTTCCTGGCTCCACATGTGGTCCTCACTCTAGGGGCCATTGAGGCTGAGCAATCTCCTTGTCCAAATCCCAGCCTGTAGGTAGGCCCCTTCCCACTGGGCTCCCTCCCTGGCTCTTGCATATCAGCCTTCCTCACACCTTCCACCTGAACTCTCTCCTGTTGCTGAGCAGGCTTTATCATTTTTAAGGGTTGTCCTGACCCTATGCCAAGCTTCTTGCTTGGGGATTGGTCAGGATCCCCCAAGAGTGCAGACCAGCTCCTCTTCACCCCCACCCACTGAATTCTTGAGACTTCTTCAATTATTCTAGATCAGGGGGAGGTGTCAGTGAGTTGATCTGCACAGCCTCCCAACCCTGACCCAATTTTGACCCCTCTGACTATCACCCAGGCTGCTGCTCAGCCTCTCTTTCTAAAAATAAATTAGCTAGCTCCCCCTAGCTAACTAGGAGGGTGCTACATTCCCATTGACTATCACAATGATGTATCATGAGTTGTAGATATAGTAATTTTTAGCAAGGGTTCCGTAAGACCAGAAGGTTATTTCAAGGGTTCATCTATGTTGAAAAAGTTGAGAAAGGCTGGCCTAAATAGTAAAGCATGAGAAGTGGCCCTTACCACCTGTTACCACCTGTAGTTGGGACAGTGGGGAAATTAGGTAGGTCATGTGTACTTCTCAACATAATATTATGCTAGAATCTCAGTTTGTAGAGATTGCCTTATAACACAAACATCAAACACATCACAGCTTCAATCTCTCCCTCTCTACAGGTGCATTCCCCTTCCCTCTAAAGCCCTCGCACATCACTCCCATTCTTAAAAAACCCTCCCTAGACCCCAACAACCTGAACAACCTTAGACCCTTCTCCCTGCTGCCATTTACCTCTAAACTCCTAGAACGCTTAGTCTACAATCGTCTGAGCTCCCACCTCACTGACAACAACCTTCTGGACCCTTTACAGTCTGTCTTTCACCCCCTACACTACACCGAAACTGCCCTACTATAGCTCTCTAATGACCTACTAACTGCAAAAACCAATGGCCACTATTCAATACTCCTACTACTCGACCTCTTCGTGGCTTTTGACACGGTTGACCATCCCCTCCTCCTCAAAAAACTACACTCTTTTTGCGTCAGCGACTCCGCTCTCTCCTGGTTCTCCTCCTATCTATCGCAGCGCACCTTCAGTGTTACCTATAACGCTGCCACCTCCTCCTCACTCCCTCTCTTTGTAGGGGTTCCTCAAGGTTCTGTCCTTGGACCCCTTCTCTTCTCCATCTACACCTCCTACCTTGGTCACTTGATAAGCTACCAGGGCTTCAATTACCATCTTTATGCTGATGACACGCAAATCTATCTGTCTACCCCTCACCTCACCTCACCCCTTCAGTTTCCACCCACATCGCGAGCCTACTAAGCAACATATCTGCTTGGATGTCACTTCACTTCCTCAAACTCAACCTTTCCAAAACTGAGCTCCTAGTATTCCCCCCCAGCCCGTGCCACCCCCACTGACTTCACCATAAATATCGCTAACACCATCCTCAGTCCGTCCCCTCACGCCAGGGTACTAGGTGTAATCCTAGACTCCCATCTGTTCTTCCAGCCCCAGATCCAATCGCTGACAAAATCATGTAGACTTCACCTCCGCCACATCTCCAAGATACGACCGTTCCTAACCCCGGAAACCACTAAGCAACTTATTCACTCCCTTGTCATGTCACGCCTCGACTACTGTAACTCCGTCCTCATTGGCCTACCTCATCGCAGGCTATCCCCACTCCAGTCTATCATGAACGCTGTTGCCAGACTCATCCACCTTACTAACCATTCTGTATCCGCCACCCCTCTCTGCCAATCCCTCCACTGGCTCCCAGTTGCACAACGGATAAAATTCAAAACTCTAACAATGACATTTAAAGCCATCCACAACACTGCCCCAATTTACATAACCGAAATTATCTCTAAATACCACCCAAACCGTACACTCCGCTCCTCGCAGGACCTCTTACTCTCTGGCTCCCTTATCTCCTCCTCCCATGCTCGTCTCCAGGACTTCTCCAAGGCATCACCCATCCTCTGGAACTCCCTACCCCAATCTATCAGGCTATCACCTACTCTACTTGCCTTTCGGCGATCACTGAAAACCTTTCTCTTCAGGGAAGCCTATCCTGCCCTCTGCTAATTCTGGAATCCTCTCTTCTTCCAACCACTCCATCCCCCACAGTGACTACCTACTGTACCACTCACCTCTCGCTCCTAGATTGTATGCTCCAAGGAGCAGGGCCCTCAAATCCCTCTTGTATTGAACTGTATTGTTACTGTAGTGTCTCCCACTATAATGTAAAGCGCTGAGCAAACTGTTGGCGCTATATAAATCCTGTATAATAATAACTAGAAAAGCTACAATTTCTGGGGAAATTGTGTGAAGTGTTCTTGCCTGCTCACACACCTGGGTTCCTATGACAACTCACTCTACAGCAAGGGCAGAGAACAGAGGTTAAAAACAAACTGCTCCAACTTGCTCACTTCACTGGCAGTTGCCATCTTCAAACGGTTGTAGTTTAAAAAATATAAATCCTACACCGAAGAGCTTTATATTGTGAGAATCACAAGATCCAGACCTACATTTTAATGCATAGTAGGTCTCTGAAATATTAAAAATGAAGGCACAGTCACAGTTTAGAAATTGCCCTTCAAATTTGAGGTGGCTAGAGTGGAGTTTCAAAGAATGTCAATGGGCGGCGTGAGTTGCAAACAAATGGTCATATTGTGAAAACTATCAGGACTATTGCTTAGCCGTGGACATTTTTAGTGGCAGCAGGGATAGCTCAACATTTTGATATAAGATTTGTGTAGGTGGGCTTGAAAATGAGGGAGTGATGGCAGTTTAGAAATCATGTCCTGATTTTTCAGCTCACACTCTAGCTTTTGTCAGCTCACACTCTAGTTTTTAACATTCCGCCATTCATTCCTATGGGACCAATTTCACCACAAAAACGCCGATATTTTGAGAACCATTCGGTAAAACGTTCCACAAAGTAATAGCACACCAATCGGGAACAATCCGCACATTTCGGTATATTACTGTCTATGTAGTGTAAAAACTGTGGGAGGAGTTAGGGTGGTAAATTTGGCTATAATAATAAGAATATATATGTGAGATAACAGTAAGTGGTCTTGCCATGCAAGAACACTTAATAAAAAATAAATAAATAAATAAGCTGACAGGGGTTTCGTGGCTGGATCACACCACAGTAGTGCAGGAAATCTGGGGATCAAAGTGCAAGTGGAGCCGCACTGAGGCCAGAATGTCCATATGGACACTTTGGCCTCAGTGAAACTGTGCTTTCCCCCTGCCACTGCAGCTGTCAGAAGGCAAAGCACTGGGGAGTTTTTTATGGAGAAGGGAAGAACATATTGGAATTCATAGACATTAGTGCCCAATCAGGAGCGTTCCCTTGATTGACAGCCTGTTATTGGCTATGGAATCCGCTTGCTGTTTGTTGTCAATCAAAAGGAGAGACCAGACCTCATGGGGAACTGTAGTCTCAGCTTCCTCATCAGGGTTTTTCATCTGTGGTGTCACTGGTTGCTGGGAGGCTGTTGGTTGTGCAGCCCACGGTGTCCTTAACAAACAGTTACAGGGAGGGGGTTGCGTATAGGGACAGGCACTCTATCTGTCACTGTACGCCAACTTAGAGTAGGTCTTAATTACCTCCAGTTTTTTTATCTACTAACTGAAGCTAATTATCTTTTAATTTAGTGCATTAATATGTGCCACTTTGTAAAAGTGTCACTATTATGAACTACCTGAATCTGCCACAGTTGTAGGTAAAGTTACCAAAATGGGCAGCAGGGATTTTTTAATCTGGCACAAGCCATTTTAAAAGGCCATAGCACCAGAAATGTGTTTGTAGGGATTTACTGAATTCCACCAAATGTGTGGCTGCCTGGACTTATTCACTTGTGTGATTGTAAATTTCCACTGGAGCTGCTGAGCTCTGTAAACAGTAAAGGCTAAAGAGAAACATAATTTTTAATTTTTCCTGATTAAAAATATATTTAAAAACTGTTTTTTCCTGACTATAATAAAGAAATAATACAAAAGCACTACATATTCTTTTTGCCATTATTTATAACACCTTATAGAAATCAGCCCTCACAACAGCCCTTGATCAACTGGTTTAAATTTCATTTGTGCCTGTTTTGTCAGGACTCTGTCTATGAAAATATGTCCCTTATCTCACTAATCTATGCCTTTAGCAAGCTCTGTAATTTACCACTTGCATGTTCTAAGATCAATACAGTCACAAAAATATGCTGAGGCATATTTTTGAGCTATATGCTGAGCCATAGCCAAATAAAGGAAAATAAATTGTTTGCAGTATCAACCAATCTTTTTAAAATGTCCTAGGAAAAAGAATGAATCAAAGTTGTTAGTATGGTTAGTGCACCCTTCACTAATTGTTGTGTTAAAGAGAAGTATTGGATTTTTAAAAAAAATCATACTTACCTAGGTGAAAGCAGCATCGATCCAATGCTGCGTCTGTCCCCCGATGGCGCTAGGATGAGAACTGAGTGATCAAACACTGCTGAACCCTCAGTTCTGAGCAGAGAGCCAGGACTGACGTTCTCCATCTCTCTGGTAAGCTGCTTGCTGTGGGGGCACTTGGCAGGAATAAGGGGCTGATCTGGACAAAACCATTGCAGTTATGTTAAAAAAATCTGCCTTTAAAATCACTTTAAGGCAGCCTACATCCACAGAAAGTCTGTGGTTAGGTCTGCAAGGTGTTTGGAACAACCTACCTGCTGGGTTCCTTCAAAAACAATGTGAAAGTGTGCCTAGAAGAATTGATGCTGTTTTGAAGGCACAGTGTAGAGTGGTCACACCAAATATTGATTTGATTTGGATTTTCCCTTTCCATTTTGTTAATTGATAAAAATGAACTATCAACACTTCTATTTCTAAAATCCTTCTTATTTTACAGCATTTTTTCACACCTACTTTTGCTCAGTAGTGTATGCATACACACTTGTTCAATCATTAACTACATGGTAAACATGTCATTGTACATTAAAAAAAGTTCAGATAATTTGCTGACAGGTAAGTGAGTTGGATCAATTCTTGAATTACAAAACTCTAATGACCTTTGAGATACCTAATGGATGCATTTCTGATCTTGTGACTATATTGCTATGAAGTCTCTGCCAGTTATTTTATCTCATCCAATACTCATCATTTTAATATCTCATACTGTTGGTTCACTTTTAAGTTCACCTGCCAGTAATAATCTCCCAAATCGCCCCACAAAGTCTAATGATAACATTTAGACCTTGAGTCACTATAATAGTTGCTGGGGACTACAGCCAAGTATGGAGTGCTAAAATGATAAGATCCACAATAAATTGCATTGGGAACCCAATTAATTCTGAAACCACTCTAACCACTTGGGTCCCAGGCCTTTCTCTCTCTAAATCCCCCCAATTTTTTTTTTTTTTAATTTGATGTGTGAGTTTTTTTGTCTCATTTGGGAGCTAACTTCTTATTGACATCACCCTCGCCTTCAGAACTAGAGACATTTCTGTGTGGAGAATCAAGGCATTAGCACTGTTGTATTGGGTTAACAATGACTATATACAGTGCCTTGAAAAAGTATTCATACTCCTTGAAATTTTCCACATTTTGTCATGTTACAACCAAACACCTAAATGTATTTTATTGGGATTTTATGTGATAGACCAACACAAAGTGGCACATAATTGTAAAATGGAAGGAAAATGATAAATGGTTTTCAACATTTTTTACAAATAAATATCTGAAAAGTGTGGCGTGTATTTGTATTCAGCCCCCCTGAGTCAATACTTTGTAGAACCACCTGTTGCTGCAATTACAGCTGCATGCCTCTACCAGCTTTGCACATCTAGAGAGTGCCATTTTTTGCCCTGTGTTTGGCTCCATCCATCTTCCCATCAACTCTGACCAGCTTCCCTGTCCCTGCTAAAAAAAAGCATCCCCACAACATGATGCTGCCACCACCATGTTTCACGGTGGGGATGGTGTGTTCAGGGTGATGTGTAGTGTTAGTTTTCCACCGCACACAGCATTTTGCTTTTAGGCCAAAAAGTTTGATTTTGGTTTTTTATCATTAGAGTACCTTCTTTCACATATTTGCTGTGTCCACTATATGGCTTTTAGCAAACGGCCAACTGGACTTCCTATGGTTTTCTTTCAACAATGGCTTCCTTCTTGCCACTCTTCCATAAGGGCCAGATTTTTGGAGTGCACAACTAATAATTGTCTTGTGGACAGATTCACTTGAGCTGTGGATCTCTGCAGCTCGTCCAGAGTTACCATGGGCCTCTTGGCTGCTTCTCTGATTAATGCTCTCCTTGCCCGGCCTGTCAGTTTAGGTGGACGTCCATGTCTTGTAGGTTTGCAGTTGTCATACTCTTTCCATTTTTGGATGATAGATTGAACAGTGCTCCGTGAGATGTTCAAAGCTTGGGATATTTTTTTTATAACCTAACCCTGCTTTAAACTTTCTCCACAACCTTATCCCTGACCTGTCTGGTGTGTTCCTTGGCCTTCATAATGCTGTTTATTCACTAATGTTCTCTAACAAACCTCTGATGGCTTCAAAGAACAGCTGTAGTTATACTGAGATTAACCACCTCCCGACTGCCCTATAGCAGAACCACTGCTACAGGGTGGCAGGGCCATGCAAAATCATGTATATATACGTGATTTTGTATTTCCGGGTAAGGGACCCATGTGTGCGCGGACTGCCCTTTGTAGTCCCATTGGCGGATTCAGCTGTCGATCACTGGGTCCCGGTCGGAGATTCACTGCTGGCACCCGTCGATCACCAAGGAACACTGACAGGGGAAAGGTCTGTATGTAAACAATACAGATCTCTCCCCTGTCAGCACCAGCATGCTGCTTTGTATTTCTCTGCATAGCAGAGCGATACAAAGCAGCATGCTTACACAGTAAATCACACACAGCACCATTCATAAAACAGCACACAGCACACTTTGATCACCCTAGATGTTAACCCCTTCCTGCCCAGTGTTATTAGTACAGTGTCAGTGATTTTTGTTAGCACTGATTGCTGTATTAGTTTCACTGGGGATGTCAGTGGCAGTTAGTGCAAAGCTGGTAGAGACATGCAGCGTTAATTGCAGCAACAGGTGGTTCTACAAAGTATTGACTCAGTGGGGCTGAATACAAATACACACCACACTTTTCAGATATTTATTTGTAAAAAATGTTGAAAACCATTTATTATTTTTCTTTCACTTCACAATTATGTGCCACTTTGTGTTGGTCTATCACATAGAATCCCAATAAAATACATTTCCGTTTTTGGTTGTAACATGACAAAATGTGGAAAATTTCAAGGGGTATGAATACTTTTTCAAGGCACTGTATACATATACAGTATTTTGTATATATGAATGTTGAGAGGGACAGAGAAAGCTGGTAATAGCAGGAGTTCTGTAGTCCAGCAAGCAGAGCCACTGTGTTGTCATCCCAAGCAGAACGTTGGGAGCACATGGGATTTCTGACAGATCAACATATATTTTTCTGTACTTGCAGCATAAAAAATAAAAAGAATATTGTGTATGTGTTGATGAGATGTAGTGAATATGTTTTTTTCCGTTATACCTTGGTATGCATTTTCTGATGGAGGTTAGCAGAGAAACCCTACACATTTCTCTCATGATAGGTTTTCTTATTAAGGCTGAGCATTTACAAATATGCAGTATAGATGAGATAGGGCCTATTGGGTGTGATTTTTAATGCTTTTATTTTAAGGCTCAGAAGATGCAGTATTCTTTTCCAGCAGGTTATATACCTCCTTCCGAGAGAACTATTACATTTTAATTGTCAAGGTGCAAAACCAGATTTAACCTACAGGTTGACTTAAACATGAAAAGCCTGAAAAGGAAGATTTCCATCGTTAGAAACAGATACATAGAGGAGTTATGACAGAAAAACGACCAAGTGACCAATGAATACTAAAGGCAGAAGAAAATCGTGCGCTGTCAAATAATGAGAATAATAATAGATGAGCTGCTGCAAACATGTGTTATGTGTGTAAACATAAAAAACAGACTAAAACAAATGAAAGTGTAACGCTGCTAGCATAAATCAATACATATAAATTTACGAACAAAAACGTGAGTAATAGTCCCAAAAGGTGATAAAACATAAAGTGGCCAATGAGCCTGCACCATTTTTGTTTTTTTTAACTTTTCTGTCTGAATATAGATTTATGTTTGTCCTGAGCGTGTTTGAATCCACCTATTGTTGACTGACCCACTACCTCCACTCTTAATCTATTCCAAGCATTAAAGGAAAAGTACAGCCAAAGCTCCTTTGGCTGTACTTCTCCTGTGGATCACAGTCCGCTGTCGGCTGATGTCACTTAGCTGTTCCAGGCTGGGGAAAGATTCCAACTTTAAAGTCGGGATCCACCCCAGAGTCTGGGGAGCTGCCAAGAGCCTGAGCCAGCCGCTCCCTCCCCCTCCACAGCCCAGCGCTCCAGTGAGCGTGGGTGCCCCCCACCCATGCTCATTGCTCTGTCCCCCTAGGCTGAGCAGACAGCGGTGACTGACGGCCACCATTCTCTGCTCAGATTGGATGTGAGAACTTATGTGATCGCTGAGTTTTCATACTTAGCGCCATGGGGGAACAGAAGCAGCATTGAACCGACACTGCATCCACCTAGGTATGTATAATGGGGGAAAAATAAACATCCCACATTTCTCTTTTATACACTCTTCTGGTAAAATAATACTTTTTAAGATTACTATTAAACTTTCCTCCTGCTAGTTTGAGGTCACGTCCCCGTGTTCTTGATCTAAGGTTCAAGTTGAAAATACTGCCCTCCTGAACAGGGGCGGACTGATCATTTGCAAACTCAGGTACTGCCCGAGGGCCCAGGGTCTGTAGGGGGCCCCATGAGATGCCTCTGGTACCTTTTTCATAGGCTTTTTTGAGTTTGGGCAAGGATACAGGGGCCCCATGATCTCCTTTTGCCCGGGGGCCCCATGAGTTGTCAGTCTGCCCCTGCTCCTGAACCATATTCACACACCCTTAATTTACCCGTATTTAAGGGTTTCAATCATATTTCCCCTTTCCCTTCTATCCTCCAGGCTCTACAGATTGCAGTTACAGTTCCTGAAAACCCCCTCAAATTCAAAGTTCCACCACCATAACTGGAACAAATTCTACAGGAACCCTACACTGTACAAAGATTTCCTCTTACAACGTGCTCCCTAGTAGCTCATTATTCTGTCATGTACCAGAACGACTTATTCTGTTGCTGTTTGGATCGAAGGTAAGGTTCTTCTGCAAGTTTCCTAAGCCGTTCTGGGCCTGTGCTTATTTGACCTACTCCTGTACAGGAAGCGGGCAAAGTGTAGTTTCTTATCAGCACATTATCTACTTTTCCATGATTGTACTTTATATTTTTAGCTTAGTTGTGAGAAACTGGAATATTGGGATCTATTTATAGATATCTAAGCTAGTGAAAGCCATAAATGTTTGAATTATGAAATACCATTTGTGTCTATCAGTAGGATAGCGGTTCAAGAGAAATGGCACATTAGTACATACATAAGTACACAGACTGTAATACAACAATAAAAAAAGACGTAGTTTAGAAATGGACTCACTGTGTACTTTGCAGATCTGGAGAACTAGACATTTTACAGGCGAATCATGAGTTGCTGTTGAATATCCGGTCTTAATATTTAAAAGTAAATACTCAACTCTATTTTATCTGCCTTGATCTGTTAGATCAGCATAGAGACCTGCTTTGGTCTGCAGATCAATGTGTTCATCTGAAATTTTGACTAAAGGCTGTCATAGACATCAGGAGACAGTTGGAAATAGGGGCATGAGCCAACCACACCTAAGATTTTAAACTAGCTAGTGGGTCCCTGAATACAGTCAGTTGCATTGTGTGGCAGTTTGTATTTAGTCTTTTCAGTGGGGTGTGAAGGTTCAATGGTGACGTCTCTGGTGACAACATAACAGAGGAAATCCAAACACTGATTTTCTGAACACTTTGACCCATGAAGTCTTAGTCAGGGTCATATTAGAAATAATGAGGCCCTCTAAAACATCTGGCACCACTCCTTCTTTACAGCCCCAACAACCTACCTGACTTGAACAATCCCTCTGCTCCATCCTCCACCACTCTTTCCCTACGGATCTGATTTCCAAAGTACTGAAGAGGAATCTACAAGCAGCAGAAGGACCTAAGACATCTTATGAACACACTTCATAACTTTTCAGGCATGTAAAATGTATTTACTCTATAAGCCTGCTTTCACACTGGTTTACCTCAAAAACGCTTGCGTTTTTGAGACATTTTTGGAGTGTTTTGTTATAATTAGCGTAATGCATGAGGCGTTTTTGAGGCATTTTTCAAGTGTTAGCGCTCCACCCCTTTCACATGATGTGACTTTTTACAGACCTTCCCACATGTGCGGTGCATTTTTGGAGCGTTTTTTAAGCATTTTTGGAGCATTTTTGAAGTGGTTACCATTGATTTTAATGAGAAGAGGCATTTTTGAGGTGTTTATTTTCTTAGATTGTAAACTCCAAGGAGCAGGGCCCTCCTATCCCTCTTGTATTGAACTGTATTATTACTGTATTGTCTCCCATTATATTGTAAAGTGCTGAGCTAACTGTTTGCGCTATATAAATCCTGTATAATAATAATAATTTTAGTTCCCCAAACATGCCTCAAAGATGCTGCAAGCAGGAGTTTTTACACCACACCACAAGAGCAATGCTTCAGTGTGAATACTTACATAGGTATACATTCACAAACACAGGGAAGCACATTTCTTGAGCTTTTCGGGCATTTTTTTTAACGCCAAAACGGCTTGAAAAACTCCTTAGTTTTTAATCTTAGCTCACAGATCTGTGACCATGCTCCCAATAATTGCAGCATATAATCAGTAATAGTTTATAAAACTTTCTCTTTTTTTGTATATGTTTATATACACAAGCAATTAAATGTATATATCCATAAAAATTAATTTGCACATATGTCTTGAACCAAAGCTATGCTACTCTATCCCGGTGAATTCACACTATGTGCAGTGACAAACATGGAAAGGGGAGGACGAGGGAGTGCCCCCCCCTCTTGAACCATACCAGGCCACATGCCCTCAACATGGGTGGTGCTTTGGGCCAGGGGAGGATACCCCCCAAAGCACCTTGTCCCCATCAACATGGGGACAAGGGCCTCTTCCCCACAACCGTGGCCGGTGGTTGTGGGGGTCTGCGGGCCAGGGGCTTATTGGAATCTGGAAGCCCCCTTTAACAAGGGGCCTCCAGATCCAAGCCCCCCCATGTGAATGAGTATGGGGTACATGGTACCGCTACCATTAAAAAAAAAAGGTAGTGTACAAATGACAAGACAATCTTTGACAAGTCCTTTATTAAAAACAAAAATAAAAAAAAGTCCCCCAAAGTAGATCCAACATCAATCATGATGCCCACCGCCACCGCTGACCCAAAAAAGAAACAAAATGCTCTGCTCTCAATGTTGGCTCCTGCCGTCTGACAGCTGCTCCTGGATGACAGTTCATAAATAGTGTGAGGATGTCACAAGGGGGCGGGGTCACCTATCCCCCTTGTGATGTCATCATGCACTGGGATTAGCAAAAGCATTGCTTTGGCCAATCACAATGCACTGTCAGTTCATGTATTTGCCGAATGTTGACTCGAACATAAAGCCCAACACTACTTGAAAGGTAAGGAGTATGTTTTAAAAAATTATTTTTAGTTATGCTGTGTGCATAAAGAAGTACACTTTAACCACTTCAAGTCCGGACGCTTTCACCCCCTTCCCGTCCAGGTTAATTTTCAGCTTTCAGTGCTATCGCAGTTTGAATGACAATTACACGGTCATGCAACACTGTACCCATATGAATTTATTAGCTTTTTTTGAGACAGATAGAACTTTATTTTGGTGGTATTTATTCACCACTGGGATTTTTATTTTTTTGCTATATAAATGAAAAAGTCCAAACATTTTGAAAAAAAGTGCTTTCTTATAAAATTTTGCAAATAAATAATCTTTCTTCATAAATCTTGGTCAACATTTATTCAGTTATCTTTTTAGTAAAAAATAACCAAAATTAGTTTATAACCAAAAATTATAATTTTTCATAAAATTGTTTACATTTTTATTTAATTTTTTTAAAATTTGGGGGTTTTTTTGTTTTGTGTTTTTAACTTACTGTCACCTTAGCAGTATAGTGTCACCATAGTGACACTGTACTACTTGCGGGGGGGGGGGGGGGGGGTGATGAAGATTTTTTTTTTTACACGCCCATAAAGGCTGTAAAAGCAATCATTTCTCCTTCTCTCTGGCTGCATTGTTGCAGCCATTGAGAAATACTGTGAGAGTTGTGATTAGTCACAGCTTGTCACATGGTACAAAGCTGTTGTGAATAGCCTTGTACCATGTGATCTCTGTGATCATTCACAGATTTTGCACATAGTAAGCAATGATGTCAGAAGTGACATCTTTCTTACTACTCTTCATGGCCAATCAGTGATCACATGATTGGGACCTCACACAGAGGTCCCATACAGCGATCGGTGTTCCGCGCACTCCCAGGGAGCGCGCACAGGCTGTAAATGCTGGCACCGTTAATGAACGGCACCCGCTCCTGCACTGCTCCCAGCCGGCTGTTTATGTACATGGGTCGGATGGGAAGTGATTAAAGTACAGTGCAGTTTGCTTGCAGTTCAAAAATGCATGGCATTAAATCACATTGCTAAAGATCTACATGCACCTAACTGCAGTAACTGTCCTGTCCTGTAACACACCAGTGGTCACGAGAACTAATTTTTTAGATTAGGAGAGAAGTATGGGATGACTTCTTTCCCCAATTGTTCTTACCTAGGTGGATGCAACTTCGGTCTGATGCTGCATCTGTCCCCCGCTGGCTCTAAGTGTGAGAACTCAGCAATCATATAACCGCTGATCGCTGAGTTCTCACTGCCACTCTGTGCAGACTCTGAGGAAAGGGAAAGTCCCCGAAACGCATTAGCCTATTGGAGGTCCAGTATTCCTGTGGGGATCACCATAATCGGCAGACCAGACTTTGCTGTGCTTTATGATGAGCTTTTTTACTATTGTCGATTGTGAGTATATCACCATTTGTTACTTTTATCAATACATTTATTTAGGTAATGCACTAGACCGGTGCGCCCTTGTTTTCTTTGCATTCTCACCACCACTGTCTGCTCTGTTTACCCCCTGTGCTCACTGGAGCGCTGGACTGTGGAGGGGGAGGGAGCTGCTGGCTCAGGCTCTCAGCGGCTCGGTGAGAAGCTGAGCTAGGTGCCACTCCAGACTCTGTGGTGGATCCCGACTTTAAAGCCGGGATCTTTCCCCAGCCTAGACCGGCTGAGTGATGACAGCCGACAGCGGGCTTCAGCCTGCTGTCAGCTGAAAATGGGTCACAGGAGTGCAGAACAAACTGCACTCCTGTGATCCACAAGAGAAGTACAAGCAAAAGAGCTTTGGCTGTACTTCTACTTTAAGGATCAACTTTACCTTTCATGGAGACTTTCCCTTTAAACAGAAATATCTCATCTGCTTCTGAAACATCCATTAAAAGGGAGAGGAGGGATCCCTCTTCTCTCACAGCCATCATGTTAAAAATAAATCACACAACCCTCTCCTGCTCTTGTTTACATGATTTTGGGTAATAAAATAATATAAAGTGGTTGTGCATACTATAAAGTGGTTGTGTACACATTTTCTTCATCTGCATATTAATATTTTGTATTCTTATAGGCAGCCAGCAGGTGGAGCTTTATAATCCTTTTCACATGTTTTACAGTGTAACCATACCTTCAACTGTACCCTGTTAAAATATTTTTTTAAGTAAGTTTAAGGTATAGGAAACATGATTGATGACATCACCACCAATCACAGTTTATTCTGCATTCAGGGTATCTCTGTTTCTTCTACAGCTATGTATTAATATCAATGCTGGATGAATGCATATAGGCTAAAAACAGATGCAGCCTTCTCCCTCTGCTTTACTTGGTCTCAATACATGGAATTAAAATGCGTCAGTGAAAAGGCAGTAATAAACCTTAAGCTATATGGTTACATAGAGCTAACTTGAAGTCAGGTATAAAAAATCACCCGAATCTCTATTATTATAATTTTCCTATCATTTCCTGCACAGCAGCACATTTAAGCGAGGAAAGGGATTGGTATCATTAGTGGCTAATCTCCGCTTTGCTGCATGCACATGTGCCCACTGGAAACATGGAACATATCAGTGTGTTGCTGCTCCTTTATTGTCCAATCAGCAGGTTACAGGTTGGGAGGTGACACCTTTATACTGCTTGAAGCGTATCGATGGTCAAATTGTAAAAACATATATTCATTTCCAAATTGTATTTCAATTATTTCTAGTCTACACCTATTACACTGAATGATCTTGAAGTTTGTAAGCTCACTTTGTGAAGATCCCCATGCATTTACCTCCTGAAATTCTATGACGCACATTCACTATGCCCTGTGGGTAGGCACTGCTGTGTCCCACATTTCACAGAGACTGCCTTCTGAGCGATAGAGGTCCTGAGAAGAGGAGAATGGCCAGCAGAAAGGCAGCATCCACAACGTAGAAGGAAAACAAACAGAGGGTGCACCGGCCCAGTGCATTACCTTAAAAAAACATTTATTAAAGCGATAAAAGTAGGTATTGTACTCAGAAACATCAACTTTGTCAAAGGCACATCATGAAAGAACAGCTCTGTCCAATCCGCACTACGTGTCTATTCGCAATGGGAACCCTGGACTTTCAACAGACTAATGCGTTTCGAGGACTTGCCTCTTCCTCAGAGCCACACCCACAACATGAAAGAAGATTTCTCAAGTAAGGTTATATTGGATTGTCAAAAACAACTATAATTTGTCTTATTACACTGCTGTAGGTATAAAATGAAAGTGTATGCTATGACCATAGATTTCCTTTAAAGCGTATATCACCAAAAATGAAAAAAACATGCTGTACATCCCAGCAATATTTGCACATTCCTGTTGTTGTATTCCTTTAAAGATCCTGCAAGTACAGAAAAATACCTGTTGGTCTACCAGCATTACACTCAGGCAGGGGCGGACTGACCATTTGGAAACTCGGGCACTGCCCGAGGGCCCGGGGTCAGTAGGGGGCCCCATGAGATGCCCCTGGTACCTTTTTCATAGGCTTTTTTGAGTTTGGGCAAGAACCCCCTATTGCCCGGGGGCCCCATGAGTTGTCAGTCTACCCCTGCACTCAGGTCAGCCAAGACACCCAGCATTTTTGTGGACTGAGTGGTGTCAGCCCTGTCCAATTTTATTTTGCTAAACTACTCAGACCCTCCCATGTTCCCATCTCCCCAACTCAAAGGACAATCATTCTGTAGTTCAAGATAACAACTTGGAGGACTAATTAATCTCCTTGAGATAACACAGAAGATGTTCACAGGACAGCTATGAACTTCTGACAAGATCAACAGGTGTTTTTATCCACTTATCGAACAGATACTGTATAACAAAAGGCTTCAATCCTACCTCAAGGTCACACTAGTTTATTTAATTAGACAGTATAAAGGTGAATAAAGCACCTGGACCGGATGGCATACACCCACGGGTCCTTAAAGAATTGAGCTCTGTCATTTCAAAGCCATTGTTTCTAATTTTTAGGGACTCTTTAATGACTGGCATAGTACCACTGGACTGGTGTAAGGCCAATGTGGTGCCAATATTTAAAAAGGGGTCAAAATCTTTACCAAGTAATTATAGACCTGTTAGCTTAAGTTCTATAGTTGGGATGATACTGGAGAGTTTAATAAAAGACCACATAGATGAATTCTTGCTAGAAAAAAATATTTTAAGCAACAGACAGCATGGATTCATGAAAGACAGAAGTTGTCCAACAAATCTGATTTCTTTTTATGAGGTGAGCAAAACCTTGGACAGAGGAGTGGCGGTGGACATGGTATCTATGGGCTTGGAAAACTGGCTAAAAGATCGTATTTAAAGAGTAGTGGTTAACGATTCATACTATGAATGGTGTGGGGTCATCAGTGGTGTACCCCAGTGTTCAGTGTTGGGACCCTTACTTTTTAATATATTTATAAATGATATAAATCTCATTTCAGTCTTTGCAGATGACACCAAGCTGTGCAGTGGAATAACTCCTTACAGGATGTCTTCAATTTACAAGCCAATCTCAATGAACTGTGTAATTGGGCAACTATGTGGCAAATGAGGTTTAATGTTGATAAATGTAAGGTTATGCACTTGGGGGCTAAGAATATGCATGCATCATACATACTAGGGGGGGTACAACTGGGGGAATCAATGCTGGAGAAGGATCTGGGAGTTCTGGTAGATCACAAGCTTAATAATGGCATGCAATGCCAAGCTGCAGTTTCTAAAGCGAGCAAAATCCTCTCTTGTATTAAAGAGGTATAGACTCCAGAGAGAGAGAGATATCATTTTATCCCTGTACAAATCATTAGTAACAGCTCATCTGGAATATGCAGTTCAGTTTTGGGCACCAATTCACAAAACGAGCATCGGGGATCTGGAGAAAGTACAGAGAAGGGCAACCAAACTGATAAGAGGCATGGAGGAGCTCAGCTATGAGGAAAGATTAGAGGAACTGAATTTAGTCTCTCTTGAGAAGAGGAGATTAAGGGGGGATATGATCAACATGTAGAAATACACCAGTGGTTCATATAGTGAACTCAGTGTAGAGTTATTCACCTTGAGACCATCACAGAGGACAAGGGGGCACTCTTTACGTCTGGAGGAAAAGAAATTTAATCTCCAAACACGGAAAGGTTTCTTCACAGTAAGAGCTGTGAAAATGTGGAATAGACTCCCTCAAGAGTTGGTTCTGGCCAGGTCAGTGGATTGCTGCAAAAAAGGCCTGGATTGTTTCTTAGATACACAGAATATAACTGGATACTAACATTTATAGGTAAAGTTGATCCAGGTAATATCGGATTGCCTCTCGGGGGAACAGGAAGGAATTTTTTTCCCAGCAGGAGCAAATTGGATCATGCTTTGCTGGGGTTTTTTTTGCCTTCCTCTGGATCAACTGTGGGTATAGGATTATAATTTTTTTTTTTATGGTTGAACTGGATAGATGTTTGTCTTTTTTCAAACAGACTAACTGTATAACTATGTAGTTAATTAGTAATAGTGAGAGCAATTTTTATATGTATGCTTCCTTTTTATCATGCACTTTGTACTTCCACCCTGCATATCTGATAACATAAAATGAGAATATACTGTATGTCATTGTTACTTGAATAAAGAATTTACCTTGTAATTCTAACCCCAGAGGAACCACTGCATTATTATGTGATCTCTCTGCACATCTGAAGATGACATACCTCACTCACCCAGCACTTAATGACACACCTTGAGGTATTTTACAGAATTTATTAAGCTAAGCATAGCCGGTCTTGGCTGAACTGGTCGAATTCCAATTCATGTGTGGCAGTGTTTCTCAACCGGGGTTGTGCAGTTCCCAGGGGTTCCATGGCATTCAACCTGTCAGTCCCAGGCAGCTGACAGGTAGATCCCACCCCTGTGCTGACACATGCAGAGATAGGCAGGGAAGTGGCTGGGATAGTATTGACTGTGGTGCGCTGTTCCTCGCTGGCCCCTCATCCCCTCATGTACATCCCCGGTGTTTGTATGTGACATCATCTGGGATGGACAGGAGGGGCGGAGGTGCCACAGGGAACAGTGTGCCACTGGAGGACTGAGAACAGCGGCCTCTGCATAAGAAGGAAGCCGGTACAGTAGTGTACCCTGTTGTGTCCCCCACAATGTGCCCTGTATTCTGTCCCATGCAATGTGTCCTGCGATATGCCCCATGTAATGTGCCCCATGATCTGTCCCATGTAGTATGCCCCATGTGATGTGCCCCGTGTTCTGTCCCATGTAGTGTGCCCCATGTGATGTGCCCTGTGGTCTGTCCCATGTAGTGTGCCCCGTGGTCTGTCCCATGTAGTGTGCATTATGTAATGTGCCCTGTGGTCTGTCTTATGTACTGTGCCCCATATAATGTGCCCTGTGGTCTGTCCCATTAATGTTCTTAATTTAGGCAACAAGCTTTGATGTCTAGGGAAAACTTGGACATTGTTGCAATTACAGAGACATGATTCAAATGACTTGGAAATAACTATACCAGGTTATACACTATACAGGAATGACAGGGTAGGGAAGAGGGGAGGTGGAGTTGCCATAGATGTCAAAAATAGCATAATGCTAACATTCATTCAAAAAACAAATGCTCAAAATCCTCTGAGTCTGCCTTCCAACCAGAGAGGGCTCTTCCCTTAAAAGTAGTGTAGTATATAGACCCCCAAAACAGACAGAAGATTATGATAACTTGTTGATTTACAAGATAGCTCAAATGGCAATGAAAAGAGAGGTTTTGGTTATGGGTGACTTCAATAAGCCTGACTATAACTGGAATTCTCAAACTGCTATTACAAGCAGGAGCAGGGATGTAATGGAAGCACTGAATGGGGTTTCTCCAAAAAGTTAGTAAAAAGTCCAATCTAGACCTACTACTGACAAATGGGGATCAACTGTCTGATATTGAGGTAGGAGAAAATGTGGGTTCTAGTGATCACCAGTGTCTTTGGTTTGATATTAAAACAAGAACTGAAAAATCATGTACAAAAGCAAAAGTTTTAGCCTTGAAAAGGACAAACTTTGCTGAAATGGGTAAATTTCTAAAAAATGAATTGAAAGGTTGGAGTAAAATGACAGGAGCAAGTAAGCAGTGGGCATTGTTAAAGTCTTCCATCCTGGAGGCAACTAGATTATATGTCAGGCAAGTTATTTAGAATAAATGGAAGAATATGGTTCACTAAAGAAATAAGCAGGATAGTAAAGGAAAAATTATCAGTGCTACTACAGC
The DNA here is from genome assembly GCF_062004578.1 of Staurois parvus. Lineage (NCBI taxonomy): Eukaryota > Metazoa > Chordata > Amphibia > Anura > Ranidae > Staurois > Staurois parvus. Next base: position 11,390,121 of record NW_028318344.1, on the reverse strand, counting down.
ACAAAACGAGGAGGAAATTTCTAAATATATTAAGAAAGGAGAAAAAAAACTTTTTTGTACATTAGTGATAGAAAGAAAAAATACAGTGGTATCACGAAAGTGAAAACTGAGCACAACATTTATGTTGAGGGAGATCTGGATGTACCACTTAAACAATTACTTTTGTTCAGTCTTCTCAGAAATAAGTTATACTCACAATAACAAGTTGGGGACCTATATTGGTTCTAGTAATGATGGTTCATTATAAGGATTCCTTATAGGTGTATACAACATTGGGGGTGCAGTGTTGGTCAGCACTAGAGAGGAAAAGTATTTGGGGGTACTTATTTCAGATGATTACAAAATGAGCAAACAGTGTAACCAGGCAGTAGGGGAAGCGAATAGAATTCTAGGATGCATTACCAGAGGGATCACTAGCTGGAGGAAGGAGGTCCTGATTCCTCTATATAGATCTTTAGTAAGACCTCATTTAGAATACTGTGTCCAGTTCTGGAGACCTCACTTTCAAAAAAGTTATTGATAAGATAGAGCGATTCCAGAGACGAGTAACAAAAATGATAAAGGATCTGGGGGATAAAACATATCAAGAGCAATTTTGGGAACTTAATATGTACAGTCTGATGGAAAGAAGGGAAAGGGGAGACATGATTGAAACCTTTAAATACATCAAGGGGGCGAATAAGGTTCACTAGGGCAGTATTTTCAATCTGAAACCAAATTAAAGAACACGGGGACATGACCTCAAACTAACTGGAAGAAAGCTAATCTTAGAAAGTATTACTTTACTGAAAGAGTAGCTGATGCTTGGAATAAATGTACAGCAGAGGTAGTGAGCCAGTCAATAGTAAATGACTTCAAACATGCTTGGAACTAACATAGATCTATACTCAGATGAAAAAGTTAATGAAAAGAAAATTACAAAACACGTATTAAAACAAGTGGACCACTAAGTAATTTTTTCTGTCACTTTTCATTGTTTCTATGTATTGTGCCCAGCTGTGTGCCCCACAATGTGCTCTGCTTCCCCTTCACTTAATGTGCCCTGTTCCCACGTAATGTGCCCTGCTCTCATGTAATATGCCATGCTCTAATGTAATGTATCCTGCTCCCACAAAATAAATAAATAAATAATAATTAAAAAAAATAAGAAATTATATAAAATACCCAATTGTTTGATTAAATATAAAAGAGGATGTTATGCCAAGTAAATAGACACCTAACATGTCATACTTTAAAATTGCGTACACCCCGTGGAACGGCGCCAAATTACGGTGCCTAAAAGTATCTATAGGCAATGCTTTAAAGGCCTTCACAGGTTAACAGTATAGAGTTATAGAGAGGATCTGGTGCTAGAATTTTTCTTCTTGCTCTGATGTTCACAGCAATATGTCACATGTGTGGTGCGATCATTGTTTACATATGTGTACGGAGACGGGGGGGGGTCACTTTGAAATGTTTTAATTATTTTTTTTTAATTTCCATTTTCTTTACAATGTACCTTTTATTTATTTATTTATTTTTTTTGGGGGGGGGTTCAACTTTACTACTATCATAAGGGATGCACAATGTGTCTTGTAATAGCATGGGCCATGGCAAGTCCTTTTTATGGTGAAAAACAATATTGGGATCATGGTTGTAGCCTCAACAATGATATCTGTATTGCCACTTCAACTTTAGGCCATTATAAATGGCCTAATTGATGGGAAGTGGTTAATGAAACAAAACATTGCTGTCACATTGCTGAGAATGCAGAACTACACAGGTAGATATCACCAGTAATAATGCATGAAACAAAAGAAGAGTAAATGGGTCCACTCCTAGCAGGGAGACACTGCTGAGCAGTAAATAAAACAATAAACCAAGTATGATCAGTATGATTAAAGCGTATGTGAACCTTAACAATTAAATTCTTCTATTTGCTTCCTTTTCATCTGTTAAATATACTGTTTGCTTAACTTCAGTTTACTACATTTTTATTCTCCAATTTAGATACACTTTAAGAAAGCTAACACAAAATTTCAAAGAAACAATTGAAAAAGGAGACAGACTAAACTGATACACCTAACCTGAAGGTGAGGAAACTGATACTGATGGCCTGACGGTGAGAGAGAATAGATGAATAGAAGAAAAAGTTTTTGTAACAACTATCTGGATGTGATAGGTGAAGGAGGAAGCATTGGCAATTTTATGTTAGACTGCTCCCACAATTACAGGTCAAGCTTTTGCTGCTATTAAAAATGTCTCTAGGCTTAGTTCACTCGTAAGCCGGCAATAAACTAATTGAAGTGTGCCGAGTCTAACATGGACCAGCCAAATTTTCATCAGTGTGTAGCCATCATTTAATTAACGTCGGTCAAAGAGACATGTTGGAACATTTTCTTTGATCAGCAGCTGTAGCCAATCAGCTGCATCCGCTGATCAGTGTATTCTGACACTGGCAGTCCCCAGAAGAATGGATTCCTCTATCTACCTCATGTGTGTGGATGGTGGAATCTGCTCAGTTTGTGTACCACAAATGGCCAGCATTACTGTAAAAGTAAAACATCCTAGATCTTTAAATTCTGTATCTTGGTGTACAGTACAGGACACAGGAATTGGTTCATTAACCATGGGTTATATGCCACTAGCTTTGGGTGATTGGACAGTGGAAAAGGCTTCTCTGGATCCAACGCCTAGTGTCACGCACTCCATGAGGCTCCAGGTTTGTTAGCAAGCAACAGAGAGATAACAAAGAAGAGAGAAGTGTGAGAAGCATCCTGTACTGCACCCCAAGATATGGAATTTACAGTTATATCAAATATCTCCTTTTTATACAGTACATAGGAATCATTTGATACATGTCCCCAAGCAATAACTGAGGGAAGGGTAACAAGACCATTAAATAATGCCAACATGCCCACAGGAAGAAGACAAGAAGGCCAATGGGCCCCAAGACAAGTTGTTAACAGTAGAAACACCTAGTTGCAGGAGCAATTGCAAAGACTGAACAGCCAGGTAGCAACCAACAGTTTGGGAGAAACAAACTTCAGGTGCTGGCTATGCTCAAAAGAAAAGTACAGACTCTAGGTGCTGTATTAGCCTCAGAACCTAATTTTAACAGGAGCTTGGGCATAGGAAGGGAAGGAGGGACCCTCCCCAGAGGTTAGAAGTCTTATGAAAGAGAGAAGGTGGGCAAAATGACCACCAAAGCTGGTGGGAACAGGAGGAGGAACCCCCATGGGGGCATCTTTCAGTCAGAAATTAGAATAAATGGGATTAGGTTCCAATGGATACACGGTGTAAGTCATAGATGTTATACCTGACCCTCAACCCCTAAGAAGAATAATGGTAAGGCCTCATTCATATGAGCCATTGTTCTACCTCTTGTAAATGCATATTTTTTTATTTTGAAATTCCAACACTCCTGGCACAGAGATCACTTGTGTTTGTACATTGCGTTTATCTGTGATTACGTGCATTTACATGCGGCTGCATTTAGCTGTGGTAGTAAAATTCTTGCCTTTTTTATAGCAACTGTTTACTTATTTTTTCTTAGTACTGCGATTACCTGTGTTTATGTACAGATAGCTGCAGTACATCGCTCATGGACGCTGTCAACTTTATTTTTCCTAAACGCATAAAACCGTATGTTGTGTAAACATTGCTAAACACAGTGCGTGAATGGAGCCATAGCAATACATTGTCTGCATGTAGCTGCTGTAGATAAGTTCCTCTAACCACAACTAAAAGCTGAAATCTAACCACTTGTGTGAAAGGGGCCTAAGCGTCTGGCCAGCCAACAGGATATCGCAAAAAAATAAAGGAGGTTTCAATGGAAAATAAGAAACATCGTTGAGGTAAGAAGGTCTCCAGGCTATCCTGGCCCCAAATGCAAGAGGAGTCCAAGGAGGCTACTGATGCTGATGGGAATAGAAAAAGGAGTACTGGACATCAAGAGGGTCCCCCTAGAAGGGAATCCCTCTATTTTCAAGGATAGTTTGAGATGGTCATGAGGTCTTGTAGGAATCTTAGCTGGTGACAAGGAAGAGTCCTATATAGTAGAATGTTGCACAAGGAGTATAAAGTGCCAAGAGATAGGAAAAGAATGTGCAAGTTTGACCAGGATTCACAGTGTTTTTTACTGAAATTCTAGACACATGGCCAACTTTTGCCTTAATTTGGATGCAAGGGGACACATCCAAACTAAGGATGGAATGAGCTAACACAGGGAATTTCCGGCTGGTAAGGATTTTAGTAATTTGCCTGTTCAGGCTTTCAGGTGCCCATAGTCTAAGGAGGATGGCTGAGTATGTTAGACAAGTGCGAAGTGAGAATCCTGGGAACAAGGGGATTAAGCGTTTTTACTACAATTTGGCAACAGTGTACCCAATACTGATGTCTAGACCTAGTAGGCAGGGTAGGGCAGACCAAACGCCTTATCCCGGGACTGGCAATTGATGAGCTGCAGCTGTGAAAGGAATGGGAAAAAGGTGTGTTTAGGCTCAGGAAAAGGCCTGAGGGTTAAGCCTGGGAGGTCATATCATTGCAAAACAGGGTAGTCTGTTCCAGGGTGTGTAAATAAACCCCTCAAGTGGAAAGGATTAGGAACCGGTCACCTAAACGAAATGTACTACCCACGTGGTGTGTTCAGCAGAAAGGGATAAAATGTTTTTAAAGGGCAATGAATAATGCATTGAATAAGATCTCAAAAACATTTTTTTGTTGAATCATACCGCATACTGATGTCTAGACTTAGTAGGCAGGTATGCGGTATGATTCATCAAAAAACAAGGTTGTCATGCTGCAGAGTGTGTCTGAAGAGATGACAGGACTCAGACCATAATATCTCAGGAAAAAATCACTCCTCGTTTTTTGGATGACAGAATTCAGGTGTTTGGAGGCATATAGCCAAAAACTCTGGGGGATCTCATTGGTTACTCCAGGGGTTGAGAAACAATCCCAATTTATGTAGCATCCCATGGACATAATGAATGGGAGTAATTTTTTATGTTTGTAAGAGAAGATTTACACCAGAGTTCTCTAAACCTCGACCCTTTGCTTGCCTTTATCTGGCCCTTGGGGCACTGTTCCTCTCACTGATACAAGATACTATTCCTCCCACTAACACCAATGATGGGGCACTATTCTTCCTACTGACATTAACAATTCAGCATTATTCCTCCCGAAAACAATGATGACTGGCCATTATTACTCCCACTGACACCAACAATGGGGTACAATTCCTCCCACGACCAATGATGGGGTACTATTCTTCCCACTCAAACCAACGTCTAGCACCGCCCCGAAGTCTGCAGGTTAGTAAACTGGCCCTTTGTTTAGGAAGTCTGGTGACCCTTGGTATACACAGATTCCACATATCTGACTGAAGCCCGAGATGACATGAGTGGCCTCTTGCAATTCCCATCCAAGCACCCCTGGTAGTGAAGACAGAGAGTGCTAGGGCAGTGGAGGGGTGTAGGTGTCAGAAAGCTGGAATAATGAACTGGAGCTTGGAAACATAGGAGTCTTTGCAGTGGCAGTATGGAGTCTAGTCACAAGCTATGTTCAGCAGCAACCAGGCAAACAGGTGCAGGGTCAGGATCAAGTTCAAGGTTAGGAACAGACATGAATCGGTAATGTGCTGGCAGCGAGGTACCAAGTCAGCAGGCGGAATTGTGGTCAGAAGTCCAAGCTGAGGTCCAAGATAGAAGTCAGGAGTAGCCAGGTCAGAAAGAAGGTTAGCAGACTTTCAGGAACTTGTAATACAGCAACCAGGGCTGAAGACAATCCAGCACTGAAGCCAGGCAGACCCTGGGTTTAAATAGGCTGCCTGGCGCAAAGATCTGTGGGCGTGCACACAGGAACGTATGCACCAATGCTCATGTGCATCTGCATTCTTCTCCTTTGTCCTTGTCCATTCTTGCACCTCTAGTTAGGCTTCTATGCTCACAACCCTGCACATGCACATGAATGCACATGCACAGGAGTGGAAATGAAAATGAGCACTTGCTGCACAAGATCCTTAACAATGGATAAGCAGATAGGAATTAAATTTACCTCATACTGCCCTTATTGGAAGGGATGGAAATCTCTGGCATTAGAACTTTTGATGCAAATTACATCACAAATAGTGTGAATGAAAATTGAAACACTCTGAAGGCCATCAGTCCCTCCATATCAGTCTGATACTGCTGGGAATAACATCTTGCACTCAGTTCTAAGGCAAACATAATCACAAATGGAAGAGATCATCATGTTAAGATCTGGAATGCTTCACATTTCTATATCTTTAGTTATCTGACAATTTATGTATGGCAATGTTTGTTTTGCGGTTAGCAATCACTTTAATAGCACATTGTGGACATTAATACTCATTAAACATTTTACAGATAAAGTCCATGTTAACATACTTCTATAGGGAGTCATGGTAATTGTGCAAACACCAATTATATTATTGTACACCAATTGACATTACAGTTTCCACCCATAATTATATTTTCTTTAATAATCTGAGGAAGATCAATGCCATTTATTGAATTCTTCGAATCTTCCAACAGTTAAAACTTCACAATAAGGATTCTTTCCGTTTTCAAGCCAGGCAAGCAGATTTAGGGTTGATTGCATTCATTAGTTACATGCAATCTGCATAGTATTGTCACATATGTATTATCTGTTGTGAAAAGTAAATACATCAATGCAACACACACTTGTTTTTTCTACCAAACTGAAATAACTTTACAAATTAATTGTAGTAAATTTGTCCCAAAACTGGAGTATTCAAATTAATCCCTTCCCCTCCTGCCCCTGTATTCCTTTAACTAATTAGCTAATTGGATGTCACAGTGGTCACATGATCAGCTCCCAATCATTACTAGAGACTGGGAACTGTCTTTGACAGCTTGGTCACTGTGCTGGGAGCGCAAAGTGAGCACACTGTAACCACAGAAACCTATGCTGCCTATGGACGCATATGAGCTGTGTGTGGTCATTAAAGCCCACCCTCTTTGTCACTGCACATATACAGTATCTCACAGAAGTGAGTACACTCTCTCACATTTTTGTAAATATTTTATTTTATCTTTTCATGTGACAACACTGAAGAAATGAAAAAAATGACACTTTGCTACAATGTAAAGTAGTGAGTGTACAGCTTGTATAACAGAGTAAATTTGCTGTCCCCTCAAAATAACTCAACACACAACCATTAATCTCTAAACCGCTGGCAACAAAAGTGAGTACACCCCGAAGTGAAAATGTCCAAATTGGGCCCAAAGTGTCAATATTTTATGTGGCCACCGTTATATTCCAGCACTTCCTTAACCCTCTTGGGCATGGAGTTCACCAGAGCTTTACAGGTTGCCACTGGAGTCCTCTTCCACTCCTCCATGACGACATCATGGAGCTGGTGGATGTTAGAGACCTTGCGTGCCTCCACCTTCTGTTGAGGATTCCGCACAGATGCTCAATAGGGTTTAGGTCTGGAGACATGCTTGGCCAGTCCATCACCACTACCATCAGCTTCTTTAGCAAGGCAGTGGTCATCTTGGAGGTGTGTTTGGGTCGTTATCATGTTGTAATACTGCCTTGCAGCCCAGTCTTCGAAGAGAGGGGATCATGCTCTGCTTCAGTATGTCACAGTACATGTTGGCATTCATGGTTCCCTCAATGAACTTTAGCTCCCTAGTTCCGGCAGCACTCATGCAGCTCCAGACCATGACGCTCCCACCACCATGCTTGACTGCAGGCAAGACACACTTGTCTTTGTACTCCTCACCTGTTTGCCGCCACACACGCTTGACACCATCTGAACCAAATAAGTTTATATTGGTCTCATCAGACCACAGGACATGGTTCCAGTAATCCATAGTCTGCTTGTCTTCAGCAAACTGTTTGCAGGCTTTCTTGTGCATCATCTTTAGAAGAGGCTTCCTTCTGGGACAGCAGCCATGCAGGCCAATTTGATGCAGTGTGCGGCGTATGGTCTGATCACCCCTTCAACCTCTGCAGCAATGCTGGAAGCACTCATACGTCTATTTCCCAAAGACAACCTCTGGATATGACGCTGAGCACATGCACTCAACTTCTTTGGTCGACCATGGCGAGGCCTGTTCTGAGTGGAATCTGTCCTGTTAAACCACTGTATGGTGTTGGCCACCGTGCTGCAGCTCAGTTTCAGGGTCTTGGCAATCTTCTTATAGCCTAGGACATCTTTATGTAGAGCAACAATTCTTTTTTTCAGATCCTCAGAGAGTTCTTTGCCATGAGGTGCCATGTTGAACTTCCAGTGACCAGTATGAGAGAGTGAGAGCGATAACACCAAATTTAACACACCTTCTCCCCACACACCTAAGACCTTGTAACACTAACGAGACACCGGGGAGGGAAAATGGCTAATTGGGCCCAATTTGGACATTTTCACTTAGGGGTGTACTCACTTTTTTTGCCAGCATTTTAGACGGCTTTAATGGCTGTGTGTTAAGTTATTTTGAGGGGACAGCAAATTTACACAGTTATACAAGCTGTAAACTCACTACGTCACATTGTAGCAAAGTGTCATTTCTTCAGTGTTGTCACATAAAAAGATATAATAAAATATTTACAAAAATGTGAGGGGGTGTATTCACTTCTGTGAGATACTGTATGTTACATGGGGCATGTAGTACTACCCCCTTGGGGGTTGCCATTGATTTGGGTCCCCCTATAGTACTGTAAAGCCAGGTAATCTGCATTCTCCACACAAGCTTGCATTCAAAGTCAGAAATCAGTCCTTGAGCTTTTGTTTTGTTGTTTATTGAGGGGATTTAGAACTGGGATAGGGTAAGGGGGTATAGGATGCCCAAGGGAACCGATAACTGAGAACAAACTTCCTGGAACTATTCACAAGTATCTCTTCTGTGACACAGTCTGTGCCAGGGAGCTAGCCAGCATCTCCTTGATGTGCCATCCCAGACTCTAGATGAAATCCTTCTCTTTACCCAGCAATCTGGAGATTTTCCTGAGCAGAGAATCTGGCTCCTATCCTTTTAAATAGGTGAACAGTCACTAGCAGTGGTTTCCCACCAGAGTGCTCCTTCTCTTATCCGCCCAGGGGGTGTAGGTGTACTCACTCAGATCCTCTCCTGTACCGCTTGTGGGTTGGCTGCTGCTACCAGGCCTATCAGCTGGGCTGCTCCTTCCCTGCCATACAGGTGGTCCTCACTCTGGGGGCCAGTGAACTCCTGTTTTCCAGCTCCAGGCTCGTAGGCAGGCCCAATCCCACTAGGCCTCCTAGCAGCCTCCTTCCTCAACCTCACATCTTCTCCTCTAGATTGCTCTCCTTCTTCCACCTGATTCCCCTCTACTGAGCAGACTCCAACACCTTTAGGGGAGCCTCAGCCCATTGCCAAACCTTCTGTTGGGGATTGGCTGAGGCCCCTCAAATGTGCAGCCAGCCACTCCTCAGATCCACCCATTGCTTCTAAGGCCCTCCTACAAAAGCTTCAGAACAGGGGGAAATTCCAGAGGGGTTGACCTGCAGAGCCTCTCAGCCCTGATCACAAATTGACCCCTAAGGCTATTACACCTAAGTTGCTACTCAACTCCTGTCTAACCATTAGGATCTAGCTCCCCCTAGCTAAACCAGGAGGGTGCTACAGCAGAAACAGGTTAAGTATGCAATGAAAATATATCTTCAAATTAATCTTTATGTCAAAATGATCAATAAACCCAGAGATGATTATAAATAATTCTTGACTTGTTGTAGAAATGCAGCTTAGCTTCACTCCCTCCAGTGTCCTAGCTTTCCTGTTGGACAGCGAAGCTGTATATCACATTGAGTAGGCGAGAAGGGCTATGCCATACCAGAACATACCAGAACTGATATTACCTTTTTTCTTAATGGGCAATGTTGAGTAAAGGGCTCAGCTTTCTGTTGGTTGTTCATATTCTGTAGTGTTTGGTCCTCCACCCCTCCCATCTAGAATGCATTAGTGGAGGGTGACTGAATGGCTTTGTAATGGTTATGACACATGTGTAGAATATTCTTCTGGAAATAGCTGTGTCTCTGAAGTTCAGAGAGAGAGAAGAAGCCAGCCTATATTTAGCTAGCTGTTTTCCTGTGCAGGTATCTTGGTGAGGCCCTTTATGGAAGACCAATGTGTAGCAACACATGATACATCTTGTGCTGATGCACAATAAGGTGTGAACAGGTCCTTAAACTCACCAAGCCAAAGTCCCGTGTGGCAATAAACATGTTTGTGGCATGATAGTTAAGGAAAAATTCTGTGGTGTCCCCATACTTTTAGTTCCATAAGCAGATGATTAATTTACTAAATAGTTAATGCAGGGCTACACATGGGCATCTAAAGTGGGCATCCTTACTCACCAAATGCTCCCAAGTGCTTGTGGCTGAAAAATATTATTTGATGAAACTGCTATATCAGAATATCTCATCCACATATCGTATTTCTCCTAAATGACTTAGATCCAGTCAGGCTTGTTAATATTTTATATTGTGAGTGCAACTAAAAGCTTTAATAAAAAACTACTTATCATAATCACCATTACTTTTAGGCCACTAAATAATAAAGTGGCCAAACAGTGAGCTGAGCATGTCAGTTCAGACATTCCTTTGCCTGGCTAGAAAATCTGGTTCTTTTTTGGAAAATCAAAGGTGTTCTCAAGATAAATTATAATCCAGCCTAGTGCTGATGTCATTACGCCTGCTCGACTAAGCTCAACTAATATTTGTCTTTATGCTGGAATGTACCTGTTTTTTTTTTTACATTCAATGGTAACATTTAAATACTATACTATGGAGTTCCTTTGTTCTCTCCTTCATATGGGATGTTATCTGATCTGATTGGGCTGAGATGATAATCAGCAGAAGTTTATCTAGGCTACTTCTGGGAGTACCTTGATACAGTTAAAGTTCTGAGAGACCTCCTAAATCTAGAGGTCTAAATATCTGGTAAGCAGTGGATTTGTATGGTGGTGGTGGAACACTTAAAGAGGATCTTCGCCCTAGAAAGAAAAATTAAAAGTCAGCAGCTACAAATATTGTAGCTGCTGACTTTTTATAAAAGGACACTTACCTGTTCAAGGATCCAGCTCTGTCCTTGCCTGGGCCAGTTCTTCGCCAGTCTTTCGGTCCCTGGTTATGGCATGTTTAGTGTGGCAAGCTGGCTGTGACTCCTTGGGGCATCACAGCCAGCTTTCCCACTGTTCATGCACAAGCTGCGCTGAGCTTTGTGAATGGTCCTGCAGCCTTCTTGAACCAGTGCATATATTAGCAGATATGTGAAATTACGTTGTACAACAATATGTCTTTGTAAAATGTGGATCTTATCTAATCTATAGTAGTACCAGCACTGAAATATAATAAGCAGTAAATTATGGTGAACTTACCAGTTACCCAATTCCTTTGAGGCTATTACCATGCATGAGCAAGCCAGGCTACATAAGAGGGTTAATCTACTAAAGGCAAAAAGGCTGTTCAGTTTGAAATAGAAGTTATACTTTGCAAGGGAAATTGCTCCAGAGCTTAGTGAATGTGGTGAAATTTCACTTTGTAAAGAATACCAGTCATGTACAAGGAAAAAAACTGCATTTTTGCTTGCATGTGATTGGATGATGGAATCATCAGAGCTTCACCTCTGCCGACATCTATCATCCAGTTACATCATTCACCTTAAGCTTTGGGAAAAAACCCTTGCAAAGTGAACAGAATATTTTCCTTAAGGCCTCATTCACACCTGAGCGTTTTGTAGCTCGAAGCTTCAAAATGTTCAAAATCCAAAATCCAATGCTTTTCAAAGTTGATTGTTCATATATGAGCGCTCAGATGCCTGTAGCAAGATGCCTGAATCCCAAAGCTGCATGACCTACTTTTGAGGCAGATTTGAGTGTTTTGGGCTCCATAGACTTCAATTGGAATGCTTGAAAACACTCAAATCGAGTGTTTTCAAGCATTTATTCAGCCATGTTTGAGGCATTTTTGAGCTGGTAAGAACTGGTCTCTTTCCCCTAGTGCTTTCCAATTGCTAAAGCAAAATGCTTGCAGCTTGACTACTCATGCACAATGCTTGTAAAATCCAAAATGCTCACTGTAAATAAGGTTATTGTAGCCACATCAGAGCCCTTACAATAATATAGTGAGAACAAAGTATTTAAAGTGACACTAAACAATGTCTTAGTTTTTCAAAAATAATCCATACGCATCCTCTACTTAATGGCCCCATAATCTATTTTTTCATTAAATTGTTTCTTACTGTATTTTCTGCCCCCTTGTTAGCTCCCACACCTCTTCTTTTCCCACTCACTTCCATTTTTTTGGAACAATCAACGCATGTTAGTTGCAGTCATGTGCACGGCTCTATGCACACTAAAAATCCCACAGTCCGTAAATATCTCAGGAGTGAGCAAAAAGGGTGGCTATGCTCTTAATTATAGTGGGAGCATGGGGAATGAACATCGCTACCCTCTAATGGGAAGGTCTGGGATCATAGCAGCACAAAAAAAAAGGAAGATGATATCATTAAGCCCAGGTTCACACTGATGCGGTGTGGAATTCGCAGCATTTTCTGTGTGAATTCCGTACCGCATCAGAATCACACCCCGTTCATGCGAACCGCTGTGGGTGTGTATGTTAAGTTAACAAACCCCCAAGAAAGCAGTCCGCAAAACACAGTGCGATGTGCAGAATCAGATCGTATAGGTGTGAATACCCATGCGATTCGATTCTAGTGCGAACCCAAAAAAGGGTCCTGCACCTTTTTAGTGTGGTGAGATTAGAGCCATAGAAAATGTATGGCTCCAATCACACCGCACACAAATCGCATGTGATTTGCACAGGAATGAGGTGCGGTTCCTGTGCGAATCACATGCGATATACCACAACGCATATATGTGAACCCAGGCTAAAGGTACTTTGAAGAATTTTGAGAAGAGTAAAGAATACATACAGTACTTGAATATAACTTATTTTTTTAAACCAAAGTTTAGTGTCACTTTATCTCTCCCGTTATAAAGGTTGAGTAGAAAGTGTCACAATTTTCTTTATAAACTAATATTTTACATTAAAAAGTGCTCTATAATGTTTTCCCTTTTATAGTAATAGTACCAAAAGTAGAAAAAAAAATTATATTACTTAAATCACCATTTAATAAATTATTAATACATCAAATATCATTATTACTCTACCATAATACTCTAAAAACAGTTAAAGTGGAGTTCCGGGTTTCTCGGATGGTAGAGAAGGGAATGAGTCACAACTATCAGGTTTCTGTCTGTATCCCTTGTAAAAAGATTCCTCGTCACTATTTTTTTCTTCCAAAAACTAAAAGAAATGTTCTACCTGGAGTTCTTTAAATAAACCAGGGAAGAAAGTTTAGGAAAAGTTTATCACAAGTTATAAAGCCAGAGCACATGTAAAACATCCAGCAGTTAATAAAAGTGTTACAATTAAATCAAATTGAGCTTTCAACCGGAAACTGAATAAACCACTTCTAGGAATTGTACATAGAACTGTAATTTATTGAGGAGATGTTCACTCAAGGAAATGTGTACTAAGAGAAATACATAAAATGCTAGCTGCCTGGCAAGTCTTTGGCTTTGGTACTTTCTGATTATGAATCTGGAACAAGCATACAGCCAGTAAAGTCAGAGTTCCTGATATGCATGTTCTTCTTGGTCATTGACATAAAGTATTGGAACCAGTGGCGGACTGACAACTCATGGGGCCCCCGGGCATTAAGGCATCATGGGGCCCCTGGGTCCTTGCCCAAACTCAAAAAAGCCTATGAAAAAGGTACCAGGGGCATCTCATGGGGCCCCCTACTGACCCCGGGCCCTCGGGCAGTGCCCCAGTTTCCAAATAGTCAGTCCGCCCCTGATTGGAACACTATGAGGGCTCATTCACACAGAGGACCATACACCATAAATAAAAGTGTATATTTCTGCACCCAGGTATTAGCGTACAGCTGCTTGTACAATTCAATGACAGGCTGCGGCTGTTTGCTGGTAACTGCACAACCAAGTGTTTACATGTGTAGATGAATGGGTGTGCGTCCCTAAACGCGGAACGTTTTACATCTGGGAGTGCACATGCACCCCTGTACGCATTATAAACGCTCAGATTTGTGGATATCAGCATACAACCACAGCCTGTCATTGATTTGTACAATGGCTGTACGCAAACACCTGTACTCCCGGGCGCAGAAGTACATACTTCTATTCATGGTGATCGGCCATATGAATGAGCCCTAAAAGCTAGGTTTTCAGAAGGATACATATTCTCTACATATTTCTCTCACTACATTTCCTTTCATATCACCTGAAAGCTTACATACATAACATCATCTTCTGACCGTGTCTGATATTTGTTCTACATGTGATCTCCAGAAGTGCCTGTGCTGAAGTTTGGTACTCACATTCCAGCAGCTGTTCTGATTGACATTGCTGAAAGTGGGTGTACCTACTTCTGGCTCAGATCACAGAGTCTGCAACAGCTAGCATTGTTCTAAAGCCACAAAAAGTCTGTAGTACTTTAATCAGAATGCAGAATGAAATCCCATAGGGAGCTGAAGCTTTTCATATCAAAAGGTGCATCCTAATACAACATGTAAGCACAGGCAAGTTCCTCTTCTCTTGGCTTATGATAAACTTTGTGCTTCCCCTAAAGTTCTCCTTTTCAAGTGTAACATACAATGATGTTCTGAAAAAATGAAAACAGACATCACATAATGTATGCTTCGATTAGCTGATCTGGCTTACCTTCTGTTTTCTTGTTTATATACCTGGAGAAGCTACAACACACCTTTTGTTCCTTGTGTCTCTTCTCTCATCCACACAATGACTGACCTTCATTACAACCAGTTTAGACGAGTGTTCTCCTTGCTGTAGGACTTCTAATGTCGGGTCACACCCACCTGATGACATAAACGGAGGTGAAAAGTCCACAAGAAATACTGACTTGCTGCAGGTTGTCATTACAGGTAACACAGGGTCATGACTACGTTCAACGTCAACCACTTCTATAATCAGTGCAAGTGAAGGAAGTCAATATTACAGGTTATAAATGCTTCATTATTTAATGGCACTATAGATGTTTATGAAACAAACCATATTTAATCAGAATTGCTTGGCAGCAGTCAGGCCACAGGCTATTATTATTATTATTATTATGATGTCCTAAAGTGTTACTAAACCCAGTAAAATCAGTCTGTATATGCAGTAAAGCATGCTTGTTATACTCACTGTGGAACCTAAAGGGTTAATCCTCTGCATTGTGTAAAAGGGCTGTTTGATCCTTTCTTCTCTGTTCCTCCCCTTTTTCAAGCGACCACCACTTATCTCCAGTCTGAACCGTAGGCAAGCACATGATCAGTTTGATGTATATTGCTAGAGAGGGTTTTTTTTTCTTAGGAGAGAGCATGTGATCAGCACAGGGCCATTCAGCACTATCCAGACAGAGGTCAGGGGATTTCCATCCTCCTAGAGCAGAAAGAAAACTCCTTCTACAAGATTTAGCTAGTGCTGGCCTGGACAGAGAAAAAAGGCTGTTTTCCTGTTTTCTCTGCCCCTCCTCTTGTTCAAATGTCCAAGTCTTATCTCTTGATAAGACAGACTGAACCCGTAGCCACATGTACATGCTCAGTTTAGTGTGTATTGCTAGAGAGGTTTTTATTTTTTCCTGGGAGAGTGCAGGTGATCAGCTCAGGGCCAATCAGCACTCTCCAGACAGAGGTGAGAGGTTTTGCATCCTCCTAGAGCAGAAACGCAAAACTCCTTCTACAGAACACTGATAGAAGTCACAAGACTGCTCTAACTGTTGATGAGAAAAGGTATTTAGCAGTCTATATTTACTAAAATAATTGCATTTCCATGTTGTGTTTACTGTGGGAGACCGGATATAGTGAATGCAGGGTCCTGGGTTTAATAACATTTTAAGAATTGATACATGGAAGTGTTTCCAATTTTCAAAGAAATACAAGGCACCTTGTAAAATATAATTGTGTTCTCATGGGAGTTTTGACTAAAATGTTTGAGTAAAATATTTGAGTAAAATATAGCATTTAGGACAAGCAGCTTAAACATAGTTGAACTGACTATAACTGTTTTAGCTGCCGAGAGCTTTGTAACTTCTGTTTATCCAATCTTTTGATAGAGGTACTCCTGCCAGATGCATAGCAAGGTCTTCCTGAGACCTCTTGGCAGACTCCATTTAGATAATCAATGCCATCTGCTTCAGAACCTGCCCCAGCCTGGACAATGAAGGAGCAAAATCACCTTGATTGACAAGTGAATGGTCATGCAACACTGTACCCATATGAAATTTGTATCATTTTTTTGAGACAGATAGAGCTTTTTTTGGGCGGATTTTAATCACCACCGGGTTTTTATTTTTTGCTAAACAAAGGAAAAAAGACTAAACATTTTGAAAAAAAGTTTTCTTAGTTTCCATTATAAAATTTAGCAAATACTGTAAGTAATTTTACTTCTTCAATGAGGCTGCAGTGATGTGCACTGATGGGCACTGATGAGGCTGCACTGGTGAGGCAGCACTGATGGGCACTGATGAGGCAACACTGGATGGGCACTGATTAGCTGCACTGCTGGTAACCAATGAAGAAGAACTGATGAAGCTGCACTGATGGGCACGGATAGGTGACACTGATGGACACTGATAAGCTGGACTGATGGGCACTGATGGGGCCCTGATTATCATTGTAATCAATGTATTTTCATACGTGCCGATTATTGGCTCCCCTTTCCTCACACAGAGACCATGGGTGAGGAAAGGAATACCAATAACCAGCAAGTCTGTTTACATATGACCAGTCTCTTTACATCTTGCCAAATAGTAAAGGGCTACTGTGATTGGCCCTTTACCGGGATCTGTGATCAGCTGTGACGTGTATCCATGGTCGTCCTCCCAGAACTGGAGAGCCACGCTGAAAAATAATATAGGGGAGACTTTGGGCACTGTGAACAGTCCATGCAGAATCCTGTGTGAATGGCTGGACAAATGGGTTTGATCAAGTGAACTGCCAGCAACAGTGTGAAGTGAAACATTTAGCAGTGGTACTAATACCACTGCTAAATGTGACAGCTTCCTTCTGGTTGTTAGGGAGCCAGCACCTGCCAGCATCATAACAACCAGTTACTCATTCCCACCAGGCACATTAAAGCAGTATTACATCCAAAGTAAACATGTATTATATTGCAGCTTACCAATTATTATTATTATTATTATACAGGATTTATGTATTGCCAACTGTTTACAATACAATTTGGTACAAGAGGAAACAGAGGGCCCTGATCGTTAGAGGTTACAATCTAGGATTCTTAGATGTGATGATTACATTAGTTTTCTTTTTTAGGCTTGCATTACATTACTTTCATCTGGTGATCTAGACCATAAGTCTGATCTTTTTCAATAGAAAAAGCTGTTCTGCAGATGTAGCAGGTAGAGAGTTGAGGCAAAGAATTTAACACTGACAGGGGTGTTTACAATGATCAGCTTTTATTCATTTATGTAGGACCTTTTTTCCAAAAGTAACAAAACAGTTTGCTATAACTGCCTATTAAGTGTTAGCCGGAGTTTGGCTTCAATTTGTTAGTGTATTTAAATCTTGTAGTCCATCTAACACTCCCCTCAACCAGACAGACAATGCTGCTGTCCAAAGGTATCTCTGTTGCTCCTTCATCCACAGTGTAGGCACCATAATACAGGAGGTGTATTACTTGCCAGATCACAAGGTGAAAACAGAAGGAAGCCTAAAAAAAAACTAATGCAGCCACCACATCTAATGATTGGTAAGCTGGAATATATAACATTTTTTATTTGGAATTTAATATTGCTGCAAGCTGTCAGTCGGAGATTTCTGAATGCCAGGTGAATGTAAACAATATAAATAAAAAGCAGAGATAAGTGTAAAAAAAAAATAAAAAAAACAGAAGGGGTCCCCCGAAAAATTCATACCAGGCCCTCAAATCGAAGGGTCTGGTATAGATTTTAACGGAGATCCCCCCAAAAATGTGTAAGGTCTCCCCCAAATTCCGTAACAGACCCTTCAATTTGAGTCTGGTATGTATTTTAAGGAGGAATCCTATAGAAAAATCCATACCAGACCCTATCTGAGCATACAACTTAGATGGCCAAGAAAGGGGTAAGATGATCATGCAGCCCCCTTCCGGAACCATACTAGGCCACATGCCATCAACATGGGGGGGACATTGATGATGAGGACAGCCCACAACCCTGGCACAGTAGTCGCGGAGGTCTGCAAGCAGGAGGCTTTCAGAATCTGGAAGCCCATTTAAAAATAAGATAACTGATATGGCCTCCCTCCCTTGTGATTAAGAAAGGAGTAGATATCATCCCTATTCATTCACAAAAAAACCTGTCAATGATAAATAAACATACACAGTGCCTATTTTGTTAAAAATCCAATAATAATCTATCTCACCCTGCTCTGCACATGCTCAGTTGCTCTCTATTTTTCAGTACTATGCCGAATTTGCAGACGCTGATCTGCTGACAGCCTAAAAATCTACTGCTGCTCAGGACTTCAGCAAAATGGCAGCCTCCAGCTAGAGAAACAGGAACAATGCCGGAGGCAATTTACAGCACACACTAATTTTGGTATCATAATTATTAATGTGGAATATATGTTCCTTGCTCGACAGCATTATTTTTTATTTTATTTTGTTATGAGTAAAGTTCCGCTTAAAAAACTAAACGAGAAATAATCCATCAATGGTCTACAATAACGTTTTCAACAACAATCACATTTCCTGAACCTAAATTTAAATATATAAATAAATATAAATCATTCAGAGAGGGATACTGTCTGACTATTTGATTTTTTTCTTCACCGATGCTCTTATCAAAATTTAGGAAAAAAAAAAGTTGTTGATGTCCATTCCTAATAAATTTCTTAAGTGAGTTTCTCATCAAACGTTGGTTGTGCTAACACTAGCTCTGGTGGACAATACTATAGGAATTATGGGTAAGGAAAGGATAAAGGTAAGATGCAATATTTAACAAACCAAAATGACCACCTGACCATTTTAAATTGTCTATCAAGTTGTTGAGTATATTTTTCTGCTATATAATTAATATAAGTGATTGTTAAAAGGTTAGAACAAAAGTTATGATGGGGCTGATTTACTAAGAGTTGAGAATTTTCCTACAACAAATTGTTTATATATTCACTTTTATTATCCAAATATGTGAAAAGCAAATTCCTGTTTACTTATTTCATTTGCACATGACTGGGTATTCAGAGTAAACTGGAATTTGCTTTTTACATGATGTGATAAATCAAATAAATATTCAAGTGAAGTTTCCCAAGTCTTTTAGTAAATTTGCATTAATGTGTGAAATGACAAAAGTCTTCTGATATCAGTCATTAATTTAGGAAATGGGTGAAAACTGGAAATCAGCCAATGTACGGGTACCCCTAATTATTTTTACATAGTTACATTGGTCCAGCTTGCATGAACCATACCTGGTTGATCTCCATGAAAGATGGAAATCACTGCAGTAGACATGGCGCAATTACCTCCGAGGTTCTGTGCCGAGCGACTGCCCTGCTGCAGAGGGAACACAGGGGGTCGCTCACTTCAGAGAACACTTTTCATTTTCTCAATTAATGCAAACCATTTTATCATTTGGTGAGGCAAAGAGGCAGGGAAGGGAGTTGAAAAATAAAAGACTTACTGGCTGGATCACCAAGTGAAATAAAGGAGAAATGCCTAAGAAAGAAAATGAATTCAGCCACCACATTTAAGGATTGGTAAGCTGAAATATATATACAGTCATGGCCGAAATTGTTGGCACCCTTGATATTTCTCCAGGAAATCATGTATTTCTCACGAAACGTATTGCATTAACACATGTTTTGCTATACACATGTTTATTCCCTTTGTGTGTATTGGGACAAAACAAAAAAAGGGAGGAAAGAAAGCAAATTCGACATAATGTCACACAAACCTCCAAAAATGGGCTGGACAAAAGTATTGGCACCCTTTCACAACTGCGGATAAATAAGAATGTTACAAGCATGTGATGCTCCTGTAAACTCACCTGGGGCAAGTAACAGGTGTGGGCAATATAGAAATCACACCTGAAAGCAGATAAAAAGGAGAGACGTTCACTTAACCTTTGCATTGTGTGTCTGTCTGTGCCACACTAAGCATGGACAACAGAAAGAGGAGACGAGAACTGTCTGAGGACCTGAGAACCAAAATTGTGGCAAAATATCAACAATCTCAAGGTTACAAGTCCATCTCCAGAGAACTAGATTTGCCTTTGTCCACAGTGCGCAACATTATCAAGAAGTTTGCAACCCATGGCACTGTAGCTAATCTCCCTGGTCGTGGACGGATGAGGAAAATTGATGAAAGATTGCAACGCAGAATAGTCCGGATGGTGGATAAGCAGCCCCAAACATGTTCCAAAGACATTCAAGCTGTCCTGCAGGCTCAGGGAGCATCAGTGTCAGCGCGAACTATCCGTCGACATTTAAATGAAATGAAACGCTATGGCAGGAGACCCAGGAGGACCCCACTGCTGACACAGAGACATAAAAAAGCAAGACTACAGTTTGCCAAAATGTACTTGAGTAAGCCAAAAGCCTTCTGGGAAAACGTCTTGTGGACAGATGAGACCAAGATAGAGCTTTTCGGTAAAGCACATCATTCTACTGTTTACCGAAAACGGAATGAGGCCTACAAAGAACAAAACACAGTACCTACGGTAAAATATGGTGGAGGTTCAATGATGTTTTGGGGTTGTTTTGCTGCCTCTGGCACTGGGTGCCTTGACTGTGTGCAAGGCATCATGAAATCTGAGGATTACCAAAGGATTTTGGGTCGCACTGTAGGGCCCAGTGTCAGAAAGCTGGGTTTGCGTCCAAGATCCTGGGTCTTCCAGCAGGACAATGACCCCAAACATACGTCAAAAAGCACTCAGAAATGGATGGCAAAGAAGCGCTGGAGAGTTCTGAAGTGGCCAGCAATGAGCCCAGATCTAAATCCCATTGAACACCTGTGGAGAGATCTTAAAATTGCTGTTGGGAAAAGGTGTCCTTCCAATAAGAGAGACCTGGAGCTGTTTGCAAAGGAAGAGTGGTCCAAAATTCCGGGTGAGAGGTGTCAGAAGCTTATTGATGGTTATAGGAAGCGACTGATTTCAGTTATGTTTTCCAAAGGGTGTGCAACCAAATATTAAGTTAAGGGTGCCAATACTTTTGTCCAGCCCATTTTTGGGGTTTTGTGTGACATTATGTCATATTTGCTTTTCTGCCTCTGTTTTATATTTGTTCCAATACATACAAAGGGAATAAACATGTGTATAGCAAAACATGTGTTAATGCAATACCTTTTTTGTGTGAAATACTTGATTTTCAGGAAAAATATCAAGGGTGCCAACAATTTCGGCCATGACTGTATATATATATATATATATATATATATATATATATATATATACAGTTGTGTTCAAAATAATAGCAGTCAGACATCACTAACCTGATCAATTACTGTTTTTGGTAGAAATGATTTACTAGCAGGTGTAGTAGAGTAATAGAAATCCAACAGACCCAACAGTCATGACATGCATGCTGCTGATTCTGTGTAATTGAATCACTAATTGAAAGGGGCATGTTCAAAATAATAGCAGTGTGGAGTTCTATTAGTGAGGTCATTCATTCTTTAAAAAACAGGTGGCAATTATTGCCCTTATTTAAGGAAGGAAGGCAGCAAATGTACATGCTGGTTACAGTGTTTTTTTCTCTGTAATTCTGAAGAAAATGGGTCGTTCCAGACATTGTTCAGAAGAACAGCGTAGCTTGATTAAAAAGTTGATTGGAGAGGGGAAATATAAAGAAGTGCAGAAAATGATAGGCTGCTCAGCTAAAATGAGTGCAAATGCTTTAAAATGGCAACCAAAACCTGAAAGACGTGGAAGAAAGCGAAAAACTACCATTCGAATGGATAGAAGAATAGCCAAAATGGCAAGGACTCAGCCAACAATCAGCTCCAGGAAGATAAAAGAAGATGTAAAGTTCCCTGTGAGTACTGTTACAATTAGAAGACGCCTATGTGAAGCCAAGCTATCTGGAAGAAGCCCCACTGTTGAAAAAAAGACGTGCTGAAGAGGTTACAATTTGCCAAAGATCACATTGACTGGCCTAAAGAGAAATGGCGCAACATTTTGTGGACCGATGAAAGTAAGATTGTTCTTTTTGGGTCTAGTGGCCGGAGACAGTTTGTCAGATGACCCCCAAACATTGAATTCAAGCCACAGTACACTGTGAAGACAGTGAAGCATGGTTGTGCAAGCATCATGATATGGGGATGTTTCTCATACTACAGTGTTGGGCCTATTTATCGCATACCAGGGATCATGGATCAGTTTGAATACATCAGAATACTTGAAGAGGTCATGCTGCCTTATGCTGAAGAGGAAATGCCCTTGAAATGGATGTTCCAACAAGACAACGACCCCAAACACACCAGAAAACATGCAACATCTTGGTTCCAGACCAACAAGATTGACGTTATGGAGTGGCCAGCCCAATCCCCGGATCTTAATCCAAAAAAAAACTTGTCGGTTGACATAAAAAATACAGTTTCTGAGGCAAAACTAAGAAATAGAGAAGAACTGTGGAATGTAGTCCAATCATCCTGGGCTGGAATACCTGTTCACAGGTGCCAGAAATTGGTTGACTCCATGCAACACAGATGTACAGCAGTTCTCAGAAACAGTGCTTATACAACTAAATATTAATTAAGTGATTCAAAGGAAAGCAAAATCTTCAAACATTTTTCAGTTTATATAGTGAATGTTTGAGTTTGTAAAGAAGAATCCAAACTGCTATTTTTTTGAATAGTCTAATATTCACTTTTCTTAAATTTTTTTAGAGGAACAACACAAATTTGATATATTTTTCTTCATGTGTTGATTTGGAATAGAATGTGTAGTGTTCCCAATGCATTTGTGTGTATGGAAATAAAAGCTATTAGAAGGATTTTGAGCTTTATTCACGTTTTTCAACACACTGCTATTATTTTGAACACAACTGTGTGTATATATATATATATATATATATATATATATATATATAATATTATTATTTTTTTTTTTTTTTTAGGTGGGGTTGATACAGGTAGGAATAGGAATCCAAAATTCCTTATTTAGATAGTTGGATGGTGAATTAGTGAATAGGACTACTGAAGCAAGAGGGTTAGCATTTTTTAGGAGATACTGTATTAGCAATAGCAGCTTTTATACAGTCTTTCGAGACATTTTCCAACACATCCTGATAAGGCAACCACCATGGGAGTTGTATTGGATTTTACAAATAATAATAGGTTAAACTCGTTGTGCACAAGGGAGTCTCTCTGAATACATAGACACAACCTTTACTCCCAGATGGCCTCATGACTGTAGAGACATTTAATCCAAATCTCTACTTGATTACCATAAATTTTCATGGTATTTCATAGAATTTCATCTTTTCACTTTCTTCACAGTCTCTCCTTTGCTACAATGTGCATTCTCTTATAAGTTGAGTTGTACATTTCCTTCGTAAAGACATTTATTATCGATGTCATTACTTTATTCTATCAACGTTCTTATTAACGTTTAACACACGTAACATGTTGGATGCCTTTTGATATCCTGTTGTCAGTTGCTGAATCAAACCCAAATCAATTCCAGCTTCTGAGATATCTCTCCCCAAGTGAGCTGAAGTGAACTATCAAGATGTCAGGCTAACTCACTTTTGGGTTCTCAGTTGCTGGTAGCTGGGTTTAACTCCTACTATGAAACTTTTGCTATAAGTACTAGTGTCCCCTTTTGTATCACTTTAAAGGATGGTGACAAATCTTCTGTGTGCTTGATGGGGCTCTAGTTGGTGAACATTAGGGTTCTAATCCCTCCTTGTGTAAGAGAAAAATTTCCTCAAGATGGTATAGTCACAGAAAGAGTCCCCCATTGTCTGATGTTGAAACTGGGTAAAGTCCTTTTAACACAAATGATTAAGGGAGGAATTGGCTGAAATTGAAGAAAAGGGCAAAAGCAGACTTCAATAGAGGTTTGATCCCTAAAGATGGTGAACTAATCTGGTGAAGCAAGTTCCTTTGAAGCCGGAAGAGGCTTGAAATTAGATACTAGTGTAATTCTGTCTGCAGGGGGCACGTCCTGTAGCTAAAGTTTCAGGAATTTAGTAAGACACTAAAGCAGTAGGCTGTAATATGGAATGGGATAGACAATCTGGGTCTCATTGTGATAATCTGTGGTGTAAGGTGTACTGAATTGAACAACTAAAATTAACACAGTCGCTTGCAACTTGTGATGTTCTGGGTTATGGAACCCTCTCACCTAATTTGTAGCCTTTGCAGCATAAGAAGTAGTCTTTTAATTGGGGGCCCCCCATGTTCTTCTTATCCCTCTGTTAAGAAGCACTGCCGATGACAACACTACAATACGCCTGCCCACAGGATTGACTGTTCTGCTCATCAGCAATACCAGCAGTCTGCAGTCTTTCTTTCCTTCTCCAAGAAATGGCCTGATCCAGCCCGGATCTCTGAAGACTTGCACAGCCTTCTCCACATACACACCCTCTCACCATCCACTTTCTTCCTGTAAAGTTCCCGCGCTTCTCAATATATATTCTCCTGCACCTTTGACAGCTCTGCTGGGAAATGTAATCTGTTCACTCCTTGTCTGAGTGCAGAAGTCCAGCTACCAGCATACAAGTTCAACAAGGCTTTGCTTCAATAGAGTCTAGATAACTAAACCACAGAACACTGCCATCTTGTGTTTAATTAACATCCTGCAACCAGTATTAATGCAGTCTGTTACAAATGGAAATGAGCCTTTCAACATGACACACTAAAGAATGGCTCAAAAAAAAGAAAAAGAGTGTTATGGACTGTCCTTATTTAAAGCTTTGATTTGATTCCAATTACAATATTGCAGTGGGATTCTGAAATAGGCATTTCATGCAAGAAAATCCATAGACATTTTGCAAATTAAGGAATTTTTCATGGAGATGTGCTAAAATATTTCAGTGCCAAAACATACATATAAAAGTGTGGTGCTAAGAGTACAAATACAAAGTACAGATAATATAAATGTGACAAATAATATAAAAAAAATATGTGAAAGTGAATACAAAAAGTCCCAGTGTCAAAGGACACAAAAGAATGTCCTTGAGTGCAATCACAAATCTTTAGTTATTTAGATGATCAACCATATTCAGTTGAAACACGTGTCACCCCACTCAGTGCTCAAGGAAGGCTTACCTGATAAATTTGACCATCATGTTATAGAATGGTCAAAATGGGCACAAATATAATCCTAAGGCAACCAGTCCAGCCTCCTCTACAACCTCCAACCATGGGTTAAATGGCGTTCACCCACTCCATATGGATCATCATTGTCAGGCATATGAAGGGCACATGCATGGAACAAAAACGGTGATCACCAGCTGCTCCAGGCATTCCAAATGTTCTCTCCTTTAGCTGTATACAGCAGGTTTCTGTTTACACACATATTTCAATGATTCAATGTCAGAGACTGGTGTGTAGCTGTACAAAATGCTTTTCTGAATCGTAAAATTGTTATCAAATAGTTACCGCAATTTTATGTAGCCAGGTGTTGCCTATATCATTATGACATTCGAGGACATTTACATATGAGATGAATCCTTTCCACCTAGTGTCCAGTACTGGGACTGCTTCCTGTTAGCAGAGTGGAAACAGTTTTTCTACAGCTGAGGAACCTGGGATCTGTAGCCCTATAGCCAATACATACTGTGTTCCTGAGTGCCAACTGAACTACAACTACCAGATAGCTGGCAGACACAAGGGATGCTGGGAGAGCCTAAATATTCTACAACAAGGTACTGGCTCACTCTCTTGGCATGGGATAAAGAGCTGAACACAGGGATGGCTGTCGTTCTCTTCCAGAGATAGATTGCTGGCTACTGATGTGGGACTCTGCACCCCAGTTCAGTACAGCTTCTCTGCATCAGGACTGTCACCATCCAGTGTTATTGCAGTTATCCCTGATTGCCACGCTGGCAAGCTGACAGACAGTAATTCTGCACTTCCTTGCAAACAGCCAAGAGCCTGTGCAAGGTCTAGAAGGCCTTGCTAACATTGGATTGGGATGGCCAACCTCTTTCTGACAACACTCTAGAGCAGGGGCGGACTGACAATTTGGAAACTCGGGCACTGCCCGAGGGCCTGGGGTCAGTAGGGGGGCCCCATGAGATGCCCCTGGTACCTTTTTCATAGGCTTTTTTAAGGACACAGGGGCCCCATGATCCCCTATTGCACGGGGGCCCCATGAGTTGTCAGTCCGCCCCTACTCTAGAGAAACTGCATGCAGACACCTTTACACCTCAGTACCAGGAGATCTTTGCTTTGAGCTTGTATCACAGCCTATTTAACTTTATTGAATTACCAGTATTCACTAATTGGTATGGGCCCCACCCTTGCTAGCAAAAGACAACGGCTACTACCACATCAGGAACTTTAAACATCACAGGACTCAAGTTGCAATCTCTACTTAAAGGGACCTCTTTTCCTCTAAGGCCATTGTTATTCAAATTAGGTTACTTATACCTATTTATGTAAGAGTATACATTTACATAATTCTCTGTGTTCCCCATTGTGGTGCTTGTGGCCCAGAGGGAGCTCATAAGTGAAAAAGCCTTTTCTTCCCCCTCTTGCTGCTGGTGTTGCAATTAAACAATTGAAGTTTACTACTTGTGACTATATACAGTAATCTGCTAAACGTTGCTATTTGGTTATTTCTCTTTTATCAGTGGTTTGCTTTTGTGTTTTAACTGGGGTTGTACACCTTAAACCAATTATTCTTGTGGTGTACTGTTTTGAACAAGACTATTATAGAGGTGTTACTAAATAATCATGTCTCTTTCATTAATATTTCATACTGTTGAAATATGTCTGAACCCAGATTGTCAGAGATGTTGGGAGGCTTGCAGGGTCAGGGTAACCATTGGGGACAAGCATTGTCCCCGTGGGACTATCAGGGATTCTGTCGCTGTGCAGCCGTGCGACGACGACAGGTCCCTTCAAATCGCGGTGGTGCAAGTGCGCATGCGAGGTAGCGTGCGGGCGCACATGCGCGGAAGTGCGCGCATGCGCAATAAAGTCCACGTCACCGCTAGGTGGGCTATTTAAACCTGCAATACAGAAAAATCAATGCCTTCTGGTCTACAACGTTCCTGCACATATTACCAGATCCTGTTGCCTGTATTCTGATTTGCCTGAGTAAGAAAGAACTCCGCCTGCACCGACCTCGGCTATCCCTGACCATCCGCTTGCCTGCTCCCTTGTACTTGATTTTCCCGCTTGATACTGAACCGGCTTGTCTGACTCTGCTGCATCTACTTACCTGCACCTGTACCTGGATTACATCCTGATGGCTGCCATACTTACCTGCCGCTGCACCCACGATCCTGCATCTGGCTTGCATCCTGACGTTTGCCATACTTACCTGCCGCTGCACCCACGGTCCTGCACCTGGCCTGCATCCTGGTTACCGCCATACCTGCCTGCTACTGCATCCACGCTCTGGTATCCAGTCCCAGTCTGCATCCTGTTTGCCGCCATGCCTGCCTGCTGCTGCACCTACGTTCCTGCATCCGCACCTGGCCTGCATCCGGATCTCCTGGGTCTTCAGCTACCTGCCACCAGCTCCAGATCCACCCGGCACTTGTGCCACTCCTGGCTCTGCGCCCTTTGTTCCCACTATCAGGGGCTCCAAGCGGGAGTCGTAAGAGGACGCCTTCTCTCCAGGCTCCCCAAACAGGTATGTGACAGTACCAGAAGGCCTTGTCGGAGAATGAGAGAGGGGCCTCTCCTCTGGAAAAAATCTGCCAGCATATTGCGGCACTGACACAAGCCATCAAGTGCCTGCAAGAGGGGTACAGCTGTCTGGAGGACCATCTCCAGGCCCTATCTGCACCAGCATCCTCTGCTAGCACCACACCTACACCCTCTCCAACTGTCGCTCCAGGAGCCATGGCAAGCCCTACTGTGATGATGTTGCCCCCTGAGCCTAGGGTACCTACGCCCGAGAAATTTTCTGGCAACCACCACAAATTCAGAGCCTTCCGCAACGCATGTGAACTGTATTTTGCGTTGCAACCTTGCACCTTTTCCCTAGAGGCAACCAAGGTGGGATTTGTGATCTCACTTCTCCAGGGCGAACCACAAGCCTGGGCCCACCATTTGCTGGTGAAGGCAGATGCCAAACTGTCCTGCCTAAGCGGTTTCTTTGAAGCTATGGCACAGCTTTATGACGATCCCCAGCAATCTGCGTCTGCGGAAGCCGCACTACACTCTTTCCAGCAAGGTCGCAGGGCAGCTGAGGACTATGTAATCGAGTTCCGGCACTAGAGCGCTAATACCAGTTGGAACAACGCTGCCCTACGTTATCAGTTTCGCTTAGGTCTTGCCGAACCCCTGACAGATGAGTTAGCTCGAGTCGGAGTACCTAATACATTGGATGAACTTATCAATCTGGCTATCCAAATTGACCGCCGACTCAGGGAATGAAGACTGGAAAGTTTCGCAGGCCAAGCCTGCCCCACATAGATGCTGCCCAGGGTACCAACAAGCATGGCATCAACCAGCCCTGCCACACCCAATTCTGACGGATCTGAGCCCATGCAAATAGGGTTGCTACGAACCACACTCACTCCGGAGGAACGGCAATGCCGCCGACAGAGCAACCTATGCCTCTATTGTGGAGAACCAGGTCACTATGTACAGAACTGCCCTGCAAAATCGCGTAAGTCTCCGTCCACCCTGCCTGCTAAAATACCCACTGTCAATCCTTTTTATCTCACCATCTCCGTCTCATTCCAGCTTTCGGGAAGAACCTTGCCAGTACCCGCTATCCTTGATTCTGGGGCTTGCAGTTGCTTTATCGATGCAACCTTCACTCAGCAACACCAGATACCCTTAAGAACTAAAACTCAGAGACTGACAGTATACTTGGCCGACAGATCTAACATCAAATCTGGGGCAGTCACACAGGAAACGATCCCACTCCCTGTGATAATATCTCCATCTGGTCACAAGGAACTACTCTGCCTGGATGTTATCGCATCACCACTGTTTCCAGTCATCTTGGGGATCCCTTGGTTGCAGGCCCACAACCCCAGTGTAAACTGGGTATCTGGTGAAGTGGATTTTCAGTCGGCCTATTGCCATGAGCACTGCTTTCCCCAAGGTCCTGCCCCATCCGGGCCCCTGTTGTGCATAGAAAGTGATACTGAAGTAGGCCAAATGGTTCCAGCAGCATACTATGACTTCCTAGATGTCTTCAGTAAACGTGGTGCAGACAGCCTTCCACCTTACAGGCCCTACGATTGCCCGATCTAACTTCTACCTGGAGCTGAGATTCCTTTTGGTCGAATCTTTCCGCTATCAGAACATGAGTTGGAGGCGTTAAAGGATTACATTGAGGATAATCTCAAAAAGGGGTTCATCTGCCCTTCTACCTCGCCAGCAGGGGCAGGAATCTTCTTTGTAGAAAAGGAGCATCACTCCCTCTGTCCATGTGTGGACTACCTGGAATTAAACAATATCACGGTGAAGAATAGATATCCTCTGCTACTAGTCCCAGAACTCTTCCACAGGCTCAGATCTGCAACTATGTTCACTAAATTGGACTTAAGAGGGGCCTACAATCTCATAAGGATCAGAGAAGGAGATGAGTGGAAGACAGCCTTCCGTACCAGGTTTGGGCACTATGAATATTGAGTTATGCCCTTTGGACTGTGCAATGCTCCCGCAACCTTCCAGCATCTAGTGAAAGACATCATCAGGGACTTCCTAGATATATTCGTGATTGTGTGTCTCGATGACATCCTGCTCTTCTCTGCATCCATCGAGCTTCACCGAGGGCATGTGCAGAAGGTCCTTGGTTGCCTCCGACTAAACCAGAGAAATGTGAATTTGAGCATCAGAGTATCCAGTTCCTAGGACTAATTATATCCACTGAAGGCTTCAAAATGGACCCCCAGAAAGTTTCTGCCATTCTAGACTGGCCTGCACCATCTGATAAAAAAGGAGTACAGCGCTTCATAGGCTTCGCCAATTTTTACAGGAGGTTCATCAAGGGATTCTCAGCCATCATTACTCCTATCAGTCAATTAACCAAACAGGGAGTCTGATTCAGTTGGACACCGGAAGCCCAAAATGCTTTTGATTCATTGAAAGGACTCTTTAGCTCAGCGCCCATATTAAGCCACCCGGATCCAGCACTACCCTTTGTGGTAGAAGTAGATGCCTCAGAGAGTGCTGTTGGGGCCGTTCTATCGCAACGGCAAGGTCTGAAACTCCTGCTTCAACCTGTTGCTTTCTTTTCCAGAAAATTATCCCCGGCAGAGAGAAATTACGATGTAGGGGACCGAAAATTACTGGCCATCAAATCAACCTTGGAGGAATGGAGGTACCTGTTAGAGGGAGCAGCACATTCCTTTCTAATCTACACCGATCAAAAGAATCTGGAGTACCTGAAGATGGCAAAACGTCTAAAACCCCGACAAGCCAGGTGGGCACTCTTCTTTTCCAGATTCAACTTCCACATCACCTATAGACCAGGCTCCAAGAACGTCAAATCTGATGCTCTGTCTAGGATGTTTGATGACCAGAAGGATCCTCCTGCCCCTGATACAGTGCTCTCAACAGGTAACTTCTGCCTATTACAACCAGACCTTTTTTCGCAGATCCAGCAGGCATCTTTTGGGGCTCCATCCCCTCCAGGAACAACCCTGTCCTCCAGAGAAGGGTTACTATGGTCAGGAAACAGAATCTTTGCACCAGAAACTACCAGACTGGCAGTTTTAGGGCTATGTCATGACCATCCACTGGCAAGACATTTCGGGGTCTACAAGACCCTAGATTTAGTACAGCGTCTGTTCTGGAATTCTTCACCGTGATATTGTTTAATTCCTGGTAGTCCACACATGGACGGAGGGAGTGATCCTTCTCTTCTACAAAGAAGATTCCTGCCCCTGCTGGTGAGGTGGAAGGGCGGATGAACCCCTTTTTGAGTTTATCCTCAATGTAGTCCTTTAACGCCTCCAACTCACATTCTGATAGCGGAAAGATTTGACCAAAAGGAATCTCAGCTCAAGGCAGAAGTTCGATCGGGCAGTCGTAGGGCCTGTGAGGTGGAAGGCTGTCTGCACCACGTTTACTGAAGACATCTAGGAAGTCATAGTATGCTGCTGGAACCATTTGGTGTACTTCAGTATCACTTTCTATGCACAACAGGGGCCTGGATGCGGCAGGACCTTGGGGAAAGCAGTGCTCATGGCAGTAGGCCGATTGAAAGTCCACTTCACCAGATACCCAATTTACACTGGGGTTGTGGGCCTGCAACCAAGGGATCCCCAAGATGACTGGAAACAGTGGTGATGCGATAACATCCAGGCAAAATAGTTCCTTGTGACCAGATGGAGATATTATCACAGGGAGTGGAATCGTTTCCTGTGTGACTGCCCCAGATTTGATGTTAGATCTGTCGGCCAGATATACTGTCAGTCTCTGAATTTGGGCTTTTAAGGGTATGTGGTGTTGCTCAGTGATGGTTGCATCAATAAAGCAACTGCAGGCCCCAGAATCAAGGATAGCGGGTACTGGCAAGGTTCTTCCCGAAAGCTGGAATGAGACGGAGATGGTGAGATGAGCAGGATTAACAGCGGGTATTTTAGCAGGCAGGGTGGACAGAGACTTACGCAATTTTGCGGGACAGTTCCGTACATAGTGGCCTGGTTCACCACAATAGAGGCATAGGTTGCTCTGTTGGCGGCGTTGCTGTTCCTCCGGAGTGAGTGTGGTTTGTAGCAACCCTATTTGCATGGGCTCAGATAAGTTCCTCCAATGTATTAGCTACTCCGAATCGAGCTAACTCATTTTTCAGGGGTTTGGCAAGACCTAAGCGAAACTGATATCGTAGGGCAGCGTCGTTCCAATTGGTATCAGCGCTCCAGCGCCAGAACTCAGTTACATAGTCCTCAGCTGCCCTACGACCTTGCTGGAATGTAGTGTGGCCTCCGCACACACAGATTGCTGGGGATCGTCATAAAGCTGTGCCATAGCTTCAAAGAAACCGCTTAGGGAGGACCGTTTGGCATCTGCCTTCTCCAGCAAATGGTGGGCCCAGGCTTGTGGTTCGCCCTAGAGAAGTGAGATCACAAATCCCACCTTGGTTGCCTCTAGGGAAAAGGTGCGGGGTTGCAATGCAAAATACAGTTCACATGCGTTGCGGAAGGCCTTGAATTTGTGGCCAGAAAATTTCTCGGGCGTAGGTACCCTAGGCTCAGGGGGCAACATCATCACAGTAGAGCTAGCCATGGCTCCTGGAGCGACGGTTGGAGAGGGTGTTGCTGTGGTGCTAGCAGAGGATGCTGGTGCAGATAGGGCCTGGAAACGGTCCTCCAGACGGTTGTACCCCTCTTGCAGGCCCTTGACGGCTTGTGTCAGTGCCGCAATATGCTGGCAGATTTCTTCCAGAGGAGAGGCCCCTCTCTCAGGCTCCGATATGGCCTTCTGGTACTGTCACGTACCTGGTTGGGGAGCCTGGCGTGGAGAGAAGGCGTACTCTCCCGCTCGGAGCCCCTGATAGTGGGAACAAAGGGCGCAGAGCCAGGAGTGGCACAAGTGCTGGGTGGATCTGGAGCTGGCGGCAGGTAGCTGAAGACCCAGGAGATCCGGATGCAGGCCAGGTGCGGATGCAGGAATGTGGGTGCAGCAGCAGGCAGGCATGGTGGCAAACAGGATGCAGACTGGGACTGGATACCGGAGCGTGGATGCAGTAGCAGGCAGGTATGGCGGTAACCAGGATGCAGGCCAGGTGCAGGACCGTGGGTGCAGCGGCAGGTAAGTATGGCAAACGTCAGGATGCAAGCCAGATGCAGGACCGTGGCTGCAGCGGCAGGTAAGTATGGCAAACGTCAGGATGCAAGCCAGATGCAGGATCGTGGGTGCAGCGGCAGGTAAGTATGGCAGCCGTCAGGATGTAAGCCAGGTGCAGGTGCAGGTAAGTAGATGCAGCAGAGTCAGACAAGCCGGGTCAGTATCAAGGAGGCAAATCAAGTACAAGGGAGCAGGCAAGCGGATGGTCAGAGATAGCCAAGGTCGGTGTAGGCGGAGTTCTTTCTTAGTCAGCCAAATCAGAATACAGGCAACAGTATCAGGTGATATGTGCAGGAACGTTGTAGACCAGAAGGCATTGATTGTACTGTATTGCAGGTTTAAATAGCCCGCCTAGCGGTGACGCGGACTCTACTCTCCTAGATTGTAAGCTCTAAGGAGCAGGGCCCCCCTACCCCTCTTGTATTGAACTGTATTGTTGCTGTATTGTCTCCCGTTATATTGTAAAGCGCTGAGCAAACTGTTGGCGCTATATAAATCTTGTATAATAATAATAATACTTCCGTGCTTCTGCGCATGCGCGCTCGCACACTCCCGCGCATTCGCACTTGCACCTCCGCGATCTGAAGGGACCTGTACACCTATTGATATTTTTGTTGAATAAATGATTGGAAAGGCATTTTTTTCCTCATGTTCTTATTAAAGAATGTCACCTTTATCTGTAGGCACTGTTGTAATAAAGGTTTGTTTGCCTATTCAAATATGTTGAGAAAATCAACAATTTCAATGTGTGTACTTCTATTTCACATGACTGTATAACTCTATGCATATCCTTGAATCTAATCTGCCTTAAGTATCTATGTCTGGAGGACTGTATGTGGTGGAGATTACAGCAATATCTTTGCTAGAAGAAGATATACAGTATAATCAACTGAGTGATATTATTACATTGAACAAGGCTAGATTTCCATGTGTGGCTAAACTTCTGTGCCTCTGAAAAGCAATCCACGTTTAGAATGCATTTTGGTGTAATTTTACAGGAGGTGGGGAGGCAATATATCGCTTGTTTTAACCCCATTAATACCGCACCAAGGTGCGATAGCTGCGTGGTGTTGTGGGGTACTGGCAGCATGTTGAATAGGTCGCATCCAGCAGCTGTACTGTCCACCAAATGTGACAGGAGTAATAAATTTTGCTGTGGGCACAAACCAAAGCATCACAACCGTGGCATGAGAAATGTGATTCAACTAAATTTTTTAATGCCCCCCCAACTGCAAGCCTAAACCAGTCCTTAGGAATCACTAATTATGGATGGCTGCCATGCTGCCATGCTGCTTCTAGTGCCACATTCTGTTTGGATTGACACTTTTGGGGATTTTGCAACCAAACACTTTATGGCAGGCCTTGTGATGTGGATGACTATCATTCAGTTTGCATTATTATCCCCTTGGTGCCGGTGCCTCCCGGCTCTTTTAGGGGTTTCAGATGCCAGGAGGCAGGGGGTTTATGATCATGTGACCGCCATGATTGGCTTTCATAGCGGTCACATAACCGGAAAGCTCCTGATCACCAGTAATGATCGGAAGCTTTCCTTAGCCATTGATAACTGCCAGGAGCGCGCAGGGTGCACAGCTGTGTTTACATTTTAGCACGCATATATGTGGCCTCTCAGTGTTAAGGCCCACCCGTCAAGAAGCTCCATATATGCGTACTGTCAGTGCCAAGGGGTTAAATACCTATTTAAGGGTATGAAGTCTCGAAAAGAGTGTGAATAACACTGCTAGGAGAAAAGCTCCTTAAAAAAATATTCATAAGGTTGCATTTTGCACGTGTTAGATGCATTTAGGCGCATCAAGTGTTAATGGATTCCATTGGCCACAATATTAGTTTATTCTGGTCATTTGAATGCATTACCACTCAAATGCGCCTAAACATATCTAGTGTTTGTATATGTTTAGTAGCGTATCAGTGTGCCAAGCGTTTTTTCTGCTTAAAAGCTCCTCTCCCGTACGTGCTTGTGATGGTTTTTTTTCCCAGATCCTTTTCTTAAATGTCTGTAAATGCCTATATGTGCATGGACACATGGGCTAACATAGAGGTGATTTTCCAGCCTGAATGCCCTTAGGGCAGTGTTTCTCAACTCCAGTCCTCATGGACCCCCAACAGGTCATGTTTTCAGGATTTCCCTCAGATGAAACAGCTGTGGTAATTACTAAGGCAGTGAAACTGATCAAATCACCTGTGCAAAATAATGGAAATCCTGAAAACATGACCTGTTGGGGGCCCATGAGGACTGGAGTTGAGAAACACTACCTTAGGGTGAGCAGACTTTGACATAATGGTTAATTCGTATTAGGGTATCACTAATATGTGTTTGTTTGGTCATTGGCTTTACAGTTTTTTAAAGACCTAGGAGGAATAAATCAACACGTTTTAGGAGAATTACACATCTCTTGTAGTAAAAAGATTTTTTTTTCTTTTGCATATACAACTGTGATTGCAACCGGTGACTCTGGGATAATCACAAGTAAAAAGCTGCTTATATTTTGGCCCCAGGACAATTGTATCAACAAGACTTGTTTACAAATGAAAGAACATGGTAAATTGCTCCTTTTCATGTGTCATTCAGAACTTATTCACCAGGTTGTCACAACCGGATTTGTCTCTTTGCATGCTCCAGTCTGATCTTCCTTGTATTTTTAGTGGAATTCTACAGCAAATAATCAGCAGTTACCAGGCAGAGCAGACTACAATGCATGCCTTGTCTGCAATTATGTCTTTGAATCTATAAGGAATACTTCTTTAAAATGTTATGCACACTTCATATCTTTATATTATTTGGGTACATCCATAGCCACCAATTGACTAATTTGAAGGGATCATAAATCCTTGGAATGTCACTTATTACTTCCCAAAGGCCCAACTCTTAGCTTTATTGTTTATTATTATTACCATCAATTTACAGAGCTCTTTACATATATATTGTATATTCCCATCAGTCCATAACTCTCAGGGAGCATACAGTATAAGGTCCTTTACTCACATTTACACTAGGGCCAATTTAGACAGGAGCCAATTAACCTACCAGCATATCTTTGGAGTGTGGGAGGAAACCCACACAGGCACATGGAGAACTTGCAAACTTGAAGCAGTGTTTGGGTTTAAAACCAATCACTCTAGTGCTGCCAGGCAGACATGCTAACCATTTAGCCACTGTGCTGCCCCAGAGAGATCCATATAAGTCAGAGCATTCATTATCCTTTTCCTGACCTCCCATTATCAATGAAAGCCCTCCCATGAAGTTTTCTATGCCAAGAGGGTATTAATTAAGTGTTCTTGTATGGCAAGACCACTTACTGTTATCTCACATATATATTCTTATTATTATATCCAAATTTACCACCCTGACTCCTCCCACAGTTTTTACACTACATAGACAGTAATATACCGAAACGTGCAGATTGTTCCCGATTGGTGTGCTATTACTTTGCCGAATGGTTCACAAAATATTGCCGTTTTTGTGGTGAAATTGGTCCCATAGGAATGAATGATTCTCACAATATAAAGCTCTTCACTGTAGGATTTATAATTTTAAAACTACAACCGTTTGAAGATGGCAACCGCCAGTGAAGTGAGCAAGTTGGAGCAGTTTGTTTTTAACCGCTCCTCTGCCCTTGCTGTAGACGTAGAGTGAGTTGCCATAGGAACCCAGGTGTGTGAGCAAGCAGCAGAGTGACAAAAGCTACTCTGCCCAGTTACTCCGCCCACTCCAGTTGTAGACTACTAGTGGAGGCAAGAACACTTCACACAATTTCCCCAGAAATTGTAGATTTTCTAGTTAAAGTATGTTTTTCCAGCTGCAACATCCTGCTGGAGCAGATGATCTCTGATCAACATGAAAAGCCTATCATGGTGATTAGGGATAAGTGAAACGGGCAGAGATAGGTTTGTTGGACATTCAGCAAACCTGGTGGGAAGTCCACCAGCCACAAACAGGGCCGTGGATAAGGGGACACCACCAGTCCTCCTGTACGGGGCCCAGGCCAGCAGGGGGGGTTCAAATTTAGATTCCAAAAAGTCCCCTCTGCAAACCTTCACATCTTCCTGGGGCCGTGGAAGTGGACATTGCCCCCTCAACATGTACCCTCTCAATTCTGAAAGCATATGGCCTGGTATTACTTAGAAGATGAGTTGGCACATTCTCCCTGGGTTAGGGACACTGAGTGCCGGTATCCAGCAACAGCAGGTGTGTTCAGTTTGGTATAGCTGTACTTAGAAAACTGAAACTAGACTGTATGATTAAAGAAAGATTTATTGATAATGAAGCAAAACAAAAAAATCAAACACCAGCAAACAGTATACACAACAAAAGTGAAAATATATCTGAACAGTAATGCTTTTTTCACATAGAGTGGGATTTGTGAGCAGATCCACTGCTGACTGGAGCTGAATGGGATAGTTGTCACATCCTTGGCCATTCAGGTTCTGTCCTGCGATCCCTTGGTAGCTCTATTGGTGATCTTCTGATCAGGTCCATCTAAAAAACTGACAGACAGACCTGGTTCGTGTAGAGGAGGGGTTTTCTCAGCTAAGCACACCCTCCTGCCTGCATGCCTGAGCTAAGGACCAATGCATTCCAGGAAGTAAATGCTACATGAATCATCAGCCCTTACTCAAGCTGGCCGCAGCTAGAAATGCTAGGGGTTTTTTTCAAAGTGCGTTCTCATCAAAATAAAGCATGGAGACATGGATGGTAGGGTGAATTTGCTTTGAATACAAAAAATTAATTAAATAGCGTCTTCAGTTTGCTGTGCTCAGATATAGTTTAGCTCTGCTTTAAATGTTCTAAAGGCTGTGTGTTTTTACCTTACAGTAATTGTAAAGGCATTTTTTTTATAACAAACATACTATACTATGAAAACTATGAACCTTTACAATCATTTTAAAGAGTATGTAAACCCAACATTTCATATTCCTAAATTGTACCTGCTGTACCAAGTACTTGTATGAAAAAGTATCCTGTTCTGTTTGTATTGCTTCTTTTGTGAGAAATCCTTGGTGTTCTTGCCAATCCCTCTGCTTTCCTATTAAAAACTGACCATACCAGGTGCACATGCGCGCAGCCAAACATGGCGGATGTGTGACCGTTGGGCTCCTTCATGATCCAGCCAAATCCAGCAGTATCCAGTAATGCTGTGGAACCCAGATGCTCCATGACCCCTCCACCTGCCTCCTGCATGGGCCACCTACCTCCCCATGCCCAAAAGGAAGCTGAACGACGTGGTGCCACTGTTACACAAGGCAGAACTTAGGCCGCCCTCACTCGGCAATATGGCGGCTGCGGCCCAGCGCACTCTATCATCCCCGATCATGTATGCCTCATCAGGCCAGTCTCCTGAGCCCAATCCAGACCTGGGTGACTACAGCCCCACTCCTGACGCCCCCCAGACACCTTTCACTGAGGAATCCCAGGGAGATGTCTCTTCGTTCTCTGAGGGCTTTGTGATGGATAGGGCAATAGAGGAAATTTTGATCAGTCAGGGCAGCCTGCAGGCCTCACCTGAGCCTCCCATGATACAGTCTGTGCCCCCTCCTGCTAAATATTACAGTGACCCCATCATGCTGTCCCACTTCTCTGTCTTACTAGAGCAAGGGATAGAAAAAGCCAGCAATAAGATCACAGTGGATTTAAAGCAAGATTTTAGAAATATGGGAGATCGCATTAATACTATTGTGTCAAAACTAAGCGCGAATGTCCACAGAATGAACCAGAACACAGGTCGCATTAGTGACTTTCAGATACAACTTGAAGAAGCTCTGGCAAAAATAGATGATCTAGAGAATAGATCACGCCGCTATAATTACCACATAAGGGGGCTCCCCGAGTCAGTGACAGATGTCCTGAGTGCCACTATCAACCTTGTGACCTTCCCCCTACTGGACTTGCCCACCCATAAGCTTGAATTGGACAGAGCTCACAGAGCTCTCACCGCTTGGCATCCTGATGGCCCACCTAGGGACATTTTTGCGAAACCTCATTATTACTGAGTAATGGAGCAAGTCATACAGAAGGTTCGAGAGCTCCCTTGATCCAGGTACTTGGCCACAACATTCAAATTTTTGCAGACATTTCCCTGGCAACAGTGCAGTGCCGCTCCTTTAAGCCTCTTCTTCTTCCAATTCCTCAGTTCACACTATAGTGGTTCTTTGGAATCACAGCCCTCATAGCAACCGCAAGTGCAGTGTGGTTACCAGTGCAGGAACCGGTTGCTATGATTTCCAGTGCATGCGAGTGCCATTAGAATGAATGCCACTCACACGCATCCCCTGAGTGGCGTATTTTTTGTGTGGATGGTTGTGGGTGCGGGAACAGGTGTGGGTCACGCATAGATAATTACCCACACAGGTGTGAAAGTAGACTAAAACAAGACTTAACTAAATGGGACAGAAGTGATCGCATATCCTCTGTACTCAGCTGCATAAGAGCTAGGGGAAGAGAAACAGCAGGACACTGATCATGTGTAGTCACCAATCACTGTCCAAATCTTGTAGACATCACCTCCACAACATCTACAGGATACGCCCGTTCTTAACTTCTGAAACTACTAAGAAACCTATTCACTCCCTGTTATCTCTCGCCTTCACTATTGTAGCTCCCTCCTCATTGGCCTACCTAATCACAGGCTATCCCCTCTTCAGTCTATCATGAATACTGCTGCCAGACTCCTCCACCTTACTAACCATTCCATATCTGCCATCTCTCTCTGCCAATCCCTCCACTGGCTTCCCATTGCCCAAAGAATAAAATTCAAAACATTAACAATAACATATAAAGCCATTTATAACTCTGCCCCAAATTACTTCACCAATCTTGTCTCCAAATATCACCCAAACCATCCTCTCCGCTCCTCCCATGACCTCCTGCTCTCTAGCTCCCTTGTCTCCTCCTCCCATGGTCATCTCCAGGACTTCTCCAGAGCCTCCCCCATCCTCTGGAACACTCTACCTCAATCTATGATATTATCACCTACTCTGCCCACTTTTAGGCAATCTCTGAAAACCTATATCTTCAGGGAAGCCTATCCTGCCTTCAGCTAATAACGGAATCTTCTATCACTCCTACCAGTCCATCCCCCACAGTTATTACCTTTTATACCACTAGCCCCTCCCTCTTATATTGTAAGCTCCAAGGAGCAGGGCCCTCCTAACCCTCTTGTATTGAACTGTATTGTTGCTGTCTTGTCTCCCTTTATATTGTAAAGTGCTAAGCAAACTGTTGGCGCTATATAAATCCTGCATTATAATAATAATATTGTAATATAATTTTTTTTTTTACTAAGAAACTGTCTGTATATTCCCAGGTTTAACGGACAGCCTGGACCTAACAAAATCTTTATTATGTAACAAATGGTGCAAAATTTAACTTGGTGCTCAAGAAACTAAAAGGTTCAGATCAGGATCAAGAATCAGAGTTCATATCAGTCCTATCAGATCTACCAGGGACAAACTCTGTTCCTTCCTGTGCACTTGCTGCAGCACCTTTCAGAGACTGAAGAAATTCTCCAAACTGTAAAACACAAAGGGAACACTACAGGACTCAATCTAAGTGCAGTATTAATTATAGCTAGTTAATTTAAAAGACAACTGCCAACTTACAAGATGACAGAAAGAGAAGCACATACAACATCAACCCTGATCCGACAAGGCTGTCATTTAGAGAATCCTCCCACTCGCTCATGCCAGGATAGCAGGAGAAACATCATCCACTTGGAAGGCTAGATTCACCAAGACACAGGAGCATGCCAGGGACTGCTGATTGCACAGGAGGATCCAGTGGGTTGACGTCACATGCTGGACGATGTGAGGAGGGCATGATTATGCGTTTCTGAACCTCCAGGCTCCTTTGTCTTCTCAGGTTTGACAAAGGAGCCCGGAGGCTACAACCATGATGCTAGTGCTGCACTACCATGAGCAGTTCCAGTCTTGCAACAAATGTAACCAGCTCTCCACTGCTACCATTGTAGGGTGAACATGGGACAAAGTACAACTGCAAAGAACGGAATAGGAAAGCCATGAAAGTACTGTAGAACTGGACTTAAAAGGTGAAGAACTGATATGTTAAAAGAGGTCTATGACAACAGCATACACTTTCATTTTATAACATCAGCATTGTAATAATATAAACAATAGTTATATTTGGCAATCCAATATACGCTACTTGAGCAATCTCCTTTCATGTTTTGAGTTCTGCTAGTCATTTCTTTCCACATCCTCCTGGATTTCCTGCACACTTTGCAAGAGATAACCTGTTGATGGTGTGGGACATATCTGATCTAAGTGATTTTATTAGTTACATCAATAACAATCAGATTAATTGAAATTTTTTTTCAGTCTGATAAGAGCATCAACGTCCTGAATGTTACCCTCTAAGGTGATCCTATGACAGGAGAAATGTACACCAGTACTTTCAGGAAGACATGCTCTGGTTACACAACTCTTTATGCAACCAGCTGTCACCTATCCCACACCATCAATACAATTCCCTATGGGGAATTTGTCTGTGCCAGACGCATTTGTTCTACAGAATTTGCCTTTGACAAGGAGTGTCAGAACATCGCTACATGCCTGTTGGAGAGAGGCTATAACAGCTCCACTATCCAACAAGGGTTGGATAAAGCCAGAAAAAGGAACAGGGAAAACCTTTTGGTGGATACTCCTAAATAAAAAAATCAGACTAGTAATTTGGGGGCGACAGGAGGAGGCAGACCTATCACTTTTGTAACAATCTGTTCTAAAGAATATCATCAAATAGTTACAATTTTAAAAAAAATGGCTAATTTATACACTGAGAAGTTTACACAAGTTGTTACAGACAGGTTGCCGTTTTTCTAGCCGACGAGCACCCACCCTGGGCACTTTTTTTTTCACCCAGCCTTTTTTCTTCTTCTTGAAAATGCCAGCCCGCCTGGCTGTCATATCCAGCTAGCCTCATAAAAAGAACAAAAACACTGCGCTTGGATTGGGTAACAGTAGCTGCCAGCACTAGAAGTTTGGATACAAAAAACTCAGATTTATAAATTAATAAAGTGCAACACTATAAAATTATATGACATACATGGTGAAAAATAACAGTATTAATAATAAACATACCTAAATAGGAATATATATATAGAGAGAATAATTAAATACCAAAGCAAGCCCAGTGTTTGAAAAAGTCCTTCAAATTCCACAAATAGTGAATAAGGAAAAAGTGCAAGTATGTATTTTTAAAGAAAGAAATCCAAAAAAAATTAGAGTATTTCGGGAGCAGGGGCGGACTGACGATTTGGAAACTCGGGCACTGTCCGAGGACCCGGGGTCAGTAGGGGGCCCCCATGAGATGCCCCTGGTACCGTTTTCATAGGCTTTTTTGAGTTTGGGCAAGGACACAGGGGCCCCATGATCCCCTATTGCCCGGGGGCCCCATGAGTTGTCAGTCCGCCCCTGTTCAGGAGAGTTCATGTACCAAAAGAATTCAGTGGGAAAGTATACAACTGGTTGAAAACATACATTGCAGCTCCTTACCAGATTGAGATGTCCCCTATAATCACATCCAATAGCCAACATCCTCCAGCTGATGAGTATGGTAATGTGCCTCCAAAGTTGTTCAAAGATAAGAGGCAAGAAGCACTTCCATAGTGTAAAACCATTTAACAAGATTTATTTTTAATATATCAACTGTGGTACTAGACATGTAATTTACCTTATTACATGCATTAAGTGTACTTTGCAGTATGTTGGCTGCACCACAGGAATGCTAAGAACTAGAATAGGAGAACACTATTGTGACGCAACCAACTTGAATGTTAAACACATTTCCAATGTGTCACATCACTTAGGAGTCTTCCGTCATGGTGAACTCTCCTCTTTCAAGTTTGCATGGATAGGAATGCTGTCTCACTTACCAAGAGGGTGGAGAACAGAGAGAAGAGGCTTTTAGGAAGGGAGGCATGGTTGATTTTTAAGTTAAAAACAGGAGTTCCCCAAGGGTTAAATTTAAGATGGGATTTAGATCTACATTTAAATTGAACTTTCCTCCCCTCCTTTTATGGATTTTTTTTATGAACGTTAATTTTTTCTCTCTCTCTGCACTCCCCTTATCTCCCAAGCAAATATCCAGTTATTTGGTCATACATTGTTTTCATACATATTGTTTTTATTCATTGTAATTTTTTCTGTGTTTAATTGCATATGTTTGCTAATTATGGTGGCTCTTACAAAGCCTCTGTGCATACCATATCAGCTGTTTTGACTTGGCGACTAATTGTTTAATGAGAAAATTGTTCAGTGGGACCTCTGTTTGTTGTCACTATTTATTCTGTGGTTTCATGTAGAATGATTAGTT
Organism: Staurois parvus; assembly: GCF_062004578.1. Classification (NCBI taxonomy): domain Eukaryota; kingdom Metazoa; phylum Chordata; class Amphibia; order Anura; family Ranidae; genus Staurois; species Staurois parvus. The sequence goes on along the minus strand of NW_028318344.1, from coordinate 11,346,839 downwards.
TTTCTGTGTAGGCTGAAACACGTCAACTCACTATATTTTGGATTTGTATACTGTGGTTTCTACAATAAACAGGATTTTAGGAGCAGCAATGGTAGTGTGGATTACTTTTATGGATATACTTTGCAACTTCCTAGATTGTAAGCTCCAAGGAGCAGGGCCCTCCTATCCCTCTTGTATTGAATTGTATTGTTGCTGTATTGTCTCCCGTTATATTGTAAAGTACTGTTGGCGCTATATAAATCCTGTATAATAATAATAATAACTTCCCCTCTGCTATTTATTTTACATTTTTACATTTTCCATGGTACCTTGCTTCCTGCAAGTGGTGATTCCTGCACTGATTGTACTTCCTGAAACTCCTCAACATCTCTTTAGTTCAGAAGGCAGGCTCCATGAAATGTGTGACACAGCAGTGTCTATCAACATGGCGTAGCAACTATGTGTCACAGAATTCTAGGAAGTAAATAATTGAGGAGTGATAGGAGTAAGTTGGAAATTATTGAAACACAATGCAGAAATGAATATATATATATATATATATATATATATATATATATAATTTTACATTTTCACTACAGATATGTTTTAAGGGGACATTTAGAAACTGTATTAATCTAAAAAATTACCCTAAAAATATGTCCTTTGTCTTGAAAGTCTCCTGAAAAATAGCAGTGGAATTACTGTTTTGTGAAGTTACTGTACCTTATGCACTTGTTGAAGGCAGGACTGACATTACAGCTAGGCAAACTAGGCAGCCACATAGGGCGCACTGCTGCCTAGGGTGCAGCACCAGTCACTGGTTTCCCTACTCTCCGCCATGACTTGATCTAAGGTTGGTGCTGGAGTGGGCTATGCCCCCCCCCCAGATGTCAGTTATTCCCCCCCCAAGGCTTTGCATGGATGCTATGCCTAGCCACTCAGTGTCTTCGCTCATCCCCAATCCATGGCTCCCTGCTGCCGAGAGATGAGTGGTCATTGGAGGAGATAGGGGCAGGGTAAGCAAACTGTGCACAGCCTGATCTAAGAGCAATCCTGTGTTATCTGCTGTATGAAGGATTTCTCCACTGGCAGGAGTGAGAGCACAACCCCAAACCTCTACCTGATGTCCCACCTGTAAGTTCGAGGGGGGTGTAGCTTACAGGCCAGGGGAACTGTACACAATGAAAAGAGGAGAGAGGGGTAACAGTCATTTGTGCTGAGATGAGAGGTTTGAGCAGGAGGGGGGATGGGGGGGTATTTGTGCCAGGAGAAGGAGGAAGGTTTGGGGGGGACTTGTGCTAAAGGGGGAGGGGGGATTTGGGTAAGGTGAGAAGATTTTATGCTGGGAAGGGTAATTTGGAGTGTTTTAGGTAGAGGAGGGATTTGGGAGAATTTTGTTCTAGTTGGGGCGGATTGAGGGACGTGGACTGGTTCTGGGAGGGGGAATTTGGTGGATTTTTGCTAGGAGGGATCGGGAGGAAAGCGTGCTAGGAGAGGAGATTGGGGGGATTTGTGTTATGAGAAAGGATTGGAGGGGGATTTGTGTTAGGAGGGAGGATTGGGGGGATTTGTTTTAGGAGGGGGATGGGGGATTAAGAGGGGTTCTGTCAGGAGGAGGGATTTGGGTGGAGAGGAAGGTTATGTGCTGGGAAGGGTCAATTGGAGGGGATTGTACTAACAGGAGCAATTTAGGGGGATTTGCGCTAAGAGGCGGGATTGGGAGGATTTATGCTTGGAGGAGGGATTTGGGGGAGAGGATTTGTGCTAGGGTGGAAACTTTGAGGGGAAAGAGGATGTGTGTTAGGAGGGGTGAAGTAGAACTACAGGTGAAGTTTTATTTTTTTTGGGGGGGGGTGCAAGTAGCTTTTCTTGCCACAAAATAGTCTAGCACCGGCCTTGGTTGAAGCTACTTAGGCTTGCAGCCCTTTAGCTCTATTTCCTGACCTTATAGGACACACGCTTCTTTAAATCCTTATGACATGGTTATATGCAGCTACCTTCAGGTGATTGGACACTGCAAAAAAAGAAAGGTTGCAGGAACATTTGCCCATCTATCCCTCCAACTCTCAACTACCCTTAGTTTTTTGCAAGTGTCCTTAGGTTATGGACCTCTTTTCTCTACTGCGAAAAGCATACCTTCTTCTAGGGAGGTTTTTCTCTCTCTCTGGATGATTCTATTCCAAGATGGTTCTTTTATCACTTAGCTGTGCCATAGGCAGATCCTGGGGAACTGTACAACGGACACCACCTACTGGAAAATGCAGGACTATACCATTGCTTTGCACTGGATTCTGTTGTGGGCACTGCCCTTGACACATGCAACATGTGGAATTAGCTGCAGAGTGCTTTACAGTTCCAGAGACGTGGTCTGCCTGGTGCAGACCCCAGTTTCTGAAGAACCTTGTGTTGGCATGCCCACCATGGAGGTTCAAGCCAGGAAGGGGTTAATCGACATTTATTGCTTCCACTGAGTGGTGAGTACAGGGTAGAAGCCCTATAAACATGTATCCCAGGGTACCCATCCCATTGAAGTCTCCCATTTGGGTATGGTGACTACCATCCACCCTTCTGGTGGTGCAGTGATGGCTCCAGGATGGCTGGTGTTAAAGGTAGCATTTACACCACTTTTAATTCTGGTGCACACCTGGTGTGGTGTTGTTGCATCTGCACATTACTGTACCAGCCTTGTTCCCTTGGAGGTTACTGTACTTGCATGCTCTGTCTGTTCTGGTTTAGACTTAGTGGTCAGTCAACATCTCCTGGTCTATGGGGAACATTGATAGCAGTTTATTCTCACAATTCCTGGGGTACAGCGGCCTAAAGGTGCTTCCCCCTCCTGCTCCACTACTGTGGAGATAATAGGTACCCCATCAGGGACATTTTGTGCACAGGAATGGCAGATCACAAGCACAGGAATAAAAGGTTCAGATGGGCTCACTAGCTCAGGATCATCTTTTAACTCTCTTGGAGGTTATAGTACATCTGTCCAGGGCCTCTGTACTGTCTCCTCTGATGGTTGGTGCCAGTCTGACTTCCTGCCTTCTTTCAGTCATTTAGCTAGCCTTTCGGCCTTGCCAGCCTCATCCTTCCTACATAGAGAGGAGTTTTTTGCCACAATGTTAGAGTTCATAGGCAGAATATTTGGCTTCACTTAGATCCTAGATAGCAGAGATCATAAGTTTGCCCTTCAACTTTCCCTCCTAAATTGTTTTTCACTTTTTCTGAGCCAGACACAGAGCAGGAGGAGCAGGTGTCAGCTAAGGAAGATGCTTCACCTTTTGAGGAGCTGGATCAGGGTGATATGCAGGGGCGGAGTAACAACTCATGGGGCCCCCGGGCAATAGGGGATTATGGGGCCCCTGTGTCCTTGCCCAAACTCAAAAAAGCCTATGAAAAAGGTACCAGGGGCATCTCATGGGGCCCCCTACTGACCCCGGGCCCTTGGGCAGTTTCCAAATGGTCAGTCCGCCCCTGGTGATATGCCTGCTACAGACATTTCCCCTTAAGCTAAAGGAGCCTATTGCAACTTTTATTGAAGCTTTATGCTTTTTTAGCATTGGAGTAGTCTGAATCTGCTTGCCCAAAAATATGCAGTATGGGGTCTCTAAAATACCCTACATTGGCTAAGATCTTCCTGGTCCACATGCTGGTTGAACTTGTCCTAAATGGAGACTGGCCTCTACAAATGTTTCACCTAATTATATAATTTTAAAGAAAGATCCTTAGGAAATTAGCAATTCCTGTGGCTGATCCTGCCTTTTTGTACCCTAACAAGACCCTCCCCCATGGCCCCCATGGCAGATAATCCAGTGTTTAAAAACCCCATAGTCGAAAGGTTAGAGGCACTCCTTAAGACTATCATTGCTTTGGGGAGGCCTGCTATGCAACCCTCGGTTGTAGTCTGTCATACCATTGCTGTCTGGATTAAATGTATGGCCCAGAAACCCAGCTCCTTCCTTACTTAAAGTGATTCTAAAGGCTTATTTTTTTATAGAAAAAAAAGCAAACATGCCTATATTTACATGCTGTGCGCAGTGGTTTTGCACAGAGCAGCCCTGATCCTCCTCTTCTCGGGTCCCCCGCAGGCTCTCCTGGCCCATCCCTACTGTCGGGTGCCCCCACAGCAAGCAGCTTGCTAGGGGGTACCTGCTGCTCTGTGCGTCCATTCACACATGGAGCTTGGCCCCACCCCCTCTCTCCTCTCATTGGCTCAGTGGCTGTGATTGACAGCAGCGGGAGCCTGGAGAGGGAGTACTGGAAAAGCCGAGACTCCAGTGCATATCTTTGGATTGAGAGGGGGCTTAGGTAAGTATTGGGGGGGGGTTGGGGGGGGATGCTGCACAGAGAAGGTTTTTTACCTTCATGCATAGAATGCATGAAGGTAAAAAACCTTGAGCCTTTAGAACCACTTTAACTAATTGCTTGGCAGGTTATACTTTACCCATTTTCGAAAATGAGCCTTCTCTCTGTATACATGAGCAAAATTTTCTGGCCTAAATTCTGGTCAGGAGAACTCCCATGCAGGAAACACCTTGAGTGCTTATCCAACCCACTGTGTTGGCCAGGTGCAGCGTGGTGCGGCAGCAGAAAGCACACAGAGTCTTGGGTTGCAGAAAACGATGTACTGCAAAACATGAAAACAGTACAACAGACCTAGCAGGGAGGCTTTCCTGTCTGGGGCACTTACAGCAATTCCGAGAGCAAGTCAGCAGTGTGTAGGCCCTAGTTGAAAATAGCGTCTGTCAAGGAGAGTGGAATGCAGCCTGGCCTGTCCAACTCCGAAAGGGAATTTACTGAAGAACAGATGTAGGGCCTATGCTTTCCCTACTTCTCTGGAACCTCTCCCTACCAATAGTAATGTCCCTGCCTGATGGGGGATTTGTTCCTACATTACAAAATCGCAAGAGTGCATGCCAAAACCTGGAGGCAGGGACTTAAGAAGACTCTGAGTGACCCAAGATGGCCATCAAGGTCACCTGAATCCAGCATAACCAACCGGATTGCTGCTCTAGTCGACCTAAGAAACCATAGAGACAGACAGTTTCTCTTGACTTCCTCTTCCACTGCCAAAAGGAATAAAAAAAAAATCTGTTTGCACATGATTGAATTACGGAAGTCAGCAGCATTTCATCTCATTCACTAGGCTCTGGGAAAAATTCCCTTACAAAGTGAACAATCTATTTTGCCTATTTTATTTTTTGATATAGCTAGCCCTTCTCTGTTTCTGTAAGATGGTAGACTATACCAAGCATGGCTATTATACCTCCTGGTATTTCCTCTACTGTTTGTATATCTACTGGATACCCTAATGTAAAATATTATAGACCATGTAGTGCTATATGCAAATAGTCCTGATTTTCCAATTTAAAAATGCCCCTCTTTATACCTGTGCATCAGTTGTCACAATTTTGTCTTTTTTTTTTTATTTCAGCGCAGTGCAACGCATGTGTTTATTATAAAATTTTTGCTCCATATATCTGCGTTGAGCTGCTATTGAAAATGTGAATGGTAACATACTACAAAGCACATATGTCATGCATTACTGTACCATGGATTAACACTTGTAACAGGGTAAATGCAGACTTAGCCAGTGTGAACAGTCAGACCGTACTGAGTATGAAAATAATGACACTTCTGCCTGCATCTGATGAAAATGAAAACAGCTCTCTCAGGGGAGAGTGCCTTCAATATATCATTCTGTTCAGCTCCCCAGAGGTGAACCATCTCTCAAATCTGTGGCCATGAGGGGGTATAAAGTATAAAGAAAGACACATGGCATTTGCCTACTTATGTACCTGTTGTGTATCTTTTGAGATCAGCATAGGTGTGTTCCCTGAGAACATATTTATAGATATCACTACAAGATGCTCTTGAGGCTTTTAATCTTCTCTACCATGTAAAAAACCAAAGTTTGCAAAGAAAGCCTACAAGCCCGAAACAGCTGCTGGCTACAGGGACATGAAGAAATGGTTTACATGTCCCCTCTTACAAAAAGGAATGTCTTTGTTTCTTGGATTTAGATGGAAATTCTGTTGCAGTGCTTTAGATCTCATGCACATTAGGTGTCAAAACCGCTGCTTTTAGAGTGTTGACTTTTTTTCTGTTTCTAAATGCCCCTCTATTTTCTGGGTTTTATTGACTCTAGGTTCACATCTGTGCGGGTGGTGCCGCTGCGGATCTGCACAAAAATCCGTGCAGCCACACCACCCACACAGAGAAATGCGGATCCGCGGGCGGGTGCCATTAATTCTAATGGCATGCCGCCTGCACTTGAAAACGCAACCGTACTGTGAACCAAGGTTCCCGTGCGGGCTGCGTTTTTGGAAGAAGTACAGAGACTTCTTTCCTGCGTGTCACAGGCATGGGAGTTCATTCAAATGAATGGGCTCTCGTGCCCGTGCAAAACGTGGCCCGCACGGCTGCATATATGTGAACCGGGGGGTACCAACGCTGCATGGTGCAAAATCAGGTGCACTTTCATATAGAAACTAATCAGCTTCCAGGTTTTATTGCTAAAACATAACTGAACAAGCTGAAGTTAGAAGCCAATTGACTACCATGCGCAGCTGCACCAGATTCTGAGTGCACCAGTTTTAGTTTAGTTTTACCCTATGTGTCCATACACAGATAGGCCTTTACAGGCATTTAGAGGCAAAAATTCAGTGCAAGAGCGTTCAGAAGAGAAGTGTTTTGCTGCAAAAAAAATCCGACAAGCCTAAACATGTGAAAACGCATCCAAGCACGCTTTAAAGCTAGGCGTGTTTAGCACTGATTTATTTCAATGGCCACAATGACTTAATGAAATGATGGCCAAAACGCTTGACACGCCTAAACACGTTTAAACGCGCCTAACAGTGTTTCAAAAACATGACTTTAGGTTCATTTTTAACGCTGCTTTCTCCTGCCAGGAGAAAGACATTTATTAGAGTTGCACTATGCATGAGGCCTTAATCTTAAAGCTTAGTAAGTGAACCTTAGATCAAAAGTGCATTTCGGATTCCTGGTTCTTTGAGGTGCTTGCTCCTAAGAAGGATGATTATCTTTAAGGCCAGATTCACACTACCTTGCTGTATTGAGTTACCACATACTCATGAATTTGAGTGATTATTTGTGTGTAACCTGCCTTGCAGTAAGGCAGCACATTTTCAGTATATGGTATAGGCTGCCCGCCCACCACAATGCAGGTTATAACACATCTAAAATATTTTTTCTTTTACTGCAGTGCAATCATGTTCACTAAAATATGGGTATGTGGCAGTGCGCGGTTTAGTTGCAATGGGGTGCCATTCGAAATGAATGGTACCACAATGTAGCACAAATTCTGTGTAAGGCTGGCCATACATTATACAATTTTCTTGGGAATTTTGCTTTAGATTTACCAAAAACCATATAATATGAGGTCAAACTTAAACAACACTTTCAATTGTAACCAATTAGGCAGGCCCTTGCACTACATAGCTGAAGGTAAATCTAAAGGAAAGTGGGCAGAAATTGGACAGAAAATTGTATACTGTATGGCTAGCCTAAAGGTAAAGTGTTTTTTTGCCAGTTACTGCAACTCACAGTATTTTAGTGGTGGGCCCTTTGGTTCCTTCGGTACTACTATACCTAACCTAGGGCTGGCCATACATTATACAATTATCTTCCAATTTTCTGCCCAATTTCCTTTAGATTTACCTTCAACTGTGTAGTGCAAGGGCCTGCCTAATTGGATACAACTGAAAGTGTTGTTTAGGTTTGTCCTCCTATTATATGGTTTTTGGTAAATCTAAACCAAAAATCTCCAGATAATTGTATAATGTATGGCCAGCCTAAGTGCCTATGTTGCTGAGGAGGGTAATGTAGCTTCAGGCTTGTGCTGACATTGTGCTGTAGGCCCCTTAGAGGCTAGGTTCACATTTCTGCGTTCCTGTGGGCTGCGTTTTGCGCGGGCTTGAGAGCCCATTTATTTGAATGGACTCCCGTGCCCCGGGACACACAGGGAAGAAGTCCCTGCACTTCTTCGGAAAACGCAGTCTGCATGGGAACCTCAGTTCCCAGTATGGTTGCGATTTCCAGTGTGGGCAGTGCGCCATTAGAATTAATGGCACCCATCCGTGGGTGGGGCGAAATGCATCGGGGGTCATGGTCGGAGCGGCGGCTGAAACCATCTTATACATCTGACACTGGGCTGGTGTGAGCAGCGTCCATCCCTTTCATTGCAGTACAAAATGTAAAGTAATCAAACCACAGAAATCTTCTACAAGAGGGGAGTGCAGCACTAAACCAGAGTCACAAGGTGGAAAAAAAAGAGGGAAACAAATTCAACATGGCAGTGTTCAGAAAATGCTGAGTGCAAGGTGAGAGTGAGAAATCTGTAAATACAATGCATAGCATACTTTATAAACTTGCTTGGACTACACTTGCTATACAGTGTGATATATACACAGTACATAGATACAGTATATACACTTGTGCTCTAAGGTTTGCATACCCTTGGAGAATTGGTAATATACAGAATACAGAGTGAGCAGGCAAAACATATTTCTTTTATTTCTTATGGGATTCATATTCAACTGTAGGTCATAACAGAATGTTATGTTCAAAAATCTGCATACCCTTAGTTCTTAATACTGTGTATTGCCCTCTTTAGCATCAATGACAGCGTGCAGTCTTTTTTAATAGTTCTTTATGAGGCCCTGAATTCTTGCCAGTGGTATAGCTGCCCATTCATCTTGGCAAAATTCCAACAGGTCATGCAGTCTTTGGTCATCTTGCATGAACAGCACGTTTGAGATCTCCCCAGAGTGGCTAGATGGTATTAAGTTCAGGAGACTGTGATGACCACTCAAGAACCTTCACCTTTTTCTGCTGTAACCACTGGTCAACTTGGCCTGATGCTTAGGGTGCTGGAAAGTCCAAGAGCGTTCCACGAGCATTTTTTGTGCAGAAGATTGCAAATTGTCTTCCAGTATTTTCTGATAACATGCTGCATTCATCTTGCAATCAATTTTCACAAGATTCCCTGTGCCTTTAGAGCTTACGCACCCCCAATACATCAGTGAGCCACCACCATGCTTCACAGTGGGGATGGTATTCTTGTCGCTGTTGATCCCTCTTCAAACATAGTGCTTATGGTCATAACCATAAAGCTCTATTTTTGGTTTCATCTCTCCAGATTACAGTGTGCCAGAAGCTGTAAGGCGTGTTAAGGTGTGGTTGGGCATATTGTAACCAGACTTTTTTGTGGCATTGGCACATTAAAGGATTCTTTCTGGCAACTCAACCATGCAGCTAATTTTTGTTTAAAGTGTTACTAAACCCAGGACTCTACATCCACTATATCTGATCTCCCAGAGTACACAGAACATGAAAGTGCAATTATTTCAGTAAATATAAACTGCTAAATACCTTTTCTCATCAGCAGTTAGAGCAGTCTTGTGGCTTCTATCTCTGTCCAGGCCAGCACTAGCTAAATCTTGTAGAAGGAGTTTTCTTTCTGTTCTAGGAGGATGGAAATCCCCTGACCTCTGTCTGGATAGTGCTGAATGGCTGAATCGAGGGAGATTATCAGTGGTCTTGTATGTCTTCCATTTTCTAATTATTGCTCCCACAGTTGATTTGTTCACACCAAGCTGCTTGCCTATTGCAGATACAGTCTTCCCAGCCTGGTGCAGGTCTACAATTTTGTTTCTGGTGTCCTTTGACAGCTCTTTGGTCTTCACCATAGTGGAGTTTGGAGTGTTACTGTTTGAGGTTGTGGACAGGTGTCTTTTATACTGATAACAAGTTCAAACAGGTGCCATTGATACAGGTAATGAGTGCAGGACAGAGGAGCCTCTTAAAGAAGAAGGTACAGGTCTGTGAGAGCCAGAAATCTTGCTTGTTTGTAGGTGACCAAATACTTATTTTCCACCATAATTTGCAAATAAATTCTTTCCAAATCAGCCAATGTGATTGTCTGGATTTTTTTTCTCATTTTGTCTCTCATAGTTGAGGTCTACCTATGATGCCAATTACAGGCCTCTCTCATCTTTTTAAGTGGGAGAACTTGCACAATTGGTGGGTGACTAAATACTTTTTTGCCCCACTGTACCACACTGTGACATTTCAATAAAATAAAAAATATTTTATAATAAAAAGTGCCTTATGTTATAAAAACACAAGACCGGACACCAGCCCACACGCTAAAATGAATCAGTTTAGTGTGTAGGCTGGTATGAAAGAGCCTTATAGAATGAACAGGAAATTTCTCTTATTTTAGAAAGAACTGATTCCTTGACCACATTTTCAAAAGGAACGGACAGCAATGGCAACCTACATTTCCTAGGTTTTCTCTAAAGGTCTCCTTTCTATTATGTGTTGTGATAATGTGCGCGTTCATTTTTATTATCACCCCAGTGCTTCAGGGCTAAGCAACTATGTTGCAGATCATCACAGGGCATGGTATCGCATTGTGCATGCATGTACACTGAGGTACGCTGCATCAGAGAAACAGGTGCAGGTGTGGATTGTTTTTATTAGTTCTGTTGCAATGGAAACCCAATCCAATGGAAGTTTTCTTGATTGCTCATGTACAGTGCCTTGAAAAAGTATTCATACCCCTTGAAATTTTCCACATTTTTTCATGTTACAACCAAAAATGTATCATTTTATGTGATAGACCAACACAAAAGTGGCACATACAGTAATTGTGAAGTGGAAGGAAAATGATAAATGGTTTTTAATTTTTTTTATAAATAAATATGTGAATAGTGTAGAGTGCATTTGTATTCAACCCCCTTTACCCTGATTCCCCTAACTAAAATCTAGTGGAACCAATTGCCTTCAGAAGTCACCTAATTAGTAAGTAGAGCCCTCCTGTGTATAATTTAATCTCAGTATAAATACAGCTGTTCTGTATTTATAGGTCTTTTCTAAGTCCAATCAATGGTCTTATTTTAACTGAAGTCCTGATGAAGGGAGGGTTTCTTCTGACCCCTGAAATGTGTTGAATTTTTTTATTGTAAGGCAATACATTCATTTGGACTCTTTTACCCTTTGGTCTGGCACTCCTTCCATTGCTGGCTGTTTCTCTTCTAGTAAGCTGCTGGATACCCACAGGGTAGCCCTGTTTGCTGTGAGCAGCCTAATCTGAGCCAGTGAGCTCTACGAATATTTTTGCCCTCTAACTACTTTGTAAAAACTCACATCAAATTCCCAGCGCCTCTTTGATGCTTTTTTTGTTATTGCAAGCCAATGAACTGGCTACATTAACCGATTCCCGACCGCCCTATAGCAGATATACTGCTACAGGGCAGCACGGGTGCACAAAATCACGTATATATACGTGATTTTGCATCTCCAGGTAGGGGGCCTACCTGCGCCGCCATTTGTGGCCACGGCTGTCAATCACCGGGTCCCAGCTGGTGATTACTCGCTGGCACCCAGTGATTACTGAGCATCTTGTAAACAAAACAGTTCTCCTCTCTGTCAGCACCTGCACACTGTTTTGGATGGCTGTGCACAGCACAGCCATCCAAAGCAGTGTGCTTACAGTGAAGCACACAGACACAGCCCAATGGAGAACAGCACACAGTTAACCCTTTGATCGCCCCTCATGTTAACCCCTTCCTGCCCAGTGCCATTAGTACAGTGTCAGTGCTTTTTTTTAGCACTGATCACTGTATTGGTGTCACTGGGGATGTGAGTGACACCAAGTCAGTTCCCCCAGTGTCAGAATGCCCTCCGCAGTTCAGCTATAAGTTGCTGATCACCGCCATTAATAGTAAAAATTAAAAAAAGGAAAAAAGATTCCAGTATCTATACCACCATTTGTAAATGTTATAACTTTCACGTAAACAAATTACTTTACAAATATTGGGATTTTTTTTCAGTAAAGACGTAGAAGAATAAATTTTGGCCTAAATTTCTGACAATTTTTTTTTACTTTTTCACTGGACATGTTTAATAGCAAAAAGTAAAAAATATTGTTTTTTCTCAAAATTGTTAGTACTAGGGTCATTGGTTCGAATCCCAACCATGGCACCACCTGCTTGGAGTTTGCATGTTCTTCCTGTTCCTGTGTGGGTTTCCTCCGGGTACTCCGGTTTCCTCCCACGCTCCAAAGACATGCTGGTAGGTTAATTAGCTCCTGTCTATATTGGCCCTAGTATGTGTATGTATGAATGTGAGTTAGGAACCTTAGATTGTATGCCCCTTGAGGGTTAGGAACTGATGTGAATGTACAATATATATATATGTAAAGCGTTGCATATATTGACGGCGCTACATAAGTACCTGTAATAATAGCACAAAAAATAATGCAGAGGTGATCAAATACCACCGAAAGAAAGCTCTATTCATGGGGAAAAAAGGACGCAAATTTCATTTGGGTGCAGCATTGCATGACCGCGCAATTGTCAGTTACAGTAATACAGCGCTGTAATGCAAAAAATGACCTGGTCAGGAAGGGGGGTAAATCCTCAAGAGGGCAAGTGGTTAAATTACATTAATTACAATGGCTTTCTGCTACTTTAAAATAGTTTGTTTGGGCTGAGCTGGTCCAAATGAACTATTACCTTCACTAACAGATGTGAGAGCTGTATAAGTTGTATATAGCATCAGGTACATACAGTATGCAGAGCTGTGTTCCAGCAGTGGTATAAGGACTTCCCGACCAACTCCTGAAACAAAATCAAGTCAGGCTGGACACTGCTCAGCCATTCACAGGAAGCCTTTTATTTCTATGAATGAATGCAAGGCTTCCTTTGACTAACTGAGGAGATCATGATGTCATCCACCCAATCAGAGGAAGCTATGTAGTCATTCAGAAAAATACAAAGCTTTCTGTGAATGGCTGAGCAGTGTTCAGCTCCACTTGGTTTGTTCTGGGAATGATAATATAGCTTTATTTTGGTGGTATTTGATTACCACTGTGTTTTTATTTTTCACATTTGGGTACAGTTTTGCATGACTGCACAATTTATTAGTTAAATTAGCTCAGTGCCGTACAGCAAAAAATAGCCTGGTCATGAATGGGGTAAAATCTGCTGGAGCTTAAAGCGGAGTTCCACCTGAAAAAAATAAAAAAGTCAGCAGCTACAAAAATTGTAGCTGCTGACTTTTAAAATACACTTACCTGTCCCTCGGTCCAGTGGTGTCCTCACTATGGCTGGTTTCACCGGCTGTCTTCTCTCCCTGGCGCCGGCATCTTCAGTGTGGGCACCCGGCTGTGATAGCTTGCGGCTTCACAGCCAGGTGCTCACTGCACATGTGCAAGAAGCGCTGCGCTTTGTGAATGGTCCCGTAGTGTTCTGGGACCTGTCACGTGTCCTAAAAGACTATGGGGAGGGAGGGGGAGGAGACAACTTCCGCTTCCGATCACCAAGGTGATTGCAGCGGAAGTGGTAGCGGGTACCTGTCAAATTCGGGTACCCGCTCCCCAAAGGTGCCAATCCTTAATCGGGAGCGGCGGTTAAGGGCTTAAAGTGGAACTTCCCCTTTTGGGTGGAGCTCCGCTTTAAGTGGTTAAATTCAGTTCTGTGTTATGCAGGCCATAGACGGGTCGAAAACCGGCCATTTTTTTTTTTTAAAACGAAAAATCGGTCGTTCAATAGGCAGACGTTACCACCAACGGTAAAAAAAATCGGCCAATTTTCATCCCGTCTACGGCCGACATTTAATTACTTCTGTCCCTGCAGAGAGCTCTGCTATTATATTTGACATGAAAAAGTATTGCGGTTGCAACAATGTATCTTTTTGTATCCATTTCGGATACAGATGGTTTTATTCAGATACAAATAGATACATTGTTGCAACCGCAATACTTTTTCATGTCAAATATAATAGCAGACTGGAATTCTTCTTCTTTTTCTTCTTCTTGCAGGTCATGGTTCATGCACAGATTTTTCATTGGTAAAACGATCGGCTGATTTTCCCATCATTGCCGGGAAAATCGGCTGATTTTATTCCAACTTTACCGATTAAAAAAATGTGCCAAAACCCTGAAAAACGGTCGACCAATTAACCCATTAATGGTGCAAAAATCGGGCGATTTTTTCTTTTTGCCGAAAAATCAGCTGATATTCGACCCGTCTATGGCCTGCATTAGTCCATGTGACCAAGCACACTGGGCATTTAGATTCATATTTTAAGAGCAGCGTTTATAGGCATTAAAGCACCAAAACTGCATTTGGAGAGGAGTTTCTGAGCGTCCTTTACGTGTGAACTCACATAGAGTGTTTAAAGGCACACTTGTGAGCAGAACTTTGTTCTAAGGCAGCAATGGGCAAACTACGGTCTGCGGGCCGTATACGGCCCGGCGGACCTTTTAATCCGGCCCACGGAGCTAGGCTCCCGCTAGGCTCCTCTCACAGTCCGCCCTGAAGACCGGTGTAGCATGAAAATCTGTCTCCTATGAGGATCTGTCCCCCTCAACGTATCTGCGCATGTGCCGGAGATCGCCGATCGGCTGCTAATGCCTGAAACTGGCACATGCGCAGATACGTCGAGGGGGACAGATCCTCATAGGAGACAGATTTTCATGCTACACCGGAACGGCGCGGGAATACGGCGAGAGGAACACGCGGAGCAAAGGTAAGTGAATTGACACAGGGGGGACTTGGGGACTTAATATAGGGAATGAATTACTATAGGGGGATGAATTACTATATGGGGGATGAATTACTATGGGGAATTAATTACTATATGGGGGATGAATTACTATAGGGGGGATGAATTACTATATGGGGGATGAATTACTATATGGGGGATGAATTACTATGGGGGATGAATTACTATATGGGGGATGAATTACTATATGGGGGATGAATTACTATGGGGGATGAATTACTATATGGGGGATGAATTACTATGGGGGATGAATTACTATATGGGGGATGAATTACTATATGGGGGATTAATTACTATATGGGGGATGAATTACTATATGGGGGATTAATTACTATGCTTACTATGGGGGAATATTACTATACTTACTATGGATGACACATACACATCATTCATCTACTCTTGGTCCGGCCCCCGGGTCCAATATATGAACCCATTGCGGCCCTCAAGTCAAAAAGTTTGCCCACCCCTGTTCTAAGGGCTAGAATACATGAATATCCTGGCCAATAACCTGAAGGTGTAGTGAAGAACAAAAGACAGAGCGCACCAGCCTTGCGCATTACCTCAGTAAATAGTTAACGGATTTATTGATTTAGGAGACATAGTAGTAAAACTAGCTCTGATGAAGAAGGGATCCCCCTTCGAAACGCGTCAGAGTCACTCTGAGAGTCTTCATTTCTGATGAGATGCGCACGTGTCTCCTTATCATGTGGTTCAACGTTGGACTTTACATGCTTGTTTTACTATGTTTGTGAGTAGATCTCCTAAATCAATAAATCCATTAACTGTTTACTGAGGTAATGCGCAAGGCTGGTGCGCTCTGTCTTTTGTTCTTCACTACAGTTTGTATCGAGCTTCTCCAGCTTTTTGTTTGAGCTGCACGGCCTTTGATCGGTCCTGGACGAATCTCCATAGTCTTCAAGAGTACTGGTCCATCGGTCACCTATGGATCTGGGTCCCTGAGCGCAGGAAGAGTTGTTGTATTTGCAATAACATGAAGGCCCATAGACGCTGCCTTAGCTGTAAATGGACCGAGTCTACATTCAAATGTTTCTAAAAGGCATTTGTCTGGAAACACACAGAAATGCGAGTGAAAAACGCAAGATGAGCGCCATGTTTCCGACAACCTGGCAGCATATTTGGTGCATACACCTGTGTGCATGAGGCCTTACAATGGTAGCAGTGCATTGTACGCTTGTGGCTGCAATGTGGCCCCACTGACATGCACAAAGCATTGCTGTTGCCCTGGGAGCTGCCCCCTCTGGCTGTATTGGAGACCTTTATGTGTGGCTCTGTGGCGGTCAGGGAGGCTTTCTTTGGTCCCCACATTGGGGGTCCACTCCTCCCTCTGAGCCCTCCAGTGAGGGAAGACTGTGGGCTCCGTTCCTGAACTGGGAGCTGTGCCTCCCCACCCACTCCAGTATCACCAGGAATGCCTGTGACAAGGAACGCACCGTCTTCCTCACACAGGCGCACAGACACGGCAGTTATTTCCTGCAAATACATTGATGGAATATTCAGTGAACATTTAGAAGTGGCAGCGTTCCACACAACTGGCAGTTACCCGGGTAACGTTATGGTCTGCCGCCGCATGGCTACAGTCTACACTGCAGGAGAACCTACTACGTCATACCCTCTTAGTGGGTGGAGTTCATAGCCTTAGACGGATGTCTGTGTCTACCAAAGAAAGGCCCAGGACTGGTTTGATTGGCGGCACCATTAACCTATCGTAAAAGACGGTTAGGAAGCTGTCAGCCAATGGAAAGGACGGCCTATCTGATCTAGGAGGGACGCGCTAATAGAAAAAAAAGGAGAGGTGGAGGCGTCGGAGGAGGGCGGAAGCGGATCGGTAAATTACGGGCGGAGGAGTGCTGAGGTTCGGTAAGACGTGTGAGTGGGTCTATGGCGGGGTAGACATGGCTGGGTCAGCTCAGGCTAAGCACACCTCGCAAGGCATTGTGGGAGCGGAAACGTGAGGTGCCGGGCGCGGGAGGGAAGGAAGGGATGGGGTTTCCTGCCAGCAGGGGTCTCCCCGGTAAGGGAAGTGCCCCCCCCCCCCCCGCACATAGTGATCCGTCCATCCAACGTGTTGTGACATTGCAGCTCAGTCCGACAGACACCGTGTACAGCATGGAGGCCCTGTGTACTCACAGTTCTGGAGGAGGGAGGGGGCGGCACAGAGGGCACCTCATGGTATTGGTGGATCGGGGGGGGGGGCATAGAGGGCACCTCATGGTATTGGTGGATTGGAAGGGCGAGGGGGGACACAGAGGGCACCTCATGGTATTGCTGAAGGAGGGGGGACACAGAGGGCACCTCATGGTATAGCTGAAGGAGGGGGGACACAGGGCACCTCATGGTATTGCTGTAGGAGGGGGGGCATAGAGGGCACATCATGGTGGATGGGGGGGGGGGCACAGAGAGCACATCATGGTATTGCTGAAGGAGGGGGACACAGAGGGCACCTCATGGTATTGCTGGTTCGAGGGGGGGGGCACAGAGGGCACCTCATGGTGGATGGGGGGGGGCACATCATGGTATTGCTGAGGGAGGTGAGGGTGCACATGGCACCTCATGGTAATGTTGGGGATGAAGTCTCTGTGTACTGATCTATGCATTGTTCCTGCACACATGTTCAGTCAGGGATGTGCTAGGAGATCCGTGACGTCGCCTGCCTGTCATTGGTTTGAGCAGGCTGTCTGCCTGTAACACGTCTGCATCCTGGGGGGTTGAAGTTGGTCCTTCATACGGGTGTAGGGATCAGTATGCCCTTGTGAGTGAGGCTGAAGTTCCCTTTTTACCCGACTAGCTGCATAATTTTTTTTTTTCTGTAGGCAGGTAGTAGGACACTGCATCACTGGGGTCTTGTCTACCTGGATCAGTATACCCTATAGGTATAGACCTGTGTAGGCTTTAGCTCCTCCCCTAATTTTCTTGTTTCTTTTTTTGGGGGGGGCTCCAATTTGGGTAAAAAAGAGACTAATCTACAAGGATAAATTAGTACTGGGCAGTTTGTTTTGTTGGCACACACTAAGGACTCGTTTCACCTTATGCATGTCTTAAAGTATCCGCAGACACTCAGTATATTCATGCTCTTCACATTACAGTCCACTCAAATAGATGCTTTAGATTTCTTTTTACTGTACGTACATTATTGGATTATTTTCCTCTTTTTCTCTTTTCAGTGTTTCCCCCAAACTTCTGGTTGCTCCCCAAGCACATCAGAAATTGAAATCACCAGGATTGTGTCCAATGATTGCTTGCATGCTGCGTTTACCCAGCACACGTGCGGTACAGGCTGCAGTCCAGATGCTGTGTGGGTGAAACATGCACCGTACAAGCAGCCACTACAGCAAAAGAGCAGTAGCTGCCCGTGCTGCGCATGTGTTGGGCAAATACATCACCAAAAGTGTGTGTGTGTGTGTTCCTTTCCAGGAGTGCACAATAGGGTGGCTCCAGGGAGAGTCTGCAGGGCAAAAGAGCCACCCTATAGGCAGAAACTTCACATACCAGACTTTCATAAATGGTTTTGCTCTAAACGTTGCACAGTAAAGAGGAAAAGAAACAAAGGTGACATAAGGTTTGCTGCTACATTTGCTTTTTAGGCCTGGTTCATATCTCTGCATGTTGAGATTGTTGCATTTTTCTGGTATGTTTTTCATTTAACACACTTTTTTTGATGTTTTGCGCTTTTTTTTTTTTTTTTTTTTTGGCTCGGTGGGACTTGGGTGCGACTTTGGCACCAGAGAGTGTATGGTTGCATCCAAGTCCTACTACATGACCAGAACTGTCATACATTCCTATTAGCAAAAAAACCCAAAATGCATAAAACATGCACTACATGCGTTTCTGCCATTTGTCCATTGAAGTCCATCGAACACAAAAAAAGCACCATGTTGCGTTTAAAAAAAAGAATGCCCTGACCCTTTCTAAAAATGCAGTGGCTGAAAAACGCATAGATGTGAATGTGTCCCATAGCAAACCACATTAAATTGTCTGTATTATGTTTCTGCAAAAAAAAATGCATAGGTGTGAACCAGGCCTTGTGGAGGTTTTTATGACGCTTTAGGCTTGCTGCGTTAAGGCATCCAATTTAAAACTTCAATGTGCAAAAAACAACCTCCAGTGCAGTGTACCATAACACACCGTTCATGATTGCTTATTGCAGTGACCTATAGCATAGGTGCATTCTTCTCTGCTGTGTGTTGGCTCTTTAGCCATTCAGAATGGTATGACAATACACTTCTACCTATACCTGTGTTATGTATCCTTGTAATACATGTTAACTAGATTCAACTAACGATTGTGTCTGTATGACTGATGGGGCATTAGGTTGGATGTGACTTTTGGGGACTGACATACATGGAGGGGACTGTGGAATTTGTAGACGCGATTTTATAAACGAGTAAACAAGGACATGAAAAATCACTTTTAAGCTGCAGTAAACCCTCAGTATAATAATGTTCTTCACATTGCAAGCTAAGCGCTCCTTGACAGGTCCTGCAAATTTTAGTTTTTGGGTATTAAATGGTTATAGAACTCCTTGCTGACATCTAGTACTCCTATAAATGTTAGTATTGGGGATGCACCGAAATTTCGGCCGCCGAAACCTATCGGCCGAAAATAGTCCTATCTGCATTTTGGCAATAGGAAAAATTTAGCCAATACAGGAGACGGTATACTGCAGATGTGAGGTGGGGGTGAGGGGAGACGACTGAGAGAGGCAGTGACTGGCTGTCACTATATGTCAGTGCCAGTTTTTAAATGTAATTACCAGCTTGTGTTTTTTTTTTTTTCTTTCTTCACTATAGCTCACAGAATTAGCTGTCACTTTCCCCAAGCTAAGTTTCCTTCTAGTTTTCTTTTCCTGAGTTAAAAGAAAGTTTCCTTTAGCTCCGGGGAAAGTGACAGCTAATTCTGTGAGCTATAGTGAAGAAGAAAAAATAAGGCGGCGATTGCATTTAAAAACCGGCACTGACATATAGTGACAGCCAGTGAGGGAGCCTCTCTGTATACACTGATCCTCTCCTGCTCCCTCCTTGCACACACTGCCCCCCTATAAAGAGGACCTGTCACTCATATGCTATAACATAAGGGACTATTGGTCCCCAATGTGATGGAAATAAAATCATACATTTAAAAAAAATAAAAATATACATGGAAGTAGAAAACAATACAAAAACAAAATTGGAGTCTCCCCATCCCCACATGGGCATATGTTTCGGTATCTGTTTCGGAAACCAGAATTTTCATTTCGGTGCACCACTGGTTAGTATGAACCTATAGCTGGCCTTGTAAACAAACCCTTACCGTTTCCCGAGTTTTATTTTCATCTATTTTGCTTCCTGAAGAACGATCTGCGGTAGATCTTTTTTCAAAGAGTGCCGCAGGTATGGCTGAAAGGCATTCAGTAGGTAATACTGCCGCCTCCTGAAAACCGAGCACGGGTTTTCAATGGGAATACCACACCACAACCCTTGCAACTTGTCTTGCAGTTGCTTTGTTGCCCCATTCATTTGAATGGGGCACGTTCCGTGGCAGTACTGTCTGCCGAAAGCAATGGGGGGATAATTGTATGCTGAAAACCATCATAATCACTCTGTGCGTTCAAGCCTGCCTGGCTTCCTTTGCAGCTTAAGGGGGTTGGTAAGACTAGCTGAGCTTTTTTTTTTTTTTTTTTTTTTTTTTAATTGGCCAGTATTTGTTTCAGGTACTTGTATAGCGCCGTCAATTTACGCAGCTCTTTATTTATATATATATTACATTCACATCAGTCTCTAACCCTCAAGGAGTGTACAATCTAAGGTCCCTAACTCACATTCATATATACACATACTAGGGCCAATTTGGACAGGAATCAATTCACCTACCAGTAGAGAAAAATATCATCTGTTGCATCCTTTTGTTCCTAGTTTTGTTCTGCTTTTTAAGCTTTTCTATCAGATTTTATTTATTTGTTAGGGTAAGGGGTTATAACGAGTTAAGGTTGGGTTAGGATTATGGGTTAGGGTTTTGGTTAGGAGTTAATGTCTTTTTATTTATTTTTTGTTAGGCTGTTAATAATGATTGATAAATGAATAAATGTAAAATAAATACACCAATATAATCATAAATAACCCCTAACCTCAGCCCCCTAACTCTTATAAAAGAAAAGTTAGAAAATAATTAAAAAAAAAAAAAAGCCCTAACACAAAATGTTTATTATTTTTTGTTAGGGTGTTTTATATATATATATATATATATATATATATATATATATATATATATATATATATAAACACACCCTATTTTTTTGGGGGTGTTAAGGGTTAATGATTACATATGTATTTATGATTATTTTTGTGTTTACGTGTTTTTTTTTTTTTTTAATTTGAGCGGGAAAACATTCCAAAAAATGCATGAATTGCGCATGCCCATTAATTAAAAACACTCAAGCCCGCAAATCTTCCTGATTTGAGCAACAAAACAAAGCTTCAAACGTTTGAATTCAGGCGACTCGGAGTGGAGTGAACCATCTCCATTGAGAATAATTGTTTTTTCCCCTACCGTCTTTCAGGCCAGCACTCTGAGAGACCTCGGCTCCTCCCCATCTGAGGAAACACCTCCACCTACAATAAAAAAGCTCCACTCCCCTCTGACCTCAGTTCAGGTGTTTCCTCCGGTGGGGAGACACGAGGAGGCGCAGGAGGACGATAGGGGAGCCGAGGGCCGGATAGCCGGCTGTGAGGCCCGACGCAGCCGGGAGTGAAGGCCGGAGTGTCCGGCTGCATATCCTCCCAGGGCAGGCTGCCAGCAGTGAGAGTGCATCCCGGGGGACGGGACAGGGCACTTACCTGCTCTTCGCCCCCCGGCCCCCTCCGGCGAGGGGGGGTGGCCGTGGTGAGGTCTGGGGAGGATCGGGGGGAGTTCCGCTCCTTCCCATGCTGGCGGTCTGAGGGCTTTGCCGGGCCGGACGTCGGGAGACGGCGGTTTCCGGCGGAAGGGGCGGGGCTTCGCCCAGGGCCGCGACTTCCGCTTCCGGTCGCGGCCTTCACACCACGGCGGCGCGAAATTTGAATGTGGCGGTGCGGTGCACAGCGGTCTGGGGGACAGACCTGCACCAGGCGACCACCCTCCGGTACGGGATGTCGGAGGCACCGGGACCAGGAGATGCCAGCACCAGCCAGTCGCAGGTAAGGTGCCTCAGTGAGGCCTCCCCTACCTGTGGGCCCCTAGCAGAAGGTAGGGCAAGGGGTCTGTGGTTTTTCAGGCCCTTGTTGCTCTGCCGGGAAGCAGGGGGGGGGGGGTGTTTAGTGTCGGACTGATTGGGCTTCCCCCCCCCCCCCCCCTTTTTCTTTTGTGTCTTGCAGGGCAAGGCCCGAGCTAAACTTAGGCACCAGGAGCCCAAGCGGAGATGCCCTTCCTGTAAGGAAGTTCTAAAAGAATCTTGGCGAAAGGTTCTTTGTGGCCCATGTATACAGGGGTTGGTGAGGGAGGAGAAGCCGGAACAGGGGGACCTAGCTAGGTCAGTGAAGGAGTTGGCTACCACCTTCGACTCCTTCAAGTCCCTCATGGAGAGGTTTGCCCTCCCATTACCTACACTTCCCCCCCCCCCCCCCCAGGTGGCTTCGGTGAGTCGTCGGGAACCCCTTATGACTGGGGAGGAACCAGTGGGGGACTCCCAGTCTGAGGAGGAATCAGCGGGTGAGGGTCCCTCAGAGGAAGGGAGGGGCCCCTCCCGGTATAAGTTGACCCTAGAGGAGGTTGATGAGCTCCTGGGGGCTATATACGAAACCCTGGACATTAAGGAGGAGGTTAAGGCCTTATCTCTCCACGACCAAATGTATCAGGGATTGGAGGAGCACCAGCACAGAATGTTTCCTGTGCATGACATTTTGGTAGACACGATTAAGAAGGAGTGGCAAGACCCGGAAAGGAAACCGTTCTTCTCAAAAGCGTTGAGGAGGAGGTTTCCGTTTTCGGAAGACCCGGAGGCGGTCTGGAACAAGAGCCCCAGGCTAGACGCGGCCTTTTCCCAAACAACCAGGAGAACTGACCTAGCGTTTGAGGACATGGGGGTCTTACCGGACTTATTGGACAGAAGGGCAGAGTCTCTCCTTAGGAAGGCCTGGGACTCGACCCTGTACAACCTGAAACCGGCCATGGCTACGACAGTGGTAGCCAGGAACTTAGAGTATTGGCTTACGCAATTACAGGCCCATATTGTGGCAGACTCTCCCAAGGAAAAAATCTTGGCCTCTTTTGAGACCCTTTTGCAAGGAGTGGGGTATATTGCGGATGCTTCCGCAGAGTCGGTGAGATTGGGGGCCAGGTCTGCTGCCCTGACCAATTCAGCCAGAAGGGCGCTGTGGCTAAAGACATGGCAGGGGGACATCACTTCAAAAGTTAGGTTATGCGGCATCCCCCTCACAGGAGACTGTCTGTTCGGCCCGGGGTTGGAGGAATTATTGGACCGGACAGCTGATAGGAAAAAGTCCTTCCCCCTCAAGAGGAAAATGCAGGAGGGGGGGACACGGAAGGCCCGCCCGGCAAAGAGGCTGAGCCTGCGACCGCCTGGTCAGGGTAGGTCGGCTGGACAGAGAGGTAGGGGAAGAGGGGGGGCGATTTTTCGCCCTCCTGAGCAGCCCCAAAAACCAAGGTGACTTGGTTCCTCCTGTGGGGGGAAGATTGGCGGCATTCCTCCCACAGTGGGAAGCCGTGGTCACCAGCCCCTTCATTTTGGATGTCATCCGAAGGGGTTACCGGTTAGAATTTCTGAGACCGCCACCCGAGACTTTTCTAGTGACGACCCGTCCAAGGGATCCGACGAAGGACGCGGCTCTGGTGGGCGCTTTGGAGATTCTGGAGTCCCAGGGGGTCATCTCCAGGGTTCCGGTAGCGGAGCGAGGGAAGGGAGTTTATTCCCATGTGTTCGTGGTTCAAAAGCCGTCTGGGGCGTTCAGACTGATTTTGAACCTGAAACCCTTGAACAAGTCAGTACGTTACCGGAGGTTCCGCATGGATTCCATTTTTACAATCAGGTCCCTAATCCCACCAGGTGCATTCATGGCATCCATAGACTTGAAGGACGCCTACCTACACGTGCCCGTGGCGGAAGCCTCTCAGAGGTTCCTCAGGTTGGCAGTGGGGGGGGAGGAAGGAATTCGACACTGGCAGTTCAGGGCTCTTCCATTCGGCCTTTCCTCCTCGCCAAGAGTATTCACCAAGGTTCTGTCGGAGGCACTGATTTCTATCCGCTTGAGGGGGATTTCAGTGGTGGCCTATCTGGACGATTTGCTGCTCTTCGCAGATTCAGAGGCTCACTTACGGCAAGACCTGGTTGTAGTGAGGAACCATCTGGAAAGCTTGGGGTGGGTTTTGAATCTGGAGAAGTCCTGCCTGGTGCCTTCTCAGAAGGTGATTTACTTGGGCTACACTCTAGACTCGGTAGACCAAAAGACCAGCCTGACTTTGGAAAAGGTCACCAAGTTGGAGGCCGGAGTCAGATTACTGCAGGGGAGCAGGTCGATGTCCATAAGACAGGCCATGTCGGTACTTGGATTGCTGACAGCGTCCATTCCGGCAGTTCAGTGGGCAGGTCTGCATATGCGTCCCCTCCAGTTGTGGATCCTGAGGGTTTGGGACAGGAAGTGTCACTCCCTAGAACGCAGGGTCTTGGTGCCCCCCAGTGTGAAAAGGTCTCTATGGTGGTGGAGGAGATCGTCCAGCATAACTCAGGGGCTGTTGTGGTGCTTTCCGATTTCCGCGGAGGTCACTACGGATGCCAGCGCCAGGGGCTGGGGAGCCCACCTGGGAAATTTGGTGACTCAGGGGGAATGGTCCTTAGGGCAGAAGGACAAATCCTCGAATTGGAAGGAATTGAGGGCAGTGTGGGAGGCTCTGCACTCCTTCCAGGCGGAGGTCAGGGGCCGGCACGTGCGTGTCCTGACGGACAATGCCACGGCAGTGGCTTATATAAACAGGCAGGGAGGGACGCGGAGCAAGGCCCTCGGGGCCTTAGCGGCGACACTGTTGTCCTGGGCAGAACTGAATTTGGCGTCCCTGTCTGCGATACACTTAAAGGGGGAGCTGAACCAGAAGGCAGACTTCCTGAGCAGGACTCGGCTCAGGGAGTCGGAATGGGCCTTGAACCCCGATGTCTTTCAGGAGATTGTGCGAAGGTGGGGATCCCCGGATGTGGACCTTTTTGCCTCCGGAAGGAACAACAAGGTCCCAAATTTCTTCTCTCTATCCCGCTGGGACGGGTCCAGAGCGGTGGACGCATTAGGTCAGAGGTGGGACTACCGGCTTTGTTACGCCTTTCCCCCGGTTCCTTTGCTCCCCCTGGTCCTGAGGAAATTCAGGACAGAGGGGACCTCGTTAATACTGATAGCTCCCTTCTGGCCGCGGCGGGCGTGGTTTGCGACCCTGAAGAGTTTGGCCTCTCGTCCACCCTGGGAGCTGCCTCCAAGAGTGGATTTGTTAACACAGGGGCCGGTTCTTTGCCCCAGCATAGGAAGATTGCGGTTAACGGCCTGGTTTCTGAGCAGCAGCTCCTCTTAGAAAAGGGGTTCTCGCCTAGGGTGGTGGCGACATTACTGGCCAGTAGGAAGGAGGAGACCCAGGCCATTTATGGTAGGGTCTGGGGTTGCTTTACAGCCTGGTGTGACCGGACAGCTGTGGCAACCCATAGTTTGGTTTCTGTGTTGGAATTCCTGCAGGCGGGAGCGGACAAGGGATTGTCTGTCAGCACGCTCAAGGGCCAGGTCTCGGCCCTCAGTGTGTTCTTGGAGACGCCCCTGGCCAGGGAGGCGTTGGTGAGTAGGTTTTTCAAAGCTCTGGTGAGGCAGAGGCCTCCGAGGTCCAGACCATTTCCAGTGTGGGATTTGGCCAAGGTGCTCGGGGGGATGACTAGGGCTCCATTCGAGCCCTTGGAGTCCTGTCCGATAGGTGAGCTCACCATTAAGACTGCTTTTCTGGTGGCAATTACCACGGCGAGGAGGGTGTGTGAGATGGAGGCCCTCTCGATCAGAACACCCTATCTCCGTATTTTTTCAGACAGGATCGTTTTCAGACCAGACCCGTCCTTCATTCCGAAGGTAGCTCGGAGTTTCCAGAGGGAACAGGACATTGTCCTTCCCTCATTTTTTCCTGACCCGGTGGGGGTAGATCAGGAGAGGTATCACTGTTTAGATGTCAGAAGGTGCGTTCTCCAGTATCTAGAGAAATCTAGGGATTCAGAAGCACCGAATCCCTTTTTGTTTTTTTTAAGGGGGCTAGAAGAGGCAAGAAGGCGTCTAGAAGGACGCTGGCCAGCTGGCTGCGGCTGGCGATTACAGGAGCATATCAGGCAGAAGGCCTGGAGGTCCCGGAGGGTATCAAGGCACATTCCACCCGAGCTGTGGCGGCTACCCAGGCAGAGTTAGCAGGGGTTTCCCCAGGGCAGATTTGCAGAGCGGCAACATGGTCCAGCTATGACACATTTGCCAAGCATTACAGACTGGACCTGGTCTCGGTGCAGGAGCAGGACTTTGGTCGTAAGGTCTTACAAGCAGTTAGCCCGCCCGAAAGGGTGAGTACTCGCTTATCCTCTCAGAGTGCTGGCCTGAAAGACGGTAGGGGAAAAACCAAGTTACACTTACGGTAACGTCTTTTCCAGGAGTCTTTCAGGCCAGCACCGGTTTCCCACCCACTGTTGATATTGGTTATGTGAAGATGGCTTATTATGATTATGTTGTCTCGCATTGTGTCTCCCCAGATGACCGGAGGATGCTTGGAGAACTGAGGTCAGAGGGGAGTGGAGCTTTTTTATTGTAGGTGGAGGTGTTTCCTCAGATGGGGAGGAGCCGAGGTCTCTCAGAGTGCTGGCCTGAAAGACTCCTGGAAAAGACGTTACCGTAAGTGTAACTTGGTTTTTTTGTGTTTTTTTTTTTTTCTTTTCCTCCTTAAGTGTTTTTTGTAGATTTGAACTACAAATTGCTCAGGAGTGAAAGGGCCCTTTTATCTTGTAGAGGAACCACAAAGTACCCTTTGAAGTGACAAGACAACATACACTTCCAGTAACCTTGAATGAAGACCCAATGGGGGCAATTCAATAAAGCATTTGGAACACTTTTCTGGTGATGTTGTCACTTTAGAAAGTACTGTGCCAAGTACATGCACATGTCAGACCTGCCACTATTTCAACATATTCAGGTAGTTGCTAAACTAAAGATCTTGTTTATTTTTTTGTGATTACAATCTTAACATTTATATGAAAGCAGTTTTAAATTGACGTTTGTCTGCTTCTAAACCGAAGGTGTTTGGTGCCAGTGGGGCCCTGCCTTTTTTATGGTGATTTCTGAGCATCTTTGAAATAAAGTGGTCATATGATTTTACTGAGCGTTCTGCAGTTATATATTGTGCACAGAGGTGAATGATTTAGGTTGATGGATTGTTGGCATATGATGGACACATCAAGGGCTTTGAATGAATTGTTACAATATAATATTTTGAGTTTGCATACACTTGTGTATGGATTTTGTGCACGTTTGTGTTATTTCACTGGGCACATGCTGTATATTTTGTTGGAATGAGATTATTTTATGTTTTACGTATTTTCATTCTTCTACTAGTGTGTATTTTCTTCAGTATTGCACAGTAATGAGTTTTTCATAGTGCTAGTTTTTGATTTACTGGTCGCTACCTATCCAGGTGGGGAAAAAAAAAAGCTTTTGTCAGGCTGCATATAGATGTTGGGTTGGTATTAAGTGCAGGTTGTATGTACTGGTTCTGGCAGAATCCTCATTCGCATGTCCTAGTTCCTGCCTGCATGACCTGGACACTTCCTATTGGTTCTATTCTGCTATGAATCAGTTTTATCATTAATTTAAGTTGGACGGGTTTGAGGTAGATCTTAACTTACCCAATGTGTCTTAGGAAAAATATTGGGGCTGACATTTCTCACTGTCTTTTGAAAATGCTAGTTGTCTGGCTTTAGTACTTTTAGGTCCAGGATCAGCATGTGTTGGCTGGACATTGCCTTGTTTGCTAATTTGTCCCGTGGACTATGCATGCTTACCTTTTTGATCCATTGATGGCCATCTTCTATAGGCAGTTTAGTTATGGGGCGTTTTCAAAAATCCTGTCATATAGTAGTGGTGCTAATGACCACTTATTGGTATTACCCCAGAGAATTGACTGACTAGGTGGGGGTTACATTCAGGCTTGTTTCATGCTGGGGATCCACACCTGTTCCTTCAGCTGCTACCACCTGCACAGAAAAATACAGGAGATGCATGTGGGTGCCATTAATTCTAATTGGGACTCTCACGCACAGGCAATTGCAGCAGCCACTTCCTGCATGTAGCTGTACTACATATGCAATTCCCATGTGGACTGCAACTTCACAAAATGATGCAGGGACCTTTTAACCTTTCAAGAGCACTGCAGCCCATTCAATTGAATCTCGCGACCTACAGTACATAAAAACACAATCTTCAAAATGGATGTGCTTCAAATCTTCAGTTTGTAATGACAGTCCCAGATTTTCATACCTAACAGTTGGTAATGCTGAACAGAGCATAATGGGTGAGAGATTCTGGTCTGGTGCCTGCACATGTACTGATATCTTGAAATTGATTCTTTGCCTCAGACATACTAATAGAGGCTTTAAGAGAGTTTTAACCAAGAAAAGCGTGCACAGATATGCAGCAGTTTCCTATCTAAAGTAACACAAGCGTGTACAATACCCCAGTGATTAGTGTGGCTGATTGCCAAAAACACTACAGTTCATGTATCAAACTGGTAATAAACCCAAAATGTAATATATTGCAGCTTACCTATCATTAGATGTGGTGGCTGCATTAGTGTTTAATTTTTTTCCCCCTATTCTCTTCACCTGGTGATCTGGCCAGTAACACACCTCCTGCATTCGAGTACCCCCACACTGGATGAAGGAACACAGGTGGCATATTTGGACTGTAGCATTCTCAGTCTGGGAGGGGGGCGGGTATTAAATGTACTAGTAGTTTTAAATATACTAACAAATTGAAGCAAGACACCAGCTAACACTTTATAAGCAGTTACAGCGCACATAAAAGCTGATCATTGCAAGCACCCCTGCCAGTATTAAATGGTTTACACCAACCCTGTGAGTGATGCATCTGCTGGAGAGCTTGTTCTTTCTCTTCTGATGCATCTGCTGGAGAGCTTGTTCTTTCTCTTCAGACTTACTGGATCACCAGATAAAAATAGTGAATTTTCCTAATGGAGAGCTTAGGTTTTCTTCTATCTCTATTTTCCCCGTTTACCATTATCAATGCGAAAGAGACCGCCAAATTTTAGGGTGACATCAAGACATTAATAGAGGGGAAATCTTCCAATGGGGACTCTTGTTCTGGTGACGCATCGGGATTTCCTATCACTTCCTGTTTTGGTTATGTGACCGGCAGAGAATGAAATCACCTTAATGGGACACAGATGACAGGAAAATTCCTTTTACACTATCCAAAATGGGGTGGGGTGGACGTCAATTACTGGCGGCAGATATGTTTAGGCACCCTGTAAGTACCTACTTGCTCGTAGATAGAGATGTCTGGCACTCAAACCACCCTTGAAGTAATATGTTGCCATGTGTGTTGGTTTCCAGTGTGTTACAATGTGATTATGTAATTTGGACTTTTGGGGTCACTTTGAATAAATGTAGTGCTGTGCCAGTGTCCAGAGCTTTTGACAATATGACGTTAAACAGAGGTTGCCCAAACCAATGATTTCCACTGCTGACTGCGAAGCAGTTACAACATCAATGTAATAAGTACAAAAGCTTTTGCATTACAAAATCCTTTTGGAGGAACAATAAAATGTAATATGTCCAGTTATTTGGATCAGAGACTGACGAAAATGCAAAATCAGATTGCTGGTGCTACAAAGTGGGGAAAATATAAATTCCCTTTTTATTTACATCCTAACCTCCAAATTTTCTTTAGTCTTGTATCCAGTGCTGGTAGTATGTTGAGTATCTTAGAGAAGGTGTCTGTCTATGCCGAGTGGGTTTCAGCCAACTTATTAGCGTGGCTCTGAGGGTTGAAACCCCTGCCCAGAGGAACTAATTAAAAGTGATGTTAAACCCAGGACCCTGCATTCACTATATCTGGTCTCCCACAGTACACACATGGAAATGCAATTATTTTAGTAAATATAAGCTGCTAAATATTTTTTCTCATCAGCAGTATATAGCAGTCTTGTGATGTTTCTATCATTGCCAGTCTGAGAACTGGTTAAATCTTATATGAGGAGTTTTCATTCTTCTCACTGTCCTATGAGGCTTCATAACCCCTGATCCTGTTTGGACAGCGCTGATTGGCCCTGGGCCGATTACATGCACCCTCCCAAACTGTTGCGAGTTTAATAACACTTTAAACAAAGTTTGTGGCCCTAGGGTTTAAAGCTTCACTGATTGTCTAATGGTACATGAGTGACTGAAGGCCTCAGACTGAAGCAGGCAAAGCCCATCCACCCACCTGCTGTCTTTCCCTTGTTTCACATGGGTTTGTATAAGGGCAGGCTTTTGCAAAACATTTGCAGAGCTTTCAGCAAGCTTTGTAGAATTTTTAAAGTACCTTTTCAGTTTAAATTTTGTAAATTTTTAATACCTATCCTAATATGAGGGCTGGCAGTCACTTTAATCAAGCTGCTAGCAGTCTTTCAACTTCTTCACCTCTCAAGCTGGATTCACACTTGAGCTATTTTGTAGCTTGAAGTTCAAAGCTCCAAAAATGCCTAAAACTTAAAAAAAAAAAAAAAAAAAAATCAATTGTTCTCTATGGTGCCTGTTCACACCCGATTGCAGGAACGGACACCATAGAGAACTGATTTTTTTTTTTTTTTTTTAAATTTGAGCATTTTTGCAGCTTCAGGTTACAAATTGTTCAAGTGTGAATTCAGCCTCACACCTGATCACCCCCCTATGGACCAGAGCAGTTTTCACATATCTGCTATGAACCTGTGTATTCAGCAATAACCTTGTCATTACTAAAGATAACAAGATAATATAAATAAATACAGAGCTATAGATATAGACCTTTTTTGGACCTGTTAGGGTTTGCATTTTTCTTGCAGTCCAAAGCTATTTTTTTTAAATAAACGGTGTTGCACTGCTAGGGGGAAAAAAAGCAGTTTATTTCATGCACTTTATTATGGATAATATATATCTCCTAGTGTGTTTTGCAGCTGTATGTATGTATGTATATGTATATGTGTATATAATTTTTTTTTTTTTTCTCTATGCATGAAGGTAAAAAAAAAAAACCACCTGTGTGCAGCATCCCTCCTAATACTTACCTGGGCTCTGCGTGTGTGAATGGACACACGGATCAGTGACTTTGGAGTTAAGCCTGATTTTTGGTTCCCCACAGCATCCTACTTGCTCTGGGGGCACTGAGCGGGAGGGAGGGGCCAGGAGCGCTTTTTTATAACAAAATAAATAGAAAAAAATTGCCCTTTTTAATATCACTTTAAATGTGTGAATAGCTTTTACATTTTGCATTCATTTCACTACCTAGTAATTGGCAGTTGCTTTGAGTAGGGAGGTCTTCAGTTGCTTCAGGCCTGGACACGGAGATGCCGCTGTGAGTCTATAGATCTGCCTTCCATCAGCAGATGCAGGATGCTGCTTTGCGCAGATTGTGCCCAGTGACCCAGCACTGACATGCACTTTGCACCGGATTCATCCTGATGCGTGACACTGAGCAGAGGAAGCTTTCCCATTATTTCCCCTGCATATGATTGAAAAAAAACTGGACCTGTGTCCATCCATCACATAGGTGAATCAACACTAAACGGGCAGAGCAATGCATGTACTGTACATGGGAGTACAAACAAATGACACAGCCTAAACTGATATAAAATACAATTGCTTTGAATAATGTAACATTTTCATGTTTTTTATCTTTCAGAGCAGGCATAATAGGCTGTTGTGTGCCTTTCTGTGTACAGAACACAAGTATGGTGTTCCACAAATTGCTATGAAAGATGATATGAGGTCTAATTACACATATGAAACTTTTCTGTTTCTCACGTGTAGCAGTGTGTTTGGATTCCTAGAGGATTTTAACACAGCAGCAGGTGTAATCGTGATCATGTAGCCCACTGAGCTATTTTTAATGAGATGTTTCTAATGAGATGCAGTGGGTGTTGGATTTAATTGAAACCCCAGAGTTTTAAAGGAGAAGTAACTGCAAAACAAAATATATACAAGCTGTTTCCACTTCTCAAACAAACCATATTGTGAAAGTGATTGCTGGGATAGTTTCCCATTACCCTCTGGCCACATAATAGCAAAACTCCTTGTCTGCAGCACCTGTTTGTGTAACAGACGCAGTGTCCAGGCAGGCAGCTTGGCGTTCCTGAGCTACTCTGAGGACTGTCTACTATATTATCTATGAATCCCAGGGAATGTGTTTTATTACAGAGATTGTTCACCCCTCCCCTCCTGCGAGAGTGATTGACTGCATTTTTTTTTCTTTTTTTGGGATAGGTAATAACAGCATGATACACAATCCGACAATACTATGGGTTCCAACCGAGTGACCGCAAGAGAACTCTGTGAAAATGATGACCTGGCAACCAGCTTGGTGCTTGATCCTTACCTGGGATTCCGAACACACAAAATGAACGTTGGGTGAGCTGCATGCTATGTTGTCTTCATACCATTTCAGCTGAATAGACCAGTTGCTTTATTTTTCCTCCAGAGTCTCTGCTATTCTCCTGTCTTAAGATTTTGTTTAGAAAAACCAAGCAGTGTTGAGCATCCAAGCTTGGTGCAGTGTCCTGTCTCAGGGCTTAATTTAAATCAGTGTCACACACATTGGTTTTGTCATGCACCTACTGGAACATCGAACCGATTCAGAGGCTACATCTGCTTCTCAGGTTTAAATTCTGAATCGCAATTGAATGCATGAATATAGAAAGTCACAAGACAACTAAGGTTAAAGTGTTACTAAACCCACAACAGTAAAATCAATCTGTATATGAACAGTAAAAGGAATCTGTATATGCGGTAAAGTGTGTGCTTTTTATACTCACTGAAACTTAAAGTGCTTCTAAAGGTGTAAGGTTTTTACCTTCATGCATTCTATGCATGGAGGTAAAAAAAAAACCTGTGTGCAGCAATCCTCTGCATTGTGTGAAAAGGATGTTTAATGCTGTCTTCTCTGATCCTCCTCTTCTTCCACAGTCCACGACTCATCTGCTGATAGAACAGAGCCTTGATGGCAAGCTGTATAGGCTCAGTTTGGTGTGTATTGCTAGAGGTGGTGGTTTTTTGGGTTTTTTTTTTTTCTCTTGGGAGTGTGCATGTGATAAGCACAGGATCAGTCAACACTGTCAAGACAGAGGGTCAGGGGTCCTGCAATCTCATAGGACAGTGAGAGGAGAATGAAAACTCCTCCAAGCTTTAGCCAGTACTCTGCTGGACACTGATATAAGTCACAAGGCTGCTATATACTGCTGAAGAGCAAAGGTATTTAGCAGTTCATATTTACTTTAATAATTGCACTTCCACGTTCTATGGGAGACCAGATATAGTGATTGCAGGGTCCTGGGTTTAGTAACACTTTAACATATCAGCACTGAAAAAAGTATACATTTCCGGTATAAACACCCATATTCTCCCAAGGTTTACCTGTTCTATCACTTATTGTCAATCCCTCCTACTAATCCTTAAACTACCCATAAGACTTAAATGTAACCCCTAAACTAAATGGACAGAAAAATAACAAAATAATGAGGGTTTGATATTCCTAAATTAATTAATACTAAGTTAACACATTGAGTTCAATAAAATTACATTTTCCCAGTAAACAATTTGTTTAAACTTCTTACCCCAGCACTTGGTTTACAACTGTCAATGCTGCTGTTTTTTGCTCTCAGAGCTGTTTCCCTGTTCTAGGCTACATAGGAAAAGGATAAGAGGGCAGTGTGGTCTGCAGTCTGCCTGTCCCTTTTGTAGAAGGGATGGGGAGGAGCAGGGGGAGTGCCTTGCTGTCCTAGGCTATGGGGCTGTACATTTCGATTGATGCACACACAGTGCAGGGAAACAACATTTTAGTGTCTGCACGCAAGGGTGATTCCATAGAATGCTGCAGAGAAAGGAGCTACCTGGAAACCTGAAGCAGCAGTTGCGACACCAATGCAAAATGGAACGTGGGTAGGAATCGGTAGATAAAGAAACTGCATACTCGGTTAAGTGATTACATCCGTTGCTGAAAGTGCATAAATTGAGGTTTAAAAAAAAAAAAAACTTACACTTTTTTTTTTTTTTTTTTTTTTTAAATGACCTCTTTTGAACCCAAACCTAACTCCAAAAATAAAGCTTTACAATTGATCTGTAGACCTTTTATCTAAGGCACCAGAACTATCAATATTTTTCCTGCCTTTCTCTTTAAGAGCCCACACCAGATGCAGTGGGATTCATTTTTGATTGCACATCAGTTGCAGTCCTGTCCAAAATCCAGGTTATCTCTGGTCATGGTATCTGAATGTGGCACATGCCATCTGAAGTTGGTGATGACTCCATACACTAGGTGGTGTCCTGTTCAGTAATAGATAAGCAAGGGGGGTGGGTGCTATGACAGCAAATCTAATATAAAAATGTTTAATCAGATGGATTAGAAGAAGAAAAATATATATATATTTTTTTTTCACAATGAAATGTGTTTTGGACACAAATATTTAAAAAATGTACTCCAAGGTAACCATATCACTGAGAATAGGAGTTGTATATTCCTGATGTGGACCAAGTGCAGCCATTGCCTCAGCTTGGTAGATTTTCCCTTAATCCTCATTCACATGGGCTGTATGGTCTAATGTATGCAGCTTGAGCCTCCAGCCATTGTTAGTTTTTGGGGATACAGTGGCTGCACAGACACAGCCGCTTGTCCTTATTTGATAGGAGTTCTGGTGAGCAACTACCATCTACGCTGGGGGCCACTGACCCACACGCCTGTCACACCACCAGCCTGAACTGTTGAAACAAGGCAGGATGAATTCATGCTGTTTATGCCAGATTGTGACCCTTCCATCTGAATGTCACAGCTGAAATCGAGACTCAGACCAGGCAACATTTTTTCCAATCTTCTATTGTCCAAACACTACTTTTTGCTTTTAAAAAAGTCCCTGACCCTTTCCAAAAACGCAGCAGCTCAAAAAAGCATAGATGTGAGCATGTCTCATAGGAAACTGTCAAATGGACTGGGGTGCATTTCTGCAAAAAGCACTAAAAAATAATTTGTGTGAATGGTGCCTAAAATACCTTACCTCAAAGCTGACCATGCATACTGTATCAGAGCAAAAGCCATGAGGTCAAAGGAACTGTCTGTAGAGCTCAGACAGGATTGTTGCAAAGCACAGATCTGAGAAAAGCTACAAAAATTCTGCTGCACTAAAGGTTCCCAAAAGCACAGTGGCCTCCATAATTCTCAAATGGAAGAGGTTTTGGCACGACCAGGATTCTTCCAAGAGCTGGTCACCAAGCCAAACTAAGCAATTGATGGAGAAGGGCCTGAGTAAGTGGTGACAAAGAACCTGATGGTCACTCTGACTGAGCTCCAGAGATCCTGTGTGGACATGGGACAAAATTCCAGAAGGACAGCCCTCCCCCCCAATGTGGGCTTTATGGAGTAGCTAGATGGAGGCCTCTCCTCCGTGAAGAACACATTAAGGCACGCTTGGAGTTTGCAAAAAAGCACCTTGAAGGACTCTGAGACTTTGAGGAACAAGATTCTCTGGACTGGTGAAACCAAGATTTGAATTGTTTAGCCTCCGTTCTAAATGTTATGTCTGGAGGAAACCAGACATTGCTCACCACCTGCCCAATACTATCCCAACAATGAAGCATGGTGGCGACAGCAGCATGTTATGGGGGTGTTTTTCCACAGCAGGGACTGGGAGACTGGTCGGGGTTGAAGCAAAGCCGGCAATTGCATTTAAAAATCGACACCGACACACACTTCAAATTCTGAAAAAAAGGCGTTTTGTAAACCGATGTACACCTGTATATTAATTGGCTTGTGTGAAAGTTATAGTCTCTAAAAACGTGTGTGATCTCTCTCTCTCTCTCTCTCGATCTCTCTCGATCTCTCTCGATCTCTCTCGATCTCTCTCGATCTCTCTCGATCTCTCTCGATCTCTCTCGATCTCTCTCGATCTCTCTCGATCTCTCTCTCTCGATCTCTCTCGATCTCTCTCGATCTCTCTCGATCTCTCTCTCTCGATCTCTCTCGATCTCTCTCTCTCGATCTCTCTCGATCTCTCTCTCTCGATCTCTCTCGATCTCTCTCGATCTCTCTCGATCTCTCTCGATCTCTCTCGATCTCTCTCGATCTCTCTCGATCTCTCTCGATCTCTCTCGATCTCTCTCG
Organism: Staurois parvus; assembly: GCF_062004578.1. NCBI lineage: Eukaryota > Metazoa > Chordata > Amphibia > Anura > Ranidae > Staurois > Staurois parvus. The sequence continues at coordinate 11,310,894 of NW_028318344.1, read as the reverse complement.
ATCTCTCTCGATCTCTCTCGATCTCTCTCGATCTCTCTCGATCTCTCTCTCTCGATCTCTCTCGATCTCTCTCTCTCGATCTCTCTCGAGATCTCTCTCTCGATCTCTCTCGAGATCTCTCTCTCGATCTCTCTCGAGATCTCTCTCTCGATCTCTCTCGAGATCTCTCTCTCTCTCTCTCTCGTGATCTCTCTCTCTCTCTCTCTCGTGATCTCTCTCTCTCTCTCTCTCGTGATCTCTCTCTCTCTCTCTCTCGTGATCTCTCTCTCTCTCTCTCTCTCCCCAAATGACAAAGTAGACACCCCAAGGAGAGGCATGTTGAGTCCTTGGAACTTTTTTTTTTTTTTTTTTTTTTTTTGTGTGTGTGATCAGATGCTTGCTATTGGTTTCCGATTTTCTTAGACCAGGGTCTCCAAACTTTCTAACAAAGGGCCCGTTTTTGTCCTTCAGACTTTAGGTAGGCCGGACTGTGGCCAGTGGGAGCGGAAATTTACCTGGCATCAGTGGGAGTTAACATCACGTTTCATGTTAAGTAGAAGAATAGTGCATCATCGTTTTGTATCATTTGGAGAAATGGTGCCCCTTAGGTGGTGTCAGTTGACATAATAGTGTCTTGTATCAGAGGAATAGTTCCCCAAGGGCTGGATAAAGGCAAGCAAAGGGCCGCAGTTTGGAGACCACTGTCTGACTATAGAGATGATTGCAGCCATTCTGTTCTCTGACCAGCTCTTCGGTCAGCTAGCGGAACTGCTGGCTGCATTCTGATTCCTCTCTGGGACAGGAGAACCCAAGAAAACTGGACCTCTCAAAGTCCTGTGACGTGCCAGAATGTTTCTGGTCCACGATGGGCATATATATATAACCGCAGAGAACCTGGGCATACGATGAATTGGCTCTGTGGATCAATATGACGGCAATTCATTCTTTTCTGTAATGCCCATGTTGAGGGTTGGGCCCAAAAGAGTTTTGAATTCAGAGACCGTGATAGGTTTCCATCCGCATTGGCAAGAGCTGAATTTGGGTGGGCGGTGACGTATTGTTGTGCGTATAAAATGCCTTGGCCCACAATCAAAATGATACAAATCTTCCATGAAAAACAGCAGAGAGACTAAACGCTAGTGCTGGCCGCGAACTGGGCCGCTCATATTAAGTGTTTTTGGGGACTCTATACAAAGGAGGCACTAGTATAGTTCTGTATGTGATCAATCTCTTTATCTGTACAAACACTAAACTAGTAATGGCGGTGATCAACCTAGAGCGTGAGTGCGGTAGTGTGCTGGCAATCTAATGCTAGATACCCCTGGCTGGGAGGGGCGCTTACTGACCCTGACGTTGTCTGATGCCGCTAGTGGCAATGAAAAATGTTATATACTGGCACTGTACTAATGGCAGTGGTTGGGTGAGTGGGTGATCAGAGTTAATAGGGGCAACCAAAGGGGTGTGTTTGTGTATTGTAGTGCTTTTAGTTGATGCCGTGGGGGGGGGGGGGCAGGTGCGTTCACACCCCAAAATGGGGAAGTGATGTAAGGTTATGTCGCGTTGCCAAGAGCTGCTGCTCGCCCGCAAAATGCAGGTAAGCGATTGGCAAGTAGTTAACCACTTCCCGACCGGCCGTTGTATATAAACGGCCTCCCTGCACCCTGCTTGTGCGCGCTTCCTGGGAGCGCGCAGCACCGCGATATGGAGCCCGCTGTGTCCTCTGGACACAGTGAAACAGATTGTCGGACGGGACCTCTGTACGAGGTCCCAATCATGTGATCACTGATTGGCCAATCAGTGATCACATGCAAAGTAGTAAGCAAGATGTCGCTTGTGACATTGCTTACTACGTGTGAAATCTGTGATAAGAGGTCACATGGTACAAGGCGATTCACACCAGCCTTGTACCATGTGACAAGCTGTGACCAATCACAGCTCACTCAGTACTTCTCAATGACTGCAAGAATGCAGACGGAGAGAAAGAAATGATTGCTTTTACATCCTATATGGGTGTAAAAAAAAAAACAAAAAAACTTCATCACCCCCCACAAGTAGTACAGTGTCACCATGGTGACACTGTACTGCTAGGGTGACAGTATGTAAAAAATAAAAATATAAAAAAAAAAAGTTTTAAAAAATTATAATTTTTGTTTATAAACTAATTTGGATTTTTTTTTTTTTTTACTAAAAAGATAACGGAATAAATTTTGGCCAAGATTTTTGATGAAATATTTATTTGCAAAATTTTATGAAAAAACACTTTCAACATTTTTGGACTTTCATTTACATAGCAAAAAAAAAATAATCCCAGCAGTAATAAATACCACCAATATAAAGCTTTATCTGTCTCAAAAAATGGTAAAAAATTAATTTGGGTACAGTGTTGCAGGACCGCGCAATTGTCATTCAAAGTGTGATAGCGCTGAAAGCTGAAAATTGCCCTGGTCAGGAAGGGGGTAAAAGTGTCCGGTCTGGAAGTGGTTAAAAATTAAGAGGTGTAGTGTTTTTTTTTTTTTTTTTTTTTTTTTTTTTTAATTTATCAGAAAAGCACAATGTTACTATGGTAACACTGTACTACTGTGGGGGGGGGGGGGTGATCAGGGATTTTTAGGTTTTTTTTTTTGTTTTTTTTTACAGATTGCTTTGCAGGAGAAATAAATTTCATTTCTCCTGCAATGCAAAGCTTGCTGTCATGAACCTAACTCATTCATTAATTGTCATGAATGAGTTAAGTTTTGACAGATCAGGATAGTGATCTGTGATTGGCTGGAGCTGGTAACATTTTACAGGGTGCTGTGATTGGCCCCATGTGACAGCTGTGGGCCAATCACAGCTTACTAGGAAGAGGAGCAGAGCTGCTATGAATGATTGATTCATAACAGCTTTGCTTACATTGTGATCATGTGATCGTATAGAGATCACTGGGTCCCGTTCACCACGATCTTCATTCCGCTGTGTCCGCCGGACACATCAGTCGCAAGGGGGAAGGGCTCTACACCCCCCTGTGTTAGTACAGCCAGAGCGACGTACGGGTACGTCACTTTGCCTGTAGCTGCCACCCTGTATGCAATGCATTGCGAGCGAGAAGCGATTAAGCATTTAAAGATCTGCAAAGAGTGGACCAAAATCCTTCCTGAGATGTGCAAACCTGGTAACCAACTACAAGATGTATGCGTCAATACTTTGTGCTTGCCAGCAAGGGTTTCTCCACCAAGTCATGTTTTGCTCAGGGATCAAATACTTATTTTACTCACTGAACTGCAACTACATTTATAACATTTGTATCGTGTTTTTTATGGATTTTTGGTTGATATTCTGTCTCTATCATTTTAAAAATCTACCTATGATAAAAATTACAGACCTCATTGTAGATTTTCAGTTAAGAATTGATCTGGAGTCCTAACACCACTTCTCACGCTTCCAGCAGAACGTGAAGCTGTTTTTGTGTGTTCTAGGCTTTTCAAACGTCCCTCCTATATCTGTATAACAGACCACACAAAACAAGACTCCACCTACTCTTAGCTTTCAGGTTACCTTCTCATGTGATTGACAGCTTAATTTTATAAAATTGCTTGGTAAAAGAGAAGATTGGGAAGAGGATAACCAGGAAGTGCTGTGTTGCTTACCTGCTTCCGGTTCCTGGCAAAGGATGAGTAGTTCCCACAGGGAACTTAGTTGAGGGAAGGACATTCCTTTCCTCAGATGCAGCACTGCCTTCACCACCTGCCCACTAATTCCATGGAGAGATAACCTAAATATAGGTCAAGATATTAAATTTGAAATTGCAAGTCAAATAGTGCATGCATAAATGCAGTGTTTTGCATGTAAAAACAAAAGGAATGCTTTAGTTGTGCTCTAATTCGCTCCCTGCATGTACCTTAACATTTAACCAAAACCTTACTGCTTTTATGTAAACACTGGTGCTTTTTGTGCAATGTGAGCATATTTTACTTTATTTCTTTTATCTAATGTCTCTTGGATGCAGAGAGAAATTCTAATCCTCACACATGTAAACCTTTGCTTTACAAACCATTTTTATTTACATTTCACTCCAAAGCCTTTCATTTTATACAAATTTTCTATATATAACTTAACTATTTTTTGTTGCAAGTTATCACTGTTAAGATAAATTGGGGTTACCTTAAGGCTAGGTTAACCTTAGGGATACCTGTTGTGTATATGTGCAATATATTTAATGTGTGGGTTTTTTTTTCTTTTTCTTTTTTTTTTTTTTTTTAGTCCACTGCCTTCTATAAGGAGACAGCATCACTTGAGAGAGGCACTGCACACATTCCGTAAGAAGAGAGACCTGGAGGCAGCATTCCGTGCTCTTATAACAGGGGCCAATCATTACCTCAAAAACCAAATAACACAGCAGGAAGCTACGCTGAAGGCACATGTAAATTGACTTTTTTATTTATATGTATGCATCTGTGTATTGTATTCATTCAGTAGCAGGGTATCATCAGGCATGCTGAACCTATTAATGACTAAGGGGTGTAAATGTGCACTTAACACATGGTACATTCCCACACCAGAGATTAATTCTCAATTTCAAGATGTTTATAGTAAATGTGCTAACATACATCCAGTATATGTTTGTGCTTCTTGTGGAAGCATATTCTTACCTGTGACCATGAGACTGCATGTTGATGTGCATTGTATATTTTCAAGTGTTATCATTAGTTGCTTGCCCGCCGCCCTATAGCAGAAATATTGCTACAGGGCGGCACAGCTGCACTTATCCTATAGATCACCCTATGCATCTGTTCACCCAGTTGCATGTCTCCCTGGTATGATGGATCTCCACCTCTGCCCTGGATTTGGGGAAGGTCATTCCTTTTCATGCCTTGACAGGTAGTGACAACGGATGCTAGATTTATAGGCTGGGGGATGGGGCTTGGTTTACGAATGGTTCAAAGGAACTGGTCCTCTGAGGAGTTGGACTCCCGTCATATTCTAGAACTGAATGCCATCAAATTAGTGTGTGTCTTTTGCATTTCTGGGTAGGTGGTGCGCCACCGTTGGCGGCTTCAGCTGTCAATCACAGAGTCACTGTCGGTGATTCCCCACCGGCAATCAAGTACCACTGACGGGGGAGAAGTCTGTATGTAAACAATACAGATCTCTCCCCTGTCCGCTCCTGCACGCTGCTTTGTATTGCTCTACATAGCAGAGCAATACAAAGCACGCATGCTTACACTGTAAAAACATGCACACAGTTAACCCTTTGATCACCCAGATGTTAACCCCTTCCTGCCCAGTGTCAGTACATTGTCAGTGCTTTTTATTAGCATTGATCACTGTATTAGTGTCACTGGGGATGTCGGTGACAGTCCAGTTCCCTCCCTAGTGTCAGAATGCCTGGCACAGTCCCACTATAAGTCGCTGATCACCACCATTACTAGTTAAAAAATAAAAAAATTCCAGTGTGTATATATACCACCATTTTGTAAATGCTATAACTTCCATGTAAACCAATTAATTTACAAATATTGGACTTTTGGCTAAAAAAACAAAACAAAAACACAACAACCAACAATCAAATACCACCGAAAGCTCTATTTGTGAGTGCAGCGTTGCATAACCGTGCAATTGTCCGTTAAAGAAATGCAGCGCCGGAATGCAAAAAAAAAAAATGGCTTGGTCAGGAAGGGGGTGGGGCGTGGGTGTTTAATCCACTGGAGGGCAAGTGGTTCAACATGTCCAGTTAAAAAAAAAATAAAAAATAAAATTAGAAAAAGGAAAAAAAAAAAAAATTTAGGACAAAATATATTCTGCTACATGTCTTTTCTAAAAAAAAAAAAAAAAAAAGACGTAGCAGAATATATTTTGTCCTAAATTTTTTATTTTTTTTTCTAATATTTTTTTTACTGGACATGTTGAACCACTTGCCCTCCAGTGGATTAAACACCCACGCCCCACCCCCCCCTTCCTGACCAGGCCATTTTTTTGCATTCTGGTGCTGCATTTCTTTAACGGACAATTGCACGGTTATGCAACGCTGTACTCACAAATAGAGCTTGCTTTTGGTGGTATTTGATTGTTGGTGGTTTTTTGTGTTTTTTGTTTTTTGTGTGTGCTATAAATAAAAGACTGACAATTTTGAGAGGAAAAAAAACTATTTTTGGCTTTTTGCTATTAAACATGTCCAATAAAAAAAAATGTAAAAAAATCGCTGTAGGGTGGACGGGAAGCGGTTAATAAATAGTAAAAAAAATTTATGTGTTTTTTGTTTATAGTGGAAAAAATAAAAGCAGAGGCGATCAAATACCACAGAGCTCAATTTGTGGGGGGGAAAAAAAGATATACATTTCATTTGGGCACAGTGTTGCATGACTGCACAATTGTCAAAGTAACACAGCGCCGTATCGCAAAAAATGCCCTGGTCAGGAAGGGGGGTAAATCCTCTGGAGGGCAAGTGGTTAAGGTCACAGTAAAGGTGTTGAACTAGATTCATGGTTCCCACCTAGTAGTAAAGCAAAACTAAACCCATGCATCTTGTTGCATCTAAGAACAATGCCCTCCTTGCCTCTATTTCGCCCTTGCAACTGCCATGGTGCTGCATATTTGATTAGCAAGGGCATCAGCCATTTATAGGCTTTAAATTTTGGTTGAAGATAAGCAACTGTCACAGTTGCGCTTGTGTCATCTCTGAGGCATGTCTTAAATGTCCTATACACTGCACTGGTTACAGGGTCCAATAACCTATATTGAACATTTCTAACGAGATTTCTTTTGGGGAAAATTTTAACACGCTTTTTGTTCACTGTCCTGTCAGTGGCAATGCTTGCTGAAGTGAGCATTGTTGGATGGCTTTAAAGACTTAGCTGCTCTCACACAGAGGGTAGTGATATCTCCCAGCAGCATGTTCCAACAAAACCACAGCTAGTACTGGAGAAGAGTTTGATTAAATTTCACTTTATTGCCCAATTTAAGCCAAAGTACCACAAACTGAAACCTCTATTAATTCATTTTAAATGTTCACAAACTCCCCAATCCAGATGAAAGAGAAATGCCAAAAAGGAAGCGACTGAAGAAATGTAAAAAAAAAATTTAAATCAAGAAAATCTATATTATGCTTTCCTATCTATTTGTAAGCCTAGTAGCATAAGGATTAACCCCTTGCTTGCTGGGCACTTGTACCCCCTTCCTGCCTAGGCCAATTTTCAGCGCTGTCGCACTTTGCATTACAATTGTGTGGTCATGCAACATTGTACCCATATGAAATTTTTATCATTTTTTTCATACATAGTTTTCTTTTGGTGGTATTTAATTGCCACTGGGTGTTTGTTTTATAGTGAAGAAAAAAAAAAGTGCAAAATTTTCAAATGATTTGCTAACAGGTAATTTTTCTCCTTCGCTGTGTGTTGATGAGGCTGCACAGATAGGCAGCACTGATGGGAACTGAGGTGGCACTGATATGCAGAACTGACAGGAACTTATCAGTGCACTGATCATCAGTGCCGATCTGTTCTCTGACAGCTGCCGGTTTTTGGCAGCTGTATTACCTGGTGATCTGCTCTGTCATTACACGGTAAAATTCTGCTGTGATTGGCCTTTTACCGCATCTCATGATCAGCTGTGTCTGTAGGACACAGCGATCACGGAGATCGCCAGGTGCACACGGCTTGGGGCGTGTGGGAGGGTGCTTTCTGGGAGGACATCCTATGCTCCCAGGCACATAACATCCCCTCAAAAAAAATTTGAGCCCCCACATATACACACGTACCAAAGTAAAAGCATGTCTACACATGAAAATGTTCATTGCAATACATATGTTACATATTGCCGCACATACCAGAATGAGAGCAATAATTCTAGCGTGAGAAATCCTCCGAATCACTATACTGATGACCTATAAGGGGCTTTAAAACGGTCGCCTATAGAAATCCTTAGTTGGATTTACTGGTTACTGTATTTCTAGGAGCCCTTCAGGACAGCACCTGGAGAGAGCGCAGCTCCACCCATAACACAGGAAACACCACAGCCTAAAAGTCCTCCTCTTCCTCCATGGCCTCAGTTATAGCCGAGTAATCTCTGACATGCTGGAAAACAAACGGAATAACCCAATAACATACATTGGTTTTTGGTTGTAACATAAAAAAATGTGGAAAATTTCAAGGGGTATGAATACTTTTTAAGGCACTGTACTTTCTTTGCCTAGTGAGGACAGGAAGAGGAGGCAACACTGTATAGTTTCCTTTCTGTTGTCTGGTCCCGACCCAGTGTCTTGCTCTGAGTTCCCCTAAGGGACTGGTTTCTGCCCTAACCATTCTCTTCTAGAAACAGTTTGCCTTGCAATTTTTAACCAAAACTTTTTTCTTCAGGCAGTTTCTCGTATAAATCTCCAGTTTTTTTGGCCCCGTGTCACCTTGGCGACACAGGTTTTTGGGTTTCAGGAGTGTGGAATAGGTACTGCCCTATCAAATTATTTTTTTTGCCAGTGTCCAGTCACCGGTGTCTCTAAGGCGTAGTAAATGCATAGCGGTGTCCATTCAACAGAAGCTGGTCTTCTGCCTTGACTGCAGCCCCAATCTGTGTAGTCTAACAGTGGTAGGAGTCCCCCTTATCAGAATACAAAAGAACAGACAGGTAGATCCCTTCAGCAACATTGCTTATGTTGATGCGGGAAACTTTTTTTTTTTTCTCTCTCTATGTGGTGGTGGAAGTGGGAGGTTGTTACTGGTTCTATAATGATGGTGAATGGATGGATATGTTTGTGTTAGGTCAGGGCTTTTATAGTGCTGGTGTCAAGTTTACTACCACATCAAAGCAGATTTTTATATTTTTTTGGATGACCATGGACAAGTCTTTAAAACTTTACTCCTGCTCTTCACTTCCAGATATTCCGATACTTGCGAATGTTCCTGCCAGAGAGTGGCTTCATGATCCTGCCTTGCAATCGGTACTCTCTGGAAACCAATGGAGCCAAAGTAGTTGCTATAAAGCCTTGGTAAGTGAATACAGAAGGGTGTGTTACTGCAATGGTGGAGAGCACAAAAGTACCCATTTTTTCAGTGGTGGAGAGTATCAAGGAATCCATATGTGCAGTGGCAGTGAGTCCATAGGTGGTTGTTGGTGCAGTGGTGAATGAAGTGAGAAGTGGTGAGAGTGGGGAGAGTGAATAGGGGTCAGGTGCAGTGAGTGAGGATGGTGGCATCAGATGCTGAGGTAAGAATACTGGTGGTGTGTAGGCACAGTAACATGGGGAGGTTTCAGGCATGGAGTTTGTGGTATTTTCAAGTTACTAGGGACTTGGTGGTATAAGCAGCCAGAACGTGGATTGGTGTCTGTATAAGTTGCATTACAAGCCAGGGGTATGGGTGGTGTGAGCTGACGGGGCCAGAATTTAGAGAGCCATGTCCCATTGCATCATAGACATGTCTGCAGTATGGTCCACTCTGGATGTACGTCCCACTGGGGTATGGTTGGTGTGACTGGTGCTGGAGTACATTTAAACATTTATGCTACTGCACTTTTGCCATTTTGAATTATCCCAGACGCTTTACAGTACCCTCCGGAGCATCCTGGTATTTAATGACAGTGCTTCTGATCTCTAACCGGCAGCTGTCTTTGCTGAAAGCATCGATTCATTCCCAGCACAGCAGGTCTCCTGTCACAAATGACTTATTTGTGGTTTCTCCTGGTCATGTGATCTACCGACGAGCTCCAAATAAGTTATTAGCTTTGGGAGACTTCAGTGCCGGAAGCTGATTGCTGGTTGTAGAAGATCAGAATAGCAAAATATTGAGTCTGAATCCTGCTTCCTATGCATGGCTGGTGGATCTACTTTTCGTGTTCTACTGCAAATGCACAGGCAATGAGAAGGGGAAGACTCACTGGCCACAGGTAAACATTGCAGCAAAACACTGGGGAACTGTCAGAACTGCGCAGGTATACCGCAGAGTGGTGGGAGTATGGGAGGAGTAGTTAGAGCAGTGCAGTGGGGGAGTAGATGGGGTGGTTAAAATATTCAGAAAAATACTGCTTAAAAGTTTCCTTATCCTTCTAGCGCAAAGCTGGCCATATGCCAATATAACTTTGTGCAAGAATTTTTCTTTTAAGAATGTTTTTGTTCAGTTTTTCTGATCATTATTAAGGTCAAATTAACTTTTGACCGAAATGATAGAAATTTGTTCATTCAAGAAAAAAAAAAACAAATTTCCATCCTGCTCATTCACATTTTCCTAACGGAGTATGATTTTTGTGGGAAGCCTATTCACTTCACAACCGAATGCTAAAAGCAAATGGAATTTGCAAGAACTTTTGAATGACATTCTTTAATGTGGAACTTTAGTCAGAAAATCAAATCTTGCTAGATCGCTTCAGGCTGGCCCCTTTTGCAGGTATAGTTATGTAAAACATTAAAAATAAGCGCCTATATTGTTTAAAATCCAGTAATACACAGTCCTACTCTGCTCTGCACATGCTCAGTTGCTCTCTATTTCTAGAATTTGTGGAGGCCGTTCTCACAGCCTAAAGGTTTACTGCTGCTCAGGGGCTCTGGGGGTTAGGAAAATGGCAGCCTCCAGCAAGAATAAACAGGAACATTGCTGGAGGCAATTTACAGCACGCCCTAATTTTTTGGTAGAATTATTGTTGTGAAATGTCTGTTCTTTGCTATATGGCATTTTTTTCAAGTCTTTATGGGTAAAGTTCCACTTTAAAGTTAAGGTATCAAATTTACTGATGAATTCTCTTAAACATTTTCATGGGTGATGTGTCTACATTGCAACAATTTTAACAAATGTTTTTGCAGATGCCTACCTTTTCAGTTCTGAAGAAATTGCTTTTTCACCAAGTTGTTTCTACACTGATTCCTGAATGGGAGGGGTTGTGTTCATTATAATCACCTAAAGTAGAATGTTCTTATCACGCATGTTTCTGGAAATGGCTTGAAGTAAGTCGGCGCTGTGCTCATGCTGGTTCCCAGGCTGTAGTTGCTACAAATCAAACCATACCAGCACACAATAGCTCTTCAGAATAGGATCACATCACTGTAATAAATTTTGAATGTTTTGAGCTACCCAGGACTCCATCAGGTATGTACCCACTGATGAAAGGGGTCCTGCGTGGTCCCGAAACACTGCAATTTACTGCTGTGATTTGATTTTTGTTTTTTTTTAATGCTTTTCTGAAGATACTTTGGTGTGCTGACATATTAATCACCTAATGCACTTTAAAAGTTGCAGTATCTGCATCCCTTTTTTTAGAAGTACTGAACCCTTTTGAGCGTATATTGCCAAAACTGAAATTCCAAAAGCAGGGATGCATAAAATTTGACTTGTATCATTGCAAAATTGAGAACATCAGTGAGCCAATCGCACAGGCAGGAAATTACATTTCTGGGGAACTTGTATACACCAGCCATGTACAGAATACATCCAAGTTGCTATATTGCATTGAATTTTTAGACCTTTTTACAAAATTACAGCACCTGCAGATTTGAAATTTGAAGGGTAATTTTTAATAACCTATTACAAAATTACTTGTACCAACGCATAAGCTTTATTTTAGTGGTGCACCGAAATTAAAATTCTGGTGTCGAAACCAATACCGAAAATTCAGAATGCATGTGGCCGAAACTGAAATGTCTGTGTATGTGAGGAGGCTCCAATTTGTAAAAAAAAATTTTTTTTCTACTTCATGTATATTTTTTTTTATTTTTTTTAACTTATGATTTTATTGCTTTCACATAGTGACCAATAGTCCTCTATGTGATAGCATATGAGTGACCAGTTCTCTTTTTGTAAGGGGGAGGGGGCAGGAGAGGAGCAGTGTATACGGAGAGGCTCCCTCACTGGCTGTCACTATGTCTGTGCTGGTTTTTAAATGCAATTGCTGTTTTTTGTGGTGGGTTTTTTTTTTTTTTTTTTTTTTTGTTTTTTTAGCTTGGGGGGAAAGTGACGGCTAATTCTGTGAGCTATAGTGAAAAAAAAAGAAAGCCGGTAATTACATTTCAAACCTGGCACTGACATATAGTGATAGCCAGTCACTGTATACACTGCTCTGCTCCTTTCCTGCCTTTCTCAGCCGTCTATTTCTATGCTGTCTCTAAATTGTACACTACTTCAACACATGTCTGAAACAGGCCTAAAGGCTAACTATAGTTTAAATTGCTTTCATCCTAATGTCCTTCCCTCATGCTGACTAAACTCCTTATTGCTTGCCTTGCTTGCAATGCTATCTAGGAGTTTGCACCTTGTTGAGTGTTGCTCAGTCAGCGTAGACTTTGAGCTTCTAAATTATTCAGTACCCCTGGCACTTTGCACCCTGATGTTGCATCTGCCTGCCACCTATCTCCGCTGACTCTGTGGTATAGGAGTTCAGTGACATTTTATAAAATGATTTTTAATGAGATGTCTGTCCTACACTGTACCAGGAAAGTCCCACAATTTTTTGGATTTATATCTTTATATTACCAGTGAACCTTTCCAAACATATCAGACCTTTTTCTAGAAGTCAAGCATACAAAATGATTCTTTTTGCTTTCAAGGTAAAATTTTATTGGAAATACAACACTATTGATCACTCCTGCTTCCTAAACTATTGAAACCCTATTAGCATGTAAACTTTACATTGGGCTGAAACAAAGGGGAACTTAAACTTCATTATACTTCGTTTGAGTCTTATTTAGGATAAGTATATGAAAGAGATGGATTGCTAATATTCAAAAGGTTTGCATTGGTTCTTTTCCTTTAACAGCTGTCGATTTATTTTTCAGGGTAAAGAATGAGAAAATAGCTCTGCTTGTAGGCTGCATAGCCGAGTTAACCAAAGCTGACGAGAGCCTCCTTCGCTTTGGTGAGAATGACTTCAGTGTTATGTACTCCACCAGGAAGAAGTGTGCACAGCTTTGGCTGGGGCCGGCTGCTTTTATTAATCATGGTAAACAATCCTGCCTAAAATTGTACATACGTTTTTTTTTTTTTTTGTTTTTTTTTTTTTTTTTGTGTCCGGTATGTGCTCATGATCAGTATTTGTAGAAGTACTAAACTGTAGCCGAAGCAGACATTTATTATCTTGTGCAAAATGTGTGCACACCATGCATGCCATTAGAGTAATAGTTCTAAAGTCCCACTTGGGTTTTATATTCAGGTCCTAGGCTTGTAGAAGTGGTGTACTAAAACCTTCCACACAGGTTGCTGCAAGATGGCAGCTTAACTTTTTGACCACGTTCCATCAACTGCCATCCCATCCCCCAGCTCATTGAGGGCATCTGTATTGGCTTCTGAGGAAGACTTGTTGGACAGGGGCTAGCAGTTAAGCTTGGCCATAATCAGGAAAGTTAGGTGTTGGTAATCAGAACACAAAAAAAGCTTTTCTGGCTAACAAAGTAAGGCTAGGTTCACACCTAAGCATTTTGTGGTGCATTATGCAGAAACGCATTATAGTGTATTTAATGATTTCCTGAGATGCAAAAAATGTCAAACGCACTGCAGAAACGGATCAACTGTAAACTGCATAGGTTTACATAGCCTCCATAGCTGGCTTCTTGAACATTTTTCAAAAGAAACCCTGGTTCAGATTCCAAAACCAGTGCAGAGTTTGCCAGCCCATAGTAACTTGTTAGTCCTGTTACAGGCGAAGTAAAATAAACAGAAAGCTATTTGTTTTGGTTACTGTAATTTTAAACATACAGTGTATAGGAATAGTAGTTTGTGACTGTGCATAGACTTGGCTTGTAACTAATTTTATAGAAATCACAGATAATATGCTAACAAAATAGATGCTATGGGCAAGGTTTGTGTGTTTAAGTATGTCATTTTTGGGGGTTTTTCTTGTATAATTCTAGTTCAATTGCTTGTATTCATATTATATATTTTTTTTTTCTTCATGTTTTCATTACTTCTGTGAACATAAGACTGTCGGCCCAACTGCAAGGTAAATTTACACTGCACAAAGTAAATGGAGTTTTTTTTGGCGGGTTGTGTTGCTTTTTTTTTGTTTTTTTTTTTTTTTTTTTCCCCAGCCGAATTGAGAACACCTACTTTTTATATTTGTTACCTATCTCCATTCACATAGCATAACTTAAAAAGATTTCAGAATTGTTGCTTACCTTTTTTTTAGATTCTATTCTGGACCCTCCAGGAAGGAAAAATTTCACTAGTTTTGCCTTTTTTGTTTGAGGGGATGGGAAATTGTGTTTGCTATAATGTACATTTGTCTGCGCTGTCCAGGCAAGTCTTTAACCCTTTCGCTGCCTGAGCAGTTTTTGCATACATGCTTATATAGGTTTAGGCTTGAAGATTACACAAAACCCCCCTGATATATAATATGCATCACAATCGGCATTTTCATGTGTAGATGCCCCAACATGTGCGTTTACGTTCATATGTGGGGGTGCCTCAATTTTTTTTTTGGGGGGGGATTGTGTGCTTGGGTGTAAGGGTGTTGTGGTGTGTGTTTTGTTTCCCCCAAACCCCCCCCCCCCCCCCCCCCAAATTACATAGGGACATAAAGTGATTGTGATGATTTTTTTTGGTGCGCATTGTAATACATCTTTCCCCAGCTATTCTAGCCAGGAAATGACCAGCCGTGACCGGGAAGTCATGGATATTGCCTTCCAAGTCACAGTGAATTGAAGGCTGGTCTGCACTCCTCTCTCCTCTCCCCCCCCTACTCACCAGCACCTGTTATGGCTCTCCCTGGGTTCCCAGATGGGCAAGCAGAGCACGATTTTTACATGGCGGGAACCCCTGGGAAGGGCACAGGGGGCTGTGGAAGTGATCGGCTACAGCAGAGCTGCCTGACTGCTTCCACCTGGCAGGCAGGAGTCTGCCTGTCAGTTTTATACACAATCCTGGTGGCTGCAGCCACTGGGTTATGTATAAAACCCCCTGCGGTCAGGTCTGTGCGGCATGCGGACCTGGCACCTTCTCCTAAGAAACCTTCTAAAGCTGAGAAGGATAAAAAAAATGGGCATGTTGTATGAATGGGAACACTTGGCAAGTATAATGTCTAGTGAGGTGTGTTTTTTTTTTTTTTTTTTGCATTTTTTTTTGCATTTTTACCTGCAAAAGTGGAAATAGACTTTAAAGGAATCCTGGTGTGAGGGGAATGCATTGGTCACTATCATAACCTGTAATGCTTAACCTTTTGGCATGAAACAAGTATGAATGTTGAGAATTGACTTCATGGCAGTTGCATACTAGTACTGAATCCATATCTTCAGTAAAACCATTAGGCAGCAACTCGGTATATACACTTCTGCTGTATTATCCTACTTGCAAATTTGACCATCATGGATTTGCTTATAGAGCGTCATTTCTAAACCTTAGCATTTTATTTCTTAATTAAGAACCATAGACTAAAGACAAATCTTGACTGGTTGACAAATTGACACAAATCCAGTTAAGATTTTTCTCTTGGTATATGGTTCTTTAATCCTGTGAGCCCCAGAGGCCAATTTAAAGCCGCATGGGTATAGCAACTATTCTTACTGGTGCCCTTTTTAAACATCCGGACTCAGAAGTTCCCTTGGGTCCCATCCAGAACTAGCACTGCAACTGCTAGTTATCTATGGTAGCTGGTAGCGTTACTTTTTTTGTTTTTTTGTTTTTTTACATTGATCAGCGCTGCAGCCTTTGGAGGTGGTAGTTTTCTAGATGGACTGTTCGACAGAAGCCGGTCTAACCACTGGATTCTATTAAACAGACATGTTTACGCACACACCGAAATTTGGCCAGTTCCTGCTGAACTGGCCGAAATTCGATACATGTATAGCCAGCTTTATGCTGAAATTTATTCACATGTGCAATGGTCCTTTTTGTTAGTAAGCACGGTAAAAGGATACATCAAAGCTCATGTGTACATATCAGCCTTTTGGGATAAGTCACTATCTTTGTGTGAAAGCTGTTTGAAACTTCTTCAAATGTTCTTGCATGATGTTGCAGAAGGTGATCAGCTGGAGGAGCCATGTAAACTCTTTAATGTCTAGACTATAGACAGACTGCATCCTGTTTTCTAGGAGATGAACAGTAGGCTTAGTCTTCAAGAGGAGACATCACTGAGAGAACTAGACACCCCACAGTATTTGAAGGTTATACTGTCCTTCTCCCTTTTTTTTTTTTTTTTTCTTAAGTAGTAAACCTAAATTTGGACTGAACCCAGGAGATAAGGATAAGGTCTATCACCTTAAAGCAGAGCTCCACCCAAAAGGGGAAGGTCTGTTTTTAAGGCCCTGTCCCCTGCTCCCACCTAAGGATTGGCACCTTTGTGGGGAGCGTGTGATGGACTGCCTGAGTGCTTCCATCAGAGAACTGTTTACTCACCACTGGAACACAGGAACAAGGTATTAGTTGGGCATCACACGCAAGACTAGGCAACACTAGCTTAGGTGCAAAACTGGAACTCTTTAGTCAACAGAAATACAGGTTTTTATACACTCAGAAATGGGGGCAGTCCCCACATGAACAATAAAAACAAATATTCCACATTATGATAAACACCCCACACTGATTAGGTAAGAGCTTGATCACATTACCCTAAACAGTGCAAATGGTAAAAAGTACAGTCAACCGCTAACAGTAAGCTAACCAAGCACTCAAACAATGCTTTGATTACTCGGGGTGTCCACCACAGACCGCCTGGCAACAAGCCCACTCCTGAATACACAAAGTACCTTACATATGCTGTCTTGTTTGCTTTCACTAGAATAACCTGTCTATCATAAGACAAAACTCCAATATTTTCAACAGTCTGAAAAAGTTGAATTCATCTATCTTAAATTTCTTGAGGGAGATTGTTGATAAATATTTCTGTCACAGAGCAGGTACCAGGTTTTGACAGGTACCCACTCCCATTTCCACTGCGATATCATGAATTTTTCTTGCATGCTTTCTCGCCATGCCCCAGAAAATATTTTGACTTGTCAGTAAAATCCATTGCTTGGAATACGGTGCAGGATGCAGGACACCCTCCCCTCTGGTTTTAATGCTTGCTAAAGAACGGAGTTGGAGGGGTTATATGGTGGCCCTTGCATTGTTTGTGTTTTTTTTGTGTTTTTTTATTCCTTGTTTAATTGATGTGTAATAAAAGTGCTCTTACTTAATTTCCTCTTCTGTGGTTCAGTTTGTTCCAACAGAAGGAAATACAGCTTGTGTAAAAGTTCTCAGGGACATTAAGCCAGACGATGAAATCACCTGCTTCTATGGAGACAGTTTTTTCGGAGAGAAGAATGAGATGTGCGAGTGCTGCACTTGTGAAAGGTGAGTGTTCTATTTAAAGTCCAGGCTATGGGAAGTACCACTTCACTTTGGGGGGAGAGAGAGGGTGTACAGTGCATTCAGAAAGTATTCAGACCCCCTTCACATTTTTCAGTTTTGTTATGTTGCAGTTGTTTAAAGTCCTTTTTTTTTTTTTTCTCATTAATCTACACCCAATACCCAATGTTCCATAATGATAAAGTGAAAACAGAATTTTTGAAATGTCTGTGAATTTATTAAAAAGAGAACTGAAATATCACAAGTACTTGTATTCGGACCCTTTTCAACAACACTTGAAATTTTAGCTCGGGTGCATCCCATTTCTCACGATCATTGCTGAGATTTCTACACCTTGATTGAAGTCCACCTGTGGTAAATGTAAATTGGTTGGACATGGTTTGGAAAGTCACACACCTCTCTATAAAAGCCGTCACAGCTGACCATGCATACTGTGTCAGAGCAAAAGCCATGAGGTCAAAGGAACTGCCTACAAAGTTCAGGGATAGGACACACATCTGGGGAAGGCTACAAAAAAAATCTGCTAAACTGAAGGTACCTAAGAGCACAGTGGACTCTGATTCTCAAATGGAAGAAGTTTGTCACAACCAGGACTCATGCAAGAGCTGGTCGCTAAGACAAACTGAGCATTCGGGGGAGAAGGGCTTCAGTAAGAGGTGACCAAGAACCAGATGGTCACTCTGACTGAGCTCCCGACACCCTGTGTGAAGATGGGACAAAGTGCCAGAAGGACGACCATCACTGCAGCCCTCCACCTATCTGGGTTTTATGGTGG
Source organism: Staurois parvus (assembly GCF_062004578.1). Classification (NCBI taxonomy): domain Eukaryota; kingdom Metazoa; phylum Chordata; class Amphibia; order Anura; family Ranidae; genus Staurois; species Staurois parvus. The sequence goes on along the minus strand of NW_028318344.1, from coordinate 11,292,912 downwards.
AGTGGCTAGACAGAAGCCTCTCCTAAGTGCAAAACACATGAAAGTCCACTTGGAGTTTCCAAAAGGTTTTTAGGCTGAATACTTATGCCAATGTGATATATTTTTTCCTTTTTCATTAATTTTGCAATTTATTTCTAAAATTTTGTTTTCACTTTGTTGTCTTGGGATATTGAATATAGACTGATGAGCGTAAAAAAATTGTAACAACTGTAGTATCAGGCTGCAATATAAAATTGGGAAAAAAGTGAAAGGGGGCCTGAATAATTTCTGAATGTGTATGGTATCAACTGATGATCCCCCAATTGATGCTCCACCTTCCACGTAAACCAAATTACACTTTTGTAATCTAATAACTGAGCCCCCCTTCCCTTTTGCCTGTTGCTTGTAGATTGATGGCCATCCGATCAAGTGTTCAATGTGCACCTCTAAACCCAGCACTGCTAGTTTACAATCAAACTTCACTAAAACTGTCCTTTTCTTATTTTGTCTTATTGGCCAAATGTTGTGACCGCTCTTATTTGCATTCAAATCCAAGAAATAAATAATTGGCCTTCATGTTACTTTGTTATACAACCTATTGTACCATATTAGCTGTCATGCAGGGCACATTCCTAGTTGGTGTCTTTTCTTCAGCAGTATTACTGAGCCCAGTTATGTTTTGTGTATGAGTAGGGGAAATATCACTCTCCCACTTGACTTTTTTTTTTTTTTTTTTTTTTTTGACTGGAGAGTCTTGTAGAAACCAATCTATGAAAACTAATTTAATGTATGCATATTAGCCCATACGTTGAGTAGTAGTTGGGTCTTTTAATATCCTTTTTCCAAATGTATATTTCTTTAGCGTTTTTAAGAATGCAGGAATTCAATTATTGTTGGGTTATACTGCGGTCTATATAAGGATTTAGACACTGGCAGACAAAAGTGAGCCTAATCCAGCAGTCACTTCTTTCTACAAGGGATATTTCAGTGTCTGACTGGATTTTATTACAACCCCTATTGCAAAAAAGTTAGGAGTCTGTGTAAAATCTACATAAAAACAGAATGCAATGATTTGCAAATCTCATAAACCAAAATATTCACAATCGTAAATGGCACACATGGCAAATGTTTAAACTTAGAAAATGTACCATTTTTAGAAAAAAAAAGTAATTTTTGAAACTGATTGCAGCAGTACATCTCAATGTCTGGACAGGAGCAGGTTTACCATCCCCTTTTTGTTGTGTTCGTCGTATTTATCATTTCAAGGTGCACCAAATGTTTTTCCATTAAAGGTCTGGACTGCAGGCGAGCTTGTTTTAAATACCTGGACTTTTCCACTGCAAATCCATGCTCCAGTCACAGATGCAGAATGTGGTTTAGTAATATGAAAGGCCTTCTCTGAAAGACCTGGTCTGGCTGGGAGTATGTGCTGCTCTAAAACCTGGATATATCTTTTCAGCATTGATGGTGCCTTTCCAGGTGTGCAAGCTGCCCATTTCCTAATGCACCCCTACCCCCCCCCCCCTTCCCATACCATCAGAGATGTAGACTTTTGAACTGAGTGCTGATAAGCCAAGAGGTTCCTCTAATCTTTGTCTAGAGGGTGCAATGCCCATGCTTTCCAAAAATGTAAAATTTTGATTCATCTGACAGAACAGTTTTCCAATGTGCAACAGACCATTTTAAATCTGCTTTGGCCCAGTGAAAACAGCGTTTCTGGATCATTTTCAGAAATGGCTTCTTTGGATGATGGAGCCTTGCCTTGCATTTTTGGATGGCATGGTGAACTGATTTCAGACGATTTTTGGAAGTATTCCCAAGTCCATGCAGTGATGTCTATCACCAAGTCATGCCTGTTTTTAATGCAGTGTCACCTGAGGACCCATAGATAACAGGCTTTCTGTATTGTATTTCTACCTTGTCCCTTGCACACTGTGATTTTCTCCAGATTCTCAGAATATTTTGATTGGGCAGCACAGTGGCTAAATGGTTAGCACTTCCGCCTGGCAGTACTAGGGTCGTTGGTTTGAATCCCAACCATGGCACCACCTGCCTGGAGTTTGCATGTTCTCTTTGAGCCTGCGTGGGTTTCCTCCGGGTACTCCGGTTTCCTCCTACACTCCAAAGACATGCTGGTAGGTTAATTGGATCCTGTCTAAATTGGCCCTACTATGTGCATGTATGAATGTGAGTTAGGGACCTTAGATTGTACACCCCTTGAGGGTTAGGGACTGATGTGAATGTGAGAGAGAGAGAGAGAGAGAGATCTATATATCTATATATCTATATCTCTATATATCTATATCTCGTGCTGCGTAAATTGATGCCGCTGTATAAGTACCTGTAATAAATGCATTTATGTATTATAGATAATCCTATATTTAAAGTCTTTGCAATTTTATGTTGAACATTATTCTGAAATTGTTTGACCTTTTTTAACCGCAGCTTTTTATAGATTGGTGAACCTTCTGCCCATTTTTACTTCTGAGACACTGACTCTCTAAGATGTCCTTTTCATACTCAATCATGTTACTGACCTGTTGCCAATTAACCTAATTAGATGCAAAATGCTCTTCTGGCTCTTATTAGTACCACTTATTTTGCCAGCTTTTTGTTGCCCTGTCTCAACTTTGAGACATCTTGCTGCCATCAAATTCAAAATGTTTTTTGTTTCCTGTTTTAAACATCTTGTTTTCTATTGTGGGTAAAATACTGAGTTGAGATTTGCAAATCATTGCATTCTGTTTTTATGTAGATTTTACACAGCATACCAACTGTTTTGGAATTGGGGTTGTATGTACATGCACTATATTGCCAAAAATATTGGGACACCCCTCTAAATCATTGGATTTAGGTGTTCCAATCACCTCCATGGCCACAGATGTATAAAATCAAGCACTTAGGCATGCAGACTGCTTCTACAAACATTTGTGAAAGAATGGGTCACTCTAGCGTGGTACCGTGATAGGTTGCCACCCGTGCAAGAAGTCCATCTGAAATTTTCTTGCTACCAAATATTCCACAGTTAACTGTTAATAGTGTTGTATCAAAGTGGATGCAACTGGGAACAGCAACTCATCCACCAGGTGGTAGACCACGTAAAATGACAGAGCGGAGTCAGCGCATGTTGAAGTGCACAAAAGTCACCAACTGTCTGCAGAGTCAATAGCTAAATTCCTTCAAACTTCATGTGACCTTCAGATTAGCACAACAACAGTATATAGAGAGAGCTTCATGGAATGAATTTCCATGGCTGAGCAGCTGCAGCCAAACCTTACATCAAGTGCAATGCAAAGCGTCGGATGCAGTGGTGCAAAGCTCTGGGCTCTAGAGCAGTTCCAACATGGCTGTGCACCAGTGCACAAAGCAAGGTCCATAAAGACATGGATGAGCGAGCTTGAGGTGGAGGAACTTGACTGGCCTGCAGAGGCCTGACATCAGTGCCTGACCTCCCAAAAGCACTTCTGGAAGAATGGTCAAACATTCCCATAGACACACTCCTAAACCTTGCGGACAGCCTTCCCAGAAGAGTTGAAGTTGTTATGGCTGCAAAGGGTGGGCCAACTCAATATTGAACCCTGCGGACTAAGACTGGGATGCCATTGTAGTTCATGTGCATGTAAAGACAGGTGCCCCAATACTTGAAGCAGTATATTGTATAAATCCATCACTATTACAGTTCAAGGGATACTTTTCACAATATTTTATTTAAAGGTTTTGCTTCACTGGTGCAAATATTTGTCTTTTTCACATGCATGTGCATTTCAAGATGTGTTCCTTTCAGAAAAGGGGAGGGAGCATTCAGACTTCAAAAGAGAGAGCCCTGTGAATCTACCTCATTAGAGAAATACCAGCTCAGAGAAACTGATGGTCGCCTGCAAAGGTTGCAAGGTCATAGTGACAAACAAACCCAGCATGGCACTACCCGAAAAAGAAAACGTGTCTCAAGTAAGATTCTTTTCTTTTTTTTTTTTTTTTTCTTGAATATATTTTGATTTGTTCTATAATGTTGAAGTTTTTGTTGCTTGTCAAAGCCGCCACTTCCGTTTTAATGAAAGTTTGGAAAATTCCCCTGCATTTGTATCCAAACAGGTAGTGCCAACTCCTTGATCATATCACCATGAAAGGTCAGATGTTGTTGTCCAAGTCAGGCCATACCGCCTTCCTTCTTTTTTTCATTCAACCAGCTGGTTGAAATATAGATATGAAAAAAAAAAAACTGATTACCCCATGTACACATTCAGTGTGGATGGGAGAATCGCTCCTCCTAATGTGTTCTGCCAGCAGGGATCCTTCCCTGCTGGCAGAATACAACGATCAGTGTTGCCAGCTATAGCTGGTGGCACTTACTGTTCAGGAAAAACCCGACAGGCTAGTTGTACACAAGTTGATCAATGGATCAGATTGTGTACAACCAGCTAGCCCCATGCATGAATCAAAATTCAGCCAGTCCCTGCTGAACCAATCAAATTTCAATCCCTGTATTGGCAACTGAAGGACCAGATGGGAGGCGTGACAAGTGTGGAACCAGCCTGTACTAGTTGCCTAATCCCATCCTTGGGTGCAGGAAAGTGTTTTTTTTTGGGTTTTTTTTTTTTTTTTTTTCTATAAATGTTTAATTCTTGGTTTTAAATCACTGAAGGTGTGAATTGTCCAAACTAGTAAAGGATGGTTCTGTAATTTTTCACACTTCCTATTCTGTCCTTGGAACTCAAAATTACCACGGAAATGCAAATGTGACCTTTTTAAAGATGTACTTGTGGATCATTTATTTGTACATGTGGCTCATTCTTTAGCTGTAATTTTTAAATGTTTACTGTAATTGTATTTTGTTCCAATCCTATGTCTGTATCATGATAAAGTTACTGATTCATGCTCACATAATTGTGTTTTATTTTAAGGTTTAAGATGTAGATCATCACCAAGCCTCAAAAAGAGCCCTGTAAATTGCAAGAATAGCACTTTTCTGTCACGTCTCAGGTCGCCACTTTCATCTCCATATTCCCGGTCTTGCCATGGAACTCGGCGCTGTTCTATTAATAGGTCACAAATGCAAGTGAATTTTGCATTGCCTCCAGGAACCATCATAAGAGACATTCGCATAAACCTGCACAATTCCAAATGTAGTCGACACTCAGCTGCAGGAACACCTAGTGAAGTCCATGGCTGCAAATTGGGCAAAGAACCTGTGGTGAGACTTAAGCGGCAAAATGTAAGTCCTGATAAGCTAAGGTTTTACCAAGGCTTAGATAAAGCCCTGCACAATTCATCTCGAATATCTCTACAAGGCAAAACCAATGCTGTGGAGCAAAACGCCAAAGATCATACTTTGAATGAACATAGTGTGGTGGAGGAGAGCTTAGATTCCGAAATCCTCTCAACCTGTACCAGCTTGTGTATAGATGAACCAGATGTAGATGTCTCTGAAAATCAAAACTTTGCATCCGATTCCATTTCAAACTCTGACAGAATGAACATAAATGGCGCTGATATCACCATGGCTCAACCAGAGTTGGGTGTTCTTGTTTCTCCTTTAAACTCTAATAGATTATGTTCAACTGTAGTGTCTCAAATGCAGGAGGACGATAACTTTCCACCAGCTGGATCCTTACCTGAAAACACTGTGAACCTAAACAATTCAAGCTTCAAATTCTCTCCAGATTTTATGTCGCCTAAAAAGCTTGGTTTAACACATTACATCACAGTCAACTTGAGCAAATCAAGAGTTTCAGGTGCTGAATATTCAAACACTCCAAGCTCTTTCTATTATGTCAGAAAGCATAAGCGTAGCTGCAATCAAAAGCCATTTACTGGAATTGCTCATGATCAGATGGTAGTGAAAAATGCTGTTGACAGTCAGGTCGTGGATGCAGACAGCTCTTTAACTGAACCAGCTGATAGAAATGTGAAACCAAGGACATACACAAGTAAAGTTTTCTCTTTACGATCCAGACCTATATTGTTTGAAGAGCCAAAAGACCGAAGACAGACAACTCATCTAGACTTTAATGGGCACAATAAACTGGCAGGCAACCACAGAAGTAGTAGACTTGAAAGGCGTCACTCTGCTCCTCATAAACTACTTAGTGTCGAACTGCAGTCGGATCCCAAGCTATCTTTAAAGCCATACGTAGAACTTAGTTTAAACAACAATCTCAAAAGAAGAATCTCTGTTTCAGAAGCACAAACATGTCCTGTGCCATTAACAGAGGGAGCTGCTGACATGAGCATGTTCATCTCACCACAGTCTGAACTTTTGACTAATGGCAGCAAGAAAAAAAGTGTGACCTTTAGTCCTTTTACCCCTTCCAAAAGACTGCGTCTTGTTGTTAATAATGGTTCTATAGATCTGGACATTGCATCCTCCGCTAGTGATGAGTCTAACTGAAAAGCCCAAACCCCAATAATGTCATTCCTTTTTTTTTTCTGTTAGTGATTCCAAAGTTTAGATGAAGAAACTGCAGGATTTACAGTTTTGCCAGGTCAAATGTATTGACCGTGGGTGCTGTTTGGTTTTATATATTTTTCAATGACTTTATCATCCCCTCCCAAGCTCCTCTTTGAATTAACACACCAGTTTGCCTTAGTCTCTAAAGCAGGTTGACATCCAATTTTATGTAGTGTCTTCATCCTCTATTTTTTAAAAGGAAAAAAAAAAACTTGATGGACATCAATACAGACATGCTTTGTCCAGGTTTATAATTTGCCTTCATTGAATATGCACTCCCATTAGTTAGCTTTTGTGTTATCATGGGTTGTTAATCTCTATGGTGCTATGTCTATTATCTAAAAGGTTATCCCTTTTAGGATTGGAGACTTTTTGCCACTAAACAACATTGCTTTTTATGTAATGGCAAAGTTTCTGTATTGTATGATCTGTATTTGATGCATCTTTTGTTGTAAAAAAAACAAAAACAAAACACCGAAAACTGACTGTACTAAATATGGTACCAGCAGGATTAAAAATCTTTCTAAAAGCTCAAGCTGTGTCACTGATACAAAACAAGCCATTAAGCATGCTTTAGGCTTTTTTTTTTTTTTGTTTAGTTTTCCTTTTTATTTATGTATTTATGTTACACCTTGAAAGTAATTTTACAGCTGTATAATACTCAGACCCAAAATGTAATGTATTGCAGTTTAGCAATTCTTAGGTGTGTGTTTTTGTTTTTTGTTCTTTTTTTGTCTTTTACCTGGTGATATGGCCAGTAACACACCTCCTGTATTAGTGACGCAGGACACTTAGATTAGTGTTTGGCATCACTTTGTTAGTGTATCTAAATCTGCTAGTACATCCAAACTCCAGCTCACACTGCAGTTGCATCATATTATTTTTTTTTTTCTTTCAAAATATAAATAAATCTATGTGACAGTGTTGCGCAGTATAAAGTGCATTAATCCATCTAACATACAAAGTGAGTTATCCTATTTTTAGATTGTAAGCTCTGATTCCTCCTGTATTCAATTGTATTGTAAATATGGTGCACCAAAATGAAAATTCTGGTACCAAAAGTTCAGGATGCACTTGGCCAAAACTGAAATAGAACGATTTTAGAAATTTTTTTAAATGCAATTTTTTTCAATACCCAACATGTCCTGCTTTTAAAATTTGCGCACGCTCATGAAATGGTGTCAAACTACAGTACTTAAAAAATCTCCATGAGTGATGCTTTAAAAATGTCTACAGGTTACCAGTGTAAAGTTAGAGGAGGTCTAGGGCTAGAATTATTGCTCTTGCGCTGATGTTTGTGGCAATACCTCACATGTGTGGTTTGAACACAATAAACATATGTGTAACATACGTATGCATTCATCACTACATGTGAGCATAGGGAGACGGGGGCACTTGAAACTTTTTTTTTTTTTTTTTGGTCTCTTTAAAAATAAAAAAAAAAAATCACTTTTATTCCTATCATGAGGAATGCATGCATCCTTGAGAAATAATGTCAAGACCCCACATCTCTTTATAATTAAAGTATTTGATCAAGAAAAGCATTGATCTAGTAATTTAAAAAAACAAAATGGCCTTGTTTACAAGGTGTTGGAAACCGGAAGTGACATCGCTCCGGGACTCCAAGGGCATAGAGGTGAGTGGAGGCCATCTTTCCTTCACTTATCTCTATGCCCAGCGCTGGGATCATTTGGTGGTTTCTTGGGTAAGACTGAGCCAGCAAATGGGCGGCGAGGGGGCAGGGTTATTTTCGGCACCTATATTGGTGCTGGTTTTCATATCTGCCACCGGCCGATAGGGACATTTTCGGCCGAAATGTTTTGGTCACCAAAATTTCTGTGCATCCCTAATTGTAACTGTATGGTTTTTCCTCACATTGTAAAGCGCTGCTCAAACTGTTGGCGCTATATAAATCCTGTGTAATAATATTCCTAACACACCAATGTATTATGTTGCATATGTCCAAACAAATGTGTTCAAATTCCCAAATGTGCTCAAATAAAATTCCAAAAGTCCATATGAAAAATGTCCACAATTAGTTCTTATATTTGTGCAAGACTTCAATTCCTTAATGTAATTTTATATATTCTCCACTTTTTACCTTCTTATCACTTGTATCTCTCCCATCGCCTATTTCCATATGCTCTCACCTTAATGTTTTAACCCAACAATAGCTCTCATGCGCCTTCCCCTTATATTGGGGGCTCTCGCCTTCTCTCCACTGATGATTTCAATCCACCTCCATCCTCTGCAATCCTGCAACATACACCTGAGATTCTCTCAAAAAAAATATAGCAAGCGCTCTGTATGGGTACCAATATTTTATCAAAGTTTAAAATATACTCAACTTATATTGTACACTATAACTGGCGTACTTCAGTATCCAGGCTCATAGTATGGATAAGCTTCAGCTCCTCCCTGTGGTTACGTCAGCCAATCGCGTAACTTCATCAAGTGGTCCCCTTTTGAGGGAATCTTGTGTATGTTGGATTGTGGAGGATGGAGGTGGATTGAAATCATCAGAGAGGAGGAGGAGAGAGCCCCCTCTCCAATGATAAAGTCCTCACTATAAGGGGAAGGAGCATGAGACCTTTTTTGTTGGGTCAAAACAGGGTGAGAGCATATGGAAATAGGTGATGGAAGAGATACACATGGTGATAAGCTTAAAAGTGGAGGCTATATAAACGAACTAAGGAATTGAAATTATTTATTTCAGGTACTTATACAGCCCTGTCAATTTACACAGTGCTTTACATATATTGTACATTCACATCACTCCCTAACCCTCAAGGGGTGTACAATCTAAGGTCCCTAACTCGCATTCATACATATACATACTACAATTTAGACAGGAGCCAATTAACCTACCAGCATGTCTTTGGAAATCTTGCACAAATTTAAGATCTATTGTGTACATTTCTCGTGGACTTTTGGTGTTTTATTTGATCGCATTTGTTTTGATATATGAAGCATATAATACATTGATGTGTTAGGATAGCGCACTTTTATATGTTCAATGGATTAATGTACTTTAAACTGCATGACACTGCCACATAGGTTTATTTATATTCATATAACCCACAATCTACAGTGCTTACATAAATATAAAGTGCAACTAACAAATGTACACGTGTAATTCCTAATATATAAACTATAAACTTGTGACTTCTTAAACTTTTAAAATGCTTTATGTATATCCTTCAAATCAATCCATTGTCCATAAAGTGCAACAGTTGTTTCATGAAAGTGCAACGATATGTAATTTCTTTGTGTAAATAAAGTGTTTCATGCGATTCCACCACTTCCAAATTCTGCTGCTTGTGCTCCACTCCACCTCCGTGTGCCACCACTACTGAGAATTCACTAGACAGCCATGCCCTCTCACTGTTCTGGGTCGCCCCTTCCCGTAGCTCTGCCTCATGCAAGGCGGGCCGGGTATGAGATTGAGCGTTTTAAACACAAGTGCAGGGTGCTATGCACCATTAAATGCCAATGGTTTTATGTTTGCTATGTGAGTTTTTAATAAAGGGTATTTTACACTATTGGAGTCTCCTTCTCCCTTTTTTTTATACATGATACCCATAGTGAAGTCACAAGTGAAGAGCATGGTGGAGTGGGGATCCTATTTATACAAGCAAGCGCATATAGACCAATTCTTAATTGAGAAGGTCATGGCTGTCTGGTGAGGTCTCAGTAGTGGTGGCATGCGGAGGTGGAGTGGAGCACAAGGAACAGAAATTGGAAGTGGTGGAATTGCATGAAGCACTTTATTTACACAGAGGAGACGTATATCATTGCACTTTGTCGTGAAGGAACTGTTGCACTTTATGGACAATGGCTTGATTTGAAGGATATATATGAAGCACTGTATATATTTAAGAAGTCACACGTTTATATATTAGCAATTACACGTGTACAATTGTTTGCACTTTATGTAAGTGCTGTGTATTGTGGGTTATATTTGGTTTTACTCATAACTGTGTATTACAGCACCTATTTTGTATAGGGGGAGCCAAGAGAGCTCAGGTGTTTTTGTTTGTCACGTGTAGGAACACAAGAAGTGTCAGCAACACTATAAAAGGTAATAGGGGGACAATCCTCTAGTGGGGGCAATAGTTCTGGTGACACCCAAGGGATTCCTCTCATTCCTGTTTAGACTATGGGAAAGGAGGTGAAGGGTAATGTCTATAATTGGACACATGACAAAAACCTTTCAGGTTATAACCCTCCCTTTAGTCTAGGTTCACACCTAAGCGGTTTCCAGAAACGCACTACAGTCCATTTAACAGGATTTCCTATGGGACACATTAACATCTGTGTTTTTCACCCGGTGTGCTTTTTTAAAAAAAAAAAAAAAAAGTCCCCGACTCTTTTCAAACAGAAAATGTTGCATTTTTGGTTCTATAAACTTAAATGGCGACGCTGCAGAAAAGCTTGTAGTGTGTTTTTGATGCATTTTAATCTGCCTAGCAACAAAAAAAACAGCTCTGCAGAAATGGATCAAATGCAAACTGCATAGGTGTGAACCTAGCCTTACTGTATCTTAAACATGGGGGGGATGGGTTTCAATTAGTTTTAAGTATAAGGTGTGGGGTCAGCTGCCATCAGCCATATTTTCTGGTTGGTTTAGATCAGTTTTACAAAATGCTGTTCTCTTTTTTTTTTTTCTCCCCCAAACACAAATTTTCAGAGATTTTGGGTGGGATTGTATTGTGTTCCACCTGATAAAAGTAAAATGGTTCTGATTAGATGCCTTAATTCCTTATCCCAGGTGGCTAGATAGACTGCTGGGTAGGTGCTGAACATCAGCTCATCCTTGAGTATAGAGAAATGGCCCTCTTCTGCAAACTATTTCAGCATCCTGTGAATCCTATTTAGGCATCAGCCCAGTCCCCCAATTAAGCCCCACTAGGGTGAAACTCATTAGGGGGGGTTCTCACATGGCTGGGGAACTAAGCTGAAGCCACTTTTAATCAAACCAGATTTGACAGGTGTCATTTTTTTATGTTCCTTGTGATGTTTTTTTATTTATTTTGACAGGTGTTTTTATATAATCGTGTGTTTCTGCAGTTGTGTGTACCATAGGCTGCTATTACTTACGACTTCCTGATTTTTTTTTTTCCCCCAAAAATCTGTATGACCTGAAACAACCAACACCAATAGGAAAGCTTTCTAGTGAGGTTGTCAACAGGAGCATATAACATAAAAAACAAAACAAAAACAAAACTAGAACTGTCATTGCACACGTGTGTGTGTCAATAAGGCAGATGAGACTAGGCAAAGCAATTGGGTAAGATGGGAAAACCAGAGTATTGATTTGAACTGAAAAATACCCTCTAGGATTTATAGTGGCTTGTATACTCAGAGGGTGCAACATTAGAATTTATGGTTGGTGCCAAGCTTGTTGTGAACAGTAAGTGTGTGCTCTGCAGGCCAAAGATCCTATTGAGCTCTGTCGTTAAGACTATCTTTTAATAGTTTTTGTTTCTTCTTCACGGATAGGACTATGAAACAATAGTGGAAAAGACAGGGAGAACCAGAATCCTTGAATGAGAATTAAGTGGAAAGGAATGGGAATAGTGTGCAGTTGGAGATTGATGGATACAGTGTATTCAGTACTGCTGATACTACAGTTTAAATAACTTTTCCCCTCAATCTTCACTTGGTACCCCATAATGACAAGATGAAAACCGAGTTTTAGAAATGTCTGAATTTATTTTAGAAAAAACAAAAGTGGAAGTTGCGCTTTAGGGACTTATCCCCTGCTTCCCGTTAAGGATTGGCACCTTTTGGGAGAGCGGGTGCCTGATTTTGACAGGTACCTGCTCCCACTGTGACTGCCCAGGTGCTTGGAAGCAGGAGTTCTTCTCCCCCCCCCCCCCCCCCCCCCCCTTAACTGTACTATCACGCTCCAACATAACACAATTGAGGAAGCTGAAGGAAGTCTGAATACTTTATGAATGCACTGTGTGTATATGTACAGTATGGATGTGTGTAATATAATTGTGTTAGCACTTTTTTTTTATTCCTAACCAGGCCAGGTTCACACATATATAGATTAAATTGCATCTAAACAAAAATGATATATTACAGCTTACCATTTTGAGATGCAGTGGTTACATTAGTTTTCTTTTAGCTCAAATGATATAATACCTCCTGCGGATAAGGGTGGTGGACTAGGGTCTATTCGCACGTGCTTCTTTTTATAATGACATCAAGGGGCGTACCAAGTGTTGCTGCACTCTAACGACTGCTGAAGTCTGGTAATAACTGCAAGAAAACAGAGGATTCACCAGCCTAGTGCATTATCCCAGGTGTGCTTTGTAAGTGTTCTTTAACTTTTTTCATAAACTGTAGGGATGCACCAAAATTTGGGTGGCTGAAACGTTTTGTTGAAAACACCCCTTTCGGCTGATATGAGAAAAAAAAAAAAGCACTGATCCAGGTACTGAAAAGGAACACTTTTTAATCAGAGTATAGCATCAAGTCAAATAAACTCCTGGGATATTGATCTGGTCAGTTAAGTAGCAGAGGGGGTTGTCAATCAGTTTCAGCTGCTTTGTTAATAAAATTAACAGGTGCACTAGATGGGTAATTAGACAACCCCCACACCAGGAATGGTTTTTACAGGTGGAGGCCACTGACCTTTCTTTCTCTACTCAATTTTTCTGACTGGTTTTTCACTACTTTTGCATCTGGCTAGGGTCAGTGTCACTACTGATGGCAAATGGAGATACCTGGACGCTACAGAGGTTGCACAGGCAGTTCAACACCTTCAGGGTGGCACATCAATACGTGCCACTGCCAGAAGGTTTGCTGTGTCTTCCAGCACAGTCTCAAGAGCATGGAGGAGATTCCAGGAGACAGGCAGTTACTCTAGGAGAGCTGGACAGTGCTATACGAGGTCCTTAAACCATTGGCTGGACTGGTATCTGCTCCTTTGTGCAAGGAGGAACAGGATGAGCACTGCAAGAGCCCTACAAAATTACCTCCAGCAGGCCACTGGTGTGAATGTCTCTGACCAAACAATCAGAAACAGACTTCAGGAGGGTGGCCTGATGGCCCGACATCATCTAGTGGGCCCTGTGTTCACTGCCTGGCAGCACAGAGCTTGATTGGCATTTACCATTGAACACCAAAACTTGCAGGTCTGCCACTGGTGCCCTGTGCCTTTCACAGATGAGCAGGTTCACCCTGAGCACATGTGAAACATGAAAGAGTCCGGAGAAGCCATGGAGAATGTTATGTTGCCTGTAACATCGTTCAGCATGACCGTTTTGGTTGTGGGTCAGTGATGGTCTGGGGAAACATATCCATGGAGGGACGCACAGACCTCTACAGTCTAGACAATGGCTCCCTGACTGCCATTAGGTATTGGGATGAAATTTTTGAACCCATTATCAAACCTTACACTGGTGCAGTGGGTCATGGGTTCCTCCTGGTGCACAACAATGCCCGGCCTCATGTGGTGAGAGTATGCAGGCAGTTCCTGGAGGATGAAGGAATTGATACCATTGAATGGCCCCAGCCTCGCCTGATCTAAATCCAATTGAACACCTCTGGGGTATTATGTTGTGGTCCATCTGATGCTACCAAGTTGCACCTCATACTGTTCAGGAGCTTAGTGATGCTCTGGTCCAGATCTGTGAGGAAATACCCCAGGATGCCATCTGTCGTCTCATTAGTAGCATACCCTGACGTCAGGCATGCATACAAGCACATGGGGGCCATATAAACTACTGAGTACCATTCTGAGTTTCTGCAATGAAATTTCAGCAAACGGACTAGCCTGCTGTATAATTTTTTCACTTTGATTTTTGGGGTGTCTTTGAATTCAGTCCTCTGTAGGTTGATAATTTTCATTTCCATCAAACGATGGGGCATCCTTACATTCCTAACACATTACCCAGTCCATATCAGTATAGATATCCACCATGATAGTTTTCCTCACTGAGATCTGATGTGTTTTCAAAGTGTTCCTTTAATTGTTTGAGCAGTGAATACACATATAAACCCAGAATATGTAGTGCGCTAACTCCTCATCAAAAAATTTGATTACATAAACCTCAAATAGCACCATAAACATCAATTCATAATAAACTAAAAAAGTCCAGATCCCAAGTCCAAAAGTGTCCAAATAAATGTGTTTTACAATCACTTTCCAAAAGATGTGCTTGTGTTCAAAACACTCCCTGCTCACCTTCAAGTTCGACCTACATATTATAATAGGTCAAACGTGTTTTATAGGAATGAATGCTTTCATGTGGCGATAAATTCAAGTGTCTTCACTCAATCATGGCTCCAAACCGTGCATTAAAAATAAAAAAAAAAAATCACCTAGTGCAACACTGTTTAAAGTAAACTAAACATTGAGTGAACCAAACATATGCACTGACTTTGAAGCAAAGCGCACCGTGCTCCGCAAACAGTGTTTCAATATTCACTTTATCCAACGTGCAAAAGTGCTTCCTGTCACCAATGAGTGTACCATGCACTCACCTTCTTCCTTGGCCCATATAAAATATAGGTCATAAGCACTATAACGTTGGTTGATCTCTTGCTTATCCACCGTTATCCCTTAGTGCAGTGGTTCTCAACCTGGGGGTCGAACGACCCTTTCACAGGGGTCCCCTAAGACCATCAGAAAACACATATTTCCGATGTGTAAAAAGCAGCTACTGTGTAGAAAGCAGCTGCTGTGTTGAAAGCAGCTACTCTGTTAAAAGCAGCTACTGTGTTGAAAGCAGCAGTATTGGAGGTAAAACGACACTTCATGAATTATAATTACTGGGTAAATAATTTTATGGTTGGGGGGTCACCACAACATGAGGAACTGTATTAAAGGGTCACGGCATTAGGAAGGTTGAGAACCACTGCCTTAGTGGCTATTTCCTTGCTACTGGCCCTTTAAGAGACCGGACTCCAACTTCCCACCAGAATGGTAAAAGCAGATCCTGTAGAGCTTGTATCACAGTATTGCTAGCATTGCCCCCTTTAATAAGAATAGTACGTTTGTCATTTTCATAAAGTTTGGATCTCTGTTTCCAGAACCTCTTGGACCTCCTTGTCTTGGGCTTTCAGGAGAGGGGTCTGGCTGCAGACTGGAGCTCTACTTTCGACAGGAAGACAGACAGAGGGGACCCAAACTGTATGAAAATGACAAACGTACGCAGCAGTGTGGATACTTGAATGTTGGCTGCATCTGATTGGATCCAGCCGTTGTTCAGCCATCAATTATCTGCCCGACTCCTTTGATTTTTCAGTCCGAGGAGGGTGGAAACAGGCCCACTAATGGAGCGAATTTTGGCAGGTTCATCAGGACCATAGTGTAAATGCTGGTTCACACCATAGAAACGCAGTTGAGATGCGTTCTGGATGCGTTTCCGTATGCATGTTTTTGATAAATTTTTGGCATTACAGTGCATTTTTTTTATGCGTTTTTGAAGCATTCCAGTTCATTTTTTCCCCTTTTTCTTCAATTTAAATAGGGACTGGTGCATTCCAGTGTGTTCCGGTGCATTTTACAGCATTCCAGTACAGTTCCGTGCAGGACAATTGCAGCCTGTTCTACTTTTTTTTTTTTCTGCAACGGAAATGCACTGCAAATGCAAGCACTGATGTAAACTATGACTGACAACCATATAACCTACTTTCTGTGCATTTTGGATGCAGAAAAAAAGCAACTGAAACGTATGTAGTGTGTTCACAACTTAATAGTTTGAATAAGGATATACAGGCTAATTAAAGTGTGACTAAACCCACAACAGTAAAATCAGTCTGTATATGCAGTAAAGCATGCTTGTTATACTCACTGTGGAACCTAAGGGGTTAATCCTCTGCATTGTGTAAAAAGGCTGTTTGGTCCTGTTTTCTCTGCCCCTTCTCTTGTTCAAATGTCCACCTGATAAGACAGACTGAACCTGTAGTCACATGCACATGCTCAGTTTAGTGTGTATTGCTAGAGAGGGTTTTTTTCTTGGGAGAGTGCATGTGATCAGCACAGGTCCAATCTGCACTGTCCGGACAGAGGGTCAGGGGTTCTGCATCCTCTTAGGGCAGAAAGAAAACTCCGCCTACAAGCTTTAACCAGTGCTCTGCTGAAGTCACAAGACTGCTCTAACTGAGATGAGAAAAGGTATTTAGCAGTTTATATTTACTAAAATAATTGGATTTCCATGTTGTGTGTACTGTGGGAGACCAGATATAGTGCATGGAGGGTCCTGGGTTTAGTAACACTTGAAGGCAAATAGGATAAGGCAGGCTGAGTTGGCTCTGACTGCACTTAATCTTTCCGGTCACTAGGTGGCAGATAATACTGCCTTATGAAATTTGTGTACTTGGGACAGGCGTCTAACACTCAGCAAATCAGAAATTGATTGCATACAAAAATACTGAACGCCTTTCTTTATTTCTAAGAGCTGTTTGTTTAATCCACAAATTTGACAAGCTTTATCCGGTGCTGAAGTTTGCTAAAGCCAGCTAATAGTAAAATTATAGGCAACACTTCCAAACTTGAAAATCCAGATTAGTGTAGACATCTGAGCTAAAGGACTACTATTTACAAAAATGCCTGTATTTTGGTAGCAGCATGCGGTAATGCATGTAATAGTATTCATTAGATTCCTATCTTTTTTTCACATAGTTTAATATTATAGCGTCCAGAAGATTTACCCCCCCCCCCCCTGCCTGACCAGGCCATTTTTTGCTATACGGTGCTGCGCTACTTTAACTGACAATTGCATGGTCATGCAACTCTGTGCACAAATTAAATTTATATAATTTTTTTTCATATAAATAGAGCTTTCTTTTGGTGATATTTTATCATCACTGCGTTTTTTTAATTTCTGCACTATAAATGAAAAAAGACCTAAAATTAAAAAAATATATATTTTGTACTTTTTGCTATAAAACATATCTAATATAAAAATATCTTTATACATTTAGGCCAAAATGTATTCTTCTACATGTCTGGTACAAAAAAAAAAGATCCCAATAAGTGTATATTAAATGGCTTGTGTGAAAGTTATAGCGTATACAAATGGCAGTGTATATATACTGGAATTTTTATTTATTTATTAATTATACTAGTAATGGAGGCAATCAGCAACTTATAGCGGGACTGCAATAACTGACACTGGGTGGGAACAGACTAACTGCCTCTGACATCTCCAGTGACACTAATACAGTCATCAGTGCTAATAAAAAGCACCAATACTGTACTAATGACACTGGGTAGGAAGGGGTTAACATCTGGTGTGATCAAAGGGTTAACTGTGTACTATGTTGTGTTTTACTAGGGGATGTGCTGGCTTGTATCTCCCTGTTTGCAGAGAGATAAAAAGCAGCATGTCCCTGCTGACAGCACAAAGATCGGTGTTGACTACACTCGCAGATCTCTCTGTCAGCTACTGTGCTGATCACTGAGTCCTGGCCATGAATCGCTGGCTGGAACTCGGTGATTGACACCTACAGGAGCCAATGACATCGTGGGTACCCCTGCCATTACATCAGGAGCCCCCGAACCCCCCTACCTCACGGTCCATGCCTTCTCATTCCTACAGCCAGCTACATAAGCTGGAAGAAGGAAGTTTTGTCCTTGTCACCCTCCTCCTCCTATGAGGCTAGGTTCACATCTGTGCGGGTGGTGCCGCTGTGGCTCTGCACAAAAATCCGTGCAGCCGCACTGCCCACACAGCAAAATGCGTACCCGCAGCTGGGTGCCGTTAGTTCTAATGGCACGCCGCCCGCACTGGAAATCGCAACCGCACTGGGAACCGAGGTACCCATGCGGGCTGTGATTCCCAAAGAAGTGCAGGGACTTCTTCCCTGCATGTCCCAGGGCACAGAGTCCATTCAAATGAATGGGCTCTCGTGCCCGTGCAAAACACGGCCTGAAGGAACGCACATATGTGAACCAGGGCTGAATGTCGGGGCCTAGGGGCGGGGCAAGAACATGATTGGTTGTTAGGACTGCTGATACCCTACCAACCAATCACATGCTTGCCCGCCCCCACTAGTGCTGAAAATACTTGACAGTGGTGCGGCGGTGGATGTTGTCCAGCTTGTACTCTTGGACAGCTCGGATACACAGCCTGGGCTGTTGGTAAGGCTGAGTGGTACAGCTCCAGGCACGGTGCTCTGGGGGGGGGGGGTGCCCTGAGTGGCGCCCTGCACGCTCCCAGCACACATGTCCGGTACTCACGGAAAGGTCCCGATCTCCTCTTTCGATCGGAACCTTTCCAGATCATGTAACCACCATGATGGCGTGTCACGCCGGTCACATTACCCTAAACCCCGCCTCCCAGCTTCTGAAACCCTAAAAGGGTCAGGCGGCGCCGCTGCCAAGGGGTTAAGGACTGCTTCCGTCGCTACCACACACTAGTGGAGTATTGGTATAAAGCACAGCACAGTCTAGGGCACACACATCACTCTCCAGGTTCTTGAAAGATGTTAAATAGGCAGGGAACTGTCTATCGCATTTTGAGAGACCCTAAAATCAAAGGCTGCCACGTTTACAGTTACAGTTCTAAGTTACAAAAAAAGTAAAAATTAAAAAAATAAAATTTTTTATTGAGTTAATGTTATATTGTTACTGTGTTTTATTGTTATTCGTTGTTGTTTGCTTTGCAGGAACGCCCATCAGCTGCAACACTGATCTGTTTATTCTGACAGCAACAGGGTGTTACACAATGGTGTCATTTTAATTAGATATGTCTTACACATGCCATGGCTATATGTGGAACTGCACCCCAAAACACATTCTACTACTTCTCCCGAGTATGGGGATACCACATGACTTTTTGGGAGCCTAGCTACGTACGGGGGTGGAAAACCAATGACCACCTTCAGGCTTTCAACGGGTGTAATTTCCTCAGTTCACTTCCTCCCTACCTATCACAGTTTCAGAGGCCCTGAAATCCAAGTATAGTTCATCACCCCACTCTGAAATTACTGCTTTTTGGAAAGTAGACACCCAAAGTATTTGATAAGAGGCATGGTGAGTATTTTGCAGATCTATAATGGTGTGAACCTCCTGCGCTCAGGATAACTCCCAACACAAAGATAATCCCGAGAAGCTGCTCACATTAAATCATATACCAATGATCTTCAGCATTAAATTGTGGAAACAATGGAGCGCTACTCGCTTGTATTCAAATAAACATGTGAACAAAATAAAACACCTGGTAAATAAATATCAAATAAATTAACAAAATTGGTGTCCACTAAAGTGAAATCATGCACATAATACACACGTGAATGAATCTAAATTCCTATAGTGAAAAATCAATCCTTTCAACTGAAAGACAATGCATGCTTTTACAAGTGAATATATACACATATACATTAAAAATGTGCATTAACATATATATACTGTATGTACCTAAACATACCCCATATAGTGAATAAGTCAAAACATGCATTTATGTGAACTCAATAAGTGCAACTGCACACAAACAAAATATATTTCCGTGTATATAATGTCCAAATAAGGATGATCACACTCAGGTGAACAAAAAACACTCGTGCTGGTATTTGTGTGCAAAAGTGGGTTGATAGTTGAGCAGAAGATCATCTGAACACCGGCTGAATCAGCTTCTCACCTTAAAGATTCGACCCTTGCGAGTCAAAACGTTTAATAGGATCCCTCTCACAGATCCTCCAGGTAAGTATCACTCCAAACGGCTGCTCCCACTGTATATACAGTAAATTTCCCCCCAGGGATCAGCACTTCAGTAATGGCTCCTTCTCCAAGCAAGATCACATGCTGCGCAAACAACTCATATGGAACATAAAACACAAGCTTCCATTGTGTAGTATGTTTATTGCCAAGTATAGTAAAAACTAAATAAAATGCTCAGAACAGTAAAATTCAGGGCTCCAACCACACGCTTTTGGATGCAATATGCATGGGTGTACAAGGGTGTACAAAGGTGTACCAAGATGGCTGCCACACCGGAAGTGCGTCACTACGTTGGGCCGACGCGTTGCGTCACAATACCATGTGACTTCCTCAGGGCTGACCAGCAAACCAGCGCACACCCTGCACTCAGATCCAGCTGCCGACGTACAAGTACAATGCAGCTGAGTGGTCAGCAAGCTGTTAAATGATTACACTGTTCAACAAATTTTTATTGTTTGCCAGTTTTGGAAACAAAAGGATCCATTTCTTAATGAATTTCACATTCTGAGTTCAAATATAACAATGAAATTTGTCAATTGGCTCTAGTTTTTCTGTAAACGGAAAGTTTTCTACTATAGGCGTAATAACTACATAATGCACAATAATTATATAGATAGATGTCTTTCCACAAATATAAAGCAAGTGATATTGACTACATAACAAAGCCTAAATGGCATAATATATTGCATAGGATTACCAAGAAAAACTATAGCCATAAACTAAGTTGAATCATTTTAATACTTAGGATTCTCACTAGTTTTGTCTTCAGTTTGTGTCGGTTTTGCTTCTCTTGGCTTTTCTCTTGTATTCGAGGAAAGGGCTATCTCTTACAACTGCACGTGACTACACGCTTCAGGTTCTTCCTCACTTGACTCAACCACGAAGGATTCTGGTGCTTTAGGAATTGGTAGCCCCTCTCCATGAGGAACTGGACGTATTGCCGATGGAATATTTGGATAGTGCACAGATAACTTTTTCTTTTTATTTAGCCCTTTTACAATTGGAGGCACCATACAAAAGTAACAATTACTAACATGATCTGTTGGCTCTCTCCAAATCATTGGCACAGCGAAAGGCATAGATGCCTTTTTTCCATTCAACCATTGCTCCAGTGCCGTCCCACAAGAATTGCAGCATATATGTGGTGCCCAGCTCTTGTCCTGGTCTCCTATCTTGCAGCCAAAATACAAGTTGTAGGCTTTCTTAATCATTCCTGTTATCCTCCTTTTTTGTGAGATAAAAGTTATTTCACCGCAGATATAGCAGAAATTATCTGCTTTATTCACACAAGTTCGAGGCATTACTGAGTAGCCTATATAAGCATAAAACGAAATGTAAAGACGCTGTTGAACTACAATCAGCTACAGATACTGCAGCTTTTATGCAGTGAAGTGATGCAATTAAAGGCTAATATTGCATCATCTCAGTATACATGCAATTTTCTATTGGTCACCAGTATCAATTGCGCAATATGCAGCTGAAGTTGCATCATAATTTTGAATGGCTTACGTCATTAGATGGGTGAATATATCATGGAAACTAGAGCCAATCAACATTTTTTAGGGTCATTTTCGTTTTCAGCACCCCAAAATTATCTAAGATTAGCTAATTTTATGCCCAAAACTTTTTACCTGTTGAACAGTGTTATCTGTATGATAAAGATTACACACACAATGAGGAATCATTTAACTTACTATGCATTGTTTGGGAGCATTACTGAAAGGGATTAAACCATAAATAAATGAGAGTAGAGCTAAACTTTACAAGGAGTGGAGTGAACATATAGTCCTCATGGACATTTTTTCAGCAGTTGCTTTTGGCATTTTTTTTCTACAGCCAGTAATCCCTCCAGCTTGTTATCCTATGTGTCCATGCACACATTGAATCAGTGTTTTTTGGCTGGAAAAAACCTAGGAATAGTGACTTTCTAGAGGAGTTTTTTAGCTGTAAAAATGCTCTAAATTGCGGCAAGCCAGCATTTTTTGACTTTTTTACCAAAAAAATAATTTTTTTTGGTAAAAAAAAAAACGCCAATGCAAAATAAACACAAAAAAGCGGTAAAACGCCACTAAACACTAATGCAAAACCGCTAAAAACATGACTTTACACAGCTAATGTTACCAGCAATATTAAAATGCCTAGTGTGCATGGAGCCTTATGTCTAGTCCTAAAACAAATCCCTCCATGCAGTGGATTTTCAGAGAGATGTTTATTCTTCTTAGCCCAGCTCATAAGTGCCTCTCAAACGGACAGGGCAGAATTATGTCATACAAGTCACAGCGAGGCTGATTGGCTCTGAATCTTAGCTAATCAGCACTAAAGCAAGCATTACACACAATCCTGTCATTTTAAGAAAATTATTAAAAAAATAATAGTTTATGATAACAAAGTATGCCAAATAAATAAGTTGTAACAAAAAACCCCAAAGAAACCAATCGGCTTCCGAGTTTTTTGTCAAAGGTTAATTGAACAAGCTGAAATTAGAAGCTGATTGGCTACCATGCACACCAGTTTTTGCACTCTCCAGTTTTAATAGCTCAACCCCTCTCTTATACAAAACCAATATGTTAACTTTGTTGCCAAGAATTATTATTTCAGCCCTGGTTCACACTGATGCAGTGCGGAATTTGCAGTGTTTTCAGTGCAAATTCCACACCACATCAGAATCGCACCCCGTTCATGCGAACCGCTGCGGGTGTGTATGCTAACAACACCCCGAAAGTGGTGCAATGTGCAGAATCGGATCGCATAGGTGTGAATACCTCTGCTATCCGATTCTAGTGTGGACCCTAAAAAAGGGTCCTGCACGTTTTTTGGTGCAGGTGCGGTGCAATTAGAGCCATACAAAATGTATGGCTCCAATCCCACCGCACACAAATTGCATTTGATTTGCACATGAATGCAGTGCGGTTCCTGTGCAAATCACATGCAATATACCGCACCGCACATATGTGAGCCCAGGCTGCGAATGGCGGCACAGGTAGGGCACATGTGCGGCTCACTCGCACCCCCTACCTTGAAATTAAAAATCACGTATATATACGTGATTTTGTGCACCCATGCTGCCCTGTAGCAATATTTCTGCTATAGGGCGGACGGGAATTGGTTAATCAGTTGTTTACGCTGGGCATGCTATACATGCCCACAAAAACTTAATCAAATTAAACGGCATATACAGTACGCCCTGCTCTTTGCACCTGCTGCTAGACTGACACTGTGGGGTTCATTTACTGAGTTGATTTACTAAAACTGGAGAGTGCAAAATCTGGTGCAGCTGTGCATTTTAGCCAATCAGCTTCTAACTTCAGCTTGTTCAATAAAGCTTTGACAAAAAAAACTTAAAGCTGGTTTCTATGCAGAGCTGCACTAGATTTTGCACTCTCCTGTTTTAGTAAATCAACTCAGTAAGTCAGTGTTCAGACTTCAACATACAAAGTTCTGCTAGTTTTGTATCTACTGTTTCATTCATCTGCAGATCAAAGGGATGACTTTGCATTAACCACTTTCTGCCTGCCCAGGCCCAGCAACTTAAATTTACGGATGGGGGATCACTTGATCACTATGCGATCAAAATTTCAACAAAGCTGTTACGAATGAATTTCATTCATAACAGCTGTAATTCCTATAGGAATGTTGTGATTGGCCCACAACTATCACCTGGTACCAGGGCAAATCACAGCACCCTGTACCATGTGATAGCTGTGGACCAATCACAGCATCACTGGAGTAAGCACACCTGTTATGAATTAAATCTATCCATGACCGTTCAAACAATTGATGAACCTATTTACAAAATGGATTAAATTATTTTTTTCCTCAACATTCTACAAACCCCCATAATGACAACATGAAAGAAATTTGTTTTGAAATCTTTGCAATTTATTAAAAATAAAGAATGAAAACAAAACACATGTACATAAGTATTCACAGCCTTTGCTCAATACTTTGTTGAAGCCCCTTTAGCACCAATTACAGCCTCAAGTCGTTTTGAGTATGATGCTACAAGCTTGGCACACCTATGTTTGGGCAGTTTCTCCCATTATTCTTTGCAGTACCTCTCAAGCTCCATTAGGTTGGATGGGGAGCATCGGTGCAAGCCTTTTTTAGATCTCTCCAGAGATGTTCAATCAGGATCAAGTCTGGGCTCCACTCCAGGACATTCACAGAGTTGGCCCGTAACCACTCCTTTGTTATGTCGGCTGTGTGCTTAGGGTAATTGTCCTGTTGAAAGATGAACCGTCACCCCAGTCTAAGGTCCAGAGCGCTCTGGAACAGGTTTTCAACAAGGATATCTCTGTACATTGCTGCATTCATCTTTCCTTTAATCCTGACTAGTCTCCCGGTTCCTGCCATTGAAAAACATCCCAACAGCATGATGCTGCCACCACCATGCTTCACTGTAAGGACGGTATTGGCCAGGTGGTGAGCGGTGCCTGGTTTCCTCCAGACATGATGCTTGGCATTCAGACCAAAGAGTGCAATCTTCGTTTCATCAGACCAGAGGGTTTTGTTTCTCATGGTCTGAGAGTCCCTCAGGTGCCTTTTGGCAAACTCCAGGTGGGCATTTGCCTTTTACAGAGGAGTGGCTTCAGTCTGGCCACTCTACCATACAGGCCTTATTGGTGGAGTGCTGCAGAGATGGTTGTTCTTCTGGAAGGTTCTCCTCTCTCCACAGAGAAATGCTGGAGCTCTTTCAGAGTGATCGGGTGCTTGGTTACCTCCCTGGCTAAGGCCCTTCTCCCTTGATTACTCATTTTGGCTGGGTGGCCCGCTCTAGGAAGATTCCTGGTGGTTCCAAACTTCTTCCATTTATGGATGATGGAGGTCACTGTGCTCATTGGGACCTTCAATGCTGCAGAAATTTTTCTGTACCTTTCTCCAGATCTGTGCCTTGATACAATCCTGTGTCGGAGGTCTACGGACAATTCCTTAGACATCATGGCTTGGTTTGTGCTCTGACATGCACTGTTAACTGTGGGACCTTATATAGACATGTCCAATCAACTGAATTTCCCACAGTTGGACTCCAATCAAGTTGTGGAAACGTCTCAAGGGTGATCAGTGGGAACAGGATGCAACAGAGCTCGATTTTGAGTGTCATGGCAAAGGCTGTGAATACTTATATACATATGTTTTTTGTTTTTTATTTTTAATTAATTGAAAAGATTTCAAAACAAACTTCTTTCACGTTGGCATTATGGGTTATTGTTTGTAGAATGTTGAGGTAATAAAATAAATTTAATCCATTTTGGAATAAGGCTGTAACATAAAATGTGGCAAAAGTTAACAGCTGTGAATACTTTCTGGATGCACTGTATTTAGGTCAAATAGCCCATTTCCCTTTAATCAGGGTAGGTATAGCCTCCTGCACTCTCCAGCTTCCAGTCTCCAATGTAGTACAATCCAGATCCATCCTCCTACTCCGTACACAATATAGCTTCTAGTTTGATCTATGGTTTTCCAACTGTTGAGTTTGCACAAAACTTAATTGTATGCACTATATATGGCATACAGCATTGTTGGTTTTTGTATACTTTATATGATAAATTTGGTTATAGCACATTGCATTGCACAGCACTGTTTACAGATTTTCATATTCATGTGAGTGCAGTGTAATTGTAAGGTTTTATAAAGTTGCTGCTTTGCGCAGTTAATTTTTCCCTGATATTGATGTTTTTAGTTGCAGTGTACTAGATTGGAAGATATTGCATCCTGGTATACATGAATGGTCAATAAAACAGAATAAAGGGAAAGAAGCCCTAAAAAAAGAAGGTATCTGTAGTGATCTAAGTAGTTTGACTTAGTAACAAATTGTATTGCAGAACCATGAAAAAAATCAACAAAATGAAATATTTTTCAGTACAAAAATTGACACCCTCACCTATCACCATTATAAGTTTGATAATGTTGTTAACTAAAACCAGAGTCTAGACTAAAAATGACTGTCTGACCCTCAGTTATATCAGGTCCTAGATCATAAACCTCCACCCAAAACTGAGCATGAAAAGAATAAACATTGTATCAACTTGAAGGGAGGAGGATAGTAGGACCTAATGCTGAGGATCACAACTCCTTTGCAACACTGTATAAACGTATCTCACATGAATGTAAAACAGCTGATATAATGTAGCCAAACAGTGATAGTGAAGAAAAGCAAAAATGTAACAATGGCCAGAGCTGGATATAAGCACTTGACACTCAGCTGTTTGTTGATACAAGTATCAAGCCAACACATATTTCCTGGCAATTAGTTTAGCCCTCATGCAGCTCAGTAAATGGCTTTTGTAGTATAGACCACATGCATAAAATAGCCCTTGAGTCCACTATGCTAAGGACGGTTCTGCTGATGATTTGAAAAATCATTTTATTGAGGTAATACATGAATGGTCAAGTTGGTGGCAAGACACACAGTAGGTCCAACCAAAAAAGAGCAGTGAAACTGATCTAGTAATGGAAGGTCCATCCATTCTGGTGAGTGCAAATCCATGTGGGGTCACCTGGAGCACCTGGAAGTGGTCACCTGTTTACCTATCTTTTGGCTTTTAACCCCTTCACACCGACGCCTCTCGGCCCTTTAAGGGGTTTCTGATGCCAGGAGGCAGGGGCGGGGTTTAGGGTCATGTGACTGCTATGATTGGCTGTCATGGCGGTCACATGATCGGAAAAGTCCCGATTGCAAGGAGAGCTTGGGACCTGTCCGTGGGACGCTGACACATGTGCTGGGAGCGCGAAGGGCATGCGCTCTTAGCACACATTTGTTTACAAATGGTACACAAATATGAGTCTGCTCGGCATCAAAGCCCAGCTGCCGAGGGGCTGCATATTTGCGTATGCTCGGCATGAAGAGGTTAAGCAACTGTTATTTGAATGGGACCTACTGATACATTGGACATTCATTGTATTTTCTGGTGTTGCTTATTTATCTATTTTATGCACTTGTGGCAAACTGTTTAGTAACCTTGATTCACATTTTTAGCAGCGCAATCTATATACACATTTATAGGGTTCACAAATGTGGGAGTTAGGGCTTGTTCACACTTGGTTGTTTTACCAATGCTTGCCAAACACCCCTATAGCGCTTGGCAAGCGTTTCTCCGGCATTTGCAGATCGATTTTTAACGCTCGGCAAACACTCCGCAAACGCCACATGTGCGGTAAAAACGCTTCCCAAATGCCTCGCTGCCGCCTGCACACAATGCTAGTGTGAACGTAGCCTTAGACTCATTTTAAAGACTGCGTCAGCCAAAATCACATTCATCTGTATTTCCTTAATTTTAGTTTCTTTTGATTTTGCCTGTGTCCAGGAGCAGACTGGCAACTCATGGGGCCCTCAGGCAATAGGGAATCATGGAGCCCCTGTGTCCTCGCCCACACTCAAACCACACCCAAAACAGCCTATGAAAGGTACCAGGGGCATCTCATGGGGCCCCCTACTGTTTTCATTGTTATTTATTCTGTGGTTGTATTGTGCTTTCACTATTAACAATATATAACATCTCTAATTAACCTGCCTTCACATTCAATCATCCATTATAACATTGTCTCCTTTGTTACTTTCAGTGTAAATGTCAGCATTGATATTTTACAATTCATTATTGTGTCATGCTAGCCATTGTAGTATACAGTATAAGCTTTGTTTCTATAGCATATATTCTGCTTACCTTTGATCAATTATAATGTTGACTCTATTTATGTTAGCTTTCCATTAATCTTTGTGATATACTGCCATGTGTGTACTAACTGAAAACTATAACCGTTGAAACAAATTTGATTTGACTTTCCATTTATTCAATTTCCTATTATGGGAACACAATGTTAGCTTATGCTCATCGAGTCAAACCTGTTCTTTCACTAGTTTGATCATTTACATGATACAAAATAGACTCATAAGTTTCTTTTTGTGTGGCAGGTGAACAAAGAATACAATTAAGAGCCTGTCACATTCACCAACACTTCACTCTGTTTCTATATTGTTAGGGTTGAGTGGGTAGATTAGTTGACCTTGACAATTTGCTTTTCTCACAGGTTGAAAGCTTGTAATTGCACTTGTTACCCCATTAATCATTATAACTAAGGGATTAAACAGGTTATGTTAGAAAGTAAAACAATAAATAATCATGTTTTGTGCATTATTGTGGAAATTATGTGTAGACAGAACCAAGTCACAATTGGGCTTACTCAAAAAAATCTGAACGTTCTCTCAGAACATGCACCTCATGCGGCCTCAGGGTAGTGTGATCCTGTGATTGCTGTGTCCCTCGGACACAGCAGATCACAGATTGGGACATGGGCACTGTGATTGGCCCTCTCGATCACGTGATGGCTGTGTCCAATCACTGCCATCATTCAGTGTAAGCAGAGACTCATATCTCTGTCTCAGCTTTCTCTGCTGAGCTCAGTGAGTGCAATGGGGGGGGGGGGGGGGTGATGCTGAAAGCCTGTGGTAGCTCTCTGCATAGCTAATGATTTTAGTGTTCAGCTATATTAAGAATACACAGATTGCTGCCATCCCCACACAGTACAAGGAACACAATTTGTCCCTGTCCAAGTGTCACATCAACATTTGTGCCAGTGTCACATCAACATCTGTACCAGTGTCACATCAATATCTGTCACATTGTACCAGTGTCACATCAATATCTGTCACAGTGTACCAGTGCACAAAACATCTGCAATAGTGTTCCATTGCAACATCAACATTAACATCTGTCAGTGGGCAATAAACATCCATCACAGTGTACAAATGCACAAAAAAACATCTGTTAGGGTTCCAGTATCCCACCAATAAATAAATCAAATTTAAAGTGAACCCCCCCTCCCCATGCTCGCGTGCAAAGGGGAATGCATGCATTTGTCCTGTATGCACATGTAAATGATGATCACACCACACGTGTGAGGTATTGTCGCGAATGTCAGAGCGATAATTCTAGCACCAGACCTCCTCTGTAACTCTAAACTGGTAACCTGTATAGGCTTATAAAACGTTTTCTATGAAGATTTTTAATTACCAAAATTTGGCACCATTTCACAAGTGTGCGAATGTTTAAACCATGACATGTTTGGTATCTACTCGGTGCAACACCATATATATTTAAAAAAAAAATAATTGGGTATTATATTCTGTTTGTGTGCATTAAAATATATTAAAGTGTATTTTTGCATTAGTGTATAAAATTGTGTTAGAAAAACTGCTGCACAAATACCATGTGATATAAAAAATTGCATAACCCACCATTTTATTCTCTAGGTATGCCTCTGCTAAAAATAAAATGTTTGAGGGTTCTAAGTTCTAGCAAAAATACAAATTTTTACTTGTAAACAAAAAGTGTCAGAAGGCTGCCTGGTCTTAAACTGAATAATGCCTGAAGGTTCTCTTTGGATGTTGGGCCTCTCTCTGTGGCTAGGCTGTGAAAAAGTCTCACACATATAGTATTGCCATACTCAGGGGGAGTAGCAAAATGTGTTTTGAGGTGTAGTGGCAAGTATGCCTATGCCGTGTGTGAGAAATAACTTGTTAATATGACATTTTTTCTTCATCTTCCAAAGAATTGTGGAAAAAAATTACAAATTTAAAAAAAAAATCGCCATACCTCTTACTAAATACCTTGGACAGTCTACTTTTCAAAAAGGGGTCTTTTGGGGGAGGTATTTGTCCTGTCCTAGCATGTTAGGGCCTCAAGAAGTGAAAAAGCTGACAGTAAATCAGGTGTGATCAATTTTCAATGACTGGTACCATAGCTTGTAGACTCTGTCAGGTTCTCACAGACCAAATAATATACACTGATTTGGGTTATTTTTACCAAAGAAATGTAGCAGTATAAAGTTTAAATAAAATTTATGAAGAAACACTTATTTTTAAAAATTTTATAACGGAAACAAAAATTTGCCTTTTATTCTCAAATTTTGTGGTCCTTTTTCGTTTATAGAGCAAAAAACTCAGTGGTGCTTAAATACCACTGAAAGAAAGCTCTATCTATCTAAAAATAAATTAGAACAATTTCATACAGTGCCTTGAAAAAGTATTCCTACCCCTTGAAATTTTCCACATTTTGTCATGTTACAACCAAAAATGTAAATGTATCTTATTGGGATTTTATGTGATAGACCAACACAAAGTGGTACATAATTGTCAAGTGGAAGGAAAATGATAAATGGTTTTCAAAATTTTTTACAAATAAATATCTGAAAAGTGTGGCGTGTATTTGTATTCAGCCCCCATGAGTCAATACTTTGTAAAACCACCTTTTGCTCCAATTACAGCAGAAAGTATTTTTGCAAATGTCTCTACCAGCTTTGCACATCTAGAGAGGGACATTTTTGCCCATTCTTCTTTGCAAAATAGCTCAAGCTCTATCAGATTGGATGGACAGCGTCTATGAACAGCAATTAAGTCTTGCCACAGATTCTCAATTGGATTTAGGTCTGGACTTTGACTCGGCCATTCTAACACATGAATATGCTTTGAGCTAAAGCATTCCATTGTAGTTCTGGCTGTATATTTAGGGTTGTTGTCCTGCTGGAAGGTGAAACTCCGCCCCATTCTCAAGGCTTTTGTAGACTCTAATAGGTTTTATTCTAAGATTGCCCTGTATTTGGCTCCATCTATCTTCCCATCAACTCTGACCAACTCTGACCAGCTTCCCTGTCCCTGCTGAAGAAAAGCATCCCCACAACATGATGCTTCCACCACCATGTTTCACAGTGGGGATGGTGTGTTCAGGGTGATGTGCAGTGTTAGTTTTCCACCGCACATAGAATTTTGCTTTTAGGCCAAAAAGTTCAATTTTGGTCTCATCTAACCAGAGCACCTTCTTCCACATGTTTGTTGTGTTCCCCACATGGCTTCTCACAAACTGCAAATGGGACTTCTTATGGCTTTTCTTTCAACAATGGCTCCCTTCTTGCCACTCTTCCATAAAGGCCAGATTTGTGCAGTGTATGACTAATAGTTGTCCTGTGGTCCACCTGAGCTGTTGATCTCTGCAGCTGCTCCAGAGTTACTATGGGCCTCTTGGCTACTTCTCTGATTAATGCTCTACTTCCCTGGCCTGTCCGTTTTAGGTGGACAGCCATGTCTTGGTAGGTTTGCAGTTGTGCCATACTCTTTCCATTTTCAGATGATGGGTTGAACAGTGCTCCCTGAGATGTTCAAAGCTTGGGATATTTTTTTTATAACTTAACCCTGCTTTAAACCCTGCTTCTCCATAACCTTATCCCTGACTTGTCTGGTGTGTTCCTTGGCCTTCATGATGCTGTTTATTCACTAATGTTCTCAAACTTTTCAGATACTTTTTAAGGCACTGTAGATGTGCTTCTTTTAATTAATAAATACTTTTGTACTAAAGTTTGTCACAATTTCACAGGCACATACAGGGCTGATCAATTGAAGGTAATCACTGCTTGAGATGCAGGAACTGATCATTTTCAATGCAGCTTCTGTCTGTTGCTAATCACCAGGAGCCCTGCTGGGGTTGCAGAGTGTAATCGCTAATGGCTATGTGAGAATGAGGCCTTTAAAATGCACATTTTAGGCCTGAAGATTAGTTAAAAACCCCAGACATTATTTTCTGAGAGTGGTGACCCTTGAAAATAAAATAGTAGCTGCATTTTTTTTTGTCATGCAACGGTTTATCAAATGCGTATTTTCAGTAAAACATGCACTAAAGCTAGTGCACTAAACGCCATTTATTTTTTGGTAAAATATCAATGTTTGCGCCAAGTGAATGGACACCAAACATGTCAAGCCATAAAACTGCAAGCACCCGTGAAATGGCAACAAACTTTAGCACACAAACTTTGCAAGTGTAAATGAGGAGTAACGTGCAAAAAACGTTCTGTGGGAAAAAAATTAAAATAGTAAGACAGTGGAGCATGATTAGTTTGTTATTACTTTCTATAAAATTGATGACCAGAGTATACTTACATAAGCATGTTTGAACTTTGTTTTGTCAATATTATCTTTTCTAGATTTTATGAAGATTGACAACATTGAGATACATTTTCTGCCTCTCAGTTGGGTCCAGGGGCGGACTGACCATTTGGAAACTGCCCGAGGGCCCTGGGTCAGTAGGGGGCCCCATGAGATGCCCCGGTACCTTTTTCATAAGATTTTTTGAGTTTGGGGATCCAGGATCCAGGATACTCTTCAAAGACAGCAAGGTGGATGGGCATTTCCTAGCTAGGGTCTGAAGAGGTTCACTTAGAGTGGACCATGTGCTCCTCAGAGAGACTGTGTTACTAATCTGTGAAGACACTGATGCCACTCCGGAGGGAGTAGAAAGTTCAGGATCCCACATTTTTTGTACAAAATTTTGTACAGAGTATCGGTTTCAAGTCAAGTTGGGTCAGTCACAGCCAGTGAGCCAATGAGAATAGAGAGGGGGCGGGGCTGAGCCACGGCTCTGTGTGCGAATGGACACACAGAGCAGCAGGTGCTCCCATAGCAAGCTCCTTGCTGTTAGGGAACCCGACAGGAGGGAGGGGCCAGGAATGCTGGCTGGGGACCCGAGCAGAGGAGGATCCGGGATGCTCTGAGCAAAACCACTGCACACAGCAGGTAAGTATAGACATGTTTGTTATTTTATAAAAAAAGCCTTCTGAATCACTTTAAATATATCATCTACATTACATATCATCAAAAGATTCTGAGACTCTGGAAAAATCTCTGTGTGCAAAAGGACAAGACCGAAACACAATATTGTATGCCTGTGATCTTCTGGCCCTCAGATGGCATTGTATTAAAAACAGGCATTATTCTGTGATGGACATCACTACATAGGCTCAGGAATACTTCCAAAAATCACCATCTGTGAACACAGTTCACTGTGCCATCCAAAAATGCAAGTTAAAGCTCTATCATTCAAAGAAGAAGCCAAATCTGAACCTGATCCAGAAATAATGCTATCTTCTCTGGTCCAAAGCTCATTTAAAATGATCTGTTACAAAGTGGAAAACTGTTCTGTGGTCAGACAAATTGAAATTTTACATTCTTTTTTGGCAACCATGGCCGCCACATACTCCAGACTACAGATTAAGGGGACCTTCCAGCTTGTTATCAGCGCTCAGTTCTAAAGCATGCCTCTCTGATGGTATGGGGGTGAATTAGTACATATGGAACTGGCAGCTTGCTTATATGGAAGCAGGGGCGGACTGACCATTTGGAAACTTGCGCACTGCCCGAGGGCCCGGGGTCAGTAGGGGGCCCCATGAGATGCCCCGGTACCTTTTCATAGGCTTTTTTGAGTTTGGACAAGGACACAGGGGCCCCATGATCCCCTATTGCTTGGGGGCCCCATGAGTTGTCAGTCCGCCCCTGGTTGGGTCAATGAACTCCACAGGAGAAGCAAGTTCCTTTTAATCTTTTCAACCTGGTCTTTTTCTCTTGCAGGTAATGAAACAAGTTGACACAGGCTGTCCAGATGGTATGGCCACCTGCTGACATGGAACCATTCGCAGGCAACTCAACTCTTCAATGGGGTAGTATGGACAACCAATGCTTATAATTCTAATCCAATAAAAATAATAGCATATTTGGAAAAGCTGGCGTATTGGGCAGCCCTCTGGACATGTCAGGGGCTGCACATGAAGCCGTCACGAGCGCGGCGTCAGACCCCAGCCCTTCTCACCAAACTCGTGACCAAAGGATTAGCCAGTCTAAAACCACGATGTCAAGTGTGTACAAAGCCACACCCAGCTGCACCCTGCACAACGATTTTCCAGCTAATTTGACCACAATTGATGTACCGGCAGCCTGAGCGATTGTTACTGGGTCAGGTTAATTACATAATTAACCCTTCCCACTGCCACCACCTCCTTTTTGTACAGAGAAAGAGGAAACTTGGCGATATCCACAATAACACTATAATGGTTGAGGTAATCGTCTGTATAACACGGTTATACAGAGGGTTAAACAAACACTGTAGCGTTCTCTTTAGAGGCAGGAATTCGTAAATTGCAATACAGAGCTATAGAAACAGTTCAACACTTTCAGAAGGAAAGATTTATTACTAAAAGGTCAAACGGGTGCAATAAAAATATTTACAGAAAAAGATGTAACTAAGATATATATACAGTTGCAAGAAAAAGTATGTGAACCCCTTGGGATTACGTGGAGTTTTGCATGAATTGGGCATAAAATGTGCTCTGAACGTTATCTAAGTCACAACAATAGAAGAACACAGTCTGCTGAACATAATACTACACAAACATTAGATGTTGCCATGGTTTAATTGCACATAACATGTAAACATTCACAGTGCAGGGAGGAAAAAGTATGTGAACCTTTGGACTTAATAACTGGTTGACCCTCCTTTGGCAGCAATAACCTCAACCAAACGTTTCCTGTAGTTGCAGATCAGACCTGCACAACGATCTGGAGTCATTTTGGACCACTCCTCTTCACAAAACTGTTTCAGTGTAGCAATATTCTTGGGATGTCTGGTGTGAATCGCTCTCTTAAGGTCATGCCACAGCATTTCAATCGGGTTGAGGTCAGGACTCTGACTGGGCCACTCCAAAAGGCGTATTCTGTGCTGTTGCAGCCATTGTTTTGTTGAATGACTTGTATGCTTTGGGTCATTGTCCTGTTGCATCACCCATCCTCTGCGGGGCTTCAGTTGGCGGACAGATGGTCATACGTTTTCCTGCAAAATGTCTTGATAAACTCTGGAATTCATTTTCCCATCAATGACAACAATCCGTCCAGGCCCTGAGGCAGCAAAGCAGCCCCAAACCATGATGCTCCCTCCGCCATGTTTCACAGTGGGGATGAGGTTTTGATGTTGGTGTGCTGGGCCTTTTTTTCACCACACAGTGTTGTGTGTTCTTCCCAAACAACTCAATCTTGGTGTCATCTGTCCACAGTATATTTTGCCAGTAGTGCTGTGGAACATCCAGGTGCTCTTTTGCAAACTTCAAACGTGCTGCAATCTTCTTTTTGGACAGCAATGGCTTCCTCCGTGGTGTCCTCCCATGTACTCCATTCTTGTTTAATGTTTTCCTTATTGTAGATGTGTCAACAAAAATGTTAGCATGTGCCAGAGATTTCTGTAGGTCTTTAGCTGACACTCTGGGATTCTTCTTTACCTCATGCAGCATTCTGCGCTGTGCTCTTGCAGTCATTTTTACAGGACGACCACGCCTAGGGAGAGTAGCAACAGTGCTAAACTTTCTCCATTTGTAGACCGTCTGTCTTACCGTGGACACATGAACATCAAGCCTTTTGGAGATACTTTTGTAACCCTTTCCAGCTTCATGCAAGTCAACAATTCTTGATCGTAGGTCTTCTGAGAGCTCTTTTCTGCGAGGCATGGTTCACATCAGACAGTGCTTCTTGAAACCAATAAACCCAAAACAGGTGTGTGTTTTTTAAGGGCAGGACAGCTGTCAGCAACACATCCAATATCATCACACTGATTGGAGTCAAGGTTGGCTCACTCCTGACTCCAATTAGCTCTGGGAGAAGTCATTAAGCTAGGGACTCACATACTTTTTCCTCCCTGCACTGTGAATGTTTACATGTTATGTGCAATTAAACCATGGCAACATCTAATGTTTGTGTAGTATTATGTTCAGCAGACTGTGTTCTTCTATTGTTGTGACTTAGATGACGTTCAGAGCACATTTTATGCCCAATTCATGCAAAACTCCACGTAATCCCAAGGGGTTCACATACTTTTTCTTGCAACTGTATATATATATATATATATATATATATATATATATAAATATACAGAGACCAACAGCACAGCGATATCAGAGAGAGGTGAAAGGGTTAAGGTACTTGCCAAAGTCCTGGGTTAGCAGATCCAAGTTTCAGAGCGAAAGGGCACGGGTCTCCACAGGTGGTACTGATGTTAAAAAGGGAGACGTCTTCAACTTTTTCCTGTTAGGCCTGACAGCCCATTTTGTAGTTCCCGAGCAGGGGGTGTCTCTGAAGTCAAGGACCAATACCCCATTTAGGTTGTGGAGGTCTGGGCGGATACCTCAACTAGAGCCAAAATCTCTCCTAACTCATATTTTGGCCCATAACTTTCCATCTGCACAAGTGACATTCCACCCGTGGGTAGATTATTATGCAGACACGTCTGAGGATTGATTAGATATGAATTATGAAATTATACACTGAGCGGTTCACAAGATCTACTTTTCGGCTTTCCTAGGTATTCGAGACAAGGCGAGTGACCTACCAAAATGTTTGCCTCCTCTTAGCTAATCTGACGATATGTCAGTTTTTTATGTAAATCTCTCATATTCCAAGACATAGGGGAAAAATGGATTTTAACAAAGGTTACCTGGTCGTGTTTCCTTGGAATGTTCTTTGAACTCCTGGGAAAGCTTGCCTTATCTTATACGAGGTGTTAAATGGCACAGGTTGCTCAGACAGCCAGGCACCTTCCTCAGAGAGGTGTTTTATAGCTCTGGGCTCCCTGCTGGCTCTAGCCTGCCAGTGACCCACAACCAGATGTCACTGTGGCTGAACAGAGAGGAAGGGGGAGAATGAGGGGGGGGGGGACATGGAGAACACTTAACAAAATGGAGGCTTGCGTCAGTCTCTGGGTATACGCTGTTACAGAAGCCACATATATTTATCAAGCTGACCACCAAGACTGGATCTGAAATGCATTATTTTGCAGCCCAACTCATTTACATACACTGGTGGCTATTTTCACAACTTAACAATGCTGCTACTGGTACAGAGGCTGCTATAGTCTCCTCATATGAAACCTTATCCAAACTTTTGTATAGATGCTCATTACCAGTAACCAAGGGTATGGCTATTATCGATATGTTCCTTTGAATCTATACCCAATGTTCAAATATATTGGAGGAAGACAGTCACTTGTGCTCACCTAATCAACCCCTCTAGCACAGTGGTGGGCAACCTTTTTTTTCAACTGAGCCAAATCTCGCCAAAACCACGATTGAAATTTATTTTGAGAGCCACATTTTTAAAACTGAAAATACATGGGATGGTACACTGTTTTTAGTTTCAATAAGTTTTTATAGTAATTCATCCCCCATAGTAATTCATCCCCCATATAGTAATTCATCCCCCATAGTAATTCATCCCCCATATAGTAATTCATCCCCCATATAGTAATTCATCCCCCATAGTAATTCATCCCCCATATAGTAATTCATCCCCCATAGTAATTCATCCCCCATAGTAATTCATCCCCCATATAGTAATTCATCCCCCATAGTAATTCATCCCCCATATAGTAATTCATCCCCCATATAGTAATTCATCCCCCATAGTAATTCATCCCCCCTATAGTAATTCATCCCCCATATAGTAATTCATCCCCATATTAATTCATCCCTCATATAGTAGTAGTAAGTAAGTAGCAAGTAGTAAGCCAAGTCCCCCCTGTGTCAATTCACTTACCTTTGCTCCGCGCGTTCCTCTCGCCGTGTTCCCGCGCCGTTCCGGTCTTCAGGGCGGACTGTGAGAGGAGCCTAGCTCCTCTCACGTTCGTCACGCTGCCCCGCCTACACATATCCTGACAGCCAATCACTGGCTATCAGGATGTGAGTGGCAGCGAGACTGGCCAATCATTGCATTTGAGCGCGCTGCCCTGGCTGTTTTTTTTTTGGGTCACGCTGCAGAGCCCCTGCCGCCCGAGAGGAGGGAGGGGAGCGGGCGCCCGGCACACAAGAGCCGCATTAAAGCGTGTAAAGAGCCGCATGTGGCTCGCGAGCCGCGGCTTGCCGACCACTGCTCTAGCATAATCCCAGATTGCCTCATTTCCTCTCACTTCCCTGTGGTCTGCAGTGGGCAAGACAAGGACTATGATATTTATACCAATTATATGAGGCTGGTACAATGAGGTCTTTTGAGCAACTTTGACGTGAGCTGCATATTCCGTTACAGTGGTCATTGTATTATGCACAGCTCGTCATGCAGCGGGAGCCCAATTTGGCCTACGTAATGTTTCCCTTAGTAATACCCGGCTTGAACGCACCCTTCTCCAATCTAATCATACAGGTTTATCTCCTTTTATTACTTAATATGCAAAATAGGCGGTTGGGGGACTTTCCAGACTTTCCAGCAGAAAAATGGCAGGAATTATTTAATTCAAAGGCCAGCACAGTTATCTCAGCCAAAGATAGGCTTATCCTGCTACTTTATTTGTACGGAGTTTATTACACACCAACACGTTTACTTCACATGCATGGGAAATCTACTCCAACTTATCATAAATGGTGAATGCGAGAAGGGAGATTTCTTGCATATGGTTGGAAGCTGTAATAGAATCTGCCTCTTCTGGTCACAAGTTACAGCATTTATTGCAGAAACATTTGATTTACCCCATGTATGTTGTCCCAAATGGTGCCTTCTAGGTATATTTGAGGAACAAGAGGTCTTTGCAGTGACCAAACATTTCCTTTGCTTGTTGTTTTGCTATGCAAGGAAAACGATTGCTCTGCACTGGACCCACACTGGTCCTACACCTTGGGTTATGGAAAAAACTTAAAAACCAAGCAATGTTCCTCTATAAATGAACGTATGAGGCAAGGGGACGTCCTACAAAGTTTCATAAGGTGTGGGGCCCACTCAAAACACATGCTATTCTATGTTGGCTTTCATCACTGACGAAGTTTAGAAACACAAAAAAGTGACGACAAAAAAAGACAGAGTGGTCCATTGAGTCTACCCTTTTTTGTTTTGTTTTTGTTAACTTTTTTGCCTGTGTAGAGATATGTGCTTGTCCCAAGCACATTTACTGTTGGCTGGCTCACTACCTCTGCTGTAAGTTTATTCCAAGCATCAACTACTCTTTCAGTAAAATAATACTTTTTGAGATTAGTTTTGAACTTTCCTCCAGTTAGTTTCTTTCCACCAGACTGGAGGACGACAGTTGCTTGTGCTCACTTAATCAATAGTTCTGGATTTGATACTTTTGGGCGGATTTTCAGCTTTCAGTGCTGTTGCACTTTGAATGACAATTGCGCGGTCATGCAACACTGTACCCATATGAAATTTTTATCATTTTTTGAGACACATAGAGCTTTCTTTTGGTGGTATTTAATCACCTCTGGGTTTTTTATTTTTTGCTAAACAAACCAAAAACTGAAAATTTTGAAAAAAAAAACACGTGTTTTCTTAGATTTTGTTATAAAATTTTGTAAATAATCGATTTTTCCCTTCACTGATACGAGCTAATGAGGCTGCAGATATGGGCACTGATAGGTGGCACTGATGGGCACTGATGAGGAGGCATTGGTAGGTGGCACTGATGGGCATTGACAGGCATCACTGATGGGCACTGAAAGGCAGTACTCATATATGGTACTGATAGGTGGCACTGATAGGCGGTACTGACTGGCACTGTTAGGTGTCACTGATAGGCAGCACTGTTAGGTGGCACTGATAGGCCACAATGACTGGCACTGATAGGCGGCACTGATTGGCAGCACTGATAGGTGGCACTGACTGGCATTGATGGGTGGCACTGACTGGCACTGATAGGTGACACTGAAAGGCAGCTCAGATGAGCACTGATATCTGGCATTGATGTGCACTGGTAGGCACTGATATGTGGCATTGATGTGGCATTGATGGGCACTGGCAGGTGGCACTGAGCACTGACAGCTGGCATTGATGGACGCTGATAGGTGGCACTGCTGGGGCTACACTGATCATCAGTGCCCTGATGATCAGTGTACATGTCCCCTCCGCAGAATGCCGATTACGGCTCTCCTGTCGTCTCGAGCTGTCAGCGTGACAGCTCGTGAGGAGAAAAACGCCGATCACCGGCATTTCCCTATATACATGTGATCAGCTGTGATTGGACACAGCTGATCACATGACCGAGCCGAAATCTTCGGCTCTTTCCATTGATCAGTGATCCGCCGTGTCCGAGGGACACAGCGCACCACCGATCGCCACGCTGCACGCTCCCGGAGCCACGCATGCGCGGTTAGAATGGGAAGATGTCATATGACATCCTCCCAGAACGAGAGAACCACCTTGCACCCGTCATTTCCTTATATGGCGGGCGGGAGGTGGTTAAAGAAGGCTAGGATACCTGCTTTGTGATATCCTATATGTATTATTGATATTAGCCCCAACTAATTTGGCAGACTGGATCTGAAGGACTCTTAACCCAGTTCAGCCCTACATTTAAAGAGTAAAGGGTTAGGCACGCCACATTTTTCAGATATTTATTGCTAAAACATATTGAGAACCATTCATCATTTTCCATCCTCTTCACAATTATGTGCCACTCTGTGTTAGTTCATCACATAAAATCCCAATAAAATACATCTACGTTTTTGGTTGTAACATGACAAATTGTGGAAAATTTCAAGGGGTATAAATACTTTTCCCTGGCACTGTAACTGAGCACAATGTTGCATGACCAAGCAATTACCAGTTAAAGTATAGTATAGCAAAAAATGGCCTGGTCATGAAGGGGGTAAATCCTTTCAGAGCTGAAGTAGTTAAGGTTATTTGGCATTGATGACAGTTTACCTGGATAGGAAACTGGTTGCAGGAGCATGTCCAGAGGGTGGTGATTAATGGCATATTTTCTGGATGGTCTGGAGATGTGAAGCTGGAAATCTGTTTAACTTGTTCACCACAGAGGTTGGAATAAATAGTTCAAACGAAACTCCATGCTTGTTGATGATACAAAGCTAAGCAGGGCAATAACTTCACAACAGGATTAAGCAACGTTACAAGAAGACTTAGATAAAATAGAGGGGTGGGCAGCTTTGTGGCATACAAGGTTCAATGTAGGAAAATAATGCACTTGGAACTAGAAATATGCATACAAGGTAAATGCTAAAGGGAGAACCTCTGGAGCCGGCGGGGGGGCCGAATTGAAAAGGATGATCTGGGGCGGGTCTTAGTAGACAACAGACTCATCAACAGCATGCAACTATCAACCATTAAAATGGATGTTTACTCGTGAGATAAAAACTATAATTCTACCACTTTACAAAACTCTGGTTTGGCCGTATCTTGAGTATGCTATCCAGTTCTGGTCGCCAATCCTCAAGAACAATCTGCTTGAACTGGAGGGAGTCTAGAAAAGGGCAACAAACCTAATAAAGGGGGCTGGAGAACCGCAGTTATGAGGAACGATTTACCAACATTACACTTACCCTGCCTGGAGATGAGGTGCTTAACAGGAAAAATTATTGTAATATACAAATCCTAGAAAGGCAACTAGGGTTGGCAAGAAACTTTTCAATCTTAGAGTGTTACTAAACCCACAACAGTAAAATCAGTCTGTATATGCAGTAAAGCATGCTTGTTATACACACTGTGAAACCTAAGGGGTTAATCCTCCACCTTGTGTAAAAAGGATGTTTGATCCTCTCTTCTCTGATCCTCCCCTTCTTCCAGTGCTGCACATGCTCAGATTGGTGTGTATTGCTAGAGAGGTTTTTTTTTTTCTTAGGAGAGTGCATGTGATCAGCACAGTGCCAATCAGCACTCTCCAGACAGTGGTCATAGGCCCTGCATCCTGCTACAGGAGAATGATAACTCCTCCTACAAGCTGTAACCGGTGCTCTGCTGGACACTGATATAAGTCATAAGACTGCTTTAACTTCTGATGAGAAAAGGTATTTAGCAGTTTGTATTTACTAAAATAATAGCATTTCCATGTTCTGTGTACTGTGGGAGACCAGATACAGTGAATGCAGGGTCCTGGGTTTAGTAACACTTTAAGACTCTAATGAAGACAAGCGGCCACACAATGAAGCTGGATGACAGACTGTTCAGTCTTAAACTGTGTAAGGAGTTCTTTGCTGTTGGAAAGGTAAGGATGTGGAACTCCCTTCCACAGTTGGTGTCAGTGGAGAGCGTCAACAAGAAAAAAAAAACTTTTAGATGTGTTTCTTAGCGAACACAATGTACAGGGATATGGAAAACTGTAGTCACCAACACACTCAGGTAGAACTGGATGGGAGAGTGTCTTTATTCAGTCTTATTAATGATGTAATTATGTGAGGTATCACCGCAAACATCAGAGTGAGAGCAATCATTTTACCACCAGAGCTCACAGTTAAAGTGGTTGCAAACCTCTGATTTGAAATATGAAAAAAGCACATCCTTCTATACTGTGTGGTCTCTATCCAAAGTACCAAGTGTGATTTCTCTCAACTGCCTCCTTCTGCATGACTTATTTCTGACAGATTTCTTAACACCAAGAGATAAACAGGTGATGTGAAGGAGCTACAGCACACAGCCTGTGATTTATCTGCATTGTTCCTGTGTGTTGTATGGAGGAGTGTGTCCCTTCCCTCTAATCAGCTTTCAGAGTTATCCTCAGAGTGTTGAATTTAAGCTGTCCCCAACTTCTGGAGCTGAGAAAAAAATCCTTTCATTTGTGTGTATTTAGAATGATCTGTAGAAGCGATGGTGCAGATAAACTGGTACAACATATATAGGAGCATTGCATAAATATCATGCAACATAAAACATTTAAACAATTATCTTTTTATTCTACAAGTCGTCTGGCTTTCAGAAAATATGCAATATTCTGGGTTTTAAAGTAAATTTATAGCCAAAAATGCAGATTTCTAACTGTTGCAAAACAATTTTAAAAATTGCTCTAGTGACAAACTAGAAAGAAAATAGGTGCTGAAAAACAAAATTGAGCTGCCATTGCTGACCTTTTAACCACTTCAAGTCTGGACACTTTCACCCCCTTCCAGTCCAGGCCAAATTTCAGCTTTCAGCACTGTCAAACTTTGAGTGACAATTACTCAGTCGAGCAACTATCCTTTTTTTGACACAGATGGAGCTTTCTTTTGGTGGTACTCGATCACCACTGGGTTTTTATTTTTTGCTATATAAATGAAAAAATACCAAAAATATACAAAAAAAAATTTTTTTTTGCTTAGTTTTTGTTATAAAACTTTGCAAATAGATCATTTTTCTTCATAAATTTAGGCCAAAATGTATTGTGCTAAATTTTGGAGGTAAATCAGTTTATATTATTTAGTTTGTGTGAAGCTATAGAGTCTACAAACTATGGGGTATATATTTGAAAATTGATTGGTTGAGATCCTAAAATGCCGGACGCTGATATGGCATATGGCAGTGATCAGGACGCTGGTAAGGGCTATGGTGGTGATTAGGATGCTGGTATGGGGTATGGCGGTGAACAAAATGTTGGTATGGAGTATGGTGGTGATCAGGACGCTGGTATGGAGTATAGTGGTGATTAGAATGCTGGTATAGGGTATGGCGGTGAACAAAATGCTGGTATGGGGTATGGCAGTGATCAGGATGCTGGTATGGGGTATGGTGGTGATCAGGACGTTTGTATGGCATATGGGGTGATCAGGATGCTGGTATTGGGCATGG
Organism: Staurois parvus; assembly: GCF_062004578.1. Taxonomy (NCBI): domain Eukaryota; kingdom Metazoa; phylum Chordata; class Amphibia; order Anura; family Ranidae; genus Staurois; species Staurois parvus. The sequence goes on along the minus strand of NW_028318344.1, from coordinate 11,249,475 downwards.
AGGTCATCAGGATGCTGGTATGGCAGTGATCAGGATGCTGGTATGGTGTATAATGGTGATCAGGGCATTGGTACGGTGTATGGAGGTGATCAGGGTGTTGGTTTGGGGTATGGCAGTGATCAGGATGCTGGTATGGTGTATAACAGTGATCAGGGCACAGGTATGGTGTATGGAGATGATCAGGGAGCTAGTATGGGGTATGGTGGTGATCAGGATGCTTGTATGGGGTATGGTGGTGATCAGGATGCTGGGATGGCATATGGGGTGATCAGGATGCTGGTATTGGGTATGGTGGTGATCAGGACGCTGGTATGGGGTATGGTGGTGATCAGGATGCTGGTATGGCATATGGGGTGATCAGGACGCTGGTATGGGGTATGGTGGTGATCAGGATGCTGGTATGGCATATGGGGTGATCAGGACGCTGGTATGGGGTATGGTGGTGATCAGGACGCTGGGATGGCATATGGGGTGATCAGGATGCTGGTATTGGGTATGGTGGTGATCAGGACGCTGGTATGGGGTATGGTGGTGATCAGGATGCTAGTATGGCATATGGGGTGATCAGGATGCTGGTATGGGGTATGGCGGTGATCAGGATGCTAGTATGGCATATGGGGTGATCAGGATGCTGGTATGGGGTATGGCAGTGATCAGGGTGCTGTTATAGCACATGGCAGTGATCAGGGCATTGGTTTGGTGTATGGCAGTGATCAGCACACTGGTATTGTGTATGGGGGTGTTTTGTGAGCACCGGGACAGGTGACAGGGCCTCCCTGCATTATTTATTATTGACATTAAGGGGCAGTGATCGGGGACACTGGGGCAGTGGGGTGGCTGGCACTGCAGTGTATGGGTTTACAAGTGCCTGACAGGTTGCTGTATATTCACACACTGCAGGATCGCTTCTTTCTGATCTCACACTGAGAGCAGAGAGAACCAATCTTTACTTTTAGTTTCTAGTGTTTACTACGTGAGTGCTGTGATTGGTCACAGCAGTCATATGGTAAAACACCACGTGATCACCCGATTACAGCGGTAATTAGATCTGCTGTGTACAGACAACACACCAATCACTGGGCTCCCGGGTACGCACTCTGTGAGCTGTGCATGAGCCATCGATGTGGGCTGACGTACAGGAATGTTAACCTGCATTGGTGCTGCTTCCCGTCCGCCATCTATGTAGAATGGAAGAGGTTAAAAATACTAGTTGCCGCTGCCTTTTCTTAGTCACCGACCTAAAAAAGCATGTAGCAAGTGAATTCAGGACTCCAAATCTGCAAACTTGTTCTAGGCTAGTGGCTCAGACATTAGGACTCCTTTCAGCGCAGCTTTCTTTCAATGGCTACAAGAAAGCCATGCAAGGTTTGCTGAAAGCATTGTATAGGCCTAAGAAATCTGATGTTCGGATTAGTATTCACAAGCTAAATCTGATCACTCACATAGGGATTCGAGTGAACAATCTGAGATTTATGGTACTCTTACCACTAGACGTCTTATTGAAGTCTAAATTTACTAAGACGCAATGATTGTTTGTCATAACAAATGTTATTTTCCACAAACACTTGTATTGAGACCTACAAATAATAGTCACACAAATAAATGATTGTTCTGGCAATGAATGCACCTGTTATCGCTTAGTCAATCACTCATTCCTTCCAGAGATCTCAGCACCACACTGCCTGGTGTGTCAAGTGCTCCTTCATACTAGGTAAGGTTTCTCCTGTATGGTCTTGTCATATGTTCTGCATCCCCATTCATGTCAATGGTCAGTGGCTCCACAAACACAACTGCTGCTCCCAGTTTAACAGCTGTGCAGGTCCCTTAATGCAGACCGTGTGCATTTGGGGTCATGAGCCAATAACCGCACAGCTGTCAAAATTGGGAGCAGCAGCCATGTCCGTGCAACCACCGTGTCCGTGCAACCACCGTGTCCCAATTGACATGAATGGGACTGTCTGCATGGGGATGCACAATGCAGGCAAACCCCTCCCTCACACTGATGTATGCCCCGTATGAAGGAATCCCAAGACCAGAGATTGGCAAGGGATACGCTATCCAGGACTGTTGAACAGCAGTGTCCCAATATCTCTGAAAAGAAACAGAGATTTGACAAGTTACCTGATGGACAGGCAAGTATATGGACTCATGAACACATTTTGCATTGGGATGCACTGGGCAGCATTCTCCAACACAAAGAAATGCTTGTTTTTCAGCACAGAGGGTTGCGCCCCCTGCCAACCCATGCTGTGATTAGATAGAGCAGACGTCAGTCAACAGGTTACAGCCAGTGATTTTGGCTGACACCTGGTGATTAGCTGTGTCCAATCACACAACAAACACACAGAACAGCAATCTGGCTGTTTATTCTCCCTGCAAAGCAGAGAGAAAAAAACAGCCAAATCTGTTAGTAAAAGCAGCACACATTACACTTGTTAGGCACACAGTTAACCCCTTGATATTAAGCCCTTCCCTGTCAGCCTCGTTATTACAGTGTACAGTATTGCATCTGATTACTGTATTCATGTCACTAGCAACATCAATGTCATTTAGTGTCCCTCCCAGCACATGTCTGTTAGCACCAGATTGCCCACCACCCTATCACAGTCCCTCTATAAGTTGCTGATCATCGGGAAGCAGTTAAACTTCTCCACAACTTTATCCCTGACCTGCCTAATGTGTTCCTTGGTCTTCATTATGCTGTTTGTTCACTAATGTTCTCTAACAAATCTCTGAGGGCTTCACAGAACAGCTGTATTTATACTGAGATTTAATTACACACAGATGGACTCTATTTACTAATTAGGTTACTTCTGAAGGCAACTGGTTCCACTAAATTTTAGTTAGGGATATCAGAGTACAGAGGGCTGAATACAAATGCACGCTGCACTTTTCAGATATTTATTTGTAAAAAACTTTGAAAATCAGTTATCATTTTCCTTCCACTTCACAATTATGTGCCACTTTGTGCTGTCTATCATATAAAATTCCAATAAAATACATTTAAATTTCTGGTTGTAACATGGCAAAATGTGGAAAATTTCAAGGGGCATAAATACTTTTTCAAAGCTCTGTATAGTATATGTTAGTTTATAGACGCTAATTTTCACACAAACCAATTAAAGTGTTACTAAACCCACAACAGTAAAATCAGTCTGTATATGCAGTAAAGCATGCTTGTTATACTCACCATGGAACCTAAGGGGTTAATCCTTTGCATTGTGTAAAAAGACTGTTTTATCCTTTCTTTTCTGCCCCTGTTGAAATGACCACCTGATACAGACTGAATCCGTAGTCACATGCACATGCTCAGTTTGGTGTGTATTGCTAGAGAGGGTTTCTTTTTCTTGGGAGAGTGCATGTGATCAGCACTGTACAGACAGAGGGTCAGGGGTTTCACATCCTCCTAGAGCAGAAAGAAAACTCCTCCTACAAGCTTTAACCAGTGCTTTGCTGAAGTCACAAGACTGCTCTAACTGCTGATGAGAAAAGGTATTTAGCAGTTTATATTTACTAAAATAATTGCATTTACATGTTCTGTGTACTGTAGGAAACCAGATACAGTGAATGCAGGGTCCTGGGTTTAGTATCACTTTAAGTATTCGGACCCTTTGCAACAACACTTGAAATTTAGCTCAGATCCGTCCCATTTCTCTTGGTTATTGCTGAGATGTTTCTACAGCTTGATTGGAGTCCACCTGTGCTAAATTAAATTAATTGGGCATGATTTGGAAAGGCACACATCTCTATAAAAGGCCTCACAGCTGACAATGCATACTGTATCAGAGCAAAAGCCATGAGATCAAAGGAACTGCCTACAAAGCTCAGAGACAGGATTATTGTAAGGCACAGATCTGGGGAAGGCTGCAAAAAACATTCTGCTGCACTGAAGGTTCCCAAGCACACAGTGGCCTCCACAATTCTCAAATGGAAGACGTTTGTCAGAACCAGGAGCTGGTTGTCCAGCCATACTGAGCCCTAAGGAGAAGGGCCTTACTAAGAGAGGTGACCAAGAACTCGATGGTCACTCTGACTGAGCTCCAGAGACCCTGTGTGGAGATGGGACAAAGTTCAAGAAGAAAAACCATTACTACAGCCCTCCACTGCTCTGGGCTTTATGGCAGAGTGGCTAGACAGAAGCCTCTCCTCAGTGCAAAACACATGAAAGCCCACTTGGAGTTTACAAAAAAACCTGAAGGACTCTCAGCGAGAAATGGGAGGCATCTGAGATAAATTTCAAGTGTTGTTGCAAAGGAACTGAATACTTATGCCAATATGATATTTCATTTTGTTTTCTTTTTAATATATTCACAGACATTCTAAAATTCTGTTTTCCCTTTGTCATTATGGGGTACTGACTGTAGATTGAGAAAAAAAAGAATATTGCAGCTTAGCAGCTGTTAGATGTGGCTGCTGCACCTTTTGTTTTTTCCAGGCTTCTTTTTGTTGCAAGTACAAATATACAGAAATATCAGTTGATCCTCCCAGAAAATCTCTAACAGTGTCATCAGCCTTCCCAGTTCTCTTCTAGACACTATAAAACAACTCCCTTCTATGTAAGAGAGATGAGGAGAGGAAAAGTGTTTGTACGCCAGACTAAATTGACAACACTGATCCTCCATAGACACAAAGCAAATAAAGAAAATAAAATGTTAAGAAAAAAACCTCAAGGGTTTGACCCTGCTTTAATTCACTTTCCAAACAAAAAATGTGAATAAATAGAAAAATGTGCAATCATAAATATACAAATAAATTGTCCATATAGACTTTCAAAGTCCAAATAGTGAGCAGTGCAAATATACAGTAATTCACACAAAGGGTGATAAAAGGGTGATAAGTCTGAGCCACCATATGCATAATTCCCAACTTTCAAACTTGAGAATGAGGGACACTTGGGGGGAGGTAGAAGCCTGCAGCACACGAAGCATGCAAAAAGTGGTGTGTGGACAGACTTTACAGTGGGGTGGGCTTGAGGGGTTAAACAAAACCCAACCTTTGGGTATATTGTGGGGGGGTTGCTGTGAGGGGTAGAGGACTTGTGCTAGAATGTGGGGTAGAGTGGGGGACAGATATATACTGGGGGGGGGGTGCTTTGGGAGGGGAGAGGACTTGTGCTAGAAGGCAGGTTGGCTGGTCAAATATGTGCTAGGGGGTCTTTGTGAGGATAGAGGACATGTGCTAGAAGGTGGGGGGTGGATTTGTGCTTGGGGGGGTGGCACTTTGGGAGGGAAGTGGACTTGTGCTGGGAGGTCAGATACATACTGAGGAAGTGCTTTGGGAGGGGATAGGACTTGTGCTGGTTGGTGGATGGGTCAAATATGTACTGGGGGGGGGTGCTCTGGTGGGGGATTTCAAATCCAGTTACCCCTCCAGAACAAGTTATCTGCCCTCCCAAAGCACCCTTCCAGAACATATCATCTTATACCCTGCTTAACTGCAACCTCCCCTTAGTACATATGTAGAGATCAGAGGGGCCACCCAGTCATGATCATGTACAGAAGTACAGAGGTCTGAGCACACAATGGTGACCCCCATTATTACACATTACTATATGGGGTGACCCCCCCCAATACACAAAGTTACAGATAGGTGGCATTGGGAGGACTAAGACATATACATCGATCAAAGGGGACTACCAGCTCACACTTACCCCATGGTGGTGGTGGTGGATAATTAGGCAGCTGCAGGTGACAACTAGCAGGAGGACTTAGTGTAGTCTCCCGATGCTCAGCAGCTCATACGTGCGAGGTCCACTCTCCTCCAGACCTCATGGAGCACCAGGCTGCTGATGAAAGGCTGAGTTCACCCCTCTGGTGATCAGTATGCCGGCATTGCAAATGCAGCAATCCACAGGCAGCCGGTGGGGAGATGTAGGGTGCAATACAGAGATTGGATTGTGGTGTGTGGTACCCCATACACCCTGCACAAGCTGCGGGGCAGACATTACCAGTGCCCATGCTAATGCTCCCCGCCGGAGAAAACACTGAAACCAAGTGCTAGAATTTGTTCCGGCACTGTGCTTTACTCTGGGACTCAGCCTTGATTTGCTGGGACTTATATCAAATCCCAGGATGGTCCCGGAGAATCCGGGACAGTTGAGAGGTATGCATATAGTGTGCTTCTCCTCTTCACCACACAGAGACACAGGGCACTCGCCAGAGGGTATTGACTCCCTTAATTAAAAAGAAGTCAACATTTGCTTGCCCAGTATCAACTGATCATCTCCACGAATGCACACTTTTCCAAGCACCGCCCCTTGACCTCAGGGACGTATCTCTCACGAGGCAAACAAGGCGTTTGCCTAGGGCAGCATTTTTTAAGGGGGGGAGCAGCGCCACCCCCAGGCAGAAGGGACAAGGGACCAGGGCTTGGCAGTTTGGGAGAGCTCGGCACGAAGGAGGCAAGGTTTAGACAGGCGGTGGGCTCGGCAATTCTCGAGCAGGGGAAGGTGGGCTCGGCTTATGCTATCCTAAATTCACAGCAAACAAGCTACCTTACCCTCTCTGTGCCTCTCCACAGCAACGATTCCCTGCCGCACCCACTGACATGGTTAAGATCTGGCAGGAAGTGTTCAAGCCCAGGCCTGAACTGGCCATCGGGCACACCAGGGCCACATGCCCAAGGCAGCTGCAGCAGCTGGGCTGCTCTTTGAACCCACTCTCACCCGGCCTCTCTACAACCAGCCAGCAGTCTATTCAATTCACTTCATATGGCCGTCAGGGCCTGAGGGTGGAGACTAGAGGTCAGCTGACCATGAAGAGGAGGTGCAGGAGAGGACAACCCATCGCCTCTCTCCTACTCCCTCTCTCCCTCTACCAACAAGGTGTCCTGCATTCAACCACTTTCCTTCCAATGTACATTTATGAACATCCTTGGACAGGAAGGGTGATATCTCCGTCATTGCTGCAGCAATCATCAAGATAACATTCTTTAGCCCCAGTGATTTTGCACAAGATCAAAGTAATCTGGAGGCTAACAAACCGCTGGATTACTTTTAGGGCTCGTTCACACTAGGCTGTTTTGCCAACGCTTGCCAAACGCCCCTATAGCGTTTGGCAAGCGTTGGTCCGGCGTTTGCGGAGCGTTTTTTAACGCTCGGCAAACGCTCGGCAAACGCCGCATGCGCGGTTTAGCGGCAGTTGCTAGGCGTTTGCCGAGCGTTAATAACGCCCCACAAACGCCTATAATGCATTTGAGTGGTGTTACCGCTCCGCAAACGCCCCGCAACCGCGTCGCAACCGCACCGCAAACGCCGGCCGGGCGTTTGCGGAGCGGCACCATAGAAGAGAATAGGAGGCTTCAAAGCCTCCTGACTCGTCCAGAGGCGTCCGTTTTGCTGCGACGCAACGCGACGCGACGCAAACGCTCCCGTTAGAACAGCACCATGTGCTGTAATGTGCTGAATTGGCAGAGGCGTTTGGGAAGCGGTAAAAACGCTTCCCAAACGCCTCTCTGCCACCTGCACACAAGGCTAGTGTGAACGTAGCCTTACAGGCAGCGGAAGGGAGTCCCACCTCCTCCTGCCGCCGCTGCCTTCACAGGACTCTCCCATGCAGTCAGGGAGCCCAGCAAGGATGTGACCAGTGGCATCCAGCTCTAGGCAGACAGTGATAGGAACGGATGTTTTTTCTCCCATTGTGTGATGTCAGAAACAGGAAGCAGCAAGGATTTCGCCACTTCCTATTTTGGCTGTTTGTTTACCTGGCTGATGGCGGCCAGTGAAGGAACTGATCAGACTGATTTGTGTCTGATCGCATGCATTGGAGGCCAGAGGAGAGATTTGGGGTCTAATAGACCCCAGACCTCTCCATAAAGAGGACCTGTCATGGCCCATGCTATCACAAGGGATGTTGTTCATTCCTTGTAATACAAATAAAGTTGATAAAAAAAAAGTTCAAGGTACAGTGTTAAAAAAAAAAATTACCTCTCATTGGTGTGGCACAAGATTTCTGAAGTGGCCTCTGCTGTGGCAGATACCCCGGTGCATCTGTCTATGCAGTCCTGCCTACTGGGAGCCCATATCTCGGGAGTTCAGACTGAGGTTATGAGACTAATCCATACCATCTGTATATCCACCCTATGGGCTATTGCCCTACACTGGAAATCTCTCACGGTACCATTGGCCACAGTTCTACATAGAGTTGATGCGGTGATGCTCATGGAAAAAATGAATTATACTTTATTAGATAAGATGCACTTATTTGACAGAAAATGGTAAATTTGGAGAACTCATAGGCACTTACTATATGACTAATGACCACTATGGATTTGATTGATTGAATTACTCTGTTGGTAGCTATATAGCTCTGCCTACCTCTCTACCTATATTGCTCATGTACTTAATTTCTTTTCTCTTTTTTTTTACCTTACATGATTGTACCTTTTGAAATCAATACTACAGATGTGCCTTGTTTCTGTTGTATATTCTATTTGTTGCTGTAATGACATCCTATTTCTTAAAAAATAAAAATGTTTGTAAACAAAAAAAAATGAAACAAAGAAATATTAAAATAGCAAGGAAAAAATAAAGCACCCTCGTGCTCACACGCAACACGCACATAGGTCCCTCACGTATATGTAAATGGCGATCGCACCACACATTGCCATAAACATCAGAGTGAGAGCAAGAATTCTAGCACCAGATCTTCTGTGTAACTCTAAACTGGTAACTTGTAAAGGCTTTTAAAATGTTGCCTATGGAGATTTTTAGGTACTGTAATTTGGCGCGGAACAGCATACTGTGGCTGGCGTGGGATAAATTCAGATGTTGGGGGGGGGCGCCCGATTTTAGTGTTGCCTAGAGCAACACTGAACCAAAATACATCACTGCTTGTCCTTATGCGGAGCTGAAGTAAGGTCACCTCTGGTGAGTGCCAAGTGTCTCTGCGTGGTGGAGAGGAGAAGTATGGTATATGGTGGCACAGGTTTATCACCCTTTGTGTGGATTATAGTTGCACTGCTCACTATTTGGACTTTGTTAAGGTCTATATGGACAATTTATTTGTGTATTTATGATTACGGTACACATTTTTCTATTTATTCACATTATTTATTTGGAAAGTTTATGAAAGCACGGTCAAACCCTTGAGGTTTTTTTCTTACTATTTTAGACTTTCATTTGAGTCTGATGACAAACAGCTTTCACATTTATATATTCATTTATTTTGTGTAAAAATCACAATTTGATTATTTGTATATAGTTATTTTTATATTGATGTGCACGGGTGTGGGGAAATTATATTAATAAAGGGAAACAAAACACTACAAAAAAAAATAAAACTCAGCAGTCACCACATCTGCAATACATTTTATTAGTTTTTGGCTATTGGATCACTCTTCAGAGAGCATTAGACAAGACACTGTATCGCCTCCTCACCACCTGCTTTCCTCCTTGAACCCTGCACTAGCGCGCCACAACTGTGTGCACTGCAAGAGGTTGCAGGGCACTCCCATTCATTAGAATGGGTAACAGCCAGCAAATGGTATTGCTCTCTGAATGCAACAGCAGGGATCATTTTTCCTCAGTACAGATGCAAAGCATGCATACTTCCTCAACCATGGCTTTTGGTGGCATAAAGAGGAGCGGTGGGGAGCGTTGGTAAAACTGCAGCTCAACTGCATGGTTTTACAGCCCGTCAACTGCCAGTGTAAAGGTTGGTTCACACCAGGAATATGTGTGTTTCTGTGCGATTCACATGCGGTGTAGAGCAGGGCGATTTGAACCCATTCTTTTTTGGGCTGAATCGTACTGGAACGCACCAAAGGTTGTACATGTACTACACACACTGCAGCTGGACTTCATGGTACCTTTGTCCAATGCAATCTAGTGCAAGCAAATGTACTGTGATTGCAACCTGCGTTTGGGACAACGTTAACTTAACATTGACACTAGCTGCAGATCGCAACTGCAGTGCATTTTGAACACGATGACGGAAACGCACATGGAATGCAGGTTTCCTGTAATGCATTCTCCTGTGAATGGGCACGAAAAAAGGCTTGAGAAGGTCATGTGTTACAGGATAGAGATGACAGAGAGTATTTGTTACTTTTTTTAAAATATGTATTTGAATAGCATCATCTTAAAGCTGAAGTTTTATTTTGCCATCCCTGGTTCCCCACCCCCCATCAGCATGCTAATCAAATATTTAAAAAAAAATTCCATTTTCATTGCATACCTTTTTTAGATCCAGTGGTGATATAATTGATAGAATCTTTCAAACTCTGTGCTTCTCTCTGCAGTGTAGAAAGATCATGGCTGGTGGGAGGAACCTACAGGGTGATGTGTCCTGAAAACATCACAGCACCCTGACTCAGTACTCCCATCTAAAAACCCTCAGTCCTGATGCAAGCAGTAGGTTGGCTCCAGGGGCGGACTGACAACTCATGGGGCCCACCGGGCAATAGGGGATCATGGGGCCCCTGTGTCCTTGCCCAAACTCAAAAAAGCCTATGAAAAAGGTACCAGGGGCATCTCATGGGGCCCATACTAACCCCGGACCCTCGGGCAGTGCCTGAGTTTCCAAATGGTCAGTCCGCCCCTGATTGGCTCTTGGGAGGAGGATGTCAACATGCCTAAGGTGAGTATAGTCTATAGCAAACATAATTCCTAGACGTGTCTCATTTAGCATGCAGACCGTCCTTGGTAATGCCAACATGTGATGCTGAGCCTCCATGATTGAAAGAACTGAAACCAAGTGAATGAAAGGGGTGGGCCAGGCTGGACAGGAAAGAACTATGTGATACTAGATGTCTTCCAAGCAGGAAATGAGGTGGGCTGTATGTGACTTGCTCCACTTCTAATGCACACTGTGAGAAGCTCAGTGTTTCACCTCTTGCCAAACATAACATAAATATGCGGCAGCAAGAAAGGTGGACTAACACGTCCAGCTGTTGCACATATGTGTCAGCTAGGGCTGCCACCTCATCCCTTTAAAACCGAACACATAGTAATTACACAGATACTGGGGCAAATTTAATACAGATAAGGCATCAAGTGAGTTTAATTACCACCTTAATCAGCCACAGAATCTGTGTAATTACTATGTGTTCATTTTTAAAGGGATGAGGTGGCACCCCTAGTGTCAATGGCAGCAGAAGGTTGTGTGCTGATAGCACAATCCCAGCACACTGACTGAGCCGTCACTGGCAGATCTTGGTCAAGCCTAGTGGGCTCCCAGTAATGTGACCTCTGTGAGAGCCAATCTCAGCAGTCACATGATACAGAAGCAGGCTTTTAGGTGGGTTTTTATGACCAGAAGGTGGTGTGGCTGGTGCTAAAGGGTTAAAGCTGGACCCCTGGTGAAAACATAGACAGATGAAATACATATATGAGGGCTATTTTACTTGCTAAAGATTTCCAGAGCTTTGCAACACAGTGCAGCCCTGTCTGGTAGGGCAACAGACCTGATTTTTATTTACCAAAGTCATTCAAAACTTGCAGGTCTTGTCCTTTCCCCAACCTGTGATTGGACAGTGAAAGGAGAAGCAGCACACTGATGAGTTTCTCTCTTTTTCCTTTTGAACATTTTCATTAAAATGTTTTGATTTTTTTAACTTAAAAAATCAATTTTTCTTTTACCTCCTAACCCTCTTGTATTAAACTGTATATTGTCTCCTGTTATATTGTAAAGCGCTGAGCAAATTGTTGACGCTATATAAATCCTGTATAATAATAATAATAATCCTCCAGTTAGTATGTTCCTCGTTAGCACACAGGCACGGCAACACAACTGACAGACTCCTTGTGCTGCTTTTTTTCTATAGCAGTCTGACCTCTGGACATGGAATGCATTAGGCCGATACCGCCAAGTACTGGCACTAGTTTTTTTTAAATACATTTATTGATCTATTAATGAATACAGATCTGAATTCATTTATTGCTTTCATATCTGCCAGTGGTTCGGCTTAAAGGTACACTCCAATATCAACAGTCTTACTGATATAGGTAGCTGAAAGGCAGCTACAGTACTAAACTGTTCACCACTCCCTGAAAAAGTGCTGCTCCAAGGCTTCTAGTGCTAGCCACATCTTCAAAGATCTAGGTAATTAGTCAAATGATCTCTGCTAAATGAGGGAATTAGCTTTCCCAACTCTGTTTTTCACATGAGCAATTGTGTCTAGCACTTAAAAGATAAGTTCACCTTTGGAACATGTTACATGTTCCCATAGCTGCAGCTGAGTCTGCCACCCCCCCCCCCCTCTGACAGACAGTACAGGCAAACTTCTCCCCATACTATCAGTCAGATTTGACAACAGCGTGGCTGTGCGGGGCTCCGCCCACATGGCCACATCACTCAGTCAAAGTTCTGTGAATGAGTGCCTACATGTCCCGACTTTTTTTCCGTTACAAAAACATGGCAAAATATCATTTTTCATACAAATATTTCCCCTGAATTTTGCATTACAACCTACCCTGGTCCATATAGCTTTTCCCTTCTCTTTCCAACTATTCAATCCATACTTATAATCTTTCTCCTCTGTCCTCAATTCCGACTCTTCCTTTTTCTTACAATTCTTTCTTACCCTCCAAGCTTTCTTTTCTCTTCTCCTATTCCTGCTACAGCCTTACAAAACATTCCCTTTATTCTCCTACTTCCAATCAGATCCCTGTGCCTCCCACTACTTCCATATATTTTTCGGATGCCTTGAAGTCAGACCACCTTCCCCATTCCTTTCTAAATTTACCCATATTACCTTCGTCTATATAGTACAGTTCCTCCATCCTCTTTATATATTCCACCCTGTCTAACCAGTCCCTCATTGTTGGAGGTTCCTGTACCTGCCAAAATTTAGGAATAAGCCCATTAGGCGCACTAATTAGATGGTATAATACACTATTTTTATATTGCCTCACTGGTAACTCTGTCCTGTGAAATAAACACACCCACAGATCCTTCTATATAGTTGTCCCCAATATCTCTTGTATAAGCTGGATCTTGCTAAAACCCCTGTATTTTTGGACACTCCCACCATATAGGTGCCATTGTTCCCTTAGCTCCACATCCCCTCCAACATATCTGTAAGACTTCCACCTGTTGTTTATGTACAACATTCAGTGTCAAATACCACCTTGTCAAACATTTATAATTAACCTCAACCATGTTCATGTTGATCACCCCATGTGCTAATTTAAACATTTTTTTTTTCTGTGATTCATTAATTTTTGTTCCCAGTTCCCTTTCCCATTAATCTAAGAACAGCGGAGGAACCGCCCGCCCCAATTCTATAAGGATTTTATATATCCCAGAAGTAACATGTTTTGGAGCTATAATGGAACCCAACATCTTTTCAAAACAAGAGCATGTCCTCCATCATCCTCAGTGGTTGGGGCAACTTCACAACAAAATGTATTAATTGATAATATCTGAGTTCATCTAATGCCACAAATAACTATTTTTTTAAATCTTGAAAAGTGCCCAACTTCTCTTTAACTACTATATCCCCAAACGCACATCTAACCCTTTAAACCATTTCCCTGAAATATTATCCTTCCCCAACGGCAAAAACTAAGTACCCACCAGTGGAATCAACAGTGAATTGTACTTCCAATCCATTTGCTTGTGCAATCTATATCATACTCTTAATACCTCCTGTGTCAGTGTACTACTTGTCTCATCCATAATACAAAATGTTTGTGGTATCCAGATAATTCTCTCTAATCGTGTATTACTTAATATACCTTCTATTTTAACCCAACTTTTCCCCTGTGAATTATATGTCCAATCTACAATTCGTGACAGTATTGTCACCATATAGTAATTCTTAATATTGGGCAGATTTAATCCTCCTTTCTCTTTCTTATTACACAGAACTTCATACCTTATTCTCAGTTTCTTATTAGCCCATATATATTTTAGTATTAGTTTTTTTTTATTATCCCAAAGAAGGATCCTGGGATATGGACTGGGAGCATGTAGAATTTATATAGGATTTTTGAGACTATCTCCATTTTAACCAAGGTTATATGCCCGATCCAAGAGACCCTTCCCCTTGAAAGTCTTCTCAATTCATCCTTTATTTCATTTATTAATGGAATATAGTTTACCCGGTATATATTTTTTATAGGAGTCAACTTTATACCTAGGTAACCTAATTCCTTCTCCCTCCATGAAAATGGGAAATAGTTTTGTAAGGTCAGCATCACTGTCAGGCTCCACCCAACGGGATCTCTAGTGGTCCACGGCACGGGGTTTCCCAGGGCGCGGAGTCTAAGTCCCAGTCTGCCTTTTCACCAGGGCCCCTGATGGTGGGGATGGACTTGGTGCAAGACTGAAACCAGGTCGCGTTCCTGGGCACCCCCGGCGGCGGCAGAGGGGTCCCGCTGGGGGTATGTGCCCGGGTTGAGCCTGCTGTGAAGGGGATGACAGATCCCGATCCGAGCGGGATGGATGGGATGACAGATCCCGATCCGAGCGGGATGGATGGGCAACTGTCAGGAGTGGACGAGGTCAGACTGGCCGGGTCGGAATTGTGCGGGCAGCGTGGTACAGGGGGAGTAAGCGGAGAATAGTCGGGGTCACAATCCAGGTTCAACAGGTAGCGGGCAACGAGGTACCGAGGGTCAGGCAGAAGGATGGTCAGGGACGAGCCGGGGTCAGAGCAGGAGAAGGTAAGCATAAGTCAGAACAGGCAGAGTTTGGCAACTAGGAAGCGTACTTACAGGACAGGAACAAGACCTTGCGGCAACCTGGAGATGCACAGGGCAGCTTTAAATAGAGCGCCCTGTTCTCCCATTGGTGCGGCCGCGATCGCTACTGCGCATGTGCGGCCGCCGCCGCGATTGCCGAGGATTCGGCGCTCGCCGGCTGGGACGGATCGGCAGTCTGCGCATGCGCGCACCGCCGAGGACCCGGGATCCCTGACATTGCCCCCCCCCTACGGGCAGCCTCCGGATGCCCAACCGACCCCTACGCAACGGCTGGTTCTGAAAAAATTCCCGCACAAGCCTTGGGGCGTGCACATTTTGGGCCGGCTCCCATGAATTTTCCTTCGCCCCATATCCTTTCCATTTCACCAGAAACTGAGTTTGGCCTCCCCTCTTCCTACACTCTAAGATAGCTTCAACTTCAAATTCCTCCTCCCCATCCACGTTTACCGCCTCCGGTGGTTTCTACCTTCGATCCGGGAAGGGATCTGGAGTTGCTGGTTTCAACAGGGACACATGGAAGACCGGATGAACCTTCATAGACTCGGGCAGTGCCAGTTCATATGCCACTTCGTTGATCCTACGTTTGACCCGAAAAGGCCCCAAGAATTTGGGAGCCAATTTCTTTGAAGGGCAGGACATTTTTAAATTCGCGGTGGACAGCCAAACCTGGTCCTCCGGCCGCAAACTCAATTCCCCCCTTCTTTTCCTATCAAATGCCCTCTTATTGTCATTCTGGGCCCTTGCCATTGCTTCCTGCAATACCTTGCTATTGGCCGACAGAAAGGTCAGCATATCCTGCGTGGCTGGGACTGCGGCCTCCGGGATTAGATCGGGCAGGAAAACAGGGTGGAACCCATAGTTCGCAAAAAACGGGGACTGTTTAGTCGCAGAGTGGCTTGCATTGTTATATGCGAACTCCGCAAGCGGCAGGAGAGTAAACCAGTCATCTTGGAGGAAGGTGGTATAGCACCTGAGGTACTGCTCTAGGGTCTGGTTTGTACGCTCCGTCTGGCCATTGGTCTGTGGGTGATAGGCTGAAGAGAACGATAACTTAATACCCAGGGTTTCGCATAGAGCTCTCCAGAACCTGGACGTAAACTGAACCCCTCTGTCAGATACAATATCCCTGGGAATTCCGTGGAGTCTTACCACTTCCTTAATAAATACCCGTGCTGTCTCAAGGGCCGTAGGTGTGTCCTTTAGAGGTACAAAATGGGCCATTTTGGACAGGAGGTCGACAATCACGAAGATTGCAGTGTGGTCCTGAGAGGGTGGAAGTTCCACGATAAAATCAATGGAAATCATGGTCCATGGCCTGTCGGGTATGGGTAATGGGCGCAAGAGACCCCAAGCTTTGTTCCTGGTGGGTTTGTTTCTCTGACAAACGGGACATGTCTTTATGTAGGTTTCGCACTCTCTGGCCATATTAGGCCACCAGAAAGTACGCTGCAGCAGTTCCAAGGTCTTACGTACCCCAAAGTGCCCGGCCAGCGGGTGATCGTGGCAGTATCCTAATACCAAGGTACGGGCCTCCTCAGGGACCACAATCAGATCCTCCTTCCAGAAAAGTCCTTCCCTATTTAATAAGGGGACACCGGGTGGACCTTGCATCCCTACGGACGTGGTCTGCAGTTGCGAATGGAGCTCCGATTGGAGGGCTAGGAAATTCCCTGGGGTCAGGATAGTGTCTGGCCTGGGACTCTCCTCGGGATCCCCAAACATGCGGGAGAGCGCGTCTGGTTTTGTGTTCTTAGACCCTGGCCTATAGGTTATGTGGAAAAAGAACCGTGAAAAGAACAGCGCCCACCTGGCTTGACGTGGCCTCAAACGTTTAGCTGTCCTCAGATATTCTAAGTTTTTATGATCCGTAAAAATCAATATTGGGTGTACCGCTCCCTCTAACAAGTATCTCCATTCCTCTAGTGCCACCTTGATTGCCAAGAGCTCTCGATCCCCGATATCATAATTCCTTTCCGCTGGAGTTAGTTTCCTGGAGAAGAAGGCCACCGGGTGCATGAGCTCTTTGATGCCCTTCCTCTGGGACAGGATCGCCCCGACCGCATTCTCGGATGCGTCCACCTCCAAGACATATGGCAAGGACGAATCAGGGTGGCTCAAAATAGGAGCTGCCGTAAACAACTCCTTTAAGGCTTCGAAAGCCCTCTGTGCCTCAGGTGTCCATTGGAAGCGAACCCCCTGCCTGGTCAGCTGGGTGATCGGGGACACTAGGCCTGAAAAGTTCTTAATGAACTTTCTGTAGAAGTTAGCGAAGCCGATGAAGCGTTGGACCGCTTTCTTGTCGGTGGGCGCTGGCCAATCTAAAATGGCCGAAACCTTTTGGGGATCCATGGCTATTCCCGTGGGAGAGATGGTTAGACCCAGAAACGAAATACTACTTTGTTCAAAGCAGCATTTGTCTGCCTTGGCATATAAGCTGTGTTGGCGGAGCCGTTCCAACACGCGCCTCACGTGACCTCTATGGTCCTCCAAGGTTGGGGAAAAAACAAGGATATCGTCTAGGTATACGATGACGAAGATATCTAGGTAGTCCCTGAACACATCGTTTATGAAATGCTGGAAGGTGGCAGGGGCGTTGCATAGGCCGAAGGGCATAACCAAATATTCATAGTGCCCGAATCTGGTACGGAATGCTGTCTTCCACTCGTCCCCCTCTCTGATACGGACTAAATTATAGGCACCTCTCAAATCTAGTTTAGTGAAGACAGATGCAGACTTCAGCCTCTGAAAAAGTTCGGGGACCAGTGGTAGCGGGTAACGGTTCTTTACTGTGACCTTATTCAAGTCCCGGTAATCTACGCAGGGCCGGAGGGACTTGTCCTTTTTCTCCACAAAGAAAATGCCCGCCCCGGCGGGCGACGTGGAGGGTCTAATAAACCCCTTATGGAGGTTTTCATCTATATATTCCTTTAGCACCCCTAACTCCCGTTCGGACAAGGGGAATATCCGCCCAAATGGGATTTCCGACCCTGGGAGGAGATCAATTGGGCAGTCATAAGCTCGGTGCGGGGGGAGAGAGTCCGCCCCCCGCTTGCTAAACACATCCAGAAAATTATGGTAGACTGAAGGAATGACTCGCGCCAGCTCCGCATCTGTCTCTAGACACAACACGGTCGGTGGAATCGGGGAGATCTTAGGGAGGCAGTGCTGCTGGCAGTATGTGGAGAGGAACTGGATAGAACCCGCCTTCCAGTCCACTTGGGGATTATGGGCACGTAACCACGGGAGCCCCAAAATAATGGGAAATAATGGGGATGCTATGGCGTCCAACCGAAGGAGTTCCTCGTGATGGGTCGATACGGTAGTACGGATAGGTGGGGTCTCGTGGTCCACTACCCCTGACTTAATGCGTGACCCATCTGCTAGAAAAATATTCAATCCCACCTCCTTGGTTTGTAGAGGAATTTGTTGCTGAACTGCAAAGTCTAAATCTATGAAGCAACTACACGCCCCAGAATCCACAATAGCCGTGGTCACTACTGTTCTCCCTGGTAGCTGAAGTGACACAGGTACCGCTAGATAACTAGTGTTGCCCACACTGTTAGAAGATACTGTAGAGAAAATAGCGGAGCACTTACCCCTCTTGGCTGGACAGGTACATACCATATGGCCTGCTCCCCCACAGTAGAGGCAGAGATGGTAGGTAAGACGCCTCTGGCGTTCCTCGGGTGTTAGTGTCGGCCGGATCCTTCCCGATGGACCGGTCTCGGGTGTATCCATAGCATCCTGATTCCGGCTTGCCGGCTGGAACAGGGTTGAAACCTGAGGAGGTGTTCCCGTTGGGCCTCGTCCTTGGTTGCACCTTTCCTGCCTGCGCTCCCGCAACCAGCGGTCAATTTGAATAGTCAAAGCAATTAAGGCCTCCAAAGTGCTAGGTATGTCTATTCGGGCCAATTCGTCCTTCAGGGATTCAGTTAACCCTACGCGGAACTGGTGGTGCAGAGCCGCCTCGTTCCATTGGCAGTCACTACGCCAACGCCTGAATTCGGCGACATACTCCTCCACTGTCCGGTGACCCTGCCTGAGCGTATATAGGGCCCTCTCGGCCGTTGCGGTGCGCAGTGGGTCGTCATACAAGAGGGCCATAGCCTCAAAAAATACCGTCACCGACTTCAACAGGGGGTCTCGATTCTCTCGGAGCCGGTGGGCCCAGTCCTGGGGTCCTCCCTGTAGTAGGGAAATAACGAACCCTACCCTCACCGATTCGGAGGAAAAGGTCCGGGGCTGGAGGTCAAAGTATAACTGACAGGAGTTATGAAAGGCCCTGAATCTACCTCGGTCTCCAGAAAAATGTTCTGGTGTGGGGACACGGGGTTCTGGTGCGGGTAACAACCCCGGTGTCTCCCTAGTGGGTTCCCCAGGCCCCCTGGTAGAGGTAGCTAAAGTCTGCATGCGACTCTCCAATTCCGTATAACCCTCCTGTAGGCCCCTAATTCCCAGTGTAAGGGTCTCCATCTGTTGGCAGATGTCGTCCAGAGGGGAAGTTCCCCTTCCAGGCTCAGTCATGGCCGCAAGGTACTGTCAGGCTCCACCCAACGGGATCTCTAGTGGTCCACGGCACGGGGTTTCCCAGGGCGCGGAGTCTAAGTCCCAGTCTGCCTTTTCACCAGGGCCCCTGATGGTGGGGATGGACTTGGTGCAAGACTGAAACCAGGTCGCGTTCCTGGGCACCCCCGGCGGCGGCAGAGGGGTCCCGCTGGGGGTATGTGCCCGGGTTGAGCCTGCTGTGAAGGGGATGACAGATCCCGATCCGAGCGGGATGGATGGGATGACAGATCCCGATCCGAGCGGGATGGATGGGCAACTGTCAGGAGTGGACGAGGTCAGACTGGCCGGGTCGGAATTGTGCGGGCAGCGTGGTACAGGGGGAGTAAGCGGAGAATAGTCGGGGTCACAATCCAGGTTCAACAGATAGCGGGCAACGAGGTACCGAGGGTCAGGCAGAAGGATGGTCAGGGACGAGCCGGGGTCAGAGCAGGAGAAGGTAAGCATAAGTCAGAACAGGCAGAGTTTGGCAACTAGGAAGTGTACTTACAGGACAGGAACAAGACCTTGCGGCAACCTGGAGATGCACAGGGCAGCTTTAAATAGAGCGCCCTGTTCTCCCATTGGTGCGGCCGCGATCGCTACTGCGCATACGCGGCCGCCGCCGCGATTGCCGAGGATTCGGCGCTCGCCGGCTGGGACGGATCGGCAGTCTGCGCATGCGCGCACCGCCGAGGACCCGGGATCCCTGACAATCACATTCTTTGAAACATTAATGTTCAAGATCTCTGATTTTGAGGGGTTTATTTTCAAGTTTGAAAGCTCTCCGTACCCTTTTAGTAAACCCATTAGGTTAGGTAACGTTTACCCAGGGTTCACAATGTAAAACAGCATATCATCAGCATATGCTGCTACCTTATGCTCTGTCTCACTTATCTTGATTCCTCTAATATCTACACTCTTTCTTACCATCGCTAGCAAAGATTCCACGGATATAACAAATAATAACGGGGATAAGGGACATCCCTGTCTTGTACCATTGTACATCTTAAAAAACCTTGAGAGGGACCTATTTACCTGACGGGCCGTTATAGAGCTCCTTTATCCAACTTATCATCTTAAACCCTATTCCCAAGGCCTCTAGGGTATTTATCATAAACCCCCAATCTACCCTGTCAAAAGCTTTCTCAATGTCGATCGACAATAAAATTGTTGGTAACTTTTCTCTCTTTGCCTTCTGTAAAAGAAGCAATGTTCTTAGACCATTATCCCTCCCTTTCCTTCCTGGGACAAAACCCACTTGATCTAAGTGTATCCATTCCAGCATCAGCTCTTTTAACCTCGTAGCTAGCACCTTCGCAAACAGTTTTATATCTGTATTTAGTAGTGATATAGGTCTATAGCTAGCGCATTATGAACTATCCTTTCCTTCTTTTAAAATGATTGTTATGTACGCTTGCAGCGATTCTGCTCTTATTCCCATTCCCTCTCCTAAGGCGGTAATACAGTTGTGTTCAAAATAATAGCAGTCAGACATCACTAACCTGATCAATCACTGTTTTTGGTAGAAATGATATTTCTACATGACAAATAATTTACTAGCAGGTGTAGTAGAGTAATAGAAATCCAACAGACCCAACAGTCATGACATGCATGCTGCTGATTCTATGTAATTGAATCACTAATTGAAAGGGGCATGTTCAAAATAATAGCAGTGTGGAGTTCTATTAGTGAGGTCATTCATTCTTTGGAAAACAGGTGGCAATTATTGCCCTTATTTAAGGAAGGAAGGCAGCGAATGTTGTACATGCTGGTTACAGTGCATTTCTCTCTGAAATTCTGAGGAAAATGGGTCGTTCCAGACATTGTTCAGAAGAACAGCATACCTTGATTAAAAAGTTGATTGAAGAGGGGAAAACATATAAAGGAGAAGTGCAGAAAATGATAGGCTGCTTAGCTAAAATGATCGCAAATGCTTTAAAATGGCAACCAAAACCTGAAAGATGTGGAAGAAAGCGAAAAACTACCATTCGAATGGATAGAAGAATAGCAAAAATGGCAAGGACTCAGCCAACAATCAGCTCCAGGAAGATCAAAGAAGGTCTAAAGTTACCTGTGAGTACTGTTACAATTAGAAGACGCCTATGTGAAGCCAAGCTATCTGCAAGAAGCCCCCGCAAAGTCCCACAGTTGAAAAAAAGATGTGCTGAAGAGGTTACAATTTGCCAAAGAGCACATTGACTGGCCTAGAGAGAAATGGCGCAACATTTTGTGGACTGATGAAAGTAAGATTGTTCTTTTTGGGTCTAGTGGCCAGGGACAGTTTGTCAGACTACCCCCAAACACTGAATTCAAGCCACAGTACACTGTGAAGACAGTGAAGCATGGTTGCGCAAGCATCATGATATGGGGATGTTTCTCATACTACGGTGTTGGGCCTATTTATCGCATACCAGGGATCATGGATCAGTTTGAATACATCAGAATACTTGAAGAGGTCATGCTGCCTTATGCTGAAGAGGAAATGCCCTTGAAATGGGTGTTCCAACAAGACGATCCCAAACACACCAGTAAACGTGCAACATCTTGGTTCCAGACCAACAAGATTGACGTTATGGAGCGGCCAGCCCAATCCCCAGATCTTAATCCAATAGAAAACTTGTGGGGTGACATCAAAAATGCAGTTGCTGAGGCAAAACCAAGAAATAGAGAAGAACTGTGGAATGTAGTCCAATCATCCTGGGCTGGAATACCTGTTCACAGGTGCCAGAAGTTGGTTGACTCCATGCAACACAGATTTACAGCAGTTCTCAGAAACAGTGCTTATACAACTAAATATTAATTAAGTGATTCAAAGGAAAGCAAAATCTTCAAACATTTTTCAGTTTATATAGTGAATGTTTGAGTTTGTAAAGAAGAATACAAACACTGCTATTTTTTTGAACAGTCTAATATTCACTTTTCTTAAATTTTTTAGAGGAACAACACAAATTTGATATATTTTTCTTCATGTTTTGATTTGGAATAGAATGTGTAGTGTTCCCAATGCATTTGTGTGTATGGAAATAAAAACTATTAGAAGGATTTTGAGCTTTATTCACTTTTTTCAACACACTGCTAATATTTTAAACACAACTGTATATATACACAAAATGTAGGGACCTATAAGTCTCCAAAATTCTCATAATACCCCACCGTATACCCATTGGGTCCTGGGCTCTTCCCTCCTGCTGTATTCTTCAGGGCCATATTAATTTCCTCCTGGGAGATCGCTTGTTCTAACGATACTAATTTTTCTTCTGATATTTTTGGCAGGTCTGCTGCCTTTAGAAATTCCTGCCGTTTTTCCCTCTTTTCTTCCTCTGCAGCTTTTGGGTTCTTAGGTCTTACATCATACAGCCTGCTATAAAATTTTTGGAACTTTTCAGCAATATCAGTGGTGGAGTAAACCATTTCTCCTTTTTCAATATAATTTTTCGATTTCTTCTCCTTAAGTCTTTTCATCAAATATTTTCCTGGTTTACTCTCCCACTGATATCTTTCCTTTGAAACCCTATTGAAGATCATCCTTTTTTCCTGTTCCAATAGGTCTTTTAACTCTTCTCTTTTAAGCATAATCTTCGAATGGACCTCTGTATCCTGTCTCTTTTTATTTGCCTGTTCTAATCTGTATAACTCCTCTTACCTTTCTCAGCGCCCTTTCAGTGTCACATACAACTCCTCCTCCTCCTCTGCTCCTCTTCCCCTTTCTGTTGGGGTACCCTAAGGTTCTGTTCTTGGGCCCCTCCTTTTCTCTCTCTATACCTCCTCCCTGGGCCAACTGATAACCTCCCATGGCTTGCAATACCACCTCTATGCTGATGACACCCAGATCTATCTCTCCACTCCCCAGCTCACCCCCTCAATCTCCTCACATATCACAAATCTACTAAGCAACATATCAGCATGGATGTCACATCACTACCTCAAACTTAATCTTTCAAAAACTGAGCTTGTAATATTTCCTCCTCCCCGATCCCCCACCCACGACTTTACCATTAAGATCAACAGCACAACCATTGGTCCTTCCCCTTATGCCAGGGTGCTAGGCGTAATCTTAGACTCTGACCTCTCCTTTGGGCCCCACATCCACTCACTGGCTAAATCCTGCCGCCTCAACCTCCAGAACATTTCCAAAATCCGCCCCTTCCTGACCAATGACACCACAAAACAACATATTCACGCCTTGGTTATATCCCGCCTCAATTACTGCAACTCCCTCCTCACTGGTCTACTGTTACACAGGCTATCCCCCCTTCAGTCTATTATGAATGCTGCCGCTAGACTCGTACACCTTACCAACCGATCAGCGACTGCTGCCCCTCTCTGCCAATTCCTTCACTGGCTTCCAATAACCCAACGTCAAAATACCAACCACAGCTTACAAAGCCATCCACAACACTGCCCCTAGCTGCATCGCCAACCTCATCCGCAGATACTGCCCAAATTGCCCACTCCGCTCCTCCCAAGATATCTTCCTCTCTAGCTCCCTCATCACCTCCTCCCACGCTAGCCTCCAGGACTTCTCTAGAGCCTCTCCCATCCTCTGGAACTCCCTGTGTTCCAGGCGCCAGCATCTTCAGTGTGGGCACCCAGCTGTGACAGCTTGTGGCTTCACAGCCAGGTGCCCACTGCACATGCGCTAGGAGTGCTGCACTTCCTCAATGGCCCCGTAGTCTTGAGGGACCTGTCACGTGCCAGAAGACTACAGGGAGGGAGGGTAGGAGGACAACTTCCGATTCCAATCGCCTAGGCGAGCGGAAGTGGGAGCGGGTACCTGTCAATTTAGGGTACCCGCTCCCCAAAGGTGCCAATCCTTAATGGGGAGTGGGGGACCAGTCTTTAAAGCGGAACTTCCCCTTTTGGGTGGAGCTCCGCTTTAAGCATAGAAACTGTCCCTCCGGGTCCACCAATCTCTCCTCCACAGCAAAACCCATGTTTTTTGAGAACCCGATCACTACTCCTTTAGCCCTTTTTATTGGTGAATCCGCATAATACCAGGTTAGGTAGTACCCTGAGTGTAATTTAACTGTAGTATCATATGATAAATGTGTCTCCTGTAAGAACACAACGTCTGCGGAGAGTTTTTGAACTTACCTACATAAGTATCTTTTGTCTTTTGGTAGGAGAATTTAAACCTTTCACATTATATGTCGTTAAATTAATCAGGCTCATAGCTGTCTAGTGTTTCTATTCTCTCTCTTGTTCAAAGGGAAAGCAGTATAGACTACCCATCTCATGGACTTTCCACCAACCCTGCCCCTCCCATGTCCTCTCCATCCCACCACTCCCCCTCCCCCCTCCCTTCCCTTGCCCCCCCCTCGCACCCACCCCAACCCTTACCTAAATTACTAAAAACCCCTTGGCCTGTATATTGCCTTGGAATCTGACGTGGGATTCCCCCACTGGTGATTCCTAAATTGGGGTAATACTCTGAACAGAAACACCCACTCCTACCCTATATAAATACTGTATAATAATAATAATAATACCCCCCACCCTCAACATAGGGCTTAAGTGTGTAATATCCTGTTTGGCCTCCCGACGCCCCGCCAACTGTACTTATTTTCCCCGAAGACCTGCTGGGAACACAAGGGAGGTGGGGAGGAGGAGAGAGGGAAAAAAAGGGGGAAAGAGGGGGACAACAATTCATCCCCCGGAGCCCCCTATCCCTCTCCAGGTTAGATATCTGCTGAACCTGTGTCTCTATTTTCTCCTCCACTTCTTCCACCCTTGTCAACATTCGTCCAAGATCTTTATGAATTACTGCCATTTAATTTCCAGTTTTGCAAACATTTCCACCATCTCCATTTTTGTGGGGATTTGTGATATGACTCTTTGTTGTTCCGAGACGTTCAAATCATTTACGCTGTAAATAGTTATATATTCATTCGTCTGATTCTCTTCCCGTACTCCAAATGACAATCTAGACCAGGGGTCCTCAAACTTTTTAAACAGGGGGCCAGTTCACTGTCCCTCAGACCGTTGGGGTGCCAGACTATAGTTTAAAAAAAAAAAAACTATGAACAAATGTGGACACAGTACAGGAGATGACCAGAGACTGCAGACATACAACGGCGGCGGGAATACTGGGCCGGCCGCTCCATAAGACGCACAGACATTTCCCACCAAGTGTGTCTTATGAAGTGAAATAGTGCCCCATCATTGGTGTCAGTGGGAGGAATAGTGCCCCATCATTGGTGTCAGTGGGAGGAATAGTGCCCCATCATTGGTGTCAGTGGGAGGAATAGTGCCCCATCATTGGTGTCAGTGGGAGGAATAGTGCCCCATCATTAGTCTCAGTAGGGGGAGGAATAGTGACCCATTGTTGGTGTCAGTGGGGGGAGGAATAGTGCCCCATCGTTGGTGTCAGTGTGGGGGGGGATAGTGCCCCATCATTGGTGTCAGTGGGGGAAGGAGATAGTGTCCCAACATTGGTGTCAGTGGGAGGAATAGTGTCCCATCATTGATGTCAGTGGGAGGAATAGTGTCCCATCATTGGTGTCAGTGGGAAGAATGGTGCCCCATCTTTGGTGTCAGTGGGAGGAATAGTACGTCATTGGTGTCAGTGGGGGGGAATAGTGCCCCGTCAGTGGGGGGGATAGTGTCCCAACATTGGTGTCAGTAGGAGGAATAGTACCCCATCATTGGTGTCAGTGGGGGAAGGAATAGTGTTCCATTGTTGGTGTCAGTAGGGGGTGGAATAGTGCCCCATTGTTGGTGTCAGTGGGGGGTGGAATTGTGCCCCATCGTTGGTTTCAGTGGGGGGGTTGGAATAGTGCCCCATCGTTGGTGTCAGTGGGGGGAGGAATAGTGCCCCATCATTGGTGTTAATGGGAGGAATAATGCCCCATCATTAGTATCAGTGACACCAATGATGGGGCACTATTCCTCCCACTGACACCAATGACACTTAACTTGCTGACCCCTTTTCCAGCATGGTGCTGCTGCAGCCAGCATACCTGATTGCAGCAGCACCATCAGCACGGCACACTTACCTGTCAGCTGTCCTTCTTCACTCCGGCCTCTCCCTCGCTCGATGTTTGCGGGGCCGCTCGGCTATTGTTTACACTGGATTGCAGGGTTTTCCCTCCCCCGCCTTTAGTGGATCTGCTCTTCACATTAACTCTGCTTAGTCACAGATATTATACTCAATGTTCAAAATACAATATTGTCACATCTCCAGGGGGACCCGTCTCCAGTAACTTTTACAGTCCCAAATAACATTTATAGCGCACACGTTATTAGCATCAAAACTTGGCCCCTGAGAAACCCCGACTCCTTAATCTTCTGACCGCCCAGCCCCACAACTCAGGTATACAATTGCTTAGCAACAGAAGACAGTAACGACTTTAAATCTCCTCCCGTTGTCCATGGCAACTTACCATCACCCTCCGAGCCTGGGGTTCTGGGTCCGTCCGTCTCAGTGCGTCGCAGGCGCACCACATGGCCTCGAACGGGATCAACTGCAGGAACAGATAAGGCTTTCGGGGTGGTATATGGGTAGGTCAGGCCCCAGGCAGTTTCCTCATGGCGGGCATCGGGAGCTCCTACACTTAGCAGTCTCCCAGCGCCATGTTCAGGCCCCTCCCCTTCATCTGAATTAGGGAAATAAAGAGCCCATGTTTGCGGACTTCCCTTTGAAAATGCTAGTTCCCTGGCTTTTAAGGCTGCACTGTTTTCACTGACTCAGAACAAGCATACAGACTAGAAAGTCAGATTAAAGTTCTTACTCCAGATCTGCACACTATTTCTAAAGCAGCAGTACAGAAAGTTTTGAGGCCAACAGATCACTCTAATATCCAGGCATTCCATATCCAGAAATCCACATTTGTTCAGTACAGGTTGGCTGAAACACTCCCCTGCAATCCAAAGCTGTCCCTAGCACCCATATGTAAAAAAAATATATTTGAAATATATTTTTTAAATATTCTTCCCAAATATATTGACATATATTTGACATACTACAATTTTTGGCCATATTTAATATATTTCTATATATATATATACACATATACATACATACAGTACATACATATATCTAAACTACATCACCGACCTGATATCCATTTACCTCCCAAAATGTACTCTCCGCTCCTCACAAGACCTCCTACTCTCTAGTTCCCTGGTCTCCTCCTCCCATGTCAGTCTCCAGGACTTCTCCAGGGCTTCCCCCATTTTCTGGAACTCACTACCCCAATCCATCAGACTGTCACCTACCCTCTTCACTTTTAGGTGCACCCTGAAAACCCATCTCTTCAGGGAAGCCTACCCTGCCCTCACCTAATTGGTGATCTCCTCCACTCTTCCTACCACTCCATCCCCCACAGCTATCTCCTCCTGTACCACTATCCCCTCCCTCATTGATTGTAAGCTCCAAGGAGCAGGGCCCTCGAACCCCTCGTGTATTGTTTTGTATTGTTACTGTACTGTCTCGTGTACTGTCTCCCACTATAATGTACAGCACTGAGCAAACTGTTGGCGCTATATAAATATTGTATAATAATATATATACACACACATATATATATATATATACACACACACACACACACTGTGGATGTTGAAATGCGTTTTTATTACAAAATATGAAAAATATTTTTAAACATACTGAATATCTTTAAAAATACAAATCTACATGTTTGGAATGCATTTACAAATAGATGTAAAAATATATGTTAAAATAACTTTTTTAGAAGTTAAAAAAAATCTGAAGAATATATTTTAAAACAAAATATATTTTAAATGCAAATGTAAATGCATTCCAAAAATGTAGATTTATATTTTTAAAGACATAGAGTATATTTGAAAGTGTATTTCAACATACAGTATATATTTATTGCAATATATTCTGAAATATATTGAATATGGCCAAAATTGTAGTATTTCAAATATAAGTCATTATATTTGGGAAGAATATTTTTAAAATATATTTCAAATATATTTTTCTTCCATGTGGGCAGTACTGCTTCTTCACCACAAGATGTCCTCTGTGTTTCAGGTCAAATGATGCCAAGTGCTATTCAACCTGGAAAACCAGTCACCACTTAGTACTTCTCTAGGAGCTCTCAGACATTTATTAATTCATCTGTCCTGCAGTTGGGTGGTAAGAAATCACATAATGTTTGCTCTATTACTTTGTGGATTTTTCCCTGAAGTTAATACACAATACCAATGAGCTAATATTTTTAATCCTATTCGTACTATCAGCCACGACTGCAAAATCATATGGTGATAATTATGGAGCCATTAGCTTTGATAAAAACAGCGATAATTATGCATGTCACGCCATGTGTCTTTGCGCTTGTTGCAGCCTGGAGAAATGTCGGAGAAAGCCTGGAGCATGGCACTAATGATTTGTAAATTATCACTTTAACTGCTACTGTGTGATGCCAAAAGAGGATGTAATGAAGTCTGGAAGTTGAAATGTATTATTGGAATAAAGATAGACTTC
The DNA here is from genome assembly GCF_062004578.1 of Staurois parvus. Classification (NCBI taxonomy): domain Eukaryota; kingdom Metazoa; phylum Chordata; class Amphibia; order Anura; family Ranidae; genus Staurois; species Staurois parvus. The sequence continues at coordinate 11,220,832 of NW_028318344.1, read as the reverse complement.
ATAAAGTGCATAGCAAACTAGGCTTTGTCTGCCAATGCAGAAAGACAGCCCACCACTATTGTAATTCAGAAGGGGTGCCTGATAGTCAATGGCTAGGAGGCCCACCAGTATTGTAATTTAGAGGGGGCGTCTGATAGTCAATGGCTAGGAGGCCCACCAGTGTTGTAATTTAGAAGGAATGTCTGATAGTCAATGGCTAGGAGGCCCACCAGTATTGTAATTTAGAAGGGGTGTCTGATAGTCAATGGCTAGGAGGCCCACCAGTATTGTAATTTAGAAGGGGTGTCTGATAGTCAATGGCTAGGAGGCCCACCAGTATTGTAATTTAGAAGGGGTGTCTGATAGTCAATGGCTAGGAGGCCCACCAGTATTGTAATTCAGAAGAGGTGTCTGATAGTCAATGGCTAGGAGGTTCACCGGTGTTGTAGTTTAGAAGTATGCATAGTTTGTAGTGTAGTTAGAGGCTTATTAGAAGCCTGGGTGTGAGTCAGTGAATTTACCTGATGTCAGGCTCAAGGGCTCTACAGGTCAGGCCTCTGGTACCTTCCCTTGGTTCAAGAAGCTTGGAGAGGTTTCTAGAAGCCAGTGGGTGGAGACCAGAAGGTGCTGATCTGCATATTCATAGGAGTCTGCCACACCAACAGGTCACCTGCTTGGGATTGGTCAGACAGACCCATAAATAGAAGATGGCCTGGCCAGCATGGGAGTCAGGTGGAAGATGGAGTGCTGAGCTGTGCTGCTGTGTAGCCTGGGAGGGGGTCCCAGAGGAGGGGGACTGCCTTACAGTCCACTGGGGAAAGACAGCCTGTTAGCCTGGAAGGAAACCAGCCCAGAAAAAAGCCTGAAAGCAGTTTATCCAAAGCTACAGGACACAAGGACAGTATGAGTATCTCTACACCCTCCGGGGCCTACAGGAGAGAAGACTGCTAGGTGCTATACCCAACCAGGGCTACAGGTCTATTCTTGAATCTCTTGCTCCAGGATACTCTTCAAAGACAGCAAGGTGGATGGGCATTTCCTAGCTAGGGTCTGAATAGGTTCACTTGGAGTGGACCATGTGCTCCTCACAGAGACTGTGTTACTAATCTGTGGATACACTGATGCCACTCAAGTCAAGTTGGGTCAGTCACAGCCAGTGAGCCAATGAGAATAGAGAGGGGGCGGGGCTGAGCCACGGCTCTGTGTGCGAATGGACACACAGAGCAGCAGGTGCTCCCATAGCAAGCTCCTTGCTGTTAGGGCACCCGACAGGAGGGAGGGGCCAGGAATGCTGGCTGGGGACCCGAGCAGAGGAGGAGCAAAACCACTGCACACAGCAGGTAAGTATAGACATGTTTGTTATTTTATAAAAAAAAGCCTTTTGAATCACTTTAAATATATCATCTACATTACATATCATCAAGATTCTGAGACTCTGGAGAAATCTCTGTGTGCAAAAGGACAAGGCCGAAACACAATATTGTATCCCTGTGATCTTCTGGCCCTCAGATGGCTTTGTATTAAAAACAGGCATGATTCTGTGATGGACATCACTACATAGGTTCAGGAATACTTCCAAAAATCACCATCTGTGAACACAGTTCACTGTGCCATCCAAAAATGCAAGTTAAAGCTCTATCATTCAAAGAAGAAGCCAAATCTGAACCTGATCCAGAAATAATGCCATCTTCTCTGGTCCAAAGCTCATTTAAAATGATCTGTTACAAAGTGGAAAACTGTTCTGTGGTCAGACAAATTGAAATTTTACATTCTTTTTTGGCAACCATGGCCGCCACATACTCCAGACTACAGATTAAGGGGACCTTCCAGCTTGTTATCAGCGCTCAGTTCTAAAGCATGCCTCTCTGATGGTATGGGGGTGAATTAGTACATATGGAACTGGCAGCTTGCTCATATGGAAGCAGGGGCGGACTGACCATTTGGAAACTCGGGCACTGCCAGAGGGCCCGGGGTCAGTAGGGGGCCCCAGAAGATGCCCCTTGTACCTTTTCATAGGCTTTTTTGAGTTTGGACAAGGACACAGGGGCCCCATGATCCCCTATTGCCTGGGGGCCCCATGAGTTGTCAGTCCGCCCCTGTATGGAAGATATATCCAAGTGTTAGAGCAGCATTCAGACGACATCTTTTTTCAGGGACAGCCTTGCATATTTCAGCAGGACAATGCTAAACCACATACTGCATCTATGATAACAGCGTGGCTCATAGTAGAAGAGTCTGGGTGTTTAACTGGCCTGCCTGCAGTCCAGACTTTTCACCAACTGCAAATATTTGCACATCTTCAAATTAAAAATACAACAAAGACTCGGGACTATTGAGCAGTTAGAGTCCTATATTAGACAAGAATGGGATAACATTCCTCTCCCAAAACTCCAAGAACGGGTATCCTCGGGTATAGTGTTAGTTATAGAGTGTTGTTAAAAAAGTGAAGGTGGTACACTGTTGTTAAGCATGGCCCTGTCCTACTTTTTTGAGATGTGTTGCTGCCATAAATTTCAGAATTACCTTATTTTTTTCTTAAAATGGTAAAATTTTCTCATTTTAAACATCTGAGATGGTTTCTATTTTCTATTGTGAATAAAATATGGGTTTATGAGATTTAGAAAATCAATGCATTGTGTTTTCATGTAGATTTTACACAGCATTCCAACTTTTTTGGAAGTGGTGTTGTATATCATTTGCATACAATTAAAACTTCTTTCATATAGTGCAGTAGTATAAAACAGGCCTTGAAATTTCCACTCACCTGCTCGCATTTGGCAAGTGGAAATAATGTGGGTGTGAGTGTGTGCTGACACTCTGCACAAGACAGGAGACAGGCAGTGGCAAGCTTGGCTGTATATTATTCCACAGCGAGGAAGGAACGGGCGGGGCCATGAGCTGCAGTGACTTTCTGACCAATTCTAGAGCTGTGGGTGGGCTCCACTCCAATGTACGGGGACAAGATGGGTGTGACTTGGCATGCAGTGGCCACTCTGATCCCGAGAATCGGACGCCAGGACCCCAACATTTCACCCCGCATGGCACTGCTGTTCCTGGAGCTGAAGGAGGGATGAGGAGCTCAGGTACTCAAGGGGAGGACGGAGGACACTCCACTCGGATGGATGACAGCCACTGACAACACAAGTAAAGACCTCTCCAGGGCCCCAAACTGTGGATCTTTGTGCTGGGACACACCACCATTGTATGGGGACTCAGCATTTGTATCAGTGGTTGAATTGTACCCTATCATCGGTATCAGTAAAAGGGACAATGCCCCATGCTTGGTGTCAATGTGAGGAATGGTGCCCCATTAATGGTGTCACTGGAAGGAATGGTGCCACGTCATTGGTGTCAGTGGGAGGAATGATGCCACCTCATTGGTGTCAGTGGGAGGAATGATGCCACGTCATTGGCATCAGTGAGAGAAATAGTGCCCCATCTTTTGTGTCAGTGTTAGGAATAGTGCTCCATCATTGGCGTCAGTGGAAGAAATAGTGTCCCATCATTGGTGTCAGTGGGAGGAATAGTGTCCCATTGTTGGTGTCAGTGGGAGGAATAGTGTTCCATCATTGGCGTCAGTGGAAGAAATAGTGTCCCATTGTTGGTGTCAGTGGGAGGAATAGTGTTCCATCATTGGCGTCAGTGGAAGGAATAGTGCCCCATCGTTGGTGTCAGTGGGAGAAATTGTGCCTCAGCTTTGGTATCACTAGGAGAGTTAGTGCCTCAGCGTTGGTGTCCCTATTGCTGTAAAGCACTTATTTTCCTTTTATGTTTACATTGTTGTTGTTACTATTTATTTTTGTAACTTCTGAATAAAACATTTACTAGTGTAATTTAACCGCTTTCCCACCACCCTATAGCAGAAATCCTGCTACAGGGCAGCAGGAGTGCACAACATCACCGGGTAGGGGGCATGCACGGGCCACATGTGTGCCTTACCTGCGGCACCATTCGCTGTCAATCACTGGGGCCCGGCCGGTGATTAGTCACCGACACATGGTGATTGCCAAGTATTACAGACGTGGGAGAGAACTGTATGTAAACCCTACATATCTCTCCCCTGTCAGCATAGCAGAGCCATACAAAGCAGTGTGCTTACAGTGGAAAGCACACACACAGCCCCATAATAAAACACACACAGCACACAGTTAACCCTTTGATCGCCCCAGATGTTAACCCCTTCCTGCCCAGTGCCATTAGTACAGTGTCAGTGCTTTTGCAGTGACACCAAGTCAGTTCCCCCCTAGTGTCGGAATGCCCGCCGCAGTCCTGCTATAGGTCGCTGATCGCCACCATTACTAGTAAAAATAAAATTAAAAGAAAAAAATTCCAGTATCTATACCGCCATTTGCAAACGCTATAACTTACATGTAAACCAATTAATTTACACGTATTGGGACATGTAGCAGAATACAATTTGGTGTAATTTTTTTTTACTGGACATGTTTAATATTAAAAGTCAAAAATAGTTTTTTTTTCAAAATTGTCAGTCTTTTTTTGTTTTTAAATTGACATAATAAACCTATGTTATAATTGCAGTTTTTTATATTTTGTACTCTTTATTCTAAAAAAAATGTAATTTCATAAGCTTTAAGGGGGCATGGTTGGGGGCAGGGCTGGGGGCAGACCTTGGCAAGGTTGGGTGGGGCAACTGGTGGAGAGTAAGGTTTGTGCCTGGCTAGTAGGTCTAGACTCGAAATTTTAAGCCCTGGTATAAAGATGTCAATATTGTGGAATATTATACCAACATTATGGAATCTAATAGGTAGCTTCAAATATTGCTGTAGACAACACCACCAAATACTGTAAATTTCTTTTTGCTACAGAATACACAGTACCAGAAGATATGCACCAACATTTCTTTATAAGTCAATATATTTATTTGTAAACACAAATCTCTATACAGTATATCTTGTATCATGTGCATTTTAAACCCCCAAACTGGTTGACATTCAATGTAATTGTAAGGTCCTGCCAGCTGCTGACAAGCAAGGCATAAAAAACAGCCAACTATTTCTTGGTGCTATCACGACATTTGGTGTAACACCTACCCCCATGAATAAAAAGAAGAAATCATCGTATAGCATCTTTATTTATTGTAAAAAAAAAAGTAACTCAGCTGTACATGTGCAAATCTTCTGCTGCCGATGGGATTAGATTCAGCTGAGGAAAACAGTTCATACACATTCATTTAATTCATTACTATTTGCTTTATGAGTCCTTCAAATAAAATACTCCCCCCACCCCCCAAAAAAAAAAATTATACATAAATACATATATATATATATACACACATATATATATGCACACACACACACACACACACACATATATACATATACATACATACATACATACATACATATACACACACACATACATACACACTCATCACTTTACTGGCTAATACTGGATTAGACCCCCTTTTGCCTTAATTCTTCATGGCATAGATTCAAAAAGGTGATGGAAACATTCCGGAGATTTAGGTCCATATTGACATGAGTTACTATTGCCTTTCTATCATCTTGAACCAATTTGCCCATTCTCCTCTGACATCAACAAGGCATTTTCATCCACACAACTGCCGCTCACTGGATATTTTCTCTTTTTCGGACCATTCTCTGTAAACCCTAGAGATGGTTGTGTGTGAAAATCCCAGTAGATCAGCAGTTTTTGAAATACTCAGACCAGCCCGTCTGGCACCAACAACCATGCCACGTTCAAAGTCACTTAAATCCCCTTTCTACCCAATTCTGATTCTCAGTTTGAACTTCAGCCGTCTTCACCATAAATAGATGTCTAAATGCACTGCCATGTGATTGGCTGATTAGAAGTTTGTGTTACCAAGCAACTGAACAGGTGTACCTAATAAAGAAGTGGCTGGTGAATGTATATATATATATATATATATATATATACAGTTGCAAGAAAAAGTATGTGAACCCCTTGGGATTACGTGGAGTTTTGCATGAATTGGGCATAAAATATGCTCTGAATGTCATCTAAGTCACAACAATAGAAGAACACAGTCTGCTGAACATAATACTACACAAACATTAGATGTTGCCATGGTTATTTTGCACATAACATGTAAACATTCACAGTGCAGGGAGGAAAAAGTATGTGAGGCCCTAGCTTAATGACTTCTCCCAGTGCTATTTGGAGCCAGGAGTGAGCCAATCTTGACTCCAATCAGTGTGAGGATATTGGATGTGTTGCTGACAGCTGTCCTGCCCTTAAAAAACACACACCTGTTTTGGGTTTACTGGTTTCAAAAAGCACTGTCTGATGTGAACCATGCCTCGCAGAAAAGAGCTCTCAGAAGACCTACGATCAAGAATTGTTGACTTGCATGAAGCTGGAAAGGGTTACAAAAGTATCTCCAAAAGCCTTGATGTTCATGTGTCCACGGTAAGACAGACTGTCTACAAATGGAGAAAGTTTCGCACTGTTGCTACTCTCTCTAGGTGCGGTCGTCCTGTACAAATGACTGCAAGAGCACAGCGCAGAATGCTGCATGAGATAAAGAAGAATCCCAGAGTGTCAGCTAAAGACCTACAGAAATCTCTGGCACATGCTAACATTTTTGTTGACACATCTACAATAAGGAAAACATTAAACAAGAATGGAGTACATGGGAGGACACCACGGAGGAAGCCATTGCTGTCCAAAAAGAATATTGCAGCACGTTTGAAGTTTGCAAAAGAGCACCTGGATGTTCCACAGCACTACTGGCAAAATATACTTTGGACAGATGAAACCAAGATTGAGTTGCTTGGGAAGAACACACAACACTGTGTGGAGAAAAAAAGGCACAGCACACCAACATCAAAACCTCATCCCCACTGTAAAACATGGTGGAGGGAACATCATGGCTTGGGGCTGCTTTGCTGCCTCAGGGCCTGGACGGATTGTTGTCATTGATGGGAAAATGAATTCCAGAGTTTATCAAGACATTTTGCAGGAAAACCTACGACCATCTGTCCGCCAGCTGAAGCTCCGCAGAGGATGGATGATGCAACAGGACAATGACCCAAAGCATACAAGTAATTCAACAAAACAATGGCTGCAACAGCACAGAATACGCCTTCTGGAGTGGCCCAGTCGGAGTCCTGACCTCAACCCGATTGAAATGCTGTGGCATGACCTTAAGAGAGCGATTCACACCAGACATCCCGAGAATATTGCTACACTGAAACAGTTTTGTGAAGAGGAGTGGTCCAAAATTACTCCAGATCATTGTGCAGGTCTGATCTGCAACTACAGGAAACGTTTGGTTGAGGTTATTGCTGCCAAAGGAGGGTCAACCAGTTATTAAGTTCAAAGGTTCACATACTTTTTCCTCCCTGCACTGTGAATGTTTACATGTTATGTGCAATTAAACCATGGCAACATCTAATGTTTGTGTAGTATTATGTTCAGCAGACTGTGTTCTTCTATTGTTGTGACTTAGATGACATTCAGAGCACATTTTATGCCCAATTCATGCAAAACTCCACGTAATCCCAAGGGGTTCACATACTTTTTCTTGCAACTGTATATATACACACATACACATACACACACACACACATATATATATATATATATATATATATATATATATATACACACACACACACACACACACACACACACACACACACATATACACACACACACACACACATTTTAAACCAAACCCTCTGGTTGTATATTTTAAATAACCTCTTAAAGATTTACTTGTTTCATGTAAACATAATTGACATTTCTATATACATAACTGCTACTTGACTTGATATTACACAATCCTGCCTTGGCCAGTCCACCCTAGCTCAGTGCTACCATGCTCCAGCAAAGCATAACAGGACATGCTGCAACTTTGAAGTGCTCATCAGATAACACAGGGATAGGTCTGCACACTAATGCTTGTGAAAAAACAATATAGGCCTTATGATAGACAAATTTGCTTCATCATCCTATTCTTGGGTCATGAAATCTTTATACAATGGTAGATTATATATTTTTGTTAAACTTTTATATACTAAATGTATCTCTATACCTTTTAGTGGTATGGAAATTGTAAACGCCTTCAAAGATTATATGAATTTGTGGATTAAAATAATGTGTCAAACTATCCATTAATAGACATCCTCAGATGCCTACATGCCCTGTAAGATCTTCCGTAGAATGCCCAGATCTGGCATGACTACTGAACCATGTTTCCTGGCTGCTGGCTTCAGCCTGCTATTATGGGTAAGGGACAGTCTGGCACACCTTAAGGAATGGTCTTAAGGTGGGCACAATGTGGGCCCACCAACATGGGCTTGTGGCTGCACCCCTCCCCATTAGGCTTCTATCATTTACTAATTATAATGTCTGCTCGGGTGTGTGGGGGCCATTGCTCCTTTAAAGATTTACCTTACCTGTACAGGTAGCATTTACTGGTAGGATCCTGTCACATGCTGCTTTCAGAAGCAGGGAATAGGGTATAAAAGGCAGCCAGCCTTTGGGAATGGTGCAGTTTGGCAGCCACAGGTCAGGGAGCACCTGCCCACCCTCCTTTGTCATAGGTACTTTTATGTGGTTTGTCACCCTTGAATCAAGGGGGGGGGGGGCTGTTGTGCAGATTTGTGTAATGTTTTGCTTGAGTCCTATGACTAAGCGGTAGTTATGGTACAATATCTGGTATTTGTTATAAAATAAAAATAATCCATATGAGATGTGTTTTGTTTTGAAACCAATAAAATCCTGCAGTCAATTTCTTTGCCATAATTTTGTGTTTGTGTGTTTTTTATTTTAAGTATATATTAAGGGGGAGCGTGCGGCCTGCAATCCCATGCTTGTCTCTTAGTATATCTGACTTAAAGTAAGATAAACCTTAGCGCTGTCACTAAGGAGTTTCTTCTGCAAATGTTAGTTGCTTCTCCATTATGGAGACCCTCTGGTTTCCTACTTTTTACAATGTAAATCCCTCTCTCAAAAAGATAAGGAATCAGGAAAGTCAAAGATAAGTCAGTATGAGCACACATATTCTGGATTAGTGACCAAGAGGGTTGATGGAGGAGGGTCAACACGGCAGTCAGGGAACTGACATTTGAAGAATAAGAAGCTAGCAATGGCAGTTTCACATACTCATTTGACTATAAATGTAATTAGGCGTTATTTCTCTAAGAATCAATGTGGTTTCTTAGCTTGTAAGCACTGGGCTGTGTTCCCTTGACAAATGATTCTTAAATTCTTTACAGCAGTGTCCAAAGTGCAAACAGTGCATGCCTTTCATCTTCCCCTCATTATTCATGGCAGGATAGGACATATTGAAAGATGAAAAACAATCCTTATATAAATATATAGGAATTATAAGAGGTAGGCAACTGTGGAAAGGTGGAGACCTAGATGAACAACATGGAAGGGATCAAAAGATCACCAGGATGCAGGGCTTTTTCTTTAGAAAGAATATGTCAACCCAAAATTTCATATTCCAGTTATGTGCCTGCTGTACCATGTATTTGTATGAAAACTGTTAAAACTATTAAAAACTGACCATATCAGGCATGAGAGTGCAGTGTGGTCAGTTTTCAGACTGTGCTGGGATCTAATCCAACCATCAGGCTTGTGCTGACAAGCTACCCCTGTACAGCCATTAACTAGGAAGATCAGTGTACTGCTGTTTCATCTCTCCTACCACTCTAAAATCCTTGTGCAGCTGACAACAGAGCTTATGTTATCACTTACAAAAAAGGGGAAAAAAAGGGTATTTATAATGTTTTTATATGTATACACAACTGCTTTGCCTTTTATATCTATTTTAAACTGATTGGGTTGCTTTACAAGGTTAGGGTTCACATATACATTAAGGATAACCTAGCATGGTCCCATTAAAAATAAGGAAGGCTTGAAGAGTTCAGGGGTCAGTACTAAGTAGTGCACAGTTCAGGGGTAAGTAATATATAATAGGTAGCCTGTTTGCAGACCCCCGACCTATAGCAAACAGATGCTATGGGTATAGAATGGAATAGTTACTGGGGGACCGACAATTTTTTTATTTTTGTATTTTCAAACACAAAAGCCAAAACCATATAGAACAGCCAGTTAGCTTTCAGTGGTATTTGTTAAGTGCAAGTTATAAAAAGGACAGGAAAGGTTAGTTTGTATGGGAACAAAACCCATTTCTTCTAGAACTCCATAAATGGCCAAAACACTTAATAAAAATGGATATAAAATTTTCTATGAACAGATACACACAAGTGGATCAACTAACTGTTACTTTTTGTCACAATGCAAATAGTTTGTCAACTCAATTTGATAAGGAAATATTGGAGACGTTTAAATATACAGTATGCAGCATTTCATTAAAGTTACTATCAAAGAATGGATTTAGACACTGGTAGAAATGTAAATAACAGTGCATTACAGGTAACACAGTGACTACACGATTGCCATGTTGCTTCTGTTCTTTTACTGCAGGACCGTATAATAATTACATAGTCACAAAAGATGAACTGCAAATGACTCCAGGCATATATTGTTACAGTTTGCATTTAAGAAGAATGTGGCAATTTGAATGTTCAGAACAAACCTACAGATGTAAATATATGTAGGAACCCTTCAAGCAGCATAGGCACTCCGTAGATTCTGACCCTGAAGCAATGGAAAATAAATACATAAATACAACAGTGCTTATTGCTGAATTAAAGGCCATGGTAAGCTACAAGGAACAAAAGCAATGCATTACAGCATGGGTGCTCAACCTGTGGACCTCCAGCTGTTGCGGAACTACATGTCCCATGAGGCATTGCAAGCTGCTGACAATTACAAGCATGACTCCCAAAGGCAGAGGAATGATGGGACTTGTAGCTCTGCAACAGATGGAGGGCCACAGCATTATAGTCTTATTTAGTAAACACTACAAAGAGCCAAATGCAAAGTTTAGTAACTCCTCATAACGAAGTAGAAGTCATCTCACCTAAAGGGTAAGCCCACAGTAAAAATGCACGTGGAATCTGTTTTACAAAGTAATAAAAGTTAATCTTTCCTGATCGAAGCATGGAGCTTGCCACTGCTGACTTCATTCTGAAAATGCAAGCTGTTCAAGTATTGTGCTGACCCACTGACTGCAGTGACTTGAAACAAGCATCAAGATCAGTAAAATATGATCTCCTTTTACTGCATCCTGGTTCCAGGTCAGTGCCTCGATGTCTCAAAGCTAGGGGTTCACTATGACAGCCTGGAACCTAGTATTTGCAGAAAGTGGTATTAACCATGGCATGCTTCTCTTGTAAAAGTATGCTGAGGAAACCTAGTATTTCTCTTTTAAAGTGTTTCCTCTGTGGTGTCTACAGTAACTGTAAAATGTCTACACATGGACAAGGCATGTCCGTAGAGCAGTGGCCTCCAAATTGCAGGCCTGTGCTTGCTTTTATCCGGCCCTTGGGGCACTAGTTCATCCACTGATACCAACAATCAGGCAAGTGACACTAAAGAAAGGGTACAATTCCTCCCAATGACACCAACGATGGGGCACAATATCTCGCAATGACATACAACAATGAAGCCCTAAAACCAGTGGTGCACTTAGGTTTTGTGCTGCCCTAGACAACACAAAAATAGGCTCCCCCCCCCCATCCCACAGAGAGAGCCTGACATTGACCGACAACATCCCAGGCCTCCCACCTCCACCCGAGAGAGCCTTTTAATACCACCACCCCCCATACATTGGCAAATGCCCCCCCCCCCACTCTGGCAAGAGATAAGACACTCACCTTCACAGCTCTGGGCATCCCCTGGAACAAGAGTCAGGCTCTGCATACACCATTAACAGCCTGCAGCCTCTCAGATTCCCATGCTGCGTGTGTCCCTTCTTCCTCTCCTACTTTCATTGGATGGTACTGCCCCCCTGAAAAAAGCTGCTGCCCCCCTGAATAATTCCGCCCTAGGCAAATGCCTTGTTTGCCTTGTGGTAAATACACCCCTGCCTAAAACCCCAATGATGGGTCTCAATTGCTCCCAATGGCACTAATGATGGGGCATTGTTTTTTCCCCACTGATGCTGGGACCTTTTCTACTCCTAATAGTCATAGTACGCCCCCCCCTATAGTCTGAAGGATAGTAAACTGGCTCATTGTGTTGAAAGTTTGGAGACCCCTGCCACTGACAATAAAGTCATGTATACATAATCTAATGGTGGCCATTATTCTCTGTAACTAGGCCTCAAACATCCAAAGAATTCAATATGACACAGAGTTCTGTAGGAGGAAAATGATATGTCTTCCCAAGGTAGGGAGTAATCTACATTTCTATATCAAAGAGGTATGTGCCTCGACGTAGCCACTGAATGTGTGTGCAATTCTGAGTTTTTGCTATAACAAAAAGCCAGACCTGTAAAAGATGGTTCCTGTTGGGTGGGTACTGCACTTTTGCCTTTACTAGACTTACTCAACTTATATAGTTATTCCAGTAATCTAAGAACTTAGCCTGGGGCTTTCTTTGAGGTGACACCTTTCTAAAGACTGTAACACAATCTATTCATTTAAAAGGCAGAATTTGTATTATACCACATGAATGGTACAAGGTTTTTCTTTCTTGTATGAACCTTTGAGCTTTGCTCCTTGTATTGTTTTTATTGAATAAGTCTGTTCATGTCAAATAGCAGCTTGCTCCACATGCTTTTGTTGCACAACTTCCAGTGACCAATTGCAAACTATTCTTCACAAAATTTTTTCACTGTAGCAGGTAAAGGTAGCACTCTTCTGAAATTGCTAATTCTGCGTGTGCAGTAGATTACAGAACAAGTCTCTGCTTGCCACCCAAATGCTGCCAAATATAAATCCCTGTTAGGTTTGAAATCACCATTTAGCGCATTAAAAATATTAAAGGTATGTGGTTGAATTCTTACCACATCCTAAACAGCCATTTTTCAAACTCATCTTATTAGTCCTGAAGTAACTGCAACACGTGCTTCACGGCACCTGCTTTATGTCATAAAAGTTTATGGAAAAAGATTAGCTACTAGTAATAGCTCAGCTTCACAAAAATACCTGAGAGGGTGCTGAATGAAAACCAGAGCCAAGGAAAATTGTGCCAACTGCCAATGCTAACCACTGAGCTTTCATCATTTATTCTTAAATGTGTACTGGCAAAATTAAACATATAAACTGAATGGTTGGTTTCAATATACTGGCCCCAGTTTTCTGTGGTTTTAGTCATACAGCTACAAATTTGCTTAGTACATTTAAAACAAATATATTTCCCTAGCAGATATGACAAATATACAACAGTTTTGGTAATTTCAACTTATTGTCCAATAGCTGAACCATTATTTGCATAATACTATTAATAAGGCACACTTTAGTTTACAACAGTCATATATAAATAGTCTTTGATATACTAATAATTTTCCTAAGGGGGAGGATGGCTCTGCCATCGTTACCCCCTACACAAAATGAAATCATTCAGTGCTTTACTCTCAATGCCAGGAGATCAAATGTATCACCACCTTAAGCACAATGTATATTATCATATGCTATAGCCTGTAAATATGTGCATAAATTAACAGAAAGGCAGGATTGTTCCTTCCATAATGTGTTGTCTTTGGTGGAACAACTATAAAAGGCAGCAGTGTTCATTTCCTCCTCTCTTTAGCAGTAGTCTGTAAATCCATACATCTTTGACTTGTTGGTTGCAGTGGTTTGTGAGGTACAGCACATTAAGGCTGGCCATAGACGGGCCCTTTATCGGCCGAATTGTTGGCCAATAAACAGAAAATCAGTCGTTGCTGGCATCAATGCTGCCACCAATGTCCACGAAAAACGGCTGTTTTTCATGGATTTTCCAGCATGACCGATAAAAATAAACGAGAAGATCCGCGAAAAACGTCCGACGGACTGGCCCCACTAACGACATGAATATTGGCCAATTTTCCGTGCGGACCAGTCTATGGCCTGCATAAGGAAACCTCTTATCCCATTGTTCTCCAATCAGTTACTGAACTACACTACATATAGGCGAGACTGGTTCCTTTGCTGAATTATATTTACTAATATGTAAGTATAATTCATAGTGCATCGAAGCTTAATCAGGAACGAACAAAACAATGTGCAAAATACAGCTACACACAGAAATCTAGCAGAACGCATTTAGGGAAACTGGAGATCGATTTGTTTCAATGGGTTATATTCCTTTTACCACTTTATTGAATAAGCCTCCAGTTCTAAAGAAACTTCACCAGTAACAGTAGTTCTGAGTATGTACTACTGCTCTCCACTCAGTGCTCAGCCTATCGGTTCAACTTTATGAATGCATTCACCATAGGTTTCAAAGTGCCAACTACTGCACCATTTGCATTACCTGTAATCAGTGAAATTGAAGTGAGCTACAATCAGAATAAAATGCAAAACATGCAAAAACTTCTACTGTGTCTGCACAAGGGAGCTCACTTAAAGATTATCAGTGTTTGCTATCTCCCACCTCCTTTTGAAAGCAGCGATTGTCAGCTTTAAAGTAAATTGTGAATGCCTTGGAATGTTCAAGACAGAATGCTAGAACACCCCTGCAGAATCCACAAAAATAAATAGTAAAGTACAAAATATTCACATCTAATAAGAATCAGCAGGATCAGCAGGAAATGTTCACTAAAACGCCAACTTCATGTATTGAAAGAAAAAAAAAAAAAGAGGAAAGAAAGTTGAAATGCTTTCCTTAGCTACTGATCACATTTGACTTTCTAAAGGGAAACATACAATCATTAATTCTCCTCCAGTTTTTTGCCTCAGTTTTTATAAATATATCCAAATGTCTTTTGTGAGACACATGGCAATATGGCAGGCTGTATTTTTATTTGTATAAATGTCTTAGAGTGTGTGAGGCACAGGCAGCTTTGGCTATTCCAGCATTTGTATCAATGTTTAAGAGGTGATAGATCTGCAGCTATCCCTTTCCATTCAGGGAGAAATGCTGCATCATAATGGAAAACTTTTAAGAATTCTGACTCTGGTAATGTGAAGTTTGTGAGGTATATTGTTTCTCCTCCTACTAAATAACTTGCCCAGAAACCAAAGGTCCCAATTGTCATGATTGTATGGTTACAACTAACCAGAAGTGCAAAATCCTTGCCAGGAGTTGATTCGTTACCATCACCAGAAAAGTAGACATCTCCTCTGGAATTGTCAATGTTTTCTTTACACCAATCCATCCCATTGCTGGTAACCACAAAAACAGGTTCTTTATATTTGTTGCGGAAATAATTCATGGCTTCCCACAAATAACCTCTGTCTGCAATCACACCCTTCCAAACATTTGGCATGACACTCACATAGTCACCTCTTCGGACATGGACTCCAATGTATGTTGCATTTTTTCTGGAGCCTTTTATTGTCTCCAGGACATGGTTGGCTTCATTTTTAAGGTAGTCATGTACTGTAAGTTCCTTTCGGATTTCATTCCGTAGGTGGTGAAAAAACGTCCAAGAGCAAGGGTACCCTGTAAGTTTTATAAAACTACTTTCAATGTGATTATATTCTTCAGACATCCAGTCATGTATCCAGTATTCTTGAAATGGAACACGAATGGCAACGTTATTATGCAACACTGGCAGGGTGATCTTAAATATAGGAGCTAAATAGTTATGCATATCTGTAAGGATGAAGGCTTGGCGTTTGTTTGCTCTGGCCAAGGCATACAAGGTAGCATACTCCCCCATATGGTTACCTAACCTGCCATCAGGTTTAATTGTCCATATTCCAGCATTTCTGCACTTTGTTACAATTTCATTAGTACTTGAGTCTTGCTGATCTTGGTTTGGCGCCACAGGGTTGTTGTCTTTCTCAGGACAGATTATAGATATAGGCAAATTAACAGAAAAGTTTAAGAACTGTAAATGAAGCTGCAGTCTGTACAGAATAAAGAACACCACAGTTGACACAAAGATGCATCCTAGAAGAAGAATTTTCTTTTTCTTGTTGGGTAACTCCATCTTCATTTGGTATCGGTCCTGTACCTTGGACGGTAATAAAGGCTCATCCATAAAAAACCTAATGCCTGTTAGAAGAAAAAAGCAAGAAGTGAATATTTCATGTTGGGTGCAACTGAAAAAAAAACAAACTCGATCCTGAGAAATACAATATAGAAGAATGTCTCATTTACGACATTTCCCCCAACTTATACGACTATTTCTCTGTCCTATATAAATCCCATCAAATTACTAAAAGTTATCAGATTTTAGTTTACTGCAATTTGTGATATGAATGCTATCTCATAAGTATATTGTTCTTAGCGTCACTGAACAAGCTTAACTATATTCATGAGTTATAGAAATTATTAAAAGGCAAACTAAAATAGAATTCAATAAAGTGGATAGTGAATGCAACAAGTGAATTGTGCCAACTCATAATGCTCATCCTTATGCTTGTATTCAACTTTAATAACCAGATCTCCAGCAGATTTCCTACCACTAGATAGTAACCCCATAGAGTTTTCGTTTACATATCTGAAACCCAAGGAGATAAAAGTGTAGGCCACAAATCCCAATTGGCTTGGATCACATATTACAAGTAGCACATGTTGGATATAAAAATCATTCAGCCACTAAAACAGACTAGACAATGAGTGCCCTCTTTAAATATATACTCTGGGACTGAAATTAGACCCTCCCACCTGGGCTGGGCAGTTCTGGAAAAGGAGGAGGGGCAAAGGTGTCATCAGAACATGCCAATAATAACAACAATAGAGAAAAACATCATTTGATGAAGTAAAAAACATTAGAAACATTCAACGCATTACAAAACGCAGAACTGTAGTACATAATACTACTTATGAATACTCTGTGCCTCTAAAGACAAAGATTTGCCGAATGATCATACTGACAGCACACACAAAGCAAGTACATTCTGGGTGTTAATGAAATGTATGTTTATACTTACTTTTCATTAGGATTTATCTCCATGGAAAATCTAACAACTGAGTAGCCAGCAGGCTTTTAACTAAATTTAATAAAATTCTTTATTTTATTCCTAAAGATTTCTGCCTATTTAACAATAATAATGTAATTTCACTGAACCCCATCTTTGCTACATGTAGCACTACCAATATGGCATATATATATATATATATATATATATATATATATATATACACACATACATACATACATACACACACACACACAATATCAACTCCATATGCTATATACACCACAGTTCTGTGTTTTTTTAATGTGTTGCATGTTAATGTTTTTTACTACATCAGATGAAGTTTTTCTCTATTGTTGTTATTATTGGCATGTTCTGATGACACCTTTGTCCCTCCTCCTTTTCCAGGGCTGCCCAGCCCAGGTGGGAGGGTCTAATTTCAGTCCTAGAGTATATATGGAAGAGGGCACTCATTGTCTAGGCAGCTCTGATGAAGAAGGGACTTCCTTCGAAACGCGTCAGTTGACTTTTAGAGTCTTCCCTTGTGATAGGTCTCGCGCTGTTCTCACACTCCTAGAGTTTTGTTGAGATCTTGTACACTTGTTATACTTCTCTGTAAGTATATTTTTAAAGTCGATAAAATCACATTTTACTGAGGTAATGCACAAGGTAGGTGCACTTTTTTGTTTCACTTCACATATATTAGCTGGCCACAGGAGGGGCAGATGTCGCTGAAAACAATGGGCAGGGAGTCACCTGCCTGCCTGTCTTTTTTCACACTGGGACCTGTCATTTGTGCACCAGTTGCCTATAGGATTGAAGCAGAACACAAGCATGGTTCTCTGCTTCTTTAGTGAGAGAAAAGGACTGAGCAGATTACTCAACTCAAAACCCTGGCTGGTTAAAGCAATTAACTTACAAAGTCCAAAGTTCATAAGTAAGAAGTGATTGCTTCCTCCCTAAAAGGTGTACCCATAAATAGCTTAATCAACTACCAAGCACTATATAGCATTCCAGACTTTGTTGCCCTGCAGTAATCAACCAAATTCTCCCATACTGCAAAAGAAAACCTGATAATGCAATCTTACCCAAAATTGGCCTTTTACTTTTGGTTTAACTTTTTGGGGTTTCTGGTAGCACTTTCGATTGACAATTTTGTTCTTTGCCGTGGCAATTACAAAGTTGAGTCTGCTATGTTCCCCTGCAGATATGTCCACATCTCCTCCATAAAAAAAAGGAATATGGGACCCTTGGATGGAATTTTGCTAGTTGTAAATACAGGATCATCTTTCTGATAAAGCTCATTTAAAGCAGGTACTTTTGTGAGCACAATGTAAGCAACTTCAGTTTAAAGGTGCACTCCAATCAAACATGAATATTGGGCATTTAAAAGCTGACTAACAAAGATCTAGTGGTAATAATACCTTCTATATGATGACACTGTGATGACTAGTGGGATTGAGTAGTGTATATCATATTGGGTAATATTCATGGTAGAGCATATGGTGTACAGCAGTGATCTCCAAACTGCAGCCCATGGGCCAAATGTGGAACTTTGCTTGCATTTATCCAGCACTGATATGTGGCACTATTCCTTACACTGACACCATTCCTTACACTGACACCAACAGTTGAGCATAATTCCTCGTACTGACACCACTGATGAGGCAATAGTTCTCCCATGGACACTATTGATGAGGCACCATTCTTTCCCCCAATACAAACAACTATTTCTCCCACTAATACAAGCGACAGGGCATTATTCCTCTACCTACTGGTTACAGGCACTATGTACATTTTTCTTTAATCCCAATGACTACCAAGCCCGAGCTAATGATGCTGGGGCATTTTCTACTCCCAATGGCCACAGTCGCCACCCCCCCCCCCCCCCATAAAATCTGAAGCATAGTAAACTGGCCCTTTTCTTAGAAAGTTTGGAGCCCCCTAGTGTACAGCATAGCACTCAGTGTGGAGTATGTAACATATACTGTGCAGTATACAGAGGCAGTCTGGTGTTAATCAGGTCCAGCACAGCATCACGAACAGCACTTTGTATAGATGAATGATGGGTTTGAACAATGTTACATAAAGCACAGCTGTGAACACTTTGTCAGCTCAGCTCTGAGGAAGGGAGTTAGTCTCCCAAAACGCGTTAGCATAACCTGTTGCAAGACCACCATTTGCTGGGACTGTCACATTGGTTCCTTGCTTGTATACATGACTCTTGGTTTGTGAGTATATACTGTTGTCATTTTTTTTTAATCCAAACTTTTTTTTTTTTTTTTAAATTGAAAAATGAAGGGAAATACAGGAGCAAAGAGCAGGGCAGTAGACAATCATACAAATGGGTACAAAAAAATGCATTATTCATATACAGCATACACAATAGGATTACATCTTTATAGCCCTTTGCTGCAGAGTTTTAAGATCACATCAGTCAAAATTTTACAGAGTATGTAGAGGTTGAGTAGAGGAAACAAAAGTCAGAGAAAGAAAAAGAAAGAAAAGAAGAGCAGAACACACAACAGGAACGATAATAACAGTTGCAGGTGGGCCATCAAGTTCCATTTCAACAATCAACTAGCCGTAATGTATTAGATTTGTAAAAGCCTGTTCATTATCAATCTTGGAGGTGCCAAGCCAGGCATATCTAACCAGTTCTGCCAGATTAGCTCAAATTTACATGGGGCATTACAGTGACGATAGGCAATTTGTTCTCATAAAAAGGAAAGAATTAACATACTCCACCCAACATTTCTTAGAAGGTATTGTACTAGACAGCCAATATCTAGCTATTAGTTTTCTTGCTAAATACAAGAGACGAGTAATCATGATATAGATACCCGGAGAGTACAGCTCAGGGTCCAGCGCTCCCAATAGACACGCTAAGGGATCCAAAGGGACAGGAGTCTGGGAGATGGAAGACACAACCCCATAACATCCGCCCAATATCTTTCTAATTTTGGACATTTCCAAATCATGTGTATAAAGTCCCCTCAGTGTGCCATACACTTTGGGCACAAAGGTGTATCTCTCCTGCCCCATTCAAACAATCTAACCGGTGTTTGGTATGCCCTGTGAAAGATAAATACTTCTGTCATTTTCAATAAATTCTATTTTATCATGGTAATGCACGAGGAGAATAAACCCTTTTTTGCTTTTTTCCAGTAACTGCCACATTAGTTAAAGCTGGCCATAGACAAGGGATGGCTGTCACCTAATCCTGACAATTTTGGCCTGATCAAATGACAACCTTATGTCTATAGAATGAGAAGTCACCCACCAGCTGACTGCTGCTCTCAAACTGACAATGTGTAAATAATCTAGCTATTAATGCTCATTTATGGACTTTCTGACTCAGAAAGATTCAAGAATAGGTAATGTTAGCAGTTTTTTTTATTTACCTAGGGTACAAATCTGAGAAAGGGGTCTTGTCAAGTTATAGTTTTGTTTGACATTAAATGCAATGAGAATTTGGCAAGAATTGTTTTACTAGTGGGGACATGGAGAGGCAATGAGCCTTTTTTTTTTAAAAAGGAAAACGCATTAAAAACGCATTTGCAAAAATGCAAAACGCACCGCAAAAAGCACTGCAGAAACAGATCACACACACAAGCTGCATAGGGGTGAACCTAGCCTTATCTGGAATAAATTAGCCTCAGAACCTATGTAATTAATATGTGTATGGGTTTAAAGGGATGTGGTGGCAATCCTACTCCTAGAAAGCATTCACTAGTGATTTCACCAGCATGACTAAAACTACCACAAATTTCCTGTGTAACCCCAGCCTAAGGAGGTTACTTCCAGCACATGGGTAGATCTCTCAGTAAACAGGAGATTAACACCCGGATCACGTCAAAGCAGATTTTGAAATCATGCGACTTACAGTGAAGTTGCACGATTTCAAAATCGGGTGACTTGCCAATTTGAGGTGCAATTTGCAAGACATCTGCCACAGATTTGTCAGCAAATCGCACCAAAAGTAGTGCATGCAATGCTTTAGAAATCAGTGCGGCTCTGACCAAGTCAGAACCCCACCGACATGACCGCTCTAATAGCAGACAATAAGGTGAGACTTGGCATACGATTTGCAAGTCACATGGCATGCACATCGCATCCCAAGTCGCACCCGATGTGACTGGGGTGTAAGATCACCCAGGCTTCCTTCAGGCAATACATAACAGTATGTGTAAATGCTATTGCTTGAAAGTGAACCTGTGGTATTACAACTAAGGGAACAGCCTTTTCTGACTTTTTTTTTAAAGATACATGCTATCACCCCCATGTAATGAAGATGAACACAAGCAGACATGGTTCCTTCCATAGATACAGTGGAGGAGTGAGTGTAACTACTCCAGGACGAGTAGTGTGTTATTTGCAGGACAGTCATGTGAAAATAAAGGGGAAAAGCCTGGGAAAAAAAAAATAACACAGCCACTACATCTACCGGTAAGTTTCAATATATTAAGTTTTTGATTTTGCGTTCAAATACATTTGAAGTCTGCACCTTTAAAAACAAGTCAGCAGTTGCTCATCCCAGATTTCCTTTTATGAATATAAAACCCAATATACAATACAAGCTTCCATAATTATATCTACACTTACCAAACACATCAGAGTGTGTCCTTTCCTTTGTTTAATGTATGTGTCCCTTTATATCGGTCTGGATTTGATGTATATGATATACACCACCTCCACTAAAGGGGTGCAGCATGCAGACCATCCATAAGGTGTACTTCTGTGGACAGCTGGTGCAGTCCTGAGCATTGAGCTGGTTAATTCCAGTGACATAAAGTAACATTTCCTGCTATTAGTGTTAGGTGTATATAACCTCCCTCTTAGATTGTAAGCTCCAAGGAGCAGGGCCCTCCTAACCCTCTTGTATTTAACTGTATTGTCTCCCGTTATATTGTAAAGCACTGGGCAAACTGTTGGCCCTATAAAAATCCTGTATAATAATAACAATCACTTTGACTTAAGATGGCTGGGTATTGCTTGCCTTATTATAGCAATAGGTCTATTTTTTATTTTTTTCTAGAAAAGCTGTGTGCAGTAAGGCCTGGCTCACATCTAAGTATGTTGAAATATGCTGCGGCGAAAAAAAAAGTCTTTGACCCTTTCCAAAAATGCAGCATCTGTAAACACATAGTTGTGATTGTGTCCCATAGGAAACCATGTTAAATGGACTGCAGGGAGTTTCTGCAAAAAGCACTAAAAAACACATAGTTGTGATCGTGTCCCATAGGAAACCATGTTAAATGGACTGCAGGGAGTTTCTGCAAAAAGCACTAAAAAACACATAGTTTTGATCGTGTCCCATAGGAAACCATGTTAAATAGACTGCAGGGAGTTCCTGCAAAAAGCACTAAAAAAACACATAGGTGTGAACCAAGCCTTAAGCTCATGCTTGTTATTTACCTGGGATTGCTGATTCATAATTAAGTGTCCAAGTGAGATTGCGCACCTCCTTGATGAAATACTAGTTGCCAGGCTGTAATGCTGGTCTTCTGGCCTCAGTAATTTTGGAGTCACAAACCTGGAGCAAATATACAGAACCGGAAGGTCAGACCTAAGCCTGGTTAGTTTCTGATGGACCTGAAGAAATTCCCTCAGTGGGTGGCCCTGTCTGCTGCTTCCCACCCAACATCCTTTACTGATCAATCAAAGAATTTTGGGTGGAGAATTGTTGGTTGATCAGTGTCTGCATCCAATCACTGTTCAGATATTTTGACAGCTGGTGTCACCAATTTTCAAAATACAAAAGCCACAGTGGATGAATTGGTTAGTTTATATTCCTTCAGCCTGCAGGGTTATTTAAAAAAAAAAAATCTATGAGTATTGTCTACATAAGTCTGATATCCCTATCTGCAGACTTATTCTGGGTAAGCAACTTGAATAAAGTAGCTCAGCCTGTCAGTCAGTCTGTTGCGCTGGCCATAGATGGATCAAAAATTGTCCATATCAGCAAGCCGATTTTTAATCAATCAATCTATGGCTGTTTTTTCTCAAGAGAAATCACTCTAATGCCTGATGAGAGTGAAAACCTCCTGCGCTCCTAAATCAATAAAACTAATGAAGCTGCCAACATCCAATCATATACCTAATGATCTATAAGCAAATAACAAAATATATGATGTAGCGCTAATAACAAAAGGTGCGTAAGTGAAACGCACAAATATATGTGGAAGATATATAAATACAACATGTATAAACATAAATAAACAATAAGTAATATAAGACAGAGTATACAATGTGACTATACCTCATAGGCGCCGGCTATATACTGTGAGGTCTGAATATGAAATTTTATCTTCCAGGTATCATAATGGTGAAAATTGATAACGTGAAAAAAAATAAAATAAACAGAAAGTGTCAACTGTGTGTGTGAATTGATCCTAATTGGATCTATAAGTGGTGTTCAGGGGCAGACTGACAACTCATTGGGCCCCTGTGTCCTAGCCCACAATCAAACCACACACAAAAAAGTCTATGAAAAGGTACCAGGGGCATCTCATGGGGCCCCCTACTGACCCCGGGCCCTCGGGCAGTGCCCAAGTTCCCAAATGGTCAGTTCGCCCCTGGTGGTGTTCAATATCCAAAATAGTCCAAATGGGACTAGTGCTTCAGGTGTGCCCAAATTGATCCTAATTGGATCTATAAGTGATGGTAAAACATCCAAAAAGTCCAAATGGGACTAGTGCATCAGGTGTGCCCAAACTGGGATAAACAAGAAATAACACATGTAACCACATGCAAAAACTCCCCAAAAACCAAAATACAACTCAAATATCTATACACAAAACAGTGTCAACAAACAACGCACACATGACCACATGCGTGATAGTGCATACAAACTTTCACATGACCTGAATACACAAGCAATCACTAAAGAAACACGTCACTAAAAATGCGTATAAATGCTAATAGACAGATGAATAAATGTCCGGAGTGGTGTGAAACCACCATATATTCAAATAAGACAAACACCCGTGAAGGTGGGTGATAGATGTATACGATGACAAGAAGCTATCCACAAATGGCTGTAATGCACGCTCACCTCCTTGCCTCGATCCTCAAAGGGTCAAAACACTTTTAGGATCACTACACTGGATCCTCCATACATGAGACTCCTCTGGAATGGCGTCACTTTCGCCACAGTGTTCTCCCCCTCAAGGACAGGCTTAATGGTGGTAAACCTCCTCTCCAGGCAGATACGTAAGATGTGGCCAGCTATCTCATTATAAAACATAAGCAAGAACTCCCATACCGTAATACTATTTATTTTATAAAGAAGCCCTGAGGAAGTCATGTGACTAACGTGACATAACGCATAGGAACGCGGTGACGCACTTCCGGTTTGGACGTCATCTTTGTACACCCATGCAACTACACCCAGAACAATAGGTTTTTCCTATTAATGCTCTGACCAAGATGTATTGAAATGTGAGTGTATATTTTAGAGGATTTTCCTTTACTTCTTTATAAAATAAATACTATTACGCTATGGGAGTTCTTGCTTGTGTTTTATAATGAGATAACTCCATTCATGACACATTTACCAGGCCCCTTCTCTGCTCTCCATCCTGACACATTCCCGACAACAGCTTTCGAGAGAGGGGAGGGGGGAACCTGGCAGAGCTTCCGGCGGAGGAGTGGGGTCAAAGGAGTACACAGGGGCCCAAGGGCAGCAGGACCTGGATAGAAGGGGCAGCATGTAGAGGAACTACTCCCCTTCGTTTTCCTCCTACAGCTGCTGAAAGGCTGCAGTAAGAAAATGGAGGGCATCAGTTCCACTATATGTTGCCTATCCTATCCAGCTGTACAGGGCAGCTGCACAGGCCCCCTGGAGCGTGGGGCTAGGTCGCAATTGTGACCCCTGTAGGTACGCCTCTGGCTATGCCTGCAAAAGGGGCCACCGTGAACTAATCTAGCCAGACTTAATTTCCTAATTTAAAGTTCCACTTGAAAGAAACACATTCACTTTGTCTATTGAGGGCAAAGTGACGGTGTCTGCTGGTAACCTACTTCCTCACTCATCCATGCTCCCTAGCTGCCATCTCACTGCAGGAGTCCACTCTAACTAAGCTCTGGTGTCAATGAGTGTTCGGGTCTGGTTATTGGCCACTTAGGCACAAGCACTATCACATGGGGGGGCTGTGCTCCTCTATACCTGAAATCACCACAAATTATAATTGTGGTCACCGACAGCAATGCTCAAGGTTATTATTGAGGTCACTGACACCAGTGCTAATGGCTGTTATTGCATACGCTGACACCAATGCATCCAACAAAATCAATGCACCTCAATGCACAAAACATGTTGCTAGTGTGTGGCCCTCTTGTAGGCCAGGTGATCAAGATGACATCAATATAACAAAAGCAGCGCTTGGGTTTCTAAACATATTGAAACATATCATACTTTCTGACCATAGTAGTCTCTTCTGGACTAAAGAATTCCCCCTAATCCAAAAATGTTTTGTTGAAGGAACTGATTACTTTTAAATACTATATTACTGTTTGATTAGTGCATTCAAGCACTACTGTGTGTATATGAACAACTGTATATATATTTTTTTAAATGTGGATTGTTTCTTTATCATGGTTCAGCTCCATGTTAGTTACTCGTGCAGCCAAGCATGCCAGTACTATGTTTTTTTCCTATTATTGGTTGTCACATGTTATATTTTTTAATGGATCAGATATCAGTGTTAAGTCTGGATACCAGTGAACCAGGGAGGGTTAGTTTGCTATATACACATCAAACCATAACCACTTGAGCTCCGGAAGGTTTTACTCCTTTCATGACCAGGCCATTTTTTTGCTGTTCAGCACTGTGCTACTTTAACTGGCAATTGCGCAGTCATAAAACACTGTATCCAAATTAAATTTCAATTTTTTTTTCATGCAAATAGAGCTTTGTGTTGGTGGTATTTGATTACCACTAAGTTTTTTTTATTATTATTAATATTATTATTATTATTTAAATGAAAAAAAGATTGCAAATGTTGGAAATATGTTTTCTACTTTCTGTTCTAAAACATATCCAATTAAAAAAAAAATTTCTTCATAAATTTAGGCTAAAATGTATTCTGCTATGGTCTTTGTAGTCTTTGGTATAAATAAAATCCCATATGTGTATAATATTTGGTTTGTGCAAGCGTTATAGGGTTTAAGAAAGATGGTATAAATATAGGAATTTATGACGCTATACTGGTAATGGTGGTGATCAGCGACTTATAGTAGGACTGTGATAGTGAGGTGTGCAATCTGGCACTAGCTGACCCTGGCTAGGAGGGATACAAACTGACATGGATATCAATAGTGACACTAATACAATGATCAGTGCTAATACTGTACAGTCGCCCGCAGAAGTGATTGAGTGGCTTTTCAGCCACTCAAATCAGTTTTGCTTTACATACTATTATGAAAGACTTACCTGTAAAATTGAGCCCTCCAGAGGCACACCATTATTGCTGCCAGGGCTTTCATATTCACCCATTTCTCCTCCTGGGTCTGCAGGCTTCGGCCGCAATGATGTCACTCATGCGCTCAGAAATCACAATAGTGTTTTAGGTCTTTGAATGGAAGGCATGAGTGTGCCGTCCACTTAAGAGTCCACTGCGCATACAGCGGTGACGTCACCAACTGCTACAAATGTGAATAACTGTTCATTGGTAGGTACATGTAAAAAAGCAGACATTTCTACCACTTTAAGAACACCTCACCTTCTCCTAATCTCCATAACATTTAGGTAAGGTGTTCTGTGGTGAACATTGGTAAACTGGGAAGGCTGATAACACTTTTTGGGATTTCAGTTCAGCAGAAGCAGAGTGCACAGGAAGCTTCTACCCCACTGGATTTATAGCAGGATCAATCTGCACTCATCAAAACAGATATAACAAAACACTGTAGTTGTATATTTAACAGACCAAAACGGAGCAAATAAGAAGTTCATTATGAAGGTTTACATACACTTCAATGCCTCTTCTCTACTCTGATAGCCAGAAAGCAGATTTATACTGAGCACCTGATTATCCTCTCGGTCCAATAGGGCCTTATTGGGAGTTATTGACGCTTTCTGTTGAACAATGAGAAGGTGAGGATGTGCTAAAACTCTGATGTCAGAGCTGAATATAGATCCTTTCTGCATGCGTAACATTAAATTGTGCATCCTGCTTCCCCCAAATTTATCAGATATGTCTAACAGCTGATGAAGGAAACGGAGATAAAGCCTGGCAAAATGTAAAGCAAACATCTGACACTGCATGCAGTGCGACCCAATCCCAATCTTTTGGCCATGACACTGGCCCACGAGTGGCATTATCAGCAAGAAGACCATGGTCAGGTTTTTTTTTTTCCTTTTTTTTGTGAGGCTGCACTACAGTATTTAAAGATTGAGTTTGAATGAATAGAGTCAGTGATCAGTACTGACCATTGACTCTGCTCATTCATAGCTAAGGCATAGTATATTTTGTTTACTATGCTTCAGTTTGTGAATGATTGGGAAGCTCTGTACAGAGTTATGCCTGTCCATTCATTATGTGCTGCTAAGACTGCAAAGATGGAGATTTAGGGATGTGTCCTCAATTTCCTTTCTCTGTCTGAAAGGTGGAACATCAGAGGTCTGTTTAGACCCCTGATATCTCAACAAAGCCAGCGGGGCGTCTAAACAAATTGTTAAAAATAAAAAAAAATAAAACTGTAAAAAAATTTTTAAAATAAAATTTAAAAAACTACTAACGCAAGTGGTGAAACTACCATGGTCACACTTGCGATCAGGCCCTGGCATTCCACCACTGTGGAGGGGGCCCACTGCAGAATATGTGAAAAGGTCTGCTGCGGGACCGTAATAAAGGGCCCCGTAATGCAAGTAAAGGGCCCCAGGATCAGCGGGAAGGGCCCTGGATGGCATTCAGGAGGGCCCTTCATGGTTTCTTGCACTGGTGCCTTGAAGGTTCTAGTTACGCCTCTGGATATAGCTACGTAAAATATTACAAAAAAGTGCCTATACTGTTTAAAATTCAGTAATACACTGTCTCACCCTGCTCTGCACAAGCTCAGTTGCTCTCTATTTCTCAGCAATGTACTTATTTGCTAACAGCCTAAAGATTTACTGCTGCTCTGGACCTCAGAAAATGGCAGCTTCTAGAAAGAAGAAACAGGAACAATGCTGGAGGCAATTTACAGCAAACACTTATTTTGGTAGTATCATTATTAATGGAGAATGTATGCTCCTTGATAAAGAACATTATTTTTTTTAATCAAGTTGTTATGGGTAAAGTTCTGCTTTAAAAGTGGGTTACAGTTCACCAAATACGTGTGCTTTAAAAGTGGGTTACAGTCAGCAGGGATATCCAACTATATACAGACTGACTGTATTTACAGAACTTCGCTACAGTACTAGGTCAAGAGATTGTGATAGATTACCAACTCACCACCTACCAAGATTCCATGGTAGTGAGGCAGCTTTGACAAATAAGATATAATAAGGAGAGGGAGGGAATGAGTAATCAGGTGCTGCAGTTGCAAATTGAAAGAGTATACTAGAAGTTTTTAATTTTATTTCTTAATAAGGGTTCATTTGCATGTCCTTTGTAGCAATGCTTAGTAAAACAAAAATTACCACAACATGTTGTAACACAACGTATATGGTGTGGTGAGATTAAGTTTGAATGGCACCACAATGCACCTCTACAACACAAGGGATATAGGAAATGCAATAAGAAATGTATGAAAGCAGAGTAGCTAAATAAGACAAAAAATTGACTAAACTAGTCAAAACATATAGCCATGGAAAGTAGGAAAACCCCATAAAAATTCTACATACACATTAGCAGAAATAGGGCAGAACACAAAGACCCGATGGCATAAAAATGTGGACATCTGGTCAGAAATGACAAGGAAAAGGCTACATTAAGAACATTTTCTTCTTCAGTTTAAACACACCAAAGATACAAACTTAATAGAAGAAATAGTAATGCCAACACCTATGGAAATGAAGAACCTTTGTGTTTGTCTGAAACTAGTGTTCGAAGAAGACTAGAAAGGCAAAGTGACAATAAATCAACAGAACCTGATGATTTACACCAGTGGGTCGTCAGGGAACTTTGCTCAGTGGTAGTAGTTCCACTAGTTTTGATTTCTAATGGCACCTTACTCATACCACCCAAGTTTCTGAGATGGGAAAGAGGGACACCCTTTAAACACAAAATGTGTGTGCAAAGGACAAACATCTTGCCATGCCCCCAGTTATGTGGCCAGCGAAAAATTAGTGAGCAAAAATTGTTTGACCAGACCCAATAGTTCTTTCTTCATCACTGTTTCCTTTATACTGGTGTTCTAAAACGATAATGTGATAATAAAAAAGTTTGTGTGAAAAGTTTAGTGTAGTGTAACACTTTTGGTAGTTAAGTATTGCATTTATTATGGAGACCAAACATCTGTCCGGAAAGAGGAATAAATGAGAAGGAAAGATGGGCAAAGGAATTTGGGGACAAAGTCTCTCCAAATCAGAGACACTTGAGATGTATGCCTTAATGACTGGAATGGTACCAACTGATTAACATCAATAGTATGTAAGGTATTTGAGAGGATGCTGTGGGACTTTTGTCAGAGAAAAGGGTATTATACGTAAGCACCAACATGGGTTTATGAAAATCCACTGTTGTCAGACCAACCAGTTAACATTCTATGAGGAAGTGAGCAATAACTTAGATAAAGGAATGGCAGTAGACGCAATTTATCTGGATTTTGCGAAATCATTTGACACTGCCCCCTCACATGCTTAATCTACAAACTAAGACCTATTGGAGTGGAGAAAATTGTATGTATTTTTTTATTTCAGGTACTTATATAGCACTGTCAATTTATACAGCGCGTTACACATATATATTGTACATTCACATCAGTCCCCTACTCTCAAGGAGTGTACAATCTAAGGTCCCTAAAACACATACATATATTAGGGTCAATTTTAGAGAGCATCCAATTAACCTACCAGCATGTCTTTGGAGTGTGGGAGGAAACCAGAGTACCCAGAGGAAACCCACACAAGCACAGGGAGAACATGCAAGCTCCATGCAGGAGGCACCATGGTCAGGAATCGAACCCATTTACTGCAAGGCAGACGTGCTAACCACTAAGCCACTGTATGTACATGGAAAGCTGGCTTCAGGAAAGGATGCAAAGACTAGTGGTAAATAATCCAGCCTCTGAGTGGTCTAGGATGGTAATTGAGATGCCCAATGGTTCCCACTTGTGGCCAAGTTTATCAATGACATTGAAAATGGAATTTAGATTTTCAGTATTTTCTGATGACAGCAAAATATGTAACAAAATAATTTTGGCACAGAATGCAACAACATTAAGGAAGACCTCTATAGAAAAAAGGGATGGCTGGAAACTTAGCAGATGAGGTGCACTGGAAGATGTTACACTGCAGGAATCAGTGATGGAAAAAGACTTGAGGATCTTGTTAGACCACAGAGTTAACATTGGCATGTAATGCCAGGGTGCAGCTAATAATGCAGGCAGAATATTTTCATCCATTAAAAAGGGTATTTATTCCAGGGATAAGTTGATTCTTTGCACCCTTTACAAAACAACTGGTTAAATCTCATTTTAGGAGATTTTTCACTTATTAACAGGAAAGATGTAATAGAATTAGAAAGAGCTCAGTGTAGAGCAACATAATTAATAAGGGGGTGGAGGACCCCTGCTACAATTAATAACTAAGCAAATTATGCTTGTTCACTTAGAGGGAAAAAGTGTAAGAGGATATATGATCACTATCTATAAATTAATCAATTGTGACTGTAGTGGCTGCAAAAAAGGTCTCTGACAAGTACATGAGGCCACAATTTGAGGCTAGAGGAATGGAGGTATGACTTGAAATTGTGTAGAGGATTCTTTATGGTTAGAGCACTAAAAGTTTTGAAATGTCTTCCCTAGATAGTATGGTATCAGCTGGGAGTGTTGACAAATTCCAAAAAACTTCTTGATGCCTTCTTTAATGTGCACAATTTCAGGGGTGTGTATATTCATAGAAGATTCAAATTGACACGCACACGTTGGGTCTGCGTCTTTTTCCAATCTTATCTACTAAGTAACAAGGCATCTATGAGGCACAGTGTTAAAATCACATTCACACTTAGACTTGAATTGAAATGAAAAAGATTTTCCATTCTGATCCTTCAAAAATGAAGGTTATCAAACAGAAATCTGTATGTTTATGGCCGACATTACCGTGAAGCTTGGAAGCAAACACATAGCCGACTCACAAGCAGCTAAGCAGTTAATAAAAAACACCCTCTGTCTTGTGTACATAGAGAAAGAGGCAGGAAGGCTGCTGGTGACTTATCTGTTATCAGAAATAGATTGTAAATATTTTTTTTTCTACCAAGGTCATGTTACATACAGAGAGGAAACTTACAGAAGGATTCATTGTATGAGCAAAGGTGATGTTACAAACAGACGCTGTTTTAAATGGAGAACCTGTTTTTTTTATAGGTTAGACCTGCGTTTCTCAACTAGGGTTCCATGGAACCCTAGGTTCCTCTTGAGGTTGCCAGGGGTCCTTTGACTGGTAAGAGATTTCTGCTTCTCAGATGAGTGACCACTGACACCTATATCCTTTTAGCAATCTGCAAAGGGAGAGTTTTCCCACTGACACCACAATAGTGTACTGTGAACTCTAGATACAAAAATTTTTAACATCGGTTTTCTGAAGACAAAATGTTATTTCAAGGGTTCCTCCATGGTAAAAAGGTTGCAAAAGGCTGGGTAAGGCCAAAAGAATTACAGAGTCTAATCATTGTTTCACAATATTTAAGAGTACATTCTAGTCCAGTGTGAAATATAAATGGAATCAGGAGAAAAATCCAACCTATTATTTATTTATTATAGCGCCGTCAATTTTCGCAGTGCTTTACATACTGTATATATTGTACATTCACATCAGTCCCTAACCCTCAAGGAGTGTACAATCTAAAGTCCCTAACTGGATTCATACACATACTAGGGACAATTTAGACAGGATCTAATTAACCTACCAGCATGTCTTTGGAGTGTGGGAGGAGACCAGAGTACCCAGAGGAAACCCACGCAGGCACAGGAAGAACATGCAAACTCCAGGCAGGTGGTGCCATGGCTGGGATTTGAACCAAGGACCCTAGTACTGCCAGGCAGAAGTGCTAACCATTTAGCCACTGTGCTGACCTATTCATTGTGGCAATCAACTGGCATAGTTTGTTCCCTGTTTAGCTTACTAAAAGCCCTACAGTTTCACTTTCCTACTTTTTGGGTGTCTTTGGATGCTACCCTGTCAAAATGGAGGGAGCGTTTTCTTGGTCCCGAGCACTTCCCTCTGTAGGACTGCACTGTGGCGAATTTGTAGGGGCCGATCTGCTGACAGCTTAAGGAGTGAATGCTGCTCAGAGGCTCTGGGCTTCAGCAAAATGGCAGCCTCTGGCAAGCAGAAACTGGAACAATGCTGAAAGCCATTTACAGCACACACTAATTTTATAATTAGTAATAATAATTATCTAATTATTAATGTGGAATGTATGTTTCTTGCTAAATAACATTATTTTGTATCAATTTCTTATGAGTAAAGTTCCATTTTAAGTTAAACTTGCTTAAGCAAATCTCTTTTGAAGGTTAAGGCATGTGGTCTAATGTTTTCAGGTGATGGAAAAGAATCGAGCTACTGACATACGTTGCTGTTTATACTATTTTTGTACAGTATATCTTTTTTTAAATAATTCCATCCAGCCATTTGCCTGTCTTTTCAGAGTTTCTCTACTAAAAACCAAACTTAATATCTTTTCAAATTAAGCAAAATTAAATAGCTGAAGTTCTGTTTTATATACTAAGGGTTCAGGCAAGTACAGGTTAGGGGGTTAAAGATATGGGGTGCTTTACTGTTAGGGACACTTTGAAACATAAGAATTTTTTTGGGAACTATGTGATTTACACAGTTTCAGATGCTAACAGTTAAAACTATTAGCGCTGTGCACTCACAAACTAAAAGTGGTCCACTTGGTGGTTGTTTGTCATGTCCTCCATGTTTCCCAATTAACTTGTTGGATGCCAAGTCTGGGTCACGTGAGTTCCTCTGTGCTATGCTAGGCAGCTTATACAGGGTCCCTCTACTTCACATACATGGGGTACCTTTAATCTGCAGTTTTCATGAATCCCCTGGGACAAGGCTAAGGTTGTCATCAGGGCATACTCAACCTTAAGGTGGGCCTCTACTCTTAGAGATGAATATACACCATGTACACATGCACTGCAGCTGGTCTCCAGTTACTTTTTGGGTCCCTGTGTAAATGTACATCCTTTCACTGTAGTTTGCACTTAGGCGAGTCATACCGAAAACACTGACCACAGCCAACTGTTCTGCGTTTCCCACTACATAGCGTGGGCTCCAACGTGCCCTTGACTTTCACTCTTGAACTTCAAGGAAATGCAGCATAGGGAGTGCCAACAACATCTCCCTTCCGGCTACAGGAAATTCCACCTATAACAGGCACACATTCCGACAGGCTGCTTGCTAACTGTAACAAACAACACAGAGGGGCACTAGCCTAAAGCATTGTCCTTAAATTATGGCTTTATTATGTAGAAAGTTAAGTATTATACTCACAAAGTAGACTAAAAGTACAAGCTCATCGCATGGAAACAGCAAAGGCCAATCCAAATTGCATCATAAAATAATAGGACAATGGAGTCTCAACAGCCTGACACGTTTCAAGGCCTTAGGCTCTTCCTCAGAGCCAACCACTGCTAACTGTACCTTCTGTTGCTCGTGACAACCACATGTATAACTTGCAGTAAGGTTAACTCTTCATACCCCAGGTGAAAGTGACCCAAGCTGTGGACTAAGTGTGTGATAATGCCAGTTACATGCAACGCACCCCTTTTAAGCACTTCAGATAAGGCCAAAAGGCAACGTTTTTAACGTTTTACTGAATAAAAGTATGCACAGTACTAAAAGTCCAAAACATAGACAGAACAGTCCAAATAACACAGTCTCTTCCTAAATCCCTAATCCTAATCAGGCTATGTGCTGCCCCAGCATACCTAAAAAATGCAGAGTCCATGTAATTACAGAGTCTACCAGAGGCTTTCTCCAGCAGCTGGTGTCTTCAGGGTGAACCTCAAGTTCTGCCAACTTTACATCTTTGTAAAATAGAATGTGACATCTTCGTACTCCTCCGGAAGTCAGGAACAAAGCAAGACAAAGACCCAAGCAAGGACCCTGGACTCAGCCTACTGCCCCCTTTTATATGCACAGGTGCAGTGGGTGAAACCCAAACATCCCACCAAAAAGTAAAAGAACCAGGAAAGGCATTACCCTCCCATCTGAGGCAGCACCTAACTAATTTCAACCTGCTTATATGCTGATCTGCTGCTAAGCTGACAGTAAACTGCCTATCAAGAAGAATTATCTCTGCTAACAAACTTTAGAGAGTTAAAAAGTGAACATTTCTGTTTTCCCAGCAAGCAAAGCCAAGCAATGGTTGTCGCATACCCCATATGTGAATCAGCTCGTCTTACATCAAGCCACATCCAATATTTTGTATCAAAGCACATCACTACTTTATTCTAGATAATGTGTTGGGTCACACCCTTTTTCAGGAAAAAAATACTAGTCTCATGACCTCTTTCGTATTATTAATATTGGCCAAATATCCAAATTTGGAATGCATACCCTTGTGTGCTGCTATTTCAAAATATGGAACATCATTTTTTAGGTACTATCTGAAAATTAAAGAATCATTGCATCTTCAGGTTCAGTCAGTAGCCGGGCCTCTTTTATTTAAATGATTAAATGAATTGCTGAGCTAGTTTGAAATGGCTGGTAATTAAAAACCACTTTATGAACTCCCTATAGCAGATGTACTGCTACAGGGCAGCCGTTCTGTGCAAAATCACACATATATATATATATATATATATATGTGTAATTTTGCACTACCTGATTTTGGGGGAGTGTCGCCTGAGCACCACATCTACTGTGATTGATCACAGCAGAAGCTGATCAGCGTGTGCCAGCCAACGGATGAGCACCAGCACACACTGATTGGATAGGAGAGTGACAGGAAAAAGTTCTGTCTATATAAACAAGGCAGAGCTGTGTCCTATTAGTAGCAATCTGCTGGATTTTCTTTCCCTGCAAAGCAGGGAAAGAATCCAGAACGTTGTCTAGAAAAAACAGCACATAGTACACACAAAAACACTAGTTGGGAACACAGTTAACCCTTTGATCACCCTAGATGTTTAACTCCTTCCCATCCAGTGTCATTAATACAGTGATAGCATATATTTTTAGCACTGATCACTGTATTAGTGTCACTGGTTCCCACAAAGTTTCAGTTCGTGTCAGACTGTCCGCTGCAATATTGAAGTCCCGGTAGTCGCTGATCATCGCCATTACTAGTATAAAAAAAATAAACAAAAATTCCATCTTATATACTATAGTTTGTAGGCACTATAACGTTTGCGCAAACCAATCAACATATGCTTACTGGGATTTTTTTACCAAACATTTGTAGCAGAATACATATTGGCCTAAATTTATGAAGAAATTTTATTTTTTAAATGTTTTATTGGATATGTTTTATAACAAAAAGTAAAAAATATTGTTTTGTTTTTTTTCCAAAATTGTTGGTCTTTTTTGTTTATAGCGCAAAAAATACAAAAACCCAGTGGTGGTCAAATATTACCAAAAGAAAACTATTTGTGAGAAAAAATTACATACATTTCATTTATATACAGCTTTTCATGACTGTGCAATTGTCAGTTAAAGTAAAGCAGCGCTGTATAGCATAAAATTGCCTAGTCATAAAGGGGGGTATATCTTCCGGAGGGAAAGTGGTTAAGGAAGTGAGATCAAACAGCCATATGTTTGTGAAGAACAGACAGAGCTACAGACTGAAAGGTAAAGTGAAGCCATGCCCATACTTCTTGACTAAAGCTTGGTGGTTGAATGAAAAAGAATTCAACATGTATACCCATTCTAACTGTGAACTCCATCTTAACTAGGGATGAGGTTGAGGTTTAGATCCAACCCAAACAGTCCAGAGAATGTGTAACGTCTCTTAAATTCTGACATGCTGTTATGTAGTCTTGGCAGGAGCCAAACTAGAGCTTCTTTAGGTGCTTCAGGTCCAGGCCAAGAGGTGGCTGACCTTACGCCATCTTCAACCAGGTAAGGTTTTGTGTAACTATGGCACTAATCTGCTGGCTGCCCTTCACCAGGGAAAATTCACACACATACATTGCCTCGCACATGTTCTCAGCCTCGTGGTGCAGCAGTACCTCTTTAAGAACTCTGGGGAGTCCTTTGTCTGACCAGAAAAGTTTGTGGTCACTTTTGGCAGTCACCGACTGCAACGACAACACAAGCTGGCCGCCATCCATCAGATCTGTGCCATTTCCATTAACTGAAAGATAACACTGTTCATGTTGCAGAAGCTGCACCATCAGCAGCATGCTATCAATGAATACCCATGTGATTACAGTTCAAGGAAGGCTCTGAGGAGCTAGGGTTCTTTTCACTGCTGCATTGGTTCATAATTCAAGATGCATGCAGCATTTTGGTACCTTTTGATGAGAGGAATGAAAAAGGTGAGACGTAACAGGAAGTCAGGGATTAGTAATACAATTTATCTTGTGTGCCTCCTGGAGCAAACAGTCCATTGACTTATAGACCAGACAATGGAGGCACAGCAAGAACAGAAGACTTGCTGTTGTCTTAGGAAAGAACCCTTGCATGTTGCCTCCATCCCCCTGAGGCCAGATACAATGTCGCTGACGCTGTGTTTCGTAATACAACATGTAACGTGAAGGCTTATCCTAGGCATGTTATTGAAAGGATTGGTGTTTTTCCCATGTCAGCCTTGAAGTTGCATTAATAGGAGGACCCTCTCCCTGCTGTACAGTATTTTTTGTTTTGTTTTGTTAAATGTCCTCTATGACAGTACCCAACTCTCTATGCCAATTTTTTAGCAATACCTTGCCAAATAGCCTTGGAAATGGCAAGAATTTAGTATCAAGACCCCCCCCACCCATCAACTTCAATGGGGTTGGTGCTAAGTTGGGGTCTCAGGGACTGCAAGCAGGGTTAGGAGAAGCCCATGTGAAACAAACCTGGACAGATTTGTACATCCTTAAAGTATAATTGAAGGCAACACTTTTTTTTTTGTTTTGAACAGAGTGGAGATGGATTAGAATACCTCTCAGTTTTTACTGCTGTCTGCGCCCTTGGTAGGGAGATTCACCTTCTCTATTTGTCCTGTTTACTAATATTATTGAAAGTGAAAGTAAAAGAACATCCCACATTTTGGGTTGTCCCCAGAAAAGTAATAGAGGGCAAATTTTCCAATGGGGACACTAGTTCTGGTGACTTGAAATTCCCAAGAAATTCCCTTAATTTGCAGGGATTTTCTCTCTCTTCCTATTTGTCTATGGGACAATAATTGAAGAGAAATATCTGCAATGGGACGCAGATGGCGGAAAAAAACCTGCCAGGGGTTATAATCCTCTATTGCTCTATTCAAATAGGAAAAAAGTTTTGCCTATAGTTCTACTTTATTCTTGACCAAAGCAGGAGCATGCATCAAGCATCAGAACTGATTGAAGTCATTAATTTAAAGATAATTAACAATTAATCCCCATAAGAGCCCCTGGTGATAACTGATTCCCTTCCCCGAGATTAGTGCCCACACAGCATTTTCTCCATTCCTGGCTAGAAAAGATCAATCTAGGAGTGTTTTTATGCTGTATTGCAAAATAAACTTGGATGGGATGAAGAGAGCATGGGATACCCCAGAATCTGCTGAAATTACTTTCTTGAGGATTCTTCTCTTCACACTGCACTCCACAAAAATGTCCCGCACAACTCTCTACTAGTTGAATAGTGCCTATGACTTCCATTAAAGAACTGAGAACGTCACACAGTCACTAAGGCACAGTACTTAGGTTATTTACTCACAATGCCACAGGATCATTGGCCACCTCCTTCCAATATCCACCGGGCACTCTTCAGTAAGGGAAACACAGACCCTCAATACCACAGGACAGCTGGACACAATTCCCCAAACTTCCACAAGGTACTCCTCAGTGAGTTCTCCAGACCCAGAAAAATCCCAGACCAGACTTTGCAAACAGCCACCCCCCCCCCCCCAGCTTAAGCTCCAGCTGGGACCTCAGTGACTCCTGAATAGCGCCTCCAGCAGCCTGCCCTTAGGGGCAGAGCCACCAGACAGGGGTCTCCTCTCTGTAGGACTGGACCCGAGATCCACACACTCTGTCCCAGGTCTCAGAAAAATGATATGCTCTCCAGCCACCTACTGGACACACCTCCCCAGGGATTGGCTGAATCCCCATAAATATTCATGCTGCCTCTATATTTTTCCTTCCACTCCTGCTCCACTGACTACAAAGGAGCTAAACTAAATTTACTTTGCAGAGGTGCAGCACAGTGGCTAAATGGTTAGCAGTTCTGGCTGGCAGTACTAGGGTTGTTGGTTCGAATCCCAACCACAGCACCACCTGCCTGGAGTTTGCATGTTCTCCCTGTGCCTGCATGGGTTTCCTTCAGGTACTCCAGTTTCCTCCCACACTCCAAAGACTTACTGGTAGGTTAATTGGCTCCTGTCTAAATTGGCCTTAGTATGTGTATGTATGATAGGAGTTAGGGACCTTAGATTGCACGCTTGTGGGTTAGGGACTGATGTGAATGTACAATATATATGTAAAGCGCTGCGTAAATTGAAGGCGCTATATAAGTACCTGTAATAAATAATAATAAAAAACCTACACTAGCTAGAAGGGTGCTACATGTGTATATTGGTATAATCTTTACCTCTTCCCGATGACATGGCGCATATATGCGACCTCTCAGTGGGTGGACTTTAATGCTGAGCGGCAGTACTGTATATATGCATCTATTGCTAAATAATTTACTGTGCCGAAAGCGAGCATACTCACAGCACAGCAACTAGCATGTAACAGTAAGCACCTGATGCATACTTGCGATTGGATACTTTCCGATCATGTGACAACCAAACACAATGGTCACCATGATCAGAATCTCCCAGCATTTCAATTCAGGTAAAGGGCCAAGAGGTGGCGGTGCAAAGGGGTTAAACTAGGCTAAACAGATGATTTAGGGTTAATATAGTTAACCACTTGCCTTCCTGAGGATTTACCCCCCATCCTGACCAGGCCATTTTTTGCGTTACGGCACTGTTATTTTCACTGACAATTGCGCGGTCATGCAACACTACACCCAAATGAAATTTACATCTTTTCTTTCCCACAAATTGAGCTTTCTTTTGGTAGTATTTGATCGCCTGTGCATTTTTTATTTTTTATGCTATAAATAAAAAGACCGACAATTTTGAGAAAAAAAACTATATTTTTCACTTTTTGCTATTAAACATGTCCAGTAAAAAAATTTAAAAAAATCAAATTTCGTCATAAATTTAGGCCAAAATGTATTCTGCTACATGTCTTTGCTAAAAAAAAATCCCAATACATGTAAATTAAGTGGTTTACATGAAAGTTATAGCGTTTACAAATGGCGGTATGGATACTGGAATTTTATTTTTACTAGTAATGACGGTGATCAGCGACTTATAGTGGGACTGCGGTGGGCGTCCGACACTGGAGGGAACTGACTTGGTGTCACTGACATCCCCAGTGACACCAATACAGTGATCACTGTTAAAAAAAGCACTGACACTGTACTAATGGTATTGGGCAGGAGGGGGTTAACATGAGGGGTGATCAAAGAGTTAACTGTATGCTGTTTTACATTGTGCTGTGTCTGTGCTTCACTGTAAGCACACTGCTTTAGATGGCTGTGCACAGCCATCCAAAGCAGTGTGCACAAGCTGACAGGAAGGATACCGGTTTTATTTACAAACAGTTCTCCTCCCTGTCAGAAATGCTCGGCAATCACCAGGCGCTGGCGAGTAATCACCGGCCGGGACTCGGTGATTGACAGCCGCGGCCATGAATGGCGGTGCAGGTAGGATGGCCATGCGCCTCGCACGCACCCCCTGCTCGGAAATGCAAAATCACGTATATATACATGATTTTACACACCTGTGCCGCCCTGTAGCAGTATATCTGCTAAAGGGCGGTTGGGAACCGGTTAATAAGTATAATTAAAAAAAAAAGAAAACAAAAACGTAAGCATTGCATTGTGTTGTAAAAATACAAGGCACTGCCCTCCAACACCTATATAGAATGGACACGAGCCCACATGCTAAAACAGATAGTGGTGTGAACATGCCCTCAATCCATACAACTTTCTGTACACATTTTTTTAATATCTTTAATCTAGTAAAAAAAATACTCTTTTTACGCTCTATTTTGATATCTATACTTCACTGAAGACTGCTGTACAACTGAAAAATATTTAGCAAAAGCAAAACAATTAGTAATGTGATAAGCCTATGCTTGTATGGTTGCACATAGAAACACTAACCTGTGTCAGATAACTGAACTCTGGTAACAGAAGTGCTTGAAGAAGTAATAGTTGTGTTTTATCTGGAGGAAGGAATGCCACAGCATGTTACATCTTGTTCTTGGGGCACAAAGAAATAAAATGTATCAGAGCTTGAGAACTGCTGTAAAAATTACATGATTGCTTGTTAAATCAAAGAAACAGAATGAGACATACATTAGGCAGGAAAGCGTGATTCTTGTGAGCTACTACGGTGTATTTAAATTATCTGATCAATTAAAATAAAAAGTGAAAACATTATCTAGTGACTGAATTAAGACATACAGTGGGGATCGAAAGTTTGGGCACCCCAGCGGAAAATTTGTATTAATGTGCATAAAGAAGCCAAGGAAAGATGGAAAAATCTCCAAAAGGCATCAAATTACAGATTAGACATTCTTATAATATGTCAACAAAAGTTAGATTTTATTTCCATCATTTACACTTTCAAAATAACAGAAAACAAAAAAATGGTGTCTGCAAAAGTTTGGGCACCCTGCAGAGTTAATATCTTGTACTGCCCCCTTTGGCAAGTATCACAGCTTGTAAACGCTTTTTGTAGCCAGCCAAGAGTCTTTCAATTCTTGTTTGAGGTATCTTTGCCCATTCTTCCTTACAAAAGTCTTCCAGTTCTTTGAGATTTCTGGGCTGTCTGTCACGCACTGCTCTTTTAAGGTCTATCCATAGATTTTCAATTATGTTGAGGTCAGGAGATTGTGAAGGCCATGGCAAAACCTTCAGTTTACGCCTCTTGATGTAATCCCCCGTGGATTTCGAGGTGTGTTTAGGATCATTATCCATTTGTAGAAGCCATCCTCTCTTTAACTTCAGCTTTTTCACAGATGGCATCAAGTTACCATCCAAAATTTGCTGAAATTTTATTGAATCCATTTTTCCTTCTACTCGTGAGATGTTCCCTGTGCCACTGGCTGCAACACAACCCCAAAGCATGATTGATCCAACCCCATGCTTAACAGTTGGACAGAGGTTCTTTTCATTAAATTCTGTGCCCCTTCTTCTCCAAACGTACTGTTGCTCATTCCGGCCAAAAAGTTCAATTTTAACCTCATCGGTCCACAGAACTTGTTTCCAAAATGCATCAGGCTTGTCTATATGTTCATTTGCAAAGTTCAAACGATGATTTTTGTGGTGAGGACGTAGAAGAGGTTTTCTTCTGATGACTCTTCCATGAAGACCATATTTGTACAAGTATCTCTTTATAGTGGAATAGTGTACCACAACTCCAGTGTCTGCCAGATCTTTCTGGAGGGATCATGCAGTCAAACGTGGGTTTTGAATTGTTTTTCTCACAATCCTGCGAGCTGTTCTGTCTGATATTTTTCTTGGTCTTCCAGATCTTGCTTTAACTTCCACTGTTCCTGATGACTGCCATTTCTTAATTACATTCCGAACAGAGGATATTGACATCTGAAAACGCTTTGCTATCTTCTTATAGCCTTCTCCAGCTTTGTGAGCGTCAACTATTTTCAGTTTCAGTTTTCTAGACAACTGCTTAGAAGAACCCATGGTGCTGATTGCTGGGGCAAGGTCAGATGAGTCTGGGCATTTAAAACCTTTGAGATTGACATCATCTGGTCTTCCCAGACGATGATTGAGAACAATCCATGACACTGGCAGGTCTCAGCTTTGCAAAGGGGGCAGTGCATGCTATAAATTCTGCAGGGTGCCCAAACTTTTGCAGACGCCATTTTTTTGTTTTCTGTAATTTTGAAAGTGTAAATGATGGAAATAAAATCTAACTTTTGTTGACATATTATAAGAATGTCTAATCTGTAATTTGATGCCTTTTGGAGATTTTTCCATCTTTCCTTGGCTTCTTTATGCACATTAATACAAATTTTTAGCTGGGGTGCCCAAACTTTCGATCCCCACTGTATATCAATTGAATCAGTGGGTCGCTTACACTATACACATACCCATACAAATGTGTCTTTATCAAATTAAAAAACCATTTTGTGTTTCGCTTCACTAACAATATACACAAAAATCAATTAGTGCAAAACAATAAACTGATAAACTGATTACTAATATATTTCCATAACGTGATATTATTAATCACGCTACTAATGCATGCATATCTTCACATATAAAGTCCTCAAAAGGAATCCTCAAAACAATCCGTGATTCTATAGTGTCTTCTATGATATATAAAAAAATGGAAAATAACAGTGAGAATAAAGAAATAAAAATATATATATTAAAAAAAGATATAAAAAAATAGTCCACCAAATTTATAAATGTATACTGTGCTCCTTCACCAGCTGTGCTCTCACCTGATGTGTATGACCAAACTGTTAAGTGAGGTCATACAGGCTTGTGTCCCTTTAATTGGGCTCAGAATAGGACAAATGGATAATTCCTGTATCCCAGATGGATGGATGGATGAATAGAGTTTTTTCTTTTTTCCAGCAGGGGGTCTCGCCCTTGTCAAGAGATCCTTTTCCTGAGTATGGATGGATAGATGGAGTTATCCCTGTTCCCTCTAGGGGGTCTCTTGGCTCCTTTCAGACTTTTTCCTCTCTATATGTGTGTTCCCAAACATCAAAGCAGCTTTCATCCTCTTCCTCCTCTAGCCTCTAATTTGCATCTTTCTAGTGTGATTGATATCTCGTTATAGAAATATATTAGTAATCAGTTTATTGTTTTGCACTAATTGATTTTTGTGTATATGGTTAGTGGAGCACAACACAAAATGGTTTTTTAATTTTAATTTTTTTTTTTACAGGTGTACTTGCATTTACTGTACTATATATGGAGTGCTATTCACAATAAATGGCAGCACACAACAGTGCACAAATACTTCCAACTGTCCAGGATTCTGCTGGAGTTTCCTAGGAATTTGGCAAACTCTCAGCATCCTGCAGATCTGGGCTGTGTTCTGCAGCCAAGTGCCAGAACACTTGTTCCATAATTCCGCTCCAAAACTAAGCACAGGCTGCCAGGTGACGTGATCTCCTACACAACAGTATGAGCAGAGTTCCAGCAGTGACATCACCACGCAGGCAGTGGTGTAGGACACAGTACAGGTTTATGTTCTGCTGTCTCCCACTTAACACTAAAACACCAATGCCATTAGAAGGAAAACATCCAGGAAGGGCGATGGGAGAAAATATATCACTGACCACCAGTGCCACTTGAGGAGGGGGGGGGGGGGGAATCCCTGAACACCAATGTCATTAGTGGAGGAAACATCACTACACGGACTACCAATGCCAATAGGGTGAGAGGATACATCACCGATTACGAGTAACATTTGGGGGAAGGGGAGAATACATCATTGACTACCATTACCATTTAGGTGGCGGGGGACCAAAACCACAAGGGGGAAACTACCACTGACCACAAACGCTTATGATGGAGGGGAAACTGCCACTGACCACAAATGCTTATGATGGAGGGGAAACTGCCACTGACCACAAACGCTTATGATGGAGGGGAAACTGCCACTGACCACAAACGCTTATGATGGAGGGGAAACTGCCAATGACCACAAACGCTTATGGTGGAGGGGAAACTGCCACTGACCACAAACGCTTATGATGGAGGGGAAACTGCCACTGACCACAAACGATAATGGTATAGGGGAAACTGCCACTGACCACAAACGATTATGGTATAGGGGAAACAGCCACTGGCCACAAACGATTATGGTATAGGGGAAACAGCCACTGACCACAAACGATTATGGTATAGGGGAAACAGCCACTGACCACAAACGCTTATGGTGGAGGGGAAACAGCCACTGACCACAAATGCTTATGATGGAGGGGAAACTGCCACTGACCAAAAATGCATATGATGGAGGGGAAATGTCCACTGACCACAAACGCTTATAATGGAGGGGAAACTGCCACTGACCACAAATGCTTCTGGGGGGAGTGAAGAAACAACCTGTCCAACAATGATTTCATAGGGGAGTGGGGAATATACTGACCTTTAACACTTATAAACAGGGTGGGGACCTTCAGGAACCACTGGAGGGGACCCAAGAGATTAAGGGTGCTTTTACACTGCCCCTACTTTGGCTATAATGTACCCTTAGTTTTCTTGTGAGTTAGCTGCTTGCAGGACTTTTGGTACATTTTCAGAGAGCACACCGAAATTGTGGGAAATAATAGAAGTCTATGGGAGAGCACAGCTAATCCACACAAATACACTGGATACACTGTGCTGCCGCCATAGCCTAGTGGATCAGTGTGAAGCCGTCCTGACACTTCCAGCAGTGTTGATTTTGGAAGAAACGTCAGCCAAGGATTACACAGCATCCGAGTTGTTTTTGGTAGCATAGACAGGTATGTATTTCTTTCCTTCTTTACAGGTGGCCTTGTTAAAGATACTTTCAGTATACCACATAGTGGCTTTAAAAAAAAAGAACATTCTTCAAATGACCTATACACTAAGAGTTTACCAAGA
Organism: Staurois parvus; assembly: GCF_062004578.1. Classification (NCBI taxonomy): domain Eukaryota; kingdom Metazoa; phylum Chordata; class Amphibia; order Anura; family Ranidae; genus Staurois; species Staurois parvus. Next base: position 11,176,015 of record NW_028318344.1, on the reverse strand, counting down.
TTCGCACTTCTATTAGATACTAATATAAGCATTGGAAACAATGATTAAAGCTGCAGCCTCAGCATCCCTCTACTTAAGCAGGCCATACATTATACAATTTTCTTTCCTGCAATCAATGATTGCAGGAGAGAAAATAGGTTGTTTCCCATTAACACAGTCAGTGTTGATGGGGAAATTCCTCCTGCAACATTATTTTGTTCTACGGGTTGGGAGCCTTGCCAGCAGAACACAATGATGAATGCTAGCGGCTATAGCAGCCGACATTGATCAAAAGAAAAAAATATCTGATAATCTATTTTTTACTAAAAAAAAAGTCATATTGCAGGGGATACTTGTAATTTGACTTCTACTTACTGCAGACATTTGGAAAAAGCAGTGAGGCCATGAAATGAAAACAGAAGTGAGAGAAGTGGGTAATTGTACACAAGCAGTGGTTAAACCATATACAATTTGTTTCTTAACTTGACAGGACAGAGGGAATTGGTTCTAAAACAGGGACAGTCCCTTAAAATGTGCTGTTTATTCTTAATGGCACCCCCATGGATCTACCACACCAAAGTACCATGTATCATGGTGCGGTGCGATTTTTCAAAACTTCTTTTGAAGTTCTTTTTACATAAGGCTGCCCTAAACATGATGCGTAGAGATGCACAAAGATAAATGCAAGCTCAAAACATCGTACTAAAAATTCTCTGTAGGTTTTCTACAGATTTAAATGAATGTGGATATTGATATGGCATAAGTGTGCAGTCTGTGCTCTGCTTCCCTTTGGTTGTCATAATAAACCATCCAGTAACACAAAGCCTATTTCTTTATCGTGTTAATGGAAAAATGCCATGGAAATACTGGCTACACAGGAACCCTAGTATTGTTATGTTTATCTAAAAGCATCCTGATTCAAGCTACAAATAACTATTCATTAACATTTAAATACTCCCATGCCCTAAAATCTCATAAGCTTTAACACAGTAAAATCATTTCATGCATTTTTAATACTTTGAAATTTGCAGCTTTTATTAAAACAATACCTGGTGATCATACCGGGGTCTATGTTTAGGCCTGTTATAGGGTGACAATGCTCAGTCCTCGTGTTTGAGTTGTGCTCTTCCTTTGGCAACCCTGGCCTCTGATGAAGACTACAAGTGGGCCAATTCAAGACACACTATTGTTGTCACCATCAGGGAACCCACCCCAAGAAATGCCAATGCCATACCTCCCAACTTTCTGAGATTGGATACACTCCTGATAGGCCCCCAGTTATACAGACATTGAAGAATAAATATGCCAGAACTGATTGCACTAACACGAATATGTGCTTTTATTACCACAATGTTTCCTGGCCTTTAATATTGACAAAATAATATTCTAGCAAATGGATACAAATTTAGTGAAGCACTAATAATAGTAATATCGCAATGTTATAGAGGTGCATAAATTAGACAAAAAAGAAGGACACCTAAGTATGAAAGAGAGACAGAGACATTTGATTCCAAAAAAGGGACAGTTTCTCGAAGGGTACATTAACACCCGTTGCTGCATTGCAGTGCCCAGTGTCTGGTGTGGTCTGGCCAGACCAGCACAGTGTTGATGCGCTAATACTGGTGCATCACACTGTTCACTCTTCTTTTTTTTTTTTTAAGAACTTTATTGAAATGTCACATTTCATGGAGTTCTATCAGCCAGTGTCCCATGCTGCACTGGAAAAAAGTCCTGCACACAGTATTTCTTTTTTTCAGCACACACTGCTAGCACACCACCACAATGCAGTTGTGTGAACCAGCTACCTCAGAGAGAAGGCATTTTGCCTTGTCTTGTGGTGGGAATGCAGTGGGACTGCACTGGGATAGCCACCCAATGTAGTCCCACTGCACTTGGTGTGAATAGACCCTAAATGAGGGACAGTTGGGAGATAATCCATGCAGCCACAGCTAGAGTGCATGCATATAGTCCAAAATGGGCTGCATAATAGAGTGCATGCAACTAGACCGGAAGGGGTGGCATAGCTGGAGTGCATGCAACTAGACCGGAAGGGGCGGCATAGCTAGAGTGCATGCAACTAGACCGGAAGGGGCGGCATAGCTAGAGTGCATGTAACTAGACTGGAAGGGGCGGCATAGCTAGAGTGCATGCAACTAGACCGGAAGGGGCGGCATAGCTAGAGTGCATGTAACTAGACCGGAAGGGGCGGCATAGCTGGAGTGCATGCAACTAGATCGGAAGGGGTGGCATAGCTAGAGTGCATGCAACTAGACCGGAAGGGGCGGCATAGCTAGAGTGCATGCAACTAGACCGGAAGGGGCGGCATAGCTAGAGTGCATGCAACTAGACCGGAAGGGGCGGCATAGCTAGAGTGCATGCAACTAGACCGGAAGGGGCGGCATAGCTGGAGTGCATGTAACTAAACTGGAAGGGGCGGCATAGCTGGAGTGCATGCAACTAGACCGGAAGGGGCGATATAGCTAGAGTGCATGCATATAGTCCAAAATGGGCTGCATAATAGAGTGCATGCAACTAGACCGGAAGGGGCGGCATAGCTGGAGTGCATGTAACTAAACCAGAAGGGGCGGCATAGCTGGAGTGCATGCAACTAGACCGGAAGGGGCGGCATAGCTAGAGTGCATGCATATAGTCCAAAATGGGCTGCATAATAGAGTGCATGCAACTAGACCGGAAGGGGCAGCATAGCTGGAGTGCATGCAACTAGACCGGAAGGGGCGGCATAGCTAGAGTGCATGTAACTAGACCGGAAGGGGCGGCATAGCTAGAGTGCATGCAACTAGACCGGAAGGGGCGGCATAGCTGGAGTGCATGCAACTAGACCGGAAGGGGCGGTATAGCTAGAGTGCATGCAACTAGACCGGAAGGGGCGGCATAGCTAGAGTGCATGCAACTAGACCGGAAGGGGCGGCATAGCTGGAGTGCATGTAACTAGACCGGAAGGGGCGGCATAGCTGGAGTGCATGCAACTAGACCGGAAGGGGCGGTATAGCTAGAGTGCATGCATATAGTCCAAAATGGGCTGCATAATAGAGTGCATGCAACTAGACCGGAAGGGGCGGCATAGCTGGAGTGCATGTAACTAGACTGGAAGGGGCGGCATAGCTGGAGTGCATGCAACTAGACCGGAAGGGGCGGTATAGCTAGAGTGCATGCATATAGTCCAAAATGGGCTGCATAATAGAGTGCATGCAACTAGACCGGAAAGGGGCGGCATAGCTGGAGTGCATGCAACTAGAGCGGAAGGGGCGGCATAGCTAGAGTGCATGCATATAGTCCAAAATGGGATGCATAATAGAGTGCATGCAACTAGACCGGAAGGGGCCTTTTTACATTTTTTGTTCCTTTTTTATGTTTTTTTCTCTGCTTACACAGTAGATCTAGGTTTGTCTCAAGCATGTCTAAATTCCTTTACTGCTGACTGAATCACTACCTCTGTTGCAAGTCTGCTCCAAGTATCAACTACTCTTTCTCCAAAATATTACATGCCAATGCTAGTTTTGAACTTTCCTTCTACTAGTTTCAGGACATGTCCTCATGTTCTTGTACTTAACTTCATACTGATAATATTGCCCTCCTAAACAGTATTCACATTCTTAGGGGTCTATTTATCCAAAAAAAAAATAATGCTTTGGGAATGTCTCAAGGTTAATGCGTAACAATCAATACCATAATGTTTGTAATACAGTATGTGTGTAATTGTTTCTTTGTTGCCTTTCGCTGGGTGAGTGTAACATTCCCTAACGTTTGATCCTAAGAGAACATTTGACTATGAGAGTTAACATTCACCAGTAGAGATTATAGCTTAACCAAGAACATTCAACTAGAAAAATAATATAAAGGAGAGCTCTGCACTGTGTACAGTCTATGGAGAGTCCTGTAACCATGGTCAAACACCAGGGCTGTCTTTAAGGAGGTAAAGTTCCTTAAAATTGGCAGCTGCCCTGGGCCCAGTCATTGTTGTGGGGCCCAAAGCAGCTGTCCCATACTTGCCAACTGGACTGGCTTACATTACCTTGTCCCTGGAAGTCTTTGTTCCAGGCTGTGTCCAATATCTCAGTGTGAAGTGCTCTCACTTATGCTGCCCAGCTCTGTCCTATTGCAATATACAGATGACTCCTGTGCAGACTGTGCAGCATTCACATGTAAATAATGCCGACATTCATATGTAAATAGCAGCAGCAGTGTGGCATTCATATGTAAATAGAGACTGCAGTGTGGCATTCATATGTATATTATGCCCTCCCCAAGCTTCCAGCCACCAACACCTCTGCTGGTGGTGGGTGTAAATTCCCCCTTACATTGGTGGCCAGTGTAGAAATGTGTTGGTTGTTGGTGTAAAATCCCCCATTACATTGGATGTCAGTGTAAATTCCCCATTACATTGGTGGCCAGTGTAAATTTCCCTTTACATTGGTGGTCAGTGTAGAATTGCCCTTACATCGGTGGTCCGTGTAAAGTAAATCCCCCTTACATTGGTCATCGGTGTTAATCCCCCTAACATTGGTTGTCAGTGTAGAAATGTCACCTCCCATCCAGCACTGCCATCGATCCTATCCACCCCATTAATCTCATTCCCCCCCCTCCAAGCACTGCTGCTGATCCCATCCCCCCATCAGCACTGTCACTCATCCCATCCCCCCAGCACTGGCACTTATCCCACCCTCCCCACCACTGCCACTGATCCCATCCACCCACCACTGACACTGATCCCATCAACCCTCCCCCCACCACTACCACTGATCACACCCTCACGTCTAGCACTGCTGTTGATCCCAAATGTCCTAGGAGTTTTCTATCTATTGTTGGGTCCCCTAACCTTCTCAGTCCATGGTGTGCAGGCAGTGAGATGATGTGCTGTAACCTTCAGCAACCAATCAGTGAGACATAATTAAGTGCTCTAGCAACCAATCAATGAGTGGTAAGGATGTGCAGTAACCTCCAGCAACCAATGGGTGAGCAGTAATGATGAGCAGTAACCTCTAGCAAATAATCAGTGAGCGGTAAGGATGTGCAGAAACCTCTATTAACCAATCAGTGAGCAGAAATCATGTGCTCTAACCTCTAGCAACTAATCAATGAGCTGTAATGTGTGCTGTAACCTCTAGCAACCAGTCAGTGGGCGGTAATGATATGCTGTAACCTCCAGCAATCAGTTGCAATTGCTGCCTGATCTGCTGCAGTAAACTGATCTATTTACTGTATGTCTCAGAGCAGGTGGAGAGTAAATTTCATGGGGGGGGGGGGAATGTTTGCTCAGGGTCCAATCAATACTAAACACCCATTAATTTGGCCATTCACACAGGACACAGGAACAAACCTTCAGTTGCAGTGTGAAGTGAAACATTTAGCAGTGTTCTTACCATGGCTAAATATGACAGCTCCTCCTGGGTGTTATGGAGCCGGTACCCACTTTTCCTGGACTGGAAATATAGACATGACCTACCCACCAACCCTTTAGGTATATCACTTACATGCAACTTAAACAAAGCAAGACCTAATACAAATAGCCTTGTGGTAGACCACCAATGACTCTTCACTGATCAGAATGAACCCCATTTACAACCACTCTCTGGTATCCATTCTTTATTCAGCTGTGTATCCTCTGAACCACCCAAGGTTCTTGCACCTACAACTTTTTTATTAGATTATTATGTGGAACCTATAAAATGCTTTGTTG